>NC_134278.1:28487975-29687975 GCF_949628215.1 Phalacrocorax aristotelis | reverse complement strand
GAAATAATATACTGGGAAGCACATACTACAGGTATATTAAACTTCACTTTAAAATTTCAGCATCAATCAAAATTGATGCAGAAAATTGATAGCCATCAAAATTATTTCCATTATAATAATCTCAGCTTCTGATTCAGGTGACAAGGCTTGTGTCATAAATAATACAAATAATGGAATTTCCTAAACAAATTAAAATCATTAAAGCAAAAAACCCCGAAGTCTTCAACGTTAAATTTTCAGTGTCAGCAGAAAGCTCACTTGTCTCAGCCTGTGAGCATGTCACTAACTTAGAGCAGTAGCCTTCTGTTTATGAAAGCAATGGGAAATAAACAATATTAATTTATTCACTTTCTGCTTTGAAAAAAGAAACAAATTCAAGACTGAAAGATCCAGCTTGAGTGTCTGACAATAAAAAGTATTTCTGTATTATTACTTTCACCTGTGGAGTGCAACTTAAAATACATTAATACCAGAAGCAAACTAACTACACTTTCAAGTAGCCAGAAAAAGACAGATTTTTTGTTGGGCAGACTATGTGGTTGGATCATCAACTCTCTCATAAATGTGACTGTGACCCCTATCAAAATTACTGATTTCCCTTTCCTCACCAGCAAGGTGGAACAGACCAGAGACGGCTGTTTGCCACTCTGCACTGTGATCTCAATGATGAGTATGCTCAGCTTGTTAAGTGAAGCAGCTCTAACAATGCTTTTATTTGCTCCTTTTTTTTTTTTCTCCTGTCCTCCTCAGAAGGGTGGTGAAGAACCAGACTAAAGCCTTTTCAAAGTTTTAGCCTGAAGGGGTCAGGGGCAATGGAAAACCTCCACATACCAGCAACATTTTGGCAGTTTCAACCATCTGAAAACACAGTTCTGTAACAGTGAAGTGATGGGCAAGATTAGCAATAAACAATGCCACTATAAGCATAATTTAAAGCAGTTAAGAGATTAAGACAAATGTGCCGCTTAATAATTTTATGCCAATTGTCCTGAATGAGACTGCCAAACCTCCCCCCGGTAAAAATGATTTTTAACATTAACTTCTATTCTGAAATTGTCATTGTAAAAACATTTTTGTCATCTCCTAGTTGAATTAATATATTTTAGAACAATTCAATTATTTCACAGATGCCAAAGACTCATTTCACTCCATGTAATTTGCAGTTAAAAAAGGATGTCAATTATTTTGTGCCTCAGAATTTCAAAGTTGAACAAGGTACTGGAAGTCTAAAAGATACCATTCAGTATTAAATACTTACACTTAGATTTACATTTAACCCTGACATTTTCAATAGTTTTCTTCCACCAAAAAGAGTTTCTATAATGTATCAGACCAGAAGAGCTGATTTTTTTTTTTTTTTAATAAGGCAAGAATTCAAAGCTTGAGTTTAGGAGTTATAGACACAGTTCTCTCACAAAATCTCACTACCTTTGCTGCTGAGATTTCAGTCCCAAATGACAACGATTTCATACTGCCATGATCTTAGAAGAATGCTTCCCAGAAGGGAGCTGGGGAGGGGATGGATATTGCTGGGCGAGGAAATACATACCTTCAACCTTTCAATTACAACTTAGATGAAAATCTGATGGCTCAGTGTGCAATATAGTGTCCCCCTTTGACATTAGTCAATACAATTATTTGCCAGTTTGTGCAAGAGACATCAGTAAGCAGAAATATAATTCATATAGCAATTAACATGCTTTTATGCACATTAAGTTTTTCCACAGTATTTTATGGAAGAGTATTTCACAGTTCTCTGCAATGTGAAATAAAGTTTAGTACAGAGATGTCTCTGTGTACTTCCCCCATTCTTGATTACATGAGCATCCTCTACTACTCAAACAGGAAACATGCACACATCTACACAGGAAACATTTACCAGCTAAATAAAATTTAAAAAGAAATGAGAAATTAAGATCATAAACATCATGGGAGCAAACAGCTCTTCAGATCACTATCACATGTGGTTTGAAAAACTGTTACTATAACAAAAGTCAGCATTCTTCACTGAACATCTATGCGAAATACAGCGTAGAGTACTCCACCAAACCTCACTACCTGATTTCGTTGACCTTTCAACACCACTAAGAGACTCTTTGCTTATTTTTTCATTTTTATCTTCAGGGGACCGCCGAGGAATTACAGCAGTTTGTGATCCTTTTCGAGCAGGAACATGCTGGCCTTTTTTAGTATCCAAGTCCCTGGACTCAGACGAGTTCTTCACATCACCAGATTCCTGAAATAAACATTTACACATGTTAGCACACTACTGAATGCTACAATGAACCACTACATAATTACACACATTTTCCCCATTTTTTTAAGTGTACTGTATAACAAATTCCCTGGATGTATGCACTGTTGTATAACATTTTTTTAAAAGTTACTGAACAACATCCCGAAATACTGCCAAGTATTGCTTAACAATCACTTTGAAATATTGGCCGAAGACACATCATGGGGAGTTCGCAGTTGAAACTGTTTCTATGTTGAAAACCACCATATTTTCAGACATTTTGAAAGGTCAGGGATACCAATGAGTACCTCTTAACCAGTTTTAGCCACGTATCCACAGGAAGTCACTTACGTTTAATTTTGATTTACATGTGGTTTCCAAACAGAATAGCTTACATGTCAGAATTACAGTACTACTATTCAGAAATAAGACAAAAATTATTACAGATGATTAAGTTATGATGAATATGAGGCTATATAGTAAAAGAGTCTAAAGAATTGTAATAAAAACATCTCACTGCTCTTGCAAATTATACTTTGGTTAATAAAATGAGACAAAGAAAGCAGAAAGGCCCTAATTAAAATTTTAGGCATTTTCTTCCACACACAGAGTCTGACATTAGAATAATCAAAACTGAAACTAAAACAGTTTTCATACTGTTTTACAGATATGCTAAAGAGCTGTGGTTTATATCATACAGCAAATTGACAGACATCCTGTAAAAATGTTTAGAAATAAGAAAAATGCAGTTTCACCATTTCTATATACACCTATATATAAGGTGTAAATACACGCACACATATGACATGTGCATGACCCTGCTCAATGTCAGAGGAGTTTAGCAGTACCATATCAAAAAAGCCAGTTAGAAAATGAAGTAACTCTGAAAATAATAATAGAGAAGTTTAATATAAAACTTACAGAAATGTTTGAAATATGGTATTTTAAATAGCAGGGCATTAGGAGGAAACTCCTCCTACCCCCAACGATTAGCAGAACTTTAAGCATTAAATACAACTCACCCGTCTGAATATTTTGACTTTGTGCTTCCCAGTGTCTTCTGTTTGCTTTGTTTTTTCAGTTGGTACATTTAGATTACAAGTAGGTATTTGCTTCGACATTCCTGGTTTTTCACACTCAATTGTTTTTTCTTCTCTATGGATTTCAAGTTTCACTTGAGTATCTGGTATACTTTGATCAACACACTCCATTTTTTTGTCTTCTTCAGCACAGCATTTCACACACACATATTCTTTATCTTCTTCACCCATCTGCTGCGCTTGAGAAAGACTCAGTCCAACACAATCACCATGAAACCAGTCATCACATCTACCACAGCCTACCATGAACCTGAAAACAAAATAAGACGTCAGTCAGTGTAGAGGCTATAAAAGAACATACAGCAACTGAAACAGAACGTTCTATACTTGTTTTGATTTGTGCATCTCAACAATTCCTTCTTACCTGGTAAGTGATTTTCTTTGAAGCTTTACATCCAACTCCAGCCTTACGACATGGTACGATCTTCCTGTGAAACACATTTTTTGCCTTTCTGCCTTTTGCAATAGTCCAAGAGAATATCACAACCTCAATATTTTTTTTCTAACCTGGCCCCAAATCCTACCAACAGGATTTTTTCAGACTACTATTTAAAAAAAAAACGTATAGGAATGTAACAAAAAAACAGACCCAACCAAAAATCTACAACTCCCAAAACCAATAAACTTTTGTTTGTTAAGATTCAAAAGTTTTCCTGCAAGAGCTTATTATCCTTGCTTTCCTTCCAATGTGATCATCATCCTTACAGCAGAAATGTATCAACTGCAGTCTTCCACAGCAGTAAGAGATGACTGAGTGTTTTGACAAATATGATCAGTACAGAAATATCAAGACACTCTGACTGAGATGGTATTTTACGACACATTCCTTAGACCACTATACTGAACTACTAGTGAATACAAGGCCAGGAGTTTGGCTCCCAACTACATCTGGCTAGCTCACAGTGACTGACTGGCTGGTTTTAAATAAGGTACATCCCACTTTGTGTTCTTCAGCTATTTGATACAGAGCTAAAAGTTTAATGAATGTTTCAAACACTAAAATGATTATCATCTAAAGGATACTTTTCATCTGACAGTCACAAACTGTTCCATTATTTTGAAGGTAAAAGTAACTTCAGGTACAGAAAAGATTTTTGAAGTGTAAAAGTTACTTGACCTAAAATAAAACCATAATTTCCGTCTATTTTGCAGAAGCATTTTGAAAACTTCATTAGGTATCACTAGCACCTAACTGCACTGAAAGGTACAATTTCCAGTGGAACTATTTTGGAAGGATGTGGAATTTCAAAGTTAGACAGGTTAAACACTCAATAAATCTATTTCAGGAGACTTAATTGGTAGTTTGTGGGGGGTTTTTTGGTTTTGTGGGTTTTTTTTGTTTACAATCCTTTCTTATAATAATGAATCATTACTAAAGATCTGCTTTCAAATAATGTAGCAAGATCTCCTGTATTATCCACTTACGTTCTCTTTCCCCTTTTAATTTTTTTTTTATGCTTGCATAAAATATAATAAATATATGTACCATGACATATATTGCCTGGACGAAGAAAATCCAGCAAGACTGCAAGTGTATTATGAAAAGTGTGAGTGCTTTGGTTAATACTGAAAAATTTACTGAATTATTAGTTTTTAAATTCCATAGCAGACCTGATTTAAGAAGTAATTCAGTGAAATGCTGGTTGTTTCAGCATTATATTCCACAAGCTAAATACACTGACCTGCAAACCATGTCTCTATAATATCCTATAAATCTCTTTCATAAGATGATTCTACAGAAAATTATTCCTGATGTATCTATGTTCCTACTAAAGCTAGGATCTGCTATCTGCTGACTTACCTACTTTGCAAAACCATATAAATATTACAGAACCTGCTTAGAGGAACTCTCATTCCCCAGAACTGTAGATGAACACTCTAGATGCTTTGATGCCAGTACTATATTCAAGAAACTACAGGTATCTCAAGAGATGAAATATCTATTTAACAGCAGGTGTTTGAAAGACAAGAGAAGGAAAGAAAACACTGTAGCTTTATGTTCTGTCCTTGCTTGCCCAAAATAAATCAGGATTAAATTCTGCTGAAGTAAACAGTATTTTGATGCAAAATGAGTGTGAGAAGCTTTAAAGCTCCAGCAGTTTGAGAAAAATGTCATTTCCAGCTTCACTAGCCTACGATGCCGTTTGCTAGATTTGAATAAACCAGTTTTTAATCTAGTTTGTGAAGAAAACTCTTATCTTTTTATATTTTCTTTTTTCTGAGCTGCAAGTACATTTTTGTTATTAGTCATGACCAGCAAACAGTATCTGCCCATCTATTTAGTAATTTCAATTAGGAAGGCAGAGGTTCCTTCACATTTTGGCAGTACCTCAATCTTTCCAGACCCACATTCCAGCAAAGTGAAGATAGAAGAACTGTAACATTAGGGGACAACTGCTTCTGATGCTCTTACCAGAGTAATACCATAACACTCATAAACACAACAGGAAAACCATAGAGCAGCGATGGGACTTTTAACACAAAGGTGACTGCTCCTTTCTGAGAGCCCAGAGCCAAACGCATGATGGCAGGAAATAGAGCACAAGTGCCTATTTCACAACTACAAGGACCCACAAGAGGATGCTTTACATAAAAAACATCTCACACCACAGCAGGAAAATATTACTAAAGATTTGGGAATACTGAAACTGGTTACAAAAATTCCAAACGTAAGATTTTCTACAGAGGTTAAAGGATACTTTAATGTACTAATGAATTAATGCCTTTTGGCCAAAAATAGAGGGAAATCAAGAATCTTGAAACCACAACTACTACTTGAATTTTTATTTAAAAAAAAAAAAGATTTTTTTTCCCCGTTTGGAAGTTCAGGCATTGGAGACTAATTTGTTAAACAAGCAAGGCAGATTGCAACCTTTAGCGACCAAAACAAAATTGTGATTATTTAGGAGAGAGGCTGAATTTGCAAAAAAGCAGAGATGAACTCCGGAGACTAAAATACACAAGATGCTGCATGCTGCACATCTTCAACTTCAAACTGACAGCACAGGGAATTTTTCAGCTTAGCTCACACACATAATAAGTGGGCAATAGGGATAGTGTATGATGAGGAAAGCACCAGATAGACATCCAGTCTTACATCTTTATTTTCAGGTCTATCAAGAAAAAAAAAGTAAAAAACCCTGTATGAATTCAGCTCAGAAACAGACCATTTTTCACTAAGAATATACACCAAGACAGACAGATATCATTCGAGCCATCTTAAGCAAACTACTGAAGATGGAATATCCATTTGGCTTCATTCCAGTCTAATAAAGTTTCAATTACACTATATACAGGCACACAATTAAACTTCAGAATTCAGGATTCAGAAACTAAGACTACAAAGAGATTCTGGAAACGTCCGTGAAGCCTGTACTATAAAATAGAATGTAGTGTTTACAGTTGTCTTGCTTAACTGTAGTTGTACAAAATGGTAATAAAAATACTGGTGCTGCCTGCCTAAAAAGTTCACTGTTTCTACTAGTATTTTTCACACTAGTCAACTGCAAGACTGACTTCTGAGGCTGGGAGAGAGCATACTGATTTTGATAACAGTAGTGTAAATAAGCCTTTTTACTATAAGGCCACAATTACAACTTTATCTATTTCACCCATCTGCACACAAAACAGTTATGATTTGTAACAGCAGTTATAACTGGGTAACGGGCAATGCTCAGAGACTAAAAGGAGGAGTCAAGGGAAACTGAAGCCTGGCTTGAAGGATCAAGGATGTCCTCTTGCACAGCTGTCAGTTGTGACTGAAGAGGTTCTGATATCTTGGACTATTAAAACACCAAAGTTTCTGACTGCAGACTGCTTCAAGTTTGAAGTGCAGGAGTTTTACCCATGTTGTAAGGCTGGATTGGAAGATGTAAAGCTGAAAGAGAAAGAAAAATGTGTTTTAAAATATTAAATCATGCCACATTCAATAATAGAATTGCTTTCACCGGACTTCTAATACAAAAACAAAATTTTGTTTAAGAGAAATCTAGAAAGAGCAGACATGTAACAGCATACAGTACTATACTTCACTTGGACCTTTCCATAGAGTATGTTATTGTTTCTTTCCTTTTAAAGAATCCTCTTGATAGTCCACACCTCAGCATGAAAAGATGCACCTTAATATCAGAAAGTAATATACGAGACACACAGAAAGAGACACAATCCAAATAAAAACCCTCTAGAAGCTCTCCTAGGATTGTGAGATTTTCCTTGGTGTGTTATTTGTAGTAAATTAAATTCATCTGTTGGATGAAAATCTCATGCTTGGATTATTTATTTTCAAAATACACAGGCCACGTTTTAAAATTAATTTACATACATTCAATGTATGTATCAAAAGCAAGTTTCCTGAGAAAGCCACTACTGTGAAATAAGATTTTACAAGTAAAATGGGTGGAAACCATCTTATAAAACAATTGTTTGTTGTAAAGCTATACTTGAGTAAAATGAAAGACAAAAAATTGGGAGCTCTCAGAATAGTTCAGTGTGGGCCAGTAAACAGCATTTTAAGATTAATTAATGATGTGAGGTACATTGCCACAGAAAATCATTTACTTCAGAAATAATTCCCTCTCTTTAGTCCTTTGCATTTGTGTAACACACCAACAGGACTGAAATCTTGACCAAAAAAAATGCAAAAGAAACTATTCAAAACAACACCCTAGCCCTGAACTCACCTAAGAGTAAAACCACTGTTCATGCACTTTGAAGGACTTGAGTATTTAAAGCATGTCCCACACCTGCATTTTTCCCCCTTTAACGGCACTGTTCACCAATATTCTATAAAATTTGTCATAAATTTGTATTAACATTACAACTGTGCCTCATCTGCATTGATGCTACAGTCCACTCAATGATAAAGCAGAGGCACTGCATGGAGGCAACTATTTTTCCTTCAGCTAATAAAGATGTTACTAGTGGAGAAGATATTCACAGCAGCTTTAGCAGAGCCTATGTTCCACATCAGTGAAGTAGTAGGGGCTTGATTCAAAGCTCAAGTGAAACAAGTGTTTGTCAAAAAAAAAAAAAAAAAATTGCACTACCTTGTCAGAGCACATACACACGAGCAGTCGCTCGTTTGCTTTTTGTACAAGTCTAACACAGGTAACGTGATTTTTCAGATTTTGATCTTCTAGAAAGAAGAACGACCCATCTTCATAGAAACACTATCAGCAGATGTCTTTACATGGAATTCGCAGCATAGGAAAGAGACACTGCAAACTTATTTACTAAGTACTACATTT
The DNA here is from genome assembly GCF_949628215.1 of Phalacrocorax aristotelis. Lineage (NCBI taxonomy): Eukaryota > Metazoa > Chordata > Aves > Suliformes > Phalacrocoracidae > Phalacrocorax > Phalacrocorax aristotelis. Next base: position 29,679,393 of record NC_134278.1, on the reverse strand, counting down.
CAATACCCCAGTTTTTATGTGATGTAAGTTTCTTTTTGCCTTAAAGGTGTAATTTTCTTTGGTTTTCATGTTACATGAACCTCTCCAAAAAGGAAACAAGCAGGGAGACAAGCAACCCTGTGCTCTTTGAACTAAAGGTGAATGCATGAAATGTGCCCAACAACAAAACAAGAAAATCAATATCACTGACCTTCCCAAAACCAAAAAAACCACATTGGTACAATAAATCTCAAATCTGTTTTGGTTTTTTTTTAATCCTTAAGGGAAGCTCTATTACCAGTGGATTCTATGCACATGTTGTATCTTGCAGGATCAGGATCATATGTTCTATAAACTGCACACATATACATACATACTTTCTAAAACTATGTATTTAAGACAACTCATGCTATCCATTTACCTGATTCCCTTATGGTACTGGTTTTAATAACAATCCTACTAATACTGCAGCAAAGTAATACAATCCATATAAAAAAGTACTAATAAAATGATACAGCTGTAAATATAAAACCCATTGAAGTCCTTCCATTCTTTAATTATTCATGACAATGCTATTTTGTTTATACTGTCATTCAGTTTTTCTATAGCTGTGGGTGGACATGGATGATAGCTTTTAACATCGGAAGGCTTTTCAGTGGAAGAAAGCAGTAACAGAGGCAGAAAACTTAAAAGCATCATCCATGACTGTAAATTGATGACATCTTGCATAATCTGCAGTGTCACATACTCATAATATTCAATGAACATGTACTAGAACTAAGGCATCATAATTATTCTAATTACTGTTTCTTGTGAAGAATGTTGTCACAACAATGATTCATTTGCTGTATATGCATCCACCCTTAAAAAAAATGCACGTGTAAATTAAGGGTAGTTATAAGTTTGGGGCCTTCATCTCCTTCCTCAACCATTCTCTTTTGTACTGGTTGTGCAAATTATACAATAGCCTGGTTTCAGAATAGTTTAGTGAAGTATTAGCACTATTTTCAAAGAACAAATGTCCTAACAATAGTCTTTACTATAGAAAAAAGACAGTTTTCAGATTTTTTTTTTAAACTTCATCCATCAACTGAAGTAATTTTCTGTATTAGAGTTGTGCAGAAACTTTTTAGTGACCACATGTATGCAAGAGATCAGGAATACTATGTCTTTGCTAAATCAACTCCTGTGCTTTCCAATTAATTGCCTTTTATAATAGTACTAACTTTTCCTCTCTATTAAAGCAGAGTTGAAACGACAGGAAAAAAAAGAGACCCTAAGTAAAATTCTGGTCTTGTATCACAATTTTTCTGTGCACTCTGACAAGGCCAGTTTGTGTCTGACTACGCAAAATGCATGATCAAATGTCAAGCAACAGTAAAATAAAAAAAAATAAATAAAAAAAAAACAGGAAAAACCCACAAAACAAAAGAGAATGCCCGAACTCCCACAGCCAATTAAAAAACCCTTACTAGAATCATAGAAATCAAAACAGAAAGTCACCAGCAACAAATTAAAACTACCAACTTGTCTTGTGATATAATGCTTTCTAGAAAATTTGCTTAGGAACAGAACGTTTCAAGTTATGTAGTATGAATTATTAATCAGAAATTGGTGGAATTTCTCCCATTAAAGAAGATGGAGTGAAGACAAGGGAGACAAACTGCAAATTATCAGTTAGGTTTTGTCTATCTGTACAAGAAAGGAATGAGTTCAGCCCTCCAGCCTGCAGGGAATTTGAACACCTACAATAAAAACTGGAGAAATTTACAGTATGAACCCTTATACCAGAAGGATGCATATGATGCACAGAATAAGAAATCTTACGTTAGCAGATTTCTTAATGTCTGCAAATCTACCATCTTCATCTAGCTCCATGCCAAGAAATTAAATATTATTTTTTTCTTCTACTATCTTTAAAAACCCTTGATATGTCTTCAGGAAAAATAACAATTGTTTGTGACAAGCTTAGTATTTTCAACATCACTTGAACTCATTAAGAAGTTGAGGTAGTAACTTCAGTCTGTTACATTTTTTTCTGTGATATGCATATCCATACACATTACACCTATAAACAGATTAATGAAAATTTATGTGTATGATTTATGTTATTAGCTGATGAGAAAACATCTGACAGCAATATGGGAACACCATGGCAAAGTTAAACGATTTCAAAGCAATGCTATAATGAGTAACAACAATAATTCAAACTGCACTGGGGAATAAAAAAAAAACCAACCACCTGTTTCCGATGTGCTGAAAATTACTAAGTACAAAAAGTTACAGCATAATTATCTGACTTGCCCAGAAACATAGGGTTTAGTTTTCACATGAAAGAATAATCGTTTTTTAGTTATGTTGCAAGGGTAAATCTCAATGGGAATCAACACAATACATCAAGCAGACTGAAACAATCGGTCCCAAAGCCAAATATTGACCACCCACTCTCTGGGTAAGGAATATACAAAATACAAAACAACTAGCTGGTTCCAGCTTATAAGCATCCAGACAAGTAGAAATCAGAGCATGAATAGTGACAGTTCAAATCTGTGCCAAAGAATTATTATCTTTTAACAGAAAAAAACCAGTCATGCCTCTCATAAAGCAAGACACATTATAACTTGTAAATTTTTTTTTGACCACGTTAAGTCACATGTTTGTAAAAAAGGATTCCTCCTTTCCAGCCAAATGCATTGTATCTGCAGTGCAAGGTAAGCACACTTTGACTTTGCACGCAGTCAGGAAATTATTGCATGTATTCTTACAGATATAAATTGAATCCATCTGTCAGATGCTGATTCTGAAATAAAACAACATAGAAGTACCATCCTCCTCCTACTGTTCTAGCAGGCACAGCAAGATTTCTCCAGGGCTGCGAAAGGCCTACATAAGTACTCCTCTTTGGGGATTCTGTACACAAACAAGGCTCATGAAACAATCTCCACACATTATCTTTGACCTGAATCAATTTTCCAAGCTTAGTATTACATTATCAACAAGTTAGTGGCTTTGCATTTATTGTAGGGAATACAAAAAGGTTCAAGTAATGACTGCTTTGCAGCCTGAATTCTAAATGTGTTTCATTAACACAACATACTGCAAAGGTCTTATGCACATTATCTCCCAACTCAGGGCTGCAACTTCAGTTCAACTTCTTTTTCTACAAGCAATTTGTACTGCAGCATTGATAAAAATTTCCAGTTTAATTAACCATAGAGCAGGATATAAACACAAATATTGTTTCAGATCTTAGCTCTGCCTTTGACATTTGTTGAATTTACTGTCATTTAACAATATTTGTGTCTGGCATTTTCTCCTTTTCTCCTATACAATGAGCAGAGAGAAAGGAAACAGGCTGGCCAGCTAGGCTATTACAAAAGGGAAACAAAAACTCCTTGAAAAGCAATGCACAATGTGAATGAAAAAACCTTATCACTATAGTCAATTTTGATAGTTTCGATGTTTTTCCAAGTGATAAAAGTGAAATTTATCATGTTAAGCTTTTTTTTTTTTTTTTTGCACTGTACTGAAAACATTTTCTTGTCCTTGCACAACTAAACAAGTACAAAGCTGCCAAGGCACTTGAGATACGAGTTTTGCTTCCTCTTGTATCTTAATGACATTGAGTGAATCTGAAAGGTTCGAGAGTTTTTATTTGTAGCATACAACTACAAATTAAAAGTAATTTGAACAAATTAAAATTTCATTTTTTAGAATAAGTGATGATAAAAAGTGCTGGACTGACAGTCTTAAGTCTTCTATCAAGCATGGGGCTCAACACCGCAAGCTTCCTCACTCCGCTACTGCGCCTCAGCCAGATTTTATATACAAAAATTCTGTGTTTATGTACTAAGCGTCTTTCTACATTTAACAAATCTGATCTTTTCCCACTGAAACTGTTGGCTGTGTCAACAGTAGACATATTTTTAAAAAAAAAATCAGTAACAAGACTGACATTACAAAGATGAGGATGCCCATAATCACCACCTGTGGCAATTCATGGGCTCTCTCAATCCGAGCTCAGCTAGTGATCCATACATTACGCTATTCTTCTAGCAGCAGTTTGAGCTGGTGATGCAAAACTGGTATGTTGCATTTAATCTTGTATCAATGCACAGTATGTATATCTTCTGGAGCATTACTTTGACTTTATAAACTAAAATAAGCAGATTTAGTTCTGCCTCACTGCTGTTTATCTTCCTGGTATTGGTTAGATCCATTTTGTATTATTAAAGAAAAAAAAAAAAAAGACCTCCTGAACTCTGACAAGACATTCAGAGCAAGAAAACCCACAGAATGTTTAAAATGTTAGCAAAAATACAAAGTAAACAGGAAAAGTTCAACTCAAAGCTTAATTAAACAGATATAAAGCAGTTTAAAACCCCAATATACGTATTTTGCTTTAAAAATATCTACATAAGCATTTTCCTATCAAGAAGCAGCCTTTCTGAATTAAAAAAATTCACTAAAATACAGGCTACCCATGTACCATTGTAGTAACACATGAGAAGATAAAAACTAAGGAAATGCAAACTGCGTAAAATTAAACACTATTATATAGACATGAATGGTAAAGGGACAATGCTAACAATAAAAGGATTTAAAAAAAAAAAATTATCAAAACACACCCACACAACAAACCACCCAAACCAAAACCACACAGTGAGTGCCCCTTCAATCAGGTAATTCTCACCAACCATGCACAGCAAACCTAGCATTAGTTCTCTTAATAGGCCACATTGATGCTGTTACTATAGCTGCACCGTAAATGTGCAAATTAGTTTTATGTATTTGTTTTCTAAATATGATATAATAAGTCAGTAACAATCACAAGGGCTCTTCTTAGATACGAATGAATGCTACAAAAACCTCAGGCACCAAAGGTAATTGTTCCATATTTCACTCCAATATATGGAGTTCTAAAGCACACTCACTGAAAATTGCTATTAAAAGTTTCTCTCACATTAGCAAAGGACTAATCAGAAATGTCTTTGATTTGAAATTAATTTAAAAAGAAGAAAAAGAAAAGTTGCAGGTAAAACTGCAACTACAAAGAAATATTTCAATATTAAATCCAGAAAGTAAGAAGCAGTAATAAAGGAATTCTTGTTCTTGGATTAATACGTCATTAGTGAAACCCAGTGGCCTTTTTCAGTTCACTTACAGTGTGGAAGAATAACTTTCGTCACAGAGGGACATTATCAACTTCAGGTGCAACCCCATTATTAGGTTAAGTCAAAGGCAATTTCAGAGATGCCCACATGGCAGTTTTACAGGGTTTTTTTGAGACTAATATTCTCCCTCCTCCCCCTCCCAACTAATTCATTACTCCCGTTACATGAAAGCCTCACAGCAGTGATTATACAAATTGGAAAAAACCTCTGAATCTCTAGGTATTAGAAACACATTTCTACCAAATGATAGTCACATGCAAACAACTATTTGATTCTTTTGGCTGACAGTGATCCTTCAACTTAAGAGGTCTCTGGAAAGAAGAAAATTACAATCTGGAACACAGACATCTTGGTCTTATTTCTTTTCTATGAAAAAAAAGTCAAGTTTAAAGTACATGTTTTAACAACATAGCAGAAATACACCTTCAAAAATGTATTCATATAATAAAACATTCCTAGTAAAAATTTTTGGCTAAACTACCAAACTAGTTTATAAAGCTCTACTTAAAAGAAAAAAAAAAAAAAAACACCACCACCAAAAAAAGGGTATGAGTGCAAAGGAAGCTAACTGACAGTATAATACACAGCCTTCCATTATAAAGTTACGCCTTTTTGTTTTGGCACCAGCAGTATGATATATTTGGTAAGAGAGGAAAAAAAAATTATCTTCTGAGACCAATAATAAATTCCTCAGACACAAATCCACACACACCTGTTGCCATGTGGCTTTTTGCAAAAGCCACACTGCTTGCTGGGCACCCAAACATATTTGCTTTCACTAGCAGAGGCATGTTCCAAGCCTTCCCGTTTAACAGTTGAAATGTTATCTGGAATGAACAACGGAGGTTCATCGAGTGAAAGACTCTTGCTACTTCTTCTCTGGCGAGGTTGAAGATTCTTATCAGTTCTTTTTGATTTATTTTTTTCTTTATCATCCTCCTTCAGATATTCTGTAATGGAGGGATCTTTTGCCTCTGCCTCTTCCTTTGTGGAGCTATTTGTCTTTACCACAGTTGCAAGCTGGTGTTTCTGACCCTGGGCTTGCTTCTGACCAGGAGTCGAAACATGCCCTGATAATGGATGCATGGAGTGGTGGGTGTCTTTAGAACCGCTTTGATGAGTGGGAGATTTCTCACTTGCTCTTTGAATTGATGACTTCTGTACTTGCCCAGAAGCCTGGACCCTGGGTATTTTCTTCAGCGTTGCATTGGTCTGCTTTTTTCCAGTCATCCCTGAAACGCAGCTTGTTGCTTTCAAACCCAGATCACATTGTTTCTTCCTAATTTTAACTGGGTTATTTGGATGCTGATTACTCTCTTGCTCATCTGCATTCCGCTTCAGACTTGCTGAAGATGGACTGTGAAGACCTGAAACGGTAAGGCCAGCTCTTGTTCTTGAACGCGTTATTTCTTGTTGCACTGCACCTGATTTCTGTCGAGTACCTGGAGTTACATTTTGCTTATTCTGTATTATAGATTTACTATGCCGGGGCCTAACATTCTTTTCACATTTTGATGAAATGTTAATTTGTTTATCATCATTCTGAAATTTTGATGCCTCAGGGCCTTCTACTTCAGTACTGCTGATCTGCTGCTGTGTGTTTTGGCTTGTTTGGTCAAGAACAGTGCTGTCTAAAATGCTATTTCCTGGGTCAGTAGAAGTAAACTGTTCACTTTTGAAGTTTTGATTATCAAATTCTGTACTGTCCAATAGTTTCTCAGATGAAGTTACAGTTTTCTCCACTCCCTTGTCATGATCTACAGGTTCTGTTACACATTCCTTTACAGATGTATTTTCATCAGGAACTTCCACATTGTGGGAACTTAAACTACAATCAACCCCCTCTTCTACAGAGCTGGACAAATTTGAAAAGGTCTCACAAATTTCACTTGGATTCACACGAACACTAGATGGATCGTTAGCTTTTCCAGTTAGGCCACTTTCATCATGCTCATGTGTTTTCTTCTCCGATTCTTCTGTTTTATTTTCAGTCTTTTCTTCCGAAGAAGTTTCAGAGCCCATTGAATCAATCATATCATTTGCTTCATTTTTAACTCCAGTAACTTCAGTATCTGCAGATACTGAACAAACTGACTCAACATTCCCAGATTCGGTCTTTGTTGCAACCTCTGTTATTTCCTTTGTTTCTCCAGGAGGAAAAGAACAGGGACCTGCTAAATTAGCACAACTTAACTCTTGCGATGTTTCCTCAACTTTTGCCTGCTCAAGGGTTTTAGACTTTATTTCATTCACCTCTTCAGGACCAGGAAGACTTTTTGTATTACTTTGGGATGCTGTTACTGCTGCTGCCGTTCCTTCTGTCTGTCCTGATCGTCTTGTACTACGCCTAACTTCTCTAGGCTGTTCTGTTTTCAAGGGTGCAGCGACATCTGTCTCTTTAGCTGGACTTTTCTCTTGTTTCTGTCCGGTCTTTGGAGCAGATCCACCTTTTACAGATGATTTCTTAGTACTAACAATAGGTGCAACATTTGAACGTTTGGCTAGCGTGCTCTGTCGCAAACTCCGTACTGGTTCTAGGAAGGGAAAAAGAAAATGTCTTAGGTATACTGCGTCCTCCTCTTTGCAAACACAAGACTTACCTAGAATAGAATTGATTTAGCCTGAGCCTTAGCTTACTGGACACAAAGAGAATTTATAACTTAGTTGTTTACTAAACTTAAAAACACCAAAACAAACAAAAAATCCCCAGCTCTTTACTTTAAACAGTTATAAATTACTTGCATTTCAATTTTACACTGCCAGTTTGGATGTAAAATCTCATTATTCTAAGGGCTATGAAAGTTCTGAATAGCATATATAAAACAGAAGTGATGATAAAAAGACAATCAAAACTCAGGCTACTTTTCTACCTCAAGTAAAAATTGCACAAGTTGGTTATATTGTGATTAGAATGATAGCTGTGAAGTTTACAAAGCTCCTAGTGAACACAGTATATGAAACTGAGATGCAGTCACATTCTGACTTGATGACATCTCTTATATTTTCTAATCAAGAAACAATTCCAGTGCCTTTTTAAACAGCGCATTTACAAGCTTTGTACCACAGGCTCTTATTTATATTCTGACTTCCCTATTAAGTAATTTTGTCTTTGTAACTCAGCCTACTCTATATAGGGGAAAAAGCAGAGCTGTCAGTAACTCCACCAGTTCAACAAGTTAGAAAAACCCTAACCACAATCAATCAGCTACCACATAGAATTTAAATACTTGATTAAAATACTTAAGCATATTGAGATATTTTGATGAAAGATTTTATGCCTCCAACTGTATAATCCAATTTAAAGCAAAAAGAAAGTACACAAATAAAAGTAAAAAGAATTAAAATTTTAATGGGAAATAAAGAGCCATGCTAACCTAATAGTCCAATGCTGTTTGCAAATACATGTTTTTATTGGTGAAGAACCACAGCGCTAACGTGATGCAGGTAAAAGGATCAAAATCTCAAAAACGAGTTTTAGGCCCACAGGCCATAGAGAAGACATGAATTATTTAACAAAGAGCAATTCAAATTGAGTAGTACCCTATGGATGCCAACTTCTAGCTCCAGTTTATAAAAAAGAAAGTGTCTGTACTTGAATTCAAACAACCAAATAGCAAAGCTTTACTTTAAGTTTATAAATTATCACCTTGTGCCATTAAACGTGGTGATTTTCTTGGTGATGTGATGGATGTTTCTTCACACCGGCTCCTCAAATTCCTGTTAGGCAAAACAAGCTCATCTTCATCAATGGTATCGTTACCACTCTCTTTAACGCCTTCTTCATCCATAATATCATCAAGACCAATAACTGGAAAAAACAAACAAACAAGGAAGAGCCTAAAACTTAAAATGATCAAGAAAAGTTGCAGCTGTAATGCTGAGCAAGACAAGGGAAGAGACAGGGAAAAATAAATAAATAAATTGGTCATCTAAAAACAAACAAAAGGGGAAAAAATGAAGAAAGGCAAGACAGAAAATTCCCATGTGAGGCAGTTTCAGTGTAGAAGAAGCTATCACCCAAAGCTTAAAATTTCTGTAGATAGTCCTTATAGCTTTTTGGTGGACTCACATTTTTATTGTTTTTTTGCCACAGGAAGGTCCCCAGTCTTAGAGGATCAGCTGTCCCTCACTGTCCCTTCCCACCTAAGAAAAAGTGAAGAAAGATAAACAGCAGAAAGAGCTGATCCAGAAGTGCAAAGAGTTTAAAATCACAGTTTTCTCATAGGATACAATTTCAAAATTCTAAGCCCCACCCACATCACATATCTGCATCTGCAACCCCTTTTTGGAAGAACATTGAGTGCAGCATGCACTAGTCTCCCAGGAGAGTCAGAGAACATTGTCTTTGTCGAATTCCTATCCTCCACTAACCTGAGACGGGTCCCAGAGGTTGCTCCTGAAAATAGGTTTCCTAAGAGGCAGTCAGGCCACTGTACCAGCCATTCTCCTCACTTTCTCTAAGTTTGGTTCTGCAATGGTAGCCTCTCCTATCCCAAAGATCCTACGTGATTAATGAATCCTGGTCCCTGTGGGATGCGAAATCTGTGAGATCAAGCCAAACACCCAAGTGATTTTACAAAACATGTAGGAGGCTCTGACAAATACAACACAGACTCCAAACAACCAAGTATGCCTATTTTTCACTATTCAGGCACCTACCTAGAAGCATTTTTAAGATAAACTAACTCACATGACAGAAATATCTAAAAATTTCTAAAAATTGCTTACCTAAAACTGATTTAAATCAGTAAATTTATCTTAGATATCAAAATTAGCAAGAACAGAAATTAAAAATTGTCAGAATTTTTAGACTGTCTCAGAATATGTGTCAATTCCTGTTCCTTTTCAAGTCTGATGTTACTGAAACGTAAAAAAATAATGCGTTTGTGAAGGCACTACAATACATGAGCATACTTTTAAAGTAACAAAAATTGGAAGTTGTAAAACACTGCTAAACAGTGACAAATAATCAGGTCTATCAATACTGTAATTCAATCCACAATCACCTGTCATGAAGAATAGTTAAAAAACCCAACCAACCTGTTAATTTTAAAGTTCAAATATTAGAAACGTTTTAAACAGCCTCTTAAGGAAGACTGACTTTGGCACCAGATAGTTGGCACTCTGGACCTCCATAATTAGATGGCTGTCAGAAGCTGAAAGCTAGGAGTCTTGAGCTGATAATTTGTCATTTTATGACATAATAGTAACTTTATTTTAACCATAATTTTTAGTTACTGCATTGTATACATCAGTCTACAGGGAAAGTGTGTTTCCAGAAATTATTGGCAGCTTTTGCTTGCCAATCCACAGACACACCCTTATGCCTGTGCATGTGTACATATATACACAGGTATCACGTAAAAGCTGCAGAGGATTGATAACGCTGGTCTTACTCCACTCATCCAAATATTCCTTAATCACTTATTTGCTCTAAGCTACATATGGGGCAAAGGTCACACTGGCAAAAAGACAACATTGTAACTGCCCTGTCAGACTTCGCTTTCTCCTAAATATCTAATATCAGCTATTGTCCAAGACAGAACACTGAGCAAGATGGACCCTCACCCTAACTCCAGCTGCCCATTCTTACATTGTCAAAGACTATGCTCTCCCAACAGCAGTGCACTCTGATGTTAGAATTCTCATTGAAGAGTGTTCCTATAAAATGTGGAACTGGTATTCAGGAACAGACTGTGACAAAGGAAACTCCTTTCAGATCTTCTGTTTCTTCAGTGTAGAACTAAACTACTAAGCTACTGAAGACAATGTGACAAAAACTACATTGACAACTTCTGAAATGACTCTGGAGTAGATTTCAGGGCTGCTATTAGAGGCTTAGTGGGGTTTTACAATGTTGTTGCTCAAGTTATTGAATTTACACACCCTCCTTTATTAATAACAAAAGGGACACATTCAGTCTACTATTAACAGACAGTTTGAAATATTAGAATTAAAGTATTTTCATACTTACAAGACTCTGTGCTGTAGCTTTAATTTTACAGAGGAAATTGAAGCACAGAACCTTGCTAATTTCAAACCACCTGAGCTATAACTCAGCTAGTACAGCCCCATGAGGCCCCCGGATGAGGAACATTCGACACAGTCCCTGGTGGGAAGAGAAAAAGTGACAGAGAATAGCAATAGATACAGAGGATACTAGGAAATTAAATTATGAAAGGGAAGTGGAGGTAGAGAAACAGCACTGGGAAAAGTAAACCAGCAAAGGCAAAACCCGATAGAACTAAAAAGAAAGATATAGGCGATCTTAGTAATAAATATCTAAATATTATCTCAGTAATAAATATAGAGATTGAACAGAAGGATAAAAGATAGAAGAAAGGAAAAAATAAAGAAAAACATATCTGAATAGAAAAGTTGAAAGTTGTACACCAGTGTACAACTGAACAAGCTGCAAATAACGAAAATACGAATCATGTTGAACATATTTATACTGGAAGAAGCACCAGTGGCTGTTGACTTAATATTTTGAGTCTTTGTCACCTGTAAAGTATTTAAATTTCCAAACTACCCTGCCATGCTGACTCATTTTTATATATGTTATACAAAAATAGAACATATAGTAAAAATAGTTGACTTGCAAATTTGAAGTAAAAAATTTCCATGTGTTAAAACAAAAGTGTGACCATGTTTTAATTCTCCAGCAACGTAAAACTGAGGAAAACAAGCCTTATTTGCTGGGGGAAGAGGAGAAAAGGAGAATAAAATACTCCTAAAAACATAATCAAAACTTTGAAATTTAAAAACCTTTATTTTTATTAACATAAGTCTTCCCTTGATTATTTTCAGCCAAAATTTGACAGAAATATTCAAGTTTTTGACACATTGGTCAAGGTAAATATCAAGTGTAGAAATACTTTTTTTTTTTCCCTGTAGATGTTAGCCCTGGTACAGAACTCCACTGTTATTGCTGTTTTGCGTTGTGGTAAATGCTACATCCACCTGAATCACGCTAACAGCGGGACTGAGCAAGTCCCTGGTGGATTCCGTATTTTAATTTGACACGCATCACAAATTATATGGAAATGGATGAATGTTTTGAAGTTTCTACCACGTCATATGCCGATGATAACATAAAAACCTAACATCACGTTTCAATGAAAAAAAAGAGTCTAAAGCAGTAACACACATCTACGTAAGAACTTATAATCTTACTTATACTACTTAAGAACTAATAAAGTCTAGTAAAGCAATGAAACATATATATTGATACTGAAAAATATCACTAAGTCTCAAGACTGTAAATGAAGATGGTGTAACCTTTTTCCTATTGTCATTTGTCATGCGTATGTTCAAACAACAGAATTAAAAATGCTGTTAAATATTTTTCAAGATAAATTAGATCACTGATAACTTGCATAAGAGAACACCAAATTCCAACTGTTCTATGGATTTTTTTTCTGTAAGCCTGTAACCTGTTTAACTGAGAATTTGCCTGCAAGTACCTTGTACTGACTGCCCAGTGCAAGAAAAAAACACAATAAATACCATGTGAAATACTAACTAAACATTTACTCCCATTCTCCATTAATCTCGAAATTGTAAAGAGGGATTTTTCCTGTCTTTAGAATTAAAACCTATGAAAATCAATTGATTAATAAACTTAATACAGCATTTATCCTGACAGAGGACTGAACCCCCATTTCAAAAAAAAAAAAAAAGGTGGCATTACATCACAGGACTACTGATTTATGGTTCTTTAGCTCATAAAGCTCAAAGTAATGAGCCCGTTACTTTGTAAATAAAGAGTAGTAAAGTGCAAATTCCAACAAGTAAAAACACAGCATCAAGCCAAGCACTCTTTTTAATAAAATAATTTGATTTAGAGAGCCTTTAGATGAGCTCTGTGATTCATAAATACATAAACTGCCTTGCAAATCCTATTACAGATCCAACCTCTCTCCATCCATTAAACTTCATAAAACCGATCCAAAGGAATAAAAACCTAAACTCTTCAGAAGGACCTAAAATAGGGAAAACTGGTAGTCTGTTACCTAAGAACAAAAAAGCATGCAAAATAAACATTCTCCAAGTTCTTAATATAATACCAAGTTCTCAATATAATACCAATAATGTAAAATTTTTATACAGGAAAGTTACTACCTTGGTCACAAGACATTGTGCAACTGTTCACATGGACAGCTTGAAGGAAGGAAGGCATAAAGAGGTAAGAAAACTGAGAGAAACAATTGTAGACCCAATTTTGGGTTACAATCTGAAGGTTACATTCAAAATTACTTCACATGCAGGAGGTAAAATCATGTGTATTTGGCTTTAGTGAAAAGAGCCTGAAATGGCTAACACAGCCAGATGGGACACTAGATGAAGAAAAGAAGTATTTGATGTCAGAACAATTGGTTTGGCTCCAAAGATTCAGTAGGTAATTTCAATTTTAAGAGAGGTAATGCTGCTTTCAACAGTGCTCATGAAAACACAGGCTAAAACTAGAAAGAACAGACTGCACTTGGGGGAACACTTTCCCAGCGGCAATCCAGAGGGACAGGGAAAAAAGGCCCATTAAAAAGATGTCCCCAACAGTCTTTGTACCCTCTTATAGGGTCAGTCTTCCTCATCTTTTTTAAGAAATACCTGATTTGATAAACATATCCATAAACTAAATTGGTTAGAAGTTTGATTTTATTATGAAATCCACAAATGTCTCCAGATGATATGCAATTTAAATTCCATTCCCTCTATTACATGTATAATAAATCAAACTGCCCCAGTAAACGACATCCTCGAAAGCTACCGAATTCATGATAGCTGAGAAATACCAATTTAGTATGAATGTTGGTTATCTAGTTCACTGGCATGTGACCAGTCTGACCTGCTATGCTCACAAGCTTACAAAACTAGTGGATAAGCTTCCAGCAAGACACAAAAGAACGAAACAGAACACTTATCACTAGGGTACCATCCAAAGTTCAAAAAAGGTGTTGCTCTCAAGAGTCATGTCATATCCTAAACTTCAGTTTCCACTTCTGATCAAGGAATTGCTCAGAAAGGAAAAAAGAAGGCAACCCCAAAACCACACATCCACAACCACTCACACCGCCCAAATATTAAAGACGCCCAAGAGCTGTTCTACATAATCTACCCTCCTATGCTGGTCATTCAGGTCTTGGAAGAACTGCCACCTGACCACACTGATGAAGAGAAGCAAAGAGATGCCTAAAACAGATATGGGACACTTCTGATTGTTCCAAGAACTTGGGTTTCATTTAATTCTCAAAAGCCTCATTTTGTCAAATTCTGCCGTTTAAGTTGCAAAGAGTGCAGTTATATCCACTTCCACTATCGGCACTACATCCATCTGCTAATACCTACTTCAGGACAATATATGGCCCCTGTTACAAAAAGCTTGTACCTTGATTCACCAAAATAACAGAAAGCTTCCTAACTGCGATATAAGAGCAGCAATCTGCTCAGTCTAACCCCACAAAACCAACAACCCAACTACATCTTTACAGTTTAGCAGTCACTCCACAAACACATCCTACAAGTATTTCAGCATAACATCTGTTAATTTGACCCATACCCTTTCCAGCCTGTGAGACAGTCATAAAGAGTTAGCTCTACCTCTGCTCAAAGGCATTACCAGGATCACCAGGAAATAATCTTCTTGTCTTCTCCAAACATGTAACTGGTCAATCAAAGCTGAACAAGACAACCCCATTCTATTACACAGTGGCAATTACAGAGCAAGCTGACCAAGCAGACAAAGACCAACAACGTCATTCAACTGAAGAAACCATTTAGATCCAACACAAACCGGATTCGGGCCGAGACATTAACACGAGACTACTTTACTGGTACTGATATAGTTCTTCCTATCAACAGGACAACAGACACCCATTCTCATGCTCCTTGCTATTTGCATATAGCAGTACTGCTGACTGAGATGCTCAGTACAAGAGAGACATGGACCTGCTGGAGCAGGTCCAGAGGAGGGCCACAAAAAATGATCAGAGGGATGGAACACCTCTCCTATGGAGAAAGGCTGAGAGAGCTGGGGTTGTTCAGCCTGGAGAAGAGAACACTCCAGGAAGACCTCATTGTGGCCTTTCAATACTTAAAGGGGGCTTATAAGCAAGATGGGGACAAACTTTTTAGCAGGGCCTGTCATGACAGGACGAGGGGGAATGGTTTTAAAGAGGGTAGAACAAAAGCCAATGTCAACACAGCAGTAAGAGAAAGAACAGAAAACAAACACACACTCCAAACCAAGTTAAGAGCAAGACAGAAGGGGTTCTTAGACAAAAAGACCTGATCTCCGAAGTAAAGCAGATACAATGTTGTCCTGTCACTCACGCAAGAAATTTCATATTTAGAACATGGTACAAGTTCTTTGTGTTGAAGGTACATAAAGATAGTATCTTGTTTTCTGCATAGGTTTACAAATATTCTTGAACTCTGCTCAAACCAGGCTTTCAAACAAGTATTAGTGAGCCATGCCTTCTGCTCCTCCATTTTATCGGTGAGACCCAATACCATTTTCGCCAAATCACCTCCTCAGTCCAACTGTTTTTACCTTTATCTCTTCAGCTTGCTCACAGCAATCAAATAAGCTGTAGCACGAAATCTTCACCACATTAAAAACTGAACAGAATAGAGTATGTTCCAGTTATTCATGGAGCAGCATGCCTTTGATGGCCCTCTGAACTAACTTCCATGAGCATTTTGCTCCTTAACTGTTCCGTGACCTCAGCACGGGTTATGCAAAATACATCTTGAAGGTCTAAAACAAATTATGGTAAATGAATTTGTGCCTCTGGAAAAAATTAACTCTTCAGAAATGAAATAAAAAGTGTAAGAAATACAACCATCTGCTTTCAGTATGTCCTAGGTCTTGCCCTGCTTAACATAAACAGGTAACAAGTATACATAAACCTAGCAAAACAAGATAACCTTCCACTAGGGTTAGAAGCATAAGAGAAGAGCCAACAACCAACCATTTTGTTACCATACCGTTTCATGCAATGCAGAATATATTCATAGTGAAATGCTATGGGAAGGGGGGGGCAGGGAAGAACTGGAACAATCAAAATATAGCGAACTATCATTCTGCATGACACACCAATGGTGTTGTAGCTCTAAGGATGTAAGTAAGGCAAGTTTTCTGGGGCTAGTCATGCTTTTTTCTTTTTTACACAATTGACGTTGGTGTAGAGATGAGCTTTCACGCATATTGTCTGGAAAAAACAGCCTCTGTATGGGTAATTCTTACCGAGGGTACTATCATCTTGCACAACTGCATTCTTACCAGCAGACTACATAAACTTTGTTAGATCACGAACAGCCCCAGACAAATCAAACCGATCATGAGCTATATGGTTGCTCAAAGAAGAAAGACAAGAAGAGAAACTTTGCTTCAAACTGATAATCTTTCTCAACTAATAAATAATTTAAATACATACCGCAGTCCTACTATCTCTGAATAAGGACAGTTCTTATCAAGACCTACAAAGAACAAGCAACAGCAAGAACACTCCGTCGCCTTTTCGATATCTACTACATTAATTCTGAACTGCATGTTTTCATTTACTTACTGATATGTGGCTCTGCTCTTGCCTTCAGATTAAAAAAAAAAACCCAAAACATTAAATTCATGAACCTAGCATAAATCAAACCAGTTGATTCCCTTACTCTGCAGACAGCCTGAAATAACAGAACCCAAATAAATGAGCCAGCTCACTTATTTGAATGGACAGCAGCCTTAAAAACTGTGATTATTTAATTATCAGTAGTATTAATTATTGCACTGCTGATCACTTTTAGGAGAAATACGTGCCAAAAAAGCCGACAAAAGTCTCCCCGTAACCTCCAAAATGTCCAGCTGTACCTTATGAGTTAATTAAAATATTTTAAATGCAGTATCTGTTTAATGGAGGATGCACAGGATGCAGTGTGAAACAAGAATCTGCATCACTATTTTACTGGAAGGAAATACAAAAACTCAGGAGTAATTTTTTTAGTTGTATACATTGTACAGTTTTATGCACATTAAGAGTGATACAATTTTGTTGGGTTACGGACAAAAACATATAAGGATACAGACTACAGCAAGAACAAATTAAAACATTAAGGGTGGCCTCAATAATGTTCTACTGAAGTAGTGAAAAGATCAAATCTCTTGTTTTGGCTTTGCAGTCCACTTTTTCATTGCCTCAGTCAATATCACCTTTGATTTACAGTTGTCCACATTGTTATACTACTAAATTTAGTGAAGATGAGAATTTAGTCTATTAGTAGAAACAAAATACATACTGTATCAGGAAATTATCAAGATTTTCAGAAACTGTTTGTAGAAGTTACTAGAAAAAAACTAAATGTCGATATAATCAAAGTTATCTGCATTAATCTACAACACTTCAGTAATGAACCTAAAAAAGTTATTATTTTTAGGTTTTAGGTATTTTTTATTATATACAGTCAAATAAAAAACTATTAAACTTAGAGTATATTTTTGTCTCTTACACCAAATTCAGGGTACATATTCCAACTATTCATCAACAGAAATAATTTTAGGGACTGGATGACTTTTTTTTGAGCTTCCAAAACTACTCCACAACTCCTAAGATTATTTTTATTTAAAACTTTGCTCTAAACTGGTTCCAAATCAGGTGTTTCCAAACAGTAAAAAAGAACTGTATTTTCATTCCAGGGTTTTGTCTAAAGCCAACCAAAGCAGAACACCGAGAATCCAGTATCAGCCCAGTACCAGAAGGTCTAGCAACAACAGAATAAACCTGAGGTCAGAGCAGTAATTTGTACAACTCTCATGCTCCTCCTGCTAATCCAGAATTATTACATTTTCTGAAGACAACTAGTAACTTCACTGATCAGGCACAGTACTTACACTAAACAAATCATGGCTTTAATTGGGAATAATTTACATATACTCAAGACAAAGCCTAAATTACTTCTGATCCAGATTAGGAGCCTTCTTCTATTGTTAAAAAGAGCTGCACATGGTTTACATGCCAGGCATGTAAGCAGCACAACAAAAAGGGCAGGAAGGAGACAGAAATCCCAAATTATTATTTCTACATTATGAAAATGGGTTGGTACTAGAGTATAACTGCATTTTAAATCGTAATCTTAAAAAATTGTAACATTTACCTGTTGAACAAGGCATCTGGAAATTGGGATCATTGCTATCCAAAACAGGCAAACAGAACTGGGCACTTGCAGATCCTAGCATAGGATCCTTATCGCTGAGCATGATCTTCAGCGAATCCTCTAAGACATTTTGACTTGTACTAAAATCCTCACAGACTTCATTCTCCAGGTTGGATCCTAGAAATAGGGCATCATCTAAGTGTTCAGTAGGAATTAAATGGTTAAATGTATCAACTATATCCATGAAGACTCCTGTGTGTCTTTCAGCCCTATAGAAAGACAAGAAAAATACCATAAGAAAATAAGCTACAAATTTTAAAACACCTAAGAAACCAGCAAATTGTTTTGGCTGTTGTGTTTTATAAAGAATGCTTAAGGTATTTTAGAATTGTAACAAAAAAAAAAAAAATCTGCTTACGGCTTAGTATGGCCCACTGCATATGTAAAAATCAATTCTCTAACTGATTAATCTTAAAAAGAAATCTCATGCTAAGTTAATATTAACTACACTATCAAGAACAATTGAACCTGCTTAGCAGCATCGTGAGCACGCATCTTTAAACGTAAAAAGATGAGGTCAGCTTCCACTAACACCAGTGGAGCTGAGAAAGCTGAGAGCCTGATCTACTAGGCCCAAAATTGAGACGGACTATATTTCCATTCATAGAAGAACTACCAAGTCCATCACATCAAATAATTATTTTCAGCTGCAAGGCCTTATCACTACTATTTTTCACCTATCATTACATTCAACAAAATTACAGAAATTTTATATGAAAATCTGACCTCAATCAAGTATGAGAATTCAGAGCTCGCTTCAAAAGGGCCAAGAGGCTTTTAGAAATTTCAATTTTGAAGTTTATGTAAAACTTAAGAAACTGCATTCAAAGATGGCACCTACGTTCTACAAGAAGGAATTCACTATTTTCTAAATCACTTCTTTTGCAATATAGCAGAAATGCAACTACGGCAGCAGAGAGTCAACTAATAAGAATATATAACTACACAACAGAATCAAAAAAAGTCAGCAAAATGTTTGTTCAGAAGTTTAGCATAAGCATATACTTAGAGTGGAGAGATAATTACAATATGGTCATGGAGCAAGGAAAACAGAGTAATACAGTAGTGCCTGGTTTAATTTGGCATACAGTAAAGTCTGGGAGACCAGTTCTGGCACACACAAAGCTGTTCAAGCTTCTGGAAGCAGAAAAAGGACGTACATTCTCTCCTGCTCCTTCCTTCATCACCCTCCTCCCACACGCTAGACAGGATTTTTTTTTTTGAATGAACTCATTAAAGGAAAAGTGAGATTTAGAGTTTGTAGTGCTTGAATTACTTCCTATATCTCTGTTCCTGCAATCTGCCACTAAATAAATCCAGTACCTGCTCATGCTTACTAGAAAAGTAAGTATGCTTCCTTATATACATCAACGGGACATTTCTGTTTTAGCAATCAACAGGGAAAATCCTAGCCACACACATCCGAGCTCTGCTACAGTTTCAACCCTATTTATCCAATTTATTTAATTTCACAAGTTTACAAAACCTAGAGGTGAGCAGGAAAGATGTTTTGTTTTGAAAACACAACAGTCTCTTTCATTCTCCCATAGTGCAGCTCAGAAGAAAACAATAGTCAGGTATGGCACTATGTTTTTGCAGAGCATGGTGTCTTTACAGTATTTACACATTAACTGTGACAACAGTCTAATACACAACATCCTACTGACCAAACAGCCAGCAAGAAGGAAAGTCAGGCCAAGTCAGGTGAATTTAGTAAGCACGTAACAGTCTTACAGCAGCAAGTACATAACAATTTGAAAGCTACCTAACCAAAAAAATATTTTTTCATCAAGCAATGCAGTGCATCTACATGTACACCATGCCAACCAGCACCTATAGCAGTCCACATTCTTTTCACAGTTGTCAAAATAATTTTCAAATTTTGCAACAAATAAAGCAGCAATCTAACACAGGAAGTGCTATGCTGCACTGTATAATCTATTTTTACTATGCCATCTAGTTACAACTATACTATACTGGATAAACTACAAGAGCTGCAGTGGCTCAACATAAGTAAATAACTATAAATACCCCAATCCAGTATTTTAAAACACCTTCCTGTAACAACAGGTTCTTTTCATATAAGCATGACACAAGTACAAACGTGACAGACGCAGGATAAAACAATGGTGAACCCTGACACTTAACTGCCAATAACACTGCAACAGAACACCCATGAATTACTGCAAGAAACCTTTTGTACCCAAAACTGAAGAGTGGCAGGGGCTTTAGGCATATTTACAATATTACATCTCAAGTTTTTTCTGGACAGGAGGGGAACATTCATATAACTGTTACTAACACTGCTGTTACCAAAGCAGTGCTGACCACTTCAGTAAGAGCAGTGTTAAGTAGCAAAGCTCAAGCAGAACGTTAGCACTGCAACAAAAATCACTGCTGACAGAAATTAACCTCTGTCTTCAGCAGTGTGATGAAAAAGAATACCTACAGTTTTGCAAGACTACCATGCAGCCATTCACAACACTAAAAGCACTGCAAAATAACTAATTGTCCAAGCAACTATACAAGCAATGGCCACAGCCACCTTCAAAATCACCTAACTAGCTATTAGAGAAAATTCAAGAGGAATTTTATTGAAAGGTTTATTTCTAGAACTTGAGTCTATGACCAAGTATAAGCTCTATCCAAATTCTGGATCAAAAAGTCATTGTAACGATATAAACAAAATGGTAATGCATAAAAATCCTACCACCACAAAATCTAAGATTAAAGAATTTGTTCTACAGTCTTAAAAATAGTTAGAGAGGTTATCCCAGTAAAGCACAAAATAAAATTTTGCTTTACCTGGTTCAAGAAATCACCATTCAATTCTTTGCATAACTTTTAGAGTACCAAGTTTAGAAAATTATTTCTAGCATTACTAGATGAACTAACACATGAAGTGTAGAATCTACCGGACCCACAATGAAAGACACACTTCTTGCTGGACAGCCAATTGTTAGGAACAGTTGATACAAAATAAAAAATTATTCCCTTACAATACCTGAAGTGCCTGAATTTTGAACAGTTTATTTTGCATTTGAAACACTGAACACCAGGAAAAATAGCCAGAGGTATAGGTAAAACACAGTGAAGTTTTTCATGGTCATTTATTTCCAAAGATAACTCTAACAGCTCTGACGACGAATGTATCGTTCCCCTGGAACACAGCTGTGTCCTCCACTTGAACCCTAAAGGCCAATGGCTTGGCATCACTCACAGCAAAAGTGCACGTACCAAGCGTACTCCCATCCCGCAATAATTCAAAAATGTTTTCCCACTGGGTAGTTAATCAGAAGCAACAGAATATGAAAAGTCTCATGTATTGAGAACCAGCGAGGAGCGTTCATGAATGAGGCAAAAGAGCAAATGCCAGAGGAGGAAATCCCAGCCAGGTTCCAGACACAGAATTTCTCCCACCCGCTGGCTCCTGGAACAGCGGGGCATGTACTGAGACTGCTACATCACACAGCGCAGCAAGATACAGGAGCGTGGGTGCAATGAGATCTGACCGTCAAGAAAAGCTAGATGTATAAAGAGTATTCCCCTCAATTCCTTAAATAAAGTACATTTCTCTTATACTCCTGAGATTGATTTGTTTCAATCAGCCCTCCCCACTGCAACAGCAGGTACTCACAGAAGTAACCCACCAACCAAACTCTTTCATTATTAAGTGATCCATCACTAAAATTAACCCTATTGAAGAGGAAATGTCATTTAAACACAACTTCCAGAACTTCTCTCACATTATGTTTACCATAAAATCTCAATCACGTGCACCCTCAGTAAGTCTGCAGATGACACCAAGTTGGGCGGGAATGTCAATCTATTCAAGGGTAGGAAGGGTCTGCAGAGGGACCTGGACAGGCTGGATCAATGGAACGAGGCCAATTGTATGAGGTTTAACAAGGCCAAGTGCCGGGTCCCGCACTTGGGTCACAACAACCCCACGCAACGCTACAGGCTTGGGGAAGAGTGGCTGGAGAGCTGCCTGGCGGAGAAGGACCTGGGGGTGCTGGTTGACACCTGGCTGAACATGGGCAGCAGTGTGCCCAGATGGCCAAGAAGGCCAATGGCATCCGGGCTTGTATCAGGAATAGTATGGCCAGCAGGAGGAGGGAAGTGATTGTGCCCCTCTACTCGGCACTGGTGAGGCCACACCTCCAGTACTGTGTGCAGTTTTGGGCCCCTCACTACAAGAGGTACATTGAGGTGCTGGAGCGTGTCCAGGGAAGGGCAACAAAGCTGGTGAAGGGTCTGGAGAACAAGGCTTATGAGGAGGGAGTAGCTGAGGGAGCTGGGGTTGTTTAGTGTGGAGGAGGCTGAGGGGAGACCTTATCACTCTCTACAACTACCTGAAAGGAGGTTGCAGTGAGGTGTTGGTCTCTTCTCCCAAGTAACTAGAGATAGGACAAGAAGAAATGGCCTCAAGTTGTGTCAGGGGAGGTTTATACTGGATACTAGGAGAAACTTCTTCACCAAAAGGGTTGTCAGGGATTGGACCAGGCTGCCCAGGGAAGTGGTTGAGTCACCATCCCTGGAGGTATTTAAAAGACATGTAGATGTGGTGCTTAGGGACATGTTTTAATGGTGGACTTGGCAGTGCTAGGTTAACAGTTGGACTAGGTGACCTTAAAGGTCTTTTTCAACCTACATAATTCTATCATTCTATTATTCTCTTCATGCTCTCAAATAATTTTCTTTTCCAGCTTATAAAACTCATTTCTTTAGTTTTTAAATTAGTTTAAGGTAGGTATGTCATCGTACTGCCTCAAATCCCAACAAATACTGGTATGAAATAAACGTGTTGCAGGATCTCACGTGGCAGATATTTACCTTCTCCCCATTTACTACTTTTTATCTCTACGTCTCTAGCAGCTCTAAATTACTGTCTGAAATTAAAAGATAAATAGGTAGAATGATCACTTGCTAAGGAAAGACGAGAGATCTCAAGCATATCCTTTCAAACTCATCTTGGAAGGGAAGGAAGACTAATATCTGGACAAGAGATACTGTACATCTTTAAGATTTCTCATTTTTTAGTTTGTCTATGAAAGAGGCAAAAAATTACTTCAGTTGCTGTTGTATTATTCTTATCAGAACAGTTTAGCAGAGATATCCAACTGCATCAGCATGTCTCTACCACCTTATCCAAAATCCACCTCAAGCAGAGGTGATCACAAATTGTATATACCAGTAGAAATCCTGAGTGTTTCTTAGCTAATGTACAGGCCAAACACACTCTGTCTTTCACTGCATTCTAAATTGTCTCCCTTTAAACACCAGGGGTGTTTAATTTTCCAACTACATATTTGGATTTCCATTAGCTGTATTTGTGTTGTTATTTTATTATTTTCCTTTACACATGTTTTATTCAGCTTTAATAGTGTCCCTACACCATTTATTTTACTAAGCAAAAGTTAGGTTTCATACTTTTAAATAGCATTCACTGTAATTACTTTCTCTCATTCCCTCTCTGCCCAGAGGGTAACTTTCACTTACTATTTTACATTTTAAATTTGACTTTCATGTATTAGCTTATATTTTATACCTATAAATATAAAATAGAAATTCCTGTATTTTTAATAACTGACAATTTAGAAAGAAATCTCATCCTCAGAAGCTGGACTTCAGAAAAATAAAATATTTCTACACAGAAAATTTTTTTTTTAATTGCCTAAATTGGGAACAAGGGGGAAAAAAGTCTGAAGGAACCTAATCAAAGAAAGGAAAAAAAACCTCACACTCCTTATTTAGGATACTCAAAATCCCAGGTGTTGAAGATCTTATCTACTTTATTGGCCTACCTGAATCAGTGAGTCTGAAGCTGCTGAAGGCAGCATAGTAACATTACAATTCCTTCCATTTCATTTATGTACCTTTCTGAATAGCATCTGTTCCTTCCAATTCACTGAATCTGGATAGTGCTTTTAAAAGCTTTTGTAAATCTAGTTATTGACTGGACTAGTGTTGGAAACATTGCAACACTCAAAATATAAGACTTGGCCTGCTGTCCTGTAAACACCTTCCTTCAGCTTACGCACACCAAATGGCTAAGAGCAAGGACTAGTCGTAACAGTAATAGACTCCATTAAATAAAAAATCCATATTACTTGTATTTCTTCAAGTAGTAGTAATAAATGCTGGTCAGAAAAGTATACAAAAGGAACTGCCCTATTTGGATGAATAGCACCTTAGATGCCAAAACAGATGTGAAAAGCTGACTCAGCCTGTCACAGAGGAATCAAATGATAAGTAACAGTAACCGTCAAAAACTTTTCAGCAAAAGAGGGAAACTGCACCTTAACTGACATGCAATTAGCTAACAACACAGGCAGTTAAAAAAAATCCCTCACCTGAGTCTTTTGGTAATTACTGTACCAAAAAAGAGCATTCAAGGTATCAAGTTCATCAACTTGATACCTTTTTCACAGAGCTGTGATGTTGGACAACCCCATGTGCTCACTGACACCTTGACACTTAAAACCCACCTACCAATCAATGTAATTTCAAAGTGCTGACGCTAAGCAGAGGCAAGTTTTACAACCAAATCCCCTCTTTCCTTGTATACAAAACCTTAAAGTTTAAGGTCACAAGCATCTAACTGAAAACTAACATTAAGTTGCCATGTGTCCATGTTTTAACTGTTAGAACCTGCATTTGTTCTTACAACATTTATGGATATTATGGCACCAAAAGCCAGAACCGAGACCCAGGTCCTCTGTATTAACAGATTCTGGCTAACAGAGCTCACAGTCTAAACACATCATGGGATAAAAAAGGAAGTCAATTCCAGACAGTGCATCAGTGGCAGAATTGGTAAGAAAACTTCAACTTTACAACACTCATGCTAGTGCACTTTCTACTCTGGTTCACACTGGCTCAAATCCCACCATCTAGGGCAGTCTTCAAGAATTAAATTAACCAACAAAAGATTTTTGACAGGACAAGCAATTTGATTTATGAACATATGCGTTGCAATATATCCCAAAAAATGCATTCGGAACTGTTAAAGAAAATTTCAGTGTCCTTTCTCAAAAAAGGATACATCCCTTGGATGGAATATGGTTTGCTGAGCTTTGGCCTTTGACCATAATCAAGTTTGATCTTTCTCCTTCACCTATCTCCCAACAAACAGGACACTGTCAAAGACCTGTCTAACAGTAACATGTATTCAACAGGTTTATTTGAAACATCAATATTGCTGTAAAGAAGGCCCAGGTACACCAACAAAGCTATACACCAGAAACATCAACCCATAAGTATCCATATGCCACCTGTTACCTTATTTAAATTCCCTATTTATTATTTGTTATTTATTATTTTAACCCCTCATTTGAACATAGCATAAATGTTAAGCTCTGTAACAGGTTACACCGATTATTTGTTAGTCACCCCAGACAGAGTAATTTCAATTGCAATACCTTTTGGATTTGTCAGTCTCTCTCTGATAATGATTCATACGGAAACACACATTAGAATTAGATTTTTCAGAAATACTTAGAAGCTTAATGGCTAAGCTTCATGAAGTTTTCCACAGAAATACACCATCCATCACACAGCTATACTGACACTGCTCCAGCAGATGTCATAAGCTGTCCATAATTTTTACTTTTTGCTGCTATATAATAAACACTCATATCCCAATTTAGTGGATTTTGTCACCGCTACTTCACAATATTACCTTTCAAAAATATTCCCTTGCCACAAAAGAAGTTTCTGACACAATACGCCAGAATAATATAATGAAACAATGAAAGTTTATCATTTCCTACAAATAAATTTATCTCCTCTCAGTATGCTTAAGACTTGGATTTAACAATATTTAAGTTGACATGGGAAAATTAATTTTTTAAAAACACAAACTTCCATTTAAAAAAACAGCTAAAAAATTTCATACAGCCTACATTGGCTCAGCTCTCTGCACAACATGAGTGTATTTACTCCATGAGGTAGAACTAAGCCTTCAAAGAAGAGGTCACAGAAGCATAACAGATAATAATTACAGGTTTTTTTAGAGCTTTTGCTTTCTTAGAAACACACTACCACTGTGCTGAATTACTGCAGTTAATTATGTTGAATCAGATCTAGCCAACATGGTTTGTAGTTAGGTGCCCTTTCAGATGCTTGAAATTCCTGAGGGTTTGCAAATGTAAAATGCATATAAAAACTGAATGACTAACAGGCAATGACAGCTGAAAAAAACCTAGGTGTTCAGAACTCTGTATTTTTATGTATCATCTTTAAAGCTAACTACAGAAATTAAAAGCAGAAGCTACTCAGTAAAGAAAAAAAAGAGCTGAGCAGCAGTTTCTTTGTGGGCTACACACTAAGCGTAAAGACTA
This sequence comes from Phalacrocorax aristotelis, assembly GCF_949628215.1. Lineage (NCBI taxonomy): Eukaryota > Metazoa > Chordata > Aves > Suliformes > Phalacrocoracidae > Phalacrocorax > Phalacrocorax aristotelis. The sequence continues at coordinate 29,652,692 of NC_134278.1, read as the reverse complement.
CTCAAAGTTAAATTATTCCAAGAAACATAAAATCCAGGTTTTCAAGATCTCCCTTACAGTGTGCCCTGAACCTTAATTTATTAAGCAAAAAAACCTGCAAATTTGTGGTGTTAAAGAGATGCCAGATGCTTACCATCCTAACATTTAACCGGACAATATTTCCACTCTGTAGCGATGTTAGCATCCATTTTTATAAAAGCAAATGTACACAAATTACATAATGGATTAACAGCTACATAAAAGACACCATCACAACTGGTATGGTACGGCTGTTGTCATCCCACGTTCCTGCCTTCCCTTCCTCACTTTTATGCTTCATTCTGCAGGCTATTTCTACTAACTCAACCTAGCACAGAGTGCTCTTCTTCCAATCCCTCACCTCATGGCTACAACGGGTCTCCATTGTGTGGACCATATATAAAGCACACCCTCAATCACAGGAGCAATGGCTCTTCCAAAGCCTTATGTTAATTATTTGCATTCAAGTAGCAGGCAAGAAGTGTGGACAAATTGCCTCAGAAAGAGCATCTCATCCAAGAATAGGATCTGGAAATACCACCAGGCCACTGAATCCCCCGGGGAACACCGATGACCACGTTCTCTCCCGCACTTCCTACAGTGGGTACTGTACACAAGAGTTAAACACAGAAATTGTTGATGATGCTAAGTTTGAGAGACAGGAGGAGGAGCCCAGAACAGGTCAGACCAATAGCAGGAAGAACAGCAGGGTCTAAATTGGTGTTTGTTCCTCAGGTTTATATGGGGCAAGGAGGCATTAGCGGCTCAACGAGTGGGAAGGGACAAGCACTGCCAAGAAGGGGCACGGCCCAGCAAACGCGGGGCGGGGAAGGCGGTGCTGAGAAGCCGGCGGCAGCACGGCCCCAGGCAGGCAGCTTGCGGCACGGTGAGGGCCGGGAGAGGCCGCCGCAGGCAGCCAGGCCAAAGCCAGAGCGCCATGCCCGGTGGCAGGACAAGAAGGCCAGGACCCGCAGGGCCCAGTCTCCGCAGGGTCGGCGCCGCGGGGCCGCGCCCGGGCCGAGCGGAGTGGGGCAGCCGGGGCTCGCCCGGGGAGCGCCCCCGGACCCACACCCAGGCCGCGGGCCGCCGCTGCAACACGGGCCGCCACCGCCGGTGGCAGCGCCGCCTCCGCACCCCAGCCTGTGCCGGCGGCGCCGCGGCGGAAGCAGGCCGCGCTCCCACCCGGGCTGGCCCGCCGCGCTGGGCCTCGCCGCCAGGCCGGGCCAGGCCAAGCCAGGCCGCGGCCCCGCCAGCACCGCCACCGCAGGCCCAGCCCAGCCCGGCCCCGCCTGGCCGCCCGCCGCGCCCCGGCGAAGGCAGGGCGAGGCCGCGCAGCGCAGCGAGCCCCTTCGCCTTCTTCCCCCCTCCTTCCCCCGTTCCCCTGCCGCGACCCGGCGGCGTTAACTCACCCCGCTCCGCCGCCCAGCACTGCCCCGGAGCCGCGGAGGAAAGACGCGGCGGACGCAGCGAAGGGAGAGAGGGCGGCCCCCGCTCCCACAGGCCGCGGGGCTGCGCGCGGGCTTCCCCTCCCCCGGCTCCGCTGGTCCCGGCCTGCCTCGCCTCGGCCTGGCTCGGCTGGCGGTGCCGGCCGCGTGCCCGCTGCCCCCTAGGCGCGCCCCCGCGGCGTCAGGCGAGCGGCGCCGCGCCGGGCCCGGCCGCTCACGTGACGGCGCTGTTTACGGCGGGGGGGGAAGGAGAGGGCGCGCCACCGCGCCGCGCATGCGCGGGCGCCGGGACTGGACGGGGCGGGGGTGGCCGGCAGCGCGCCCCCGCGGCGGGGAGAGGGTTCGGGCACTGCTGCGGGGTCGTGCGGGTGCTTGGTGCCGCATATTCCCGGCGGCACCCGCCGCCCCGTGACACAGCCGCGCCTGCGGCTGCCGCGCCAACCCCCGCCAAGGAGCCGGAGCCGGCCGCCGCGCTGCTCCCGGGGGGTCCCGGGCGCCCTCCCGGGGTTTGGGGGCCGAAACAACCCGAAGCACCTGGCCGGTGCGTGTGCCACCCCCTGGCCTCGGTCCGCAGGGAGCAGCCGCCGCCCGCCGCGGTGCGGCCCTGGGTACGCAACCTGCTGCTTTGGGTCCGTCCTGCCCGCCGGCGGCCCCGCGCCGTTCTCTGCAGCTCCCGGCGGGCCGGTTTCGTCGGTTACCGCGGGCGGAGCGGGAACAGCCCCCGGAGCCGCCAGTCCCGGGGAGACGTGCCTCGTGCTGCCCCTCGGCACGTGCGTTTTCCCCTTGGCCTCCTTTTTTTCCAGTAACAATTTCCGCACGTGCGCCGCAGGTACCTGCGGCACGCGCTGCCACGGGTCCCCACCAAGAGGCTCTTCCCGTGTGAGTTCACCAGGTCGCCAGAGCCTGCAGTAACGCAATGTCTACATAACGTTACCCCAGAAACGGACGGCTTCTAGTTTGCCTCGCAGCGTGAGTTAAACGCAGCACATGTTGTTGTTCCTTCAGCCGGATGGTCAGCATGAAGTGCGGTAGTGGGGTTTTATTGCATATACCAAGCTTCAAATTAAACACACCCCCAGAGGAGAAAAGGGTTCTGAACATTATTTCTAATGATCAAATTCTAACAAACAAATCTTCTGAATGACCATATATTAATACTGCCTTTACATATTCCTCATATTCTGTAATGAAATGCAAACATTTTACGATGTCAGGACAGAAAGAGTTAACATAAAGGTGAGGAAGTTAAAATAGGTTGGTTTTCCTTTCGGTTTTTTTGTTTTCTTTTAGTTCTGTTTTGAGCCTTCGAGGTGCGTGTTCTCTAGGGCCTGCTGTGGTGCCATAAAGGCTGAAATAAATATTTCTCTTGCTACCATCGCAGTAAGTAAGGAGGCTTTGAGCTGAAGGCACAGCGACACAGTGACGTTTTCAGCCACTATGCAGGTTAGTTGCAGCAAGATAGTAACACTTTTGAAGCAGGACACAGGCTTTTAACCCACCTGAACATTTTTCTCTCTGTCCTTCTTAGATCACCTTGATGCAAATCACCACAAATTTTTTTTTTCCTATTTTCTTCCTGTGCTTTCCCAGTTTCAGAAATTCTCTCTCCTTTCCAAGGCAAGCATCTCCAAAAAAATACCTCCTTCTTATGATGGCATGGAACTGGGCTACTGGGCTGATTGCACTAATTTCTCCAAAGTCTTTTCAGGCACAGTCTTTCAACAAGGCACTGAAACTGATATATTGTAAAGATTATACTAAGAAATGAAATTACTGTCTGAAGTGAAATTCAGTTAAACACGTTTGCATCCCACTGCATTGCACAAATTTTCTGGCGTTCAACCCTTTGTTCAACCCTTTTGATCTCATTACTTTTGACAGGAGCACCAGACAAAGCACTGCTAGTAATCTGATCATTATTCATTGCCCTATTCAGTTCTTTCTTTACACTTGCAAGAGTCACGTAACTCCAGTGACCCAGCTCAGCTTAGCAGAGTTTGTATACTTTCCTTCCATGACCCATGCTGCACCAGTCCCTTTATAGTCACAATTGCCTGTAACATACATAGTGAGCTTGCACACCTATGGGCAATCACAACCTATGTTGTTTAACTTAACATTAAAAAAAAAAAAAACCCAAAAAACAGGGAAACACCACACTGGGCAGTGTAATAGGCATTACAGAGGTCTTTGTGTACAATGACAGATCAGTTACACGCAATGACAACTGCACCATCTGCTATCTTTCCTAGCAATGTTTTTATCGTGTCATCCCTTTCCACATGAGCTGCTTGGTAATAGTCCAGATCTTGCAAGTTGTTTCTACTGGAAAGCAACCTATTTATTTTCAGGAAACAGTCTACTAGTGCCCTGAACACAAGAGAAAGCAGCAGCAGCAGAAGGCGGTTTCTTTGCTTATAGTTCCAAGTCTCTTTTCAGCCACAAACTCTTTCCCAGAGGTTCCTGAATGATTCTCCTTACAGCTTTCCCCTGCCCTTCCATGTTTTTTTCTAAACGGTATCTCTGAAAATATGCTATACACAGTCAGATACCGTACTGGTCTTAAACATGGCTCGCTTTTGAGTGTTAATTGCTAGTTCTCCAGCTGCCAAAAATGTAGAAAGGTGTTAGATTGCTTCATACGCTTAACTGGACAGTTTTTCTCCCATGCTGCAGGGTAGTATTTGCCACTGTCAGAAGCTGCGATATGTTACAGCAGGTAGGCCAATAACTATTCAAGCAAAGTCTCACAGGAACATCTGTTTTGGCTTGAATTTTCTCAAGATACTTGATTTAAATTATTTTAAAACCCAAGCGTTGCAGTTATTTTGTAAATTACATAACTTCCTAGAATGTCATACAAAGCAGAATTAGACCGCTGGAAGAAATTAAAGTATATCTACTACAGCAGCGGTTGCATTTATCTACTGGATTTGCAACACTGAACAAGCTTATTTTTTTTCTGCTGTCTACTTTCTGTAAAGTCATTAGATTTGCACCTCTTAATAATTAGATAACTTCCTTTTATACCACGTTTGCCATGATTTCTCCCAGGGTGAACAGCAGACTGCCTGTTCACAGCACCCAGGATTTACCAGTACGAATAGTTCAGGAAGCTCCGCAGTTAGCTCAATTGAAGCCTATTGGATGTAAATTATTGTGAACTACTGTCCTTAGCAAAATTTAAAACTGTCAGTTCTTCAGATCTTTTCTATGTTTTTTTTTCTTGTAATAAGAATTCTTTGACTTCTTGAAACGCAGAACAATAACAGCCAATAATCTAAAATTTTCTAGTCCCATAGTGAAAATGTGCAGTTTTTTATGGCGAATATCTGATTTTGGCACTATTTTTCCTTTCATTGTCCACCTTCCCTTGCTTTAGTTAGTACAGGAACTGTAACATGTTCCACTTTACCCACTTTCCACCAAGTTTAAGATCAGATCATTCTCTTTCCCCACATAAAGACTAGTTAGCGGCTGCCAGTCATTGGCTCAAACAGCAGTTGCACGTTATACACTAGAAAGCAGCAGAAAACCTTTCAGTTCCACAGGCGAAAGGGGCTGTGGCTTTTCAAATTAACAAAACAGCTTGGTGAACAAAAGTGAGGTTGTGAAGGCAAGGGATGTTTACCCATTGAATGTATGACTAAGGATAGATCTTAGTAGAGATACGACACATACAGAAGTTACAAGCTATTTATTAAGAATTAGCCAATGGAATACACAGATTCAAGACTGAAAAAAAGAGACATTTTATCCCAGAAAACAAGGCAGAATTGTAATTACTTGCAAAGATTTGTGTAAACCAGGAAAAAAAAATCCTTGAAGGAAGTTTTGGAGCGCTAGAGGAAAACAGACTACAATAGCTAGCACAAAACAGGCCATTGAGACTTATTTTCCAAACTAGTTTGGGCAGTTGCCTGTGGAACTGCTCCTAGAGTAACTAATCCTCTGAATACCTGAGATTTTACTCCAGTACTGTTTACCTTAATTTTTATCTTCTGTGGAGACAATCATGTGGTAGTAAATTATAATTAAAAATAATTTTATTTTGAATAAATGCTCATTTGATAATTTATCAGATTTTTTCTGTGTATTTATAAGGCAAGATCTGAGAAAGCATCAATTATTAGTTTAAGAAAATTTTATTCATATAAGTAATTTTCTATATGTATTCCTATGGCTTTATTAATATATTTTGTAGTGTGTACATGATATATTTTGCATTAAAAATCTGTACAAGATTTCTGTAAGTCTGGTTTCTGACTTGTGAGATTTCCTCTCCACTTTTCCAGTAAGGTTGAGCATTGTATTTCCTTTGCACACATTCTCCATTCATCTCTACACTCTACCCCTGTTCAATAACCAGTTGTCTTAAATGTTTTTCCTGCCAACAAGTGTGATATTGCATGAAGTAGCAGGGGCACAAGCGTGGTGCTAGAAATAGAGACTGGCAATACGCCTTTTTACTGGGATGGCTGAATTGTGGGGCTGTTCTGTTGAATATCAGAGCACACAACCAAGAGACCTTAAGGTGACACTGTACATAAATAAGCGAAGTTTTTATTAATCCCATGATTCTAAATGAAGATAAATGTAAATAAAGACTAAGGAAAAACGCAATAAAATGAATTCATTTATGAATGAAGGATATATGATACATCACTCTGGAAAGCAAAATCAAATGAAAGACCTTAAAAGATTCAAAGTTTGAATTTGATATTGTTAAAAGTCCTTCCAGGCTGCTGGAGAAGAAATCTTATTAAGCACACATGCTTTAGTTTGAATTCATCTGTCTTGGGCAAACATAACAGGACTGTCTGTGCCATTCTGATCTTCCTCAGCACAATTCCTGATCATATTCCAGGCCTTATGTAATAGTATTAACTAATTATATCTATATATTTTTATATATTATATATAGGCTTACATATTATGTATTATATATTTATTATTATATATACATATACAAAAAAGTGCAGTTCCCAAATCAATTGTTGAGAAATTCCACTCAACCTCTCTCCAGCCTTCCATTATTATCTGTTATTGTCTACTGCTTTTTCTACCTTAAAACCGTTCTACTAAATCTCCTTCTCCAAATTAATAATTTCTCATGTGGCATAATGACCTCTGGAAAATCCCTTCTGCATTTTATTCCACCTGTGTTTTCCCCCTCAGAAGCTGTAATTACTATCACAGGCCCAAAGCTGCCCTACTAATTTTTTTCCCATTCTTATGTATAGATACTGAACTTGCTAACCTCCAGCTGTACAGTACTATGTTTGCAGTCTGAATGAGTGGGAACCTCAAGCTATGCATCACAAATATTATATGATATGCAGTGCTCATAGGGATGCTGGCTGTGCCCCACTCAGCTCTGCAGTATACCCATTCCTAGCCTCAGCATCCTGCCAACACAGACGGGCCTCTGTTCCCAGCACTCCTCAGGGACAGAGGTTGGGTATGTAGGGAGACAACTGCAGTTGCATGGTTCAGTCCCAGCCTTAGCTACATAGGGACTAAAAACTGTGCCCCTGGGTGCCTGCCTCTGACTTTGCCATGGTACACAAATAGAATAGAATAGAATAGAATAGAATAGAATAGAATAGAATAGAATAGAATAGAATAGAATAGAATAGAATAGATTTCAGTTGGAAGGGACCTACAATGACCATCTAGTCCAACTACCTGGCCAATTCAGGACTGACCAATTTAAAGCATGTTATTAGCTTCCTTGTCCAAATGCCTCTTAAACACTGACAGGCTTGGGGCATTGAGCACCTCTCTAGGAAGCCTGTTCCAGTGTTTGATCACCCTCCCAGTAAAGAAATACTTCCTGATGTCTGGTCCAAACCTCCCCTGGTGCAGCTTTGAACCATTCCCACACATCCTATCACTGGACACCATGGTATCAGCACCTCTTGCCTCTGAACTTGAAATGTGAAGAGTCAGTACTTTTTGAATTTGGAGGTTGACATTCTCCAGTCTCTCCAACTAGAAATAAAGCTCATCAGAATTTCTTCCATGTGAAGTATTCACATCCATGTGAAGTAAGAATCCTGCTATACCAAATGGTGGAGATGAGAGTATGGTAGCCCATCCGTGGGATGGGGGGGGTACTATAGAAAACCTTGTATATCAAGCTTACAGAGGTGATGGTACTTGCAGTATAAGGGAACTCCTTCACGGTTCTGCAAACCTACTATGCCCCCATTGTCTTTATGTGCTTTTATTAGGATGAACTGAAAGTTGTAGAATTGAATTGAAATGTTAAAGGTAAGATCAGGGTTTGTATGACCTACCTTGTGACGCACAGATTTACTGGGGAATTGAAGAAGGCAAACTAAGTAGCCTGTAGCCCTCTGTTAGTACCAGCCAATCAAGTGTGTGACAAAGCTGAAGTGGCACTGTCCTGCTTGAATCACTATCATAACTAGGGTCCTGTGGACTGGGAAGAAGCGTTTATTGTCTTCAATTATTTCTCCTCCAAAGCCCAAATGTAATGCATATTCTGTCTTCTTCAGAACAAACCTCTGTGCAACTTGCTGACAAAGTATTTTCATGTGCAAAATTTATGTGAAGGATAAGGACCTCATACTGCTGTTACTCCAGCAATAAAGTTGAATTAAGACTCCAGCCCACTAAAAATACCCTTTCCATATACGTATTTAAGTTTTGTTACACCAACACAGGTTACATGTAGTGTTGAGACTGAATGTCTTCTACTATTTGAGTATTTCTATGTTGAGCATTCCCATGTATCCACACACTGGTGTCTGGTTTTCTTCAGCTACGCTTTGAAAGAGTTCTTATTGGAATCAGAAGCTGAAGGAGGCAACTTGATCTTCTGGCACTGTCCTTATCATTTCTTGTCAGATCACTATTTAACCACTATTACCTCGCAAAGATGTTTTCCACCGATAAGTAACTTGTGTTGGTATTGAGATAATTAATTATCAATGCTCTGAGGACAGAATCCATTAGGACAATATCTGCAAAAAATTAACAGCATTCATACAGACCATCATCAAGAGGAAAATAATGCCTAATAAGGCTCGCTGTTGTTACTTCTAGCATAAATCCATAAAAATAAAAATCAAATCAGGTTATAATTGCTGATGTTTATTACACAATAAGAGCAGGGTATGTTGAGAGAAATACCCAATACTTTACCTGATACCTTGAACTATTGCACTTAGAAAAGTTAGGTGAGATTTATTTAATCCATCTATAGATATCAACATCTCAGGCAAGTGCTTTGGTCTCTGGCGAAATGGTGAGTACTCGCCTCAGAGCTAAAACCACTGTTCGTGCAGCAAAAGCCCCTGAGATGTCACACGCATCCACCCAGACGGGTCTGGCAAGAAAGGACACACCAGTACAGGCAGTGGGTTGCGGCAATTGCCGCAACCCCTCTCCTCACAAAAAGGTAAGTACCTGCACGAGGTGTGGACAGGTTGATGACCTGTTATGTCAGGTGGCTGAAATGCAGGAAATGGTTAAGAGGCTGTGCAGTATTAGAGGAGCTGAGGCAGAGAGAGACAGGTGGTTTCAGAATCATGTTCCTGTGGCAGACCCTGGTGACTCACAGAGGCAGGATTCCACATCAGCCTGCACCCTCCACCATCACAATCAGAAACAGGTATGAAGCCTTAATGACTGAGGACGCCCATGAGCAAGGTCTGCAAAGCCCCCACAAGGGGAAACTGTACCAGCAACACACAGTGGACATCGTAAAAAGAAATGACGAGTGCTCGTGGTGGGTGACTCTCTGTTGAAGGGTACTGAGGCACCCATCTGCCGACCTGACAGGGAGTCACGAGAGGTGTGCTGCTTCCCAGGAGCCAAGGTCCGAGATGTTGCTGAGAGGGTGCCACAACTCATCAGGAAAACAGGCTACTATCCGCTATTACTATTTCCTGTAGGCATGAACGACACTGAGAGCCATAACCTGTGTAAAATCAGAGAAGACTTTTGAGCCCTGGGGAGGAAGTGAAAAACACTGATGCCCAGGTGATCTTCTCTTCCATTTTGCCAGTTTGAGGGAAAGGAGCAGCCAGAAACAGGCGCATAATGTGTATCAACTCCTGGCTACGTGGCTGGTGCCACCGTGAGGGGTTCGGCTTTCATGACAATGGGGTGTTCTTCAATGATGACAACATGCTAGGGAGGGATGGAATCCGTCTGTCTAAAAGGGGTAAGAGAATCTTCAGCAGTAGGCTGGCTAATTTGGTGAGGCAGGCTTTAAACTGAAGGACTTGGGGGGTGGGATCCATGGCGAAACGCTCACACCAGCACATCCAGTGGGGGAGTAAGTCAGGCCAAGCAGTGTGGTGGTAAAGGTTCCTTAGCTGTCTCCCAAGAGGTGAAACAGAAGAGGAATCATCTCAAGAGTATGTATATAAATGCACTCAGTCGAGGTAACAAACAGGAGGAACTGGACCTCCGTGCCCACTCAGAAAAGTATTACATAGGAGTAACTGAAACATGGTGGGACAACTCAGATGACTGGGTGATCGCAATGGACAGTTACAGGCTCTTTTGCAAGGACAGGCAAGGTAGAAGAGGTGGAGGAGTTGCACTCTGCATTAAGGAAAACCTTGAATATATTGAAGTCAACTATGGTGACTGCGACTGCTCTATCGAATGCCTCTGGGTTAAAGTCAAAGGGGTCATCTCCAAGCAGGACCTCACAGTGGACATCTGCTATCGACCTCCTAACCACGATGATGAAGCTGACAAAGCAATATTTGGGGCACTAAAGCAAGCTTCTGGCCAACAGAACCTGGTCCTGATGGATGACTTCAACTACCCAGACATCTGCTGGAAGAACAATACGGCAGCTCGCATGTCATCCACCAAGTTCCTGGAATGTAGAGAGGACTGTTTCCTGATACAAATGTTAGATGTGCCAACCAGGAAGGAGGCGCTGCTGGACTTGCTATTCACAAACCGAGAAAGCCTGCTTTGTAATATCTCCGTTAGCGATAGCCTTGGCTGCAGTGACCACAATATTGTGGAGTTCGGGATCCTGCTGAGAGTGCTGAAAGTCAGCTCTAAGACAAGGGTTCTGGATTTTAGAAGAGCAAAGTTCAGTTCACTCAGGGCTCAACTGGGAGGGATTCGATGGGAAGCTTCCATGGAAGACAAAGGAGCTAGTGAGTGCTGGGAGTTCTTCAAGAGCTCTTTATTGGAAGCACAAAGCAAATTTATCCCCTACAAAAGAAAGGGAAGTAAGCAGAGCAAGAGGCCCCCACGGCTCAACCATGACCTCCTGGATCTACTGAAATCCAAAATGGAAGCATACCAGAGATGGAGGAGTGGAGGATTATCCGTCGAGAGCTACAAGGGCATTGCCAGAGTGTGCAGAGATGCAGTTAGAAAAGCAAAAGCCCAACTCAGATTGTAACTGGCTGTAGACATGAAAAATAACAAGAAAGATTTCTTCAGGTATGTCAACCATAAGCAGAAAATGAAGGAAAACATAAGCCCACTGTTAAACAGAAAAGGAGAGTCAATCACCAATGATGCTGAAAAGGCAGAGGTCCTCAACACCTTCTTCACCTCTGTCTTTACCAGCACTGTCAGGTCCCAGGCTTTGGGAACAAAATTGCTGGTTGATCCAAACACCGACCCACCATCAGTGAAGGAAGAGTTAGTTACACGAATTACTACAGGAGCTTGAGCCCTACAAATCAATGGGCCCTGACGCCATCCACCCGAGGGTGTTGAGAGAGCTGGCTGACATCATTGCAAGGCCAGTCTCCATAATCTTTGAGAAGTTATGGAGAACGGGGGATGTCCCAGAGGACTGGAGGAAGGCAAATGTTACCCCTATCTATATGAAGGGCTCGAGGGAGGATCTGGGTAACTATAGGCCCATCAGCCTTACTTCAATCCCTGGGAAAGTTATGGAATGAATCTTCCTGGGGGCCACCACAAGTCAAATGAAGCACATGATTGGGAAAAGCCAACGTGGCTTCACTAAAGGCAGATCGTGCTTGACAAACCTGGTGGCCTTCTATGAAAAAGTGACTTGCCTGGTTGACATGGGGTGGGCCGTGGACATGGTCTACCTGGACTTCTCCAAGGCCTTTGATATGGTCCCCCACAGTCTCCTCCTGGAGAAATTAATGCATTATGGCCTAGACAAGTGGTCTGTGCAGTGGGTGGGGAACTGGCTGACAGGCCGCACCCAAAGGGTGGTGATAAACAGCTCCTTTTCCACGTGGCAACCTATCACAAGTAGAGTCCCCCAGGGATCAATATTGGTCCCAATGTTATTCAACATCTTTATAAGTGATCTGGATAACGGCATCAAGTGTAGCCTAATGAAGTTTGCTGATGACACCAAGTTGAGTGGGGAAGTAGACACTCCAGATGGGAGAGCTCCTCTGCAGGGAGATCTGGATGGGCTGGAAGAGTGGGTCAGCAAGAACCTTATGAAGTTCAGCAAGGACAACTGTAAGGTCATGCACCTGGGAAAACATAATCCGGGAGTGCAGCACAGACTGGGATCCACCTGGCTGGAGAGCAGCTCTGTGGAAAGGGACCTGGGGGTCCTGGTGGACAGAAAGCTCAACATAAGGGAACAGTGTACTGCTGTGGCCAAGAAGGCCAAGAGGATGCTGGGTTGCATCAAAAAGGGCATCACCAGCAGAGATAAAGAAGTCATCATCCTGCTCTACTCAGCGCTTGTCAGGCCACACCTGGAGTACTGTGTACAGTTCTGGTCCCCTCTATACAAAAAGGATGTGGACAGGCTGGAAGGGGTCCAGAGAAGGGCCACCAAGATGATCAAAGGACTGGGAAGCCTGCCATATGAGGATAGGCTGGGAGAGCTGGGTTTGTTCAGCCTTGAGAAAAGGAGGCTGAGAGGGGTCTCATCACCATGTCCCAATACTTAAGGGGTAGCTACAAAGAAGAGGGAGACTCCCTTTTTACAAGGAGTCACATGGAGAGGACAAGGGGGAATGGACACAAGCTGCTCTTGGGGACATTCCGATTGGACACTAGAGGAAAACTTTTCATAGTGAGGACAGTCACCCATTGGAATAATCTCCCCAGGGAAGTGGTTGATTCGGCCACATTGGACACCTTTAAGAGTTGTCTGGACAGGGTGCTGGGCCATCTTGTCTAGACTGTGCCCTTCCCAGAAAGGTTGGACTAGATGATCCCTGAGGTCCCTTCCACCTGTGATTCTGGGATTTTGTGATCATTGCAAACTGAATTTGCTGTCCCATGCTCCCTTTACAGACTATGCTTGCACCTTCAGAGAGCTCGTCATCTAATAATTTTAGGTATCTCTTAACATATGATTAGTTATCTGAAAAGTGCAGAATCCCTTCCACTGACTGTAAGGGAAGCCTCCATCATTAACATGTAAAAGGCCTTATTTGTTTATGTGAGTTCTGCCTGCCTACTAAAAAAATCCACCAAATTTCATCCTGATTTTAAGATTTGAATTCAGCTTGTGAAGTACAAATATTTTTTAATTATAGTGGTGATAACCTCAGTAGGGTTTACATAAATATGTACAAAAAGATATTGTTCCAAATAGATTACTATGATTACCAGTTTGAGAACCTCCCCCATACGTACAGAAAATACTTGCTTAATGATACAGCAAAATCCCAACAAACTAAAATATTGCTTTGAATACTTCCTCAGTAACTATCTAGATTATGTTGCACATTTAAAAAAACATTGAAAAACCACATTATTAATGCTGCAGTCAAGCACTCAGAAGCTTAAATACGATACAAGGCCATCTATGAAACCTTAGTCTGTACAAATACTTAATTACACACGCTTTTTCCCCATCTCACTTGCAAGAATGAACAATTGTCACATGAATGTGCAGTGCTTTACTACTTTTCTTATGGCCAAAGAAATTCTTAAGTCTAACCTAGCATTTGTACTCAATACAGAATTACCCATTTTCCTACTGTTTCTTCTGTAATAATACAGATGGGTCTGATTACTTCAGAAATTACTGCTTATCTCCACAACTGCCCTCCTTATGTGAGGACTGGAATGAATGGACTTTTATGCAGGGAGAACTGAAGACCAGAGAGATTAACAATCCGAAGTACTAACTAGTTTTGAGTACTCAGTCTGAAATGCTTCAGGCAGGACTGTTCAGAAATATGTAGTGCTACATAATTTCGTATATATTTTAAGTACACTTTTAACAGACTTTGGTTGAAACTGACTGCTCAGCATTTCTAAAAATCAGATGAAAAAAAATCCTAGATTATACCTGGTTTTGGACATCCGGTTACAGAATATATTGTTTGACTGTCTTTCCCCAGCATTATTTAGGGACTACAATACAGAACAATATAAAGAACCCATCAGTTTTCTGCTGCATTAATTGCAAAATCATGCTCTCCCTCTCCCCCTCCCCCTATTTCCCATAAATATTTAACTTCTGCTACATGCTAAGGAATTCTATATACTACCACCATTTACAAAACATACTCACCCAAGCCATTAGGCCCACCGCACAAAACAGTGTAGTAGACAAGAATGTGCCATCATGTAATTAAGTACTGCCACAATGTAACTCTTGAAGAAAGGACAAAGCAGTTATATAGTCATTCTAAGCATCTAGAATTAGATGTAACAGTAGAGCCAATCTTCCATGCAAGGCTTCAGCCTTAAGTGAAGATACAATAATTCAATTTTTTTTCTTCCCCTTTATTTGTAAATTCATGTAAATTACATACAGCTTTATTTACTTCCACCTGCTCTCTTATCTTCACATTTTGAGTATGGTCAACATTTTAGTCCGTAAAACCTAACAGAGTTGTTCAACAAAAGAGGAATATATATTTTCTGTTCCTTAGGGATTCACATCTAAATGTGGAAACAGTTCAGAAGTTGACTTATCTTTGCTTTAAACAGACACACACTCATCTTGCAGAAGTTTTTCCTGTTTAGAAATCTCAGTTTACTGAAATCAACTGAAGTCAAGCCCAGCCTCAAATTTAGAGTTCAAAGGACCAAGCTCCCATTACTAACGTTAGAGCTCTTAACCTAAACAAAGCCTTCCCTACCCATGTAAATCCTGTGGAGACACAGCAAAATCTGATCTATATTAAAAAATTGCCCTAATTTTAAATAAGTAAAAAATTCACAGGCATTTGGATACTGATCTGTGTTAAACAACTACCTGAAAGGAAGTTGTAGCAAGATGGGTGTTGATCTCTTCTCCTAAGTAACAAGTGATGGGATGAGAGGAAATAGTCTCATTGTACCTGGGCAGGGTTTAGGTTAGATTCTAGGAAAAACTTCATCACTGAAAGGGTTGTTGAGCATCGGACCAGGCTGCGCAGGGAAGTGGTTGAGTCACCATCCCTGGAGGTATTTGGAAGACATGTAGAAGTGCTTAGAGACATGGTTTAGTGGTAGATTTGGTAGTGGTTGCTTAATGTGTAGACTTGATCTTAAAGGTCCTTTCCAACCTAAATCATTCTATGATTTTTGTCAGCTCACTGAACTTCTGAGTTTCAGAATTGTTGTGGGTTTTCCCTTTACCATTGCTCCTGAAGTCTAGTCTATCTTGACAGTCAAGACTGTCATCACTTGGAAACTGCCCAAGATTGTGACTTTGGACATCGCTCCAAAAGAAAAGGCCTTATTTCCTCAGCCAAATGAAGCTGTATTCCTTTAATCACAATACCCTTTAAACCAAGTTTAACTTCCAAAGGAAAGCTTAACTAACTAGTTAAGAGTTTATTCAACTACTTTACGTACTAAGCTAAATCATATTCAGTTTCAGGCATTTTAAAATCATACATAATTTCAAACTGCTCTTTATAATGAGACAATAACTTTCCAAAAGCAATCCCTCAGAAGTCTCACTGAAGTTTATGCTGTACATAGCATCCCACTTCACCATTCTGAAAGGCAAGATATGTTTAATCGGAGCATAATTTTAAGCAGATATGGTCCTGAGCTTATGATCATCAGCAAGAACAGCACCTCAGGTAGCTACTAAGAGCATCTTGCACTTCTCAGCAGGCAGTTTGGTCACCGCTCTCCAGAAAGTCAAACTTGCACAGGTCTTCACTCACATCTTTTGGGACATCTTCTGCTTAGACATAGCTTCACCTTGATGGTGAAGCATTGTATCATACTATTTTCTAATTAAATTCTGATGCTACTGATACAAGTGTTCTCCAAACTTTACAACTATGAATACTCTTCTGCATTTGCTTGAAAGTAAATGAGTTATTGCAAAAAAAAAAAGATAAGAAAAGAACTTCTGAGTCTGAGGAACACTAAGCAAGTAACCTATTTTAGTACTGGGGAAGGGCAGTCACAAGTAAACTACATAAAGAAATACCGTACTTTCTGCTATTAATTTTTGTCCACATTTATTTGAGTAAAACAAACAGCAAACATTACAGCAAAGGGGACATTCAGGCCCAAATTAAAAAAAAAAGAAAACAGATGCCTGGATAGATTCTGAATTCAGGCACCTCAAGATTACCGACAAAGTACACAAAAATAAGTGAAAGTCATGAGCGTTTCAGCAAACTTCGTAAGTGCATTTCAGTATTTATTTAGATGTTTAAGCTCTTGCACTAGATTTTACAAGCTGGTGAACACTGGCAAAATTATTTCTCCCACAGAACTATAACCACACATTCCCAAGACAGTATAAATATATGGTTGAACTAACATTAATACACATCACCATTTTATCAATTACATAATAAAACAAATTATCAAGTATCCAAATATTAAGTTACGCAGCTTGAAAGGCATACAAAATATTACAGAGGTCTGCCCAAGTCATAGCAGAAACTCAAGGAGGAAAAAACAAAAAAAAAGAAATCACACTGTCAACAAAGCAATAGTTGGTAAACAACTTTCAATAGGTACATTAAAAGAAACTACAAGATTTTTCAGAAATTTTCTGATTAAGAATTTTTAGCTACAATAACAAAGCATTTCTACATTTTAAAAAAATATTTACTGAAGTAAAGGGCATATTCTATACTTCCTGCACAAGACAAAGGCAACATTTTACTAGAAATATTAAATAGCCCCTCCCAACCTTTTCAGGCCCTCTTAAAGTTGCACATGAAGTGCCAACATTAATTTTAATGTAAGGCTTTTTGTCTGGAGACATTAAAGACTTGTGTGCTTCTGTACAATTTAAAAGATTTTCTACATGAGTAACCAGAGAGTAATGATTTGTAAAATGGAGAAGTTCAGATAACAGAAAAAGTACAGACACTGGGGTAAAAAGTTGCTGTAATTCATAGTATTAAAAAAGACAGACTGTGCAAATCCTGATATTCTAGTGCGATTGTGGGAGACAAAACATACAGTGAGCAGGCAAGACTATCTCAGAGGCCATATTCTTCAATATTGAAATGACTGTAGAAAAAAAGATAGTAAGGTTCAGATAAGCTGGTAGTTCTCACATCATCAGAGCTATGCTCATTTATAAGGAAAGACATGTAGCTGATATGCTGGGTATTTTGGCACCTAATCTCTCTACAGATTGATTTTAGTACCCCAATTTTTAGTAGTTGAAACTACGTGGGTAAGACTCAATGGCATGATTAAAGGATATTTGAGCAGGTAATTGATGAACAAGGAGACAGCTCAGAAACAGAGTACAGCAAAAACATTTACTGGGTCTCCAAACAGATGGATATTTATCTAAACATACAAGTTGCATTTCTACTAAGCCTTTAGCCTGTTAAATACTCCTAAGGAAGCTTCCTTTGCTACTAAAAACTATCAGACTCATGTCTTTGGCATGCAGTCTGCTTAATTCTAGTTTCCATCCTTTAATCCCAAAGAAGTACTATAGGCTGTTGAGCTTTACTGAATACAACAATTATTTCGGTGACCATTGGAGTCTTTAAAACGCAGGCGCATCTTGGGGCGGTATTTCTCCAAGTACAGAAGTTGCTTGCTGTTAAAAGCTCCACGCCGCTTCCTAGATGGAGGAAAAAAATATTTTAAACAGAACATTAATCTACTTCCCAGTGAAATAATATCACCAACCAGAGAAAAATATTATTAGGTCACTTAAAAAAACCACCGTTAAGTCAAGACTGTAACCAAAATAAGGGTAATTAAAAGTTACGTGCCAGGAAAGAGGGTGGTAGCTTCCTTTCACAAATACCTCATTGGACCACACGCTCGAAGGAGTACATAGCATTTTAGACAGTGTTTTAGCTTTTAGCCACTGATATACATAAGCCAAAGATCTTACATTAAGATCTTTAGAAGAAACTTCAAAAGGAAGCTATAGAGCAGATGTGATACAGTCTTAAGAAAGCTGAAGTTGTTCAGTCTCTTAAAATAATTATGAAGAATAGTACAATATTAAGAAAGTACATAAATATTATAACTCCCCATAATAAGAAGTTGACAGAAATTGATCTTGCTTTGTTTTCTCAAACCAGAAGTGTGTGAAAGAAGGGTACATTTTTTTTTTTTTTTGAGTGTTTGGAATATGTACCTGGCTTCATATTCCTCACATTATATACACCAGCCTGTTACGATGTACAAGCTGAATTTAATTCTTTAAAGGCTTAGCAGTTATGCAACTAGTATTTTTATATTGTTTATATGAGCTGCAGCTTCTTTTAAATATAGTTGAAACCTGCAAAGTTAAGGCATTGAGACCAAAATTGTTCTTGTCCAACTTACATTTACAAAAAAAAATATCCAAGGAAGTATTTTCTTCAGTAGACTACCAGAAAAGACTAGGAGGAACTGTTTAGTACACTTTGATCTAATACAGAAGAAAGGATCCACAAATGTGAATGTTAGCTCTAGCTACCAGGCAGAACTTAAATTTTAAAGGTATTCTGCCTCCCATACGTACAAATAACAAAAGGACAACTCTGCAGACATAACTGAAGATTAGGGGTGGTTTTTTTTGGTTGCTTTTTTCTGTTGTTGTTGTTAAACTTGCTCAAATAATTACTTACCAATTCTGGTTTCCACAGAAACAGAAAATACCCATCCCACAGGACAAGTCTTACAACACTAACTGTATGCAGTATGTGTTAGGAAGTTCATATGTACTAAATACCTTACAAAAAAAAAAGTAAGACAAGAACAGCATTCAAAACTTCCTTTAGTGTCCAAGGCTATATCAATGTGTGAAATCTTGGAAACAGCTAGATGTTAGCTTCATACTTACTGTCTTATGAACTGCACTGCATCTTCATATTTCATTCCACATTCTATCAGTGCAAGAGCAACTAAGACTGGAGCTCTGGCAAAAAAAAAAATAAAATTTCAGTTTAGCACTTGCCAGCACGTACTTTCTCCAGTACCCTCTTCTGCCCTTCTGTGTCTATCTGATGTTTCTTCCCTGAGGAAGCAAAAAAGACAAGTGGAAGTCATTTCTACATTAACTGAGCCATTATACCATATATTTTCAAGCGACCCATCCTTAAGAAAGGGGTTTAAATTAACTCCGGTCAACCTTAGCTTTGTTCATCTGGCTTTAGGTATAGGAGAGGACAGCAGGAATAAAATACAAGTAATCTTTACCCATTTGTTTCAAAGCCAATTGATTCTGGGGAAGAATTGCATACGGCTTTGTATTCCCACAAACAAGCATCCTCAGAAGCAGTCAGGAGCCCAAAGCAGAGATCAGAAGAGATGTTGTTTCTGATTGGACCTGACAGGTCCTAGAACTAGTGTCACAGGTTTTAGGAACAAATGCAATCCACAGGCTGCTGCCCAATCCCTAGGATTTCCTTGCTTGCAACAGTATCCTTCATCTGACAGAACAGTTTTCAGTTAAGAAAGCCTGACATAAACCAAACTGAAACACATTAACGATTTATGGCTAAAAAAAACCCCAAAACAAAACAGCAAGCCAGACACCAGCAACAGACTTGTGCATCTAGTAGCAAGCTTAAGTGGTTTTGTACGTTCAGGGATTTAAAAAACCTCACATGATAAAGAGCTAGGATCTTCTTTTCAATTAGTTAACTGCCCAATTTTGAGGAAAACCCCCAGATATTATTGTAAGCAGCTGAGAGGACTTGTTTTGGTAGCATTCACCAATACAGTCAACTCTATTATATGTGAAGTCATAACGGCAAACAGTGGATAAGCCAGGCTAACGGACAGGAAGACCAGAAACCTCCATTTTATATTGGAAATGCTGAAACGCATGACTAGAACATGGCAACTGCTTCTTGAACAGATCTAGTTCCCAGGTAGTCTAGAACAATAGCAGCAAGACCATTATGTTCTCACAGCTGTTGGAACTGTATTTAAGATAGTGGCAGCAGACGGAAGGAACAGGGCCAAGGGAGAATATTTAGCATTATCCATAAAAATTTTGAGGCTCGGTGTTAGAAGTGATACAGAAACAGAGCTTTGGGACTTTGGAGAACACTTCATCCCGCAACAGGGATGAAAGTTGGTCTTGATGTGCCAAAGCACCCCACTTGTTTGTGGCTAATGGTTACAATACCCTTGGTACAAGGAGACTGACAATACTGCTGAAACAGGGATGAAGAAGAAACTTACAGGTGAGTCACTAAAAACCAAACCCTTCAGAAAAAAAGGGGAAGACAAAAAAATATCAGTGGGAAAATCATCAATATGTTTGGCGCAAGAATATATTTGTTTACTTCATTCAGTAGTTTTTGTACAGGGGCTGTGATACTAGCATAACCTGTTGACTAAAAGGCATTTATGTCTAATATATACATATAATAGTTTCCTGTCATCTGAACTACTTTTAAGTGTGAGGTCATTCCGGTACTATGTGACTATTTTACATTTGCCTCAAATAAAGTTTTGTACTTTTAGCAAGTCTGACCAGGGATGGCAATTCAACCTATCTTTAAAACTTTACCCACCTTCCAAGACCAGCAACACAGTGTACAGCAATACAACAACCAGGTTCTTCACGAAATTTAACTTTAAGGAGGTTTAGCCAATCATCAACAATCTGGTTGGATGGTGGAGCACCGTCATCAAAGGGCCAATCCTAGAATATAGCATGACATACATAAGTACATAAAGCCAGAACCCTTTATGCTTGTATGCTGTGTGTATACAAAAAAAAGTAGGGGAAACAATGGACAAAAGAGCTGACAGCTAAGGGAACAACTCAACCTTATTGTTTTTTTAATATTATAACTATAGCAATATTAGGAATATATTCCTTTCAATCAGTTTTTATTAAGCCAATGATTTTGCTAAAACCAGGATTTTTTCCCTGACAAAAGAGGATGTCTGTACAGCTTTTGTCTCCACCAGCTGCAGGAATACTCTATAGAAGTTAATAAGGCGGTGCTGAAAGAAAATTTTTTGGGGGAGGTGAGGGGGTGGGCTGTTCTTTAACTCTGCTTCTACACTACTCACCAAAACCTGAATGCCTTCTTTTTCCACCGGAGCAGTGTCATAAGTAGCTTCACACACTCTTACCACTGTGGTAACGCCATATTTCTTAAGTTCCTAGGAAGCAGGAAAAAAAACACCCCAGAACACCAGCATTAGGAATAAACTGACTTCACTTACCATTTAATTTTCTCAGTAGGTTAGCTTATTAACTCATTCCAAAAGTTTCAGTAAGTGAACTTGCACAAATGCTTGCCACCTTGTGAAGAACACAGAAAGCTCAAATAACTGAAAACTTGTGTGCGCTAATGCGAGATACCTTTGAGCTCTTCTGCAAACATTTCTAAAGATTAAGTTTTGTTATGTTGGATCAGACTTTTCTCTTTTAAAATCAAATCCAGATAAGCACTGATGAAATAAGTGGTTCATCTCCAAAAAAATCATTCCTTTTAAAGGACCAGGAAGTTCCCTGGTTTGCAAAGCCAAATATGTCACTAAAAGGATTCTGAGTGAGGTTTAAATCCTCCCCTTCTCTCCCTCTACTTAAACAACAGTTTTGTAACACCTCTTACTGATAAGAATTGTGAACACAGGGAAAGAATTTACTCCAGTGTCTGAGTTATCATAACAAGACGATAACAACATTTACCTCTCCATTTTGTTATTAACTTCTATTTATTAAAATAAAAAAAAGAAAAAAGACACTCCTTCCTTCTCTCTGCAACAACCCATCATTCACACTGTAACTGTCATGGTAATGGCTGAAGCATAGCCTAAGCAAACTTTACCTAGTTGTGAGAGTATAAAGGCACGCAAATGTTATGTCACTCTGCTTCTTGTAAATTATTCCATGCTGTATGCAAGACAGAGGTATAATACACCTAAAATCTTGCTAATGACTATGTTACAAACTCAGACCTTATCAGAAGGTAACTTTGGAAGAACCTATTGTTAGCATACATGCACATACTTTTAACTGTGCACTTTGTAGCTTCAGCATGCTAGATGCAAGGTTTAGGTGAGAATTTCAGCATGTACCAAAACACTTAAAGCAGCTTCAGCAGCTCTGGATGCAGAGCAAGCCTACTACCACAGATTTCACTGAAGTAGACACTATGACACTCAGAGGATTCTCTTAAACTACACTAGAACCATGATCTGCTAATACTGAAGGGAAATAGGCAGTGAAAGCATATTGCAATCCTGTTGTTTGTTCCTAAGGTTCTGATTCACAATGTATAGTGAGTTATTACTTTTTTAATCACTATGCAAATAGGTGCAAGGACACATTACACCACTTTAGATGAATCCATATGAGTTCCTACTACTAGCAGATCTTTGTATTGTTCTATACATAACTCTGCCAGATAATTCTTGTTTTCAGACCTAAACAATGTGCTTAATGTACAATGTACTAGAGAGTATAATTGTTTCTTTGCTTCACTTTCAGAAGCATGTTTTTGTCAATGCCCAAGTATATCTGAATAGATTTGCCTGTAGGTCTTCAAAGCATGGCATGAGTATCTGAAACAAAGTCAATATATGAACAGTCTTAGTCCCTCTTCATATAGCTTCCACAGCTGTTACCAACTAGTAAAGAAGGAAATTGTTAATATAGCATGCTGTTCAGGCATTAAAAAAACCCACATCAGTAAGAATTCTGTCCTGATCTTACCTCTATAAATTTGTTTAAGGTTGCATTGGTTGGATTGTGTGTGATTAGGAATCTCATGTTCTTGTAGGTGATTTCCACAGGAGCTGGGCGGTTCATTCGGGCCATATTGATTTAGTTAAACATGCAACAAGATTATGAAAGGATTAAAAAAAAAATTCTAATATAGAAGTGATTTAGAGAAACTGAAGTCTACTTCACTATACTCCACGTGAAATTCTCAGTGCTTGGAAGTATGAATTTGGGAGCAATGGGAAATGAAATGAACCTCCTAACAAGAAGCAGCAATTCTTCAATCCAGTAATACTGAGGCAAAAGAAAGGCAGTGCACTGAGGTTTACCCCATCCAGGTCTGAATTCTGTTGTTAAATGCTCTGCCAATTTCAATTCAATACTTCTTATCCTGGTCAACCACTTAGGGGGGCTTCTTGGTGGAGTAGTAATGGATTTCTACAGTTCACTTGTCTGCATAGAGGTCGTGCTGTGCCTGGCAGTAGTCTCCACTGCCCTTCAGAAACTCCATAAATGTGTGACCAAGAACACCACAGAACTGCTGTAAAGAGAAGAAGGGGGGGGAGGGAGGAAAGCATAATGAGCACAGGTGAAACAAGGTTATTTTGAAGACACCAAGCATTATAAAATGAAAAAATAAAAGCAGAGCAACTAAGCAGTTTCATAAGGTTTATTTTTCAATCCAGGAATTAGGTTTGCATAAGAATCCAGTTACCTTTCTTAGCAAGGGTTACTTGAAAATAAATATATTTACTTACTACGAAGTTTCCATATAGGGCTGTTTCAACACGAAAACCTGAGATTTCTTAAAATACCAATTCAGATGTGCTAAACATAGCAACAAGAGACCAAGTTTGAAGAACGCCCATACTTAAAGCATAGCTTCTCCAGTATACCCAATACAACTGTATTTTCTATTCTGAATGAGACACATTGCAACACCGATGAAAGTTACACTAACCTTAAGTAGTCCCATGAAGGCCAGGATGAGATTCCTTGAATATTCAAGCTGAACATAAGAAAATTTCTAGTGCTTAAACAAAACTATCACTCTCTACACAGACACAGAATTGCTTGTCTTAAAGGCTAAAGACCTACTTTGCATATAAACATCATTAATTCACATACAGAACAGCCAGTAGAAAAAAGTGCACCTAAATCCACCTGTCTCAAATACGAGGCCTTGAAAGCAAATGCAAAGTTTTTGCGGTCTAACAAAACAATGTGAGCTTTTGAACATGCTTTGAGACTTTCAAGGCACACAGATTTCTAACTAAGGAACATTTCACATACTGAAGGCTGAAGGCATATGGCAACCTTCGCTTGCCTTTAACTGCCTTTCTACACCATGACTTTATTAATATACCAAGATAGTCTAGTTAAAAAACACATACAGGTAAGTTTATTGAACAGGTTATTCCTGTCCCGTGGTATACTACTTTGCTATGGTTAAATTTACACACAAAGTTACTGCCAGACGCACAACTAGGAAGTAGATAGCTGATGAGTTGTGTAGATGCTCTTAGTTGTGTATTCATTTGCAGATGTTGCTGTGCGAATGAGCCAAGAATATATGCTTTTATGCACCCTGGAACCTTAGAGCAGAGAAGTTAGTTTTCTGCACAGCCGCAGTTCCAGTGCTGCTGCTGATACCTGCCTAGGGAACAGAAAGAAGAGTTTTGTTTCCCAAAAGATAGGTACAAGCTGACCCAAATCCCCACTAAATATACTTAGGTACTAGAGAGAAACATCACTGATCCTACAACTATTTAGCAGAAAAAGTGACTTACGTTGTCTAGTCAACCCCAAACATTGGAAAGAATCCATGCATTTCCATGCCCGAACAAAACATTGCCCAAGACACTTTGGAAATGGGTTAGCTGAGCATGCAGTGTTACAGAATTGCTATCACAGACTTACTTTCTTAAAAATGTGATTCCTAGTTTCCAGCAAACAGAAGATGTAATTTCATTGTAGAAACATTCAGATTTTTTTCAACTACCAGCTCTATGCATGCATCCACATATATAATGAGGGCAAGTGTACATGAGGAAATAAGGAGAAAAGACAGTATTTCAGTGCTCTACACTCAAACTGTTCCATTCAAAGGACCAAGAAAAAACAGCCTGTGCTGAAAAGCTTCCCAACCATGAGAAAGCAAATTCAAAAAGATCGGGTCCTAAAGACAACTGTACAATAAGTCCTGGTAACAGCCAATGTCTTAAAACACTTTACAAAAGGGCAGGAAGAAAGCGCTACATGCAAATAAGTCATGGTTGCTGACTGCCATCTAGGATTTGGAGTCAGACCAAGACTCCAGGGCAGGCACTAAACCCTATACCGTAAGACTACAGCATGTCTATCTAAAAATGATTAGTATTAAGCAGAAATCACAACAGATTGATAGGCTAGTAAATGCTGACTTTTCCAAGAGGTTATCTTAGCAGTCAAGGAGTTGTTAAAGCCACCTACAATTTAAAGACTTGCAAGCGTTTTATGTTGTAGACATGGCTTTGCTCCGTTATTAAATCCAGAGAAGGGGAAGTTCAGTAAAGGAGTAGAGATAAAAATCATTAAGAATTTGGACTGTAGCAGATGGGTAGAGCTGCATCACACAGTGTTACAATGGACTTTTAGAAAAAGCAGACCAAACACCTCCAGGCATCCTTTTCATGTTTTCAGACAGCTTCTTGGTAAGAAGTTTTAAAGATGCACCTTAATCACAGGTACGTCTTGCAAAAAAAACAACCCCAAAACCCTGCTAACCAGTACAAGAAATAAGTTAGCAGAAAGAAACTAGCAGGACAATTTCACATGCACTTTGCTGCCACTCAGAGATACTATCACCATTTCTGTAAAGACTGTAGGATTAAGTTTGCCAGTTACTTGCAAAAAAACCTTTCAGCTTTGTAATAAATTGAAGGACTGTGAAAACTCTAAATATAATAGGCATGAAAAAGGAGTAAGAAGAATCCTCTGAAGGCAAAGGTCAACAGAGTAAAAGGAACCAGGAAAATTCAGACTCGGAAGAACTCCAAGAATCATCATCTGACACACCAGCCATGTCCTAGCAGGAGGTAGGTATGCATTAAAAAGACTCTTAGGACCAGACCAAGGGAACATCGAAAATAGCAACTGAAAATAAAGAACTGAAGATAGCTTAAACTAATTGAAAGTGACTTTAAATAAGCTAAGAAGCAGAACAGCAAAGAGGGACAGGACAGCTTTAAGCAGATACAGCTGCACAAGGTCTTGTGCAGCTTTTTGCATGCACTGGCAGATCTCATGTTTATCTCTTCTTAAGACTGCTAAGAGATTCCTCTTAGCCTGTCCTTTTCCCTGGTAGAGGATGAGGGAGTGGAGGCTGTCAGAAACAGAAATAGAAAAGCACACAAATGAGCTCGAGGAGATAGAATGGGGTCACTAGGGTAAAGAAAAGACCTTTCAATCTGGAGCGAAAAGAATGTAGAGTAATTTGAAACAGTTAACATGACCCCATACCGGGGCAAGTAGGAAGTAAGTAGTAATCAGGATTCATCCAGCCTGGCAGGCAGGCTGCCCTTAGTATACAACTAGGAGTACTCAATATGATACCAGACAAACTCATCGCGAGGGTAAGGAGGAGAGCAGGCAGCAAGGCATCAGTTAAGTAATAAAACCTACTTTTTAAATGCAGATTGTATAAGTATTTGAACTGTGCACCGAATTTCTAGATGTGACTAACCAAAGTTAATACTTATATATGCATATACACATACGCTTACGCAATGTTAAGTTTGAGTTCTATGTGTAATTAACCCCTACAAATGAATTCATTTCGTTAATACTGACTTAACAGTTAGCAATTAGACACATCAGCACCTTACTAATTCACACAACTAAGGACCTAACCAAGCATGTATTTGAGTCTCACTGTTTGCCTTGGCAACTGCTGCTGCCACATTATAAAGGAGCAAAGCTCACACTTTCCTTTGATGTGAATGCCATCACTTGTCACCATTGCTAGCCAGAAAGCTCCACATGCAGACGAACTCCTTAAGGCAGCAACATGCTGTACTATCCTATGACAGCTTTGCCAACCTAGTTTAGTTCCGTTC
Organism: Phalacrocorax aristotelis; assembly: GCF_949628215.1. Taxonomy (NCBI): domain Eukaryota; kingdom Metazoa; phylum Chordata; class Aves; order Suliformes; family Phalacrocoracidae; genus Phalacrocorax; species Phalacrocorax aristotelis. The sequence goes on along the minus strand of NC_134278.1, from coordinate 29,626,095 downwards.
CCAGAGCCAAATGAAAATTAAAGGCAAGTAGTAGATTGGCATGCTGTTTATGTTATGGCATTAAGCCAGAGCATAAGGCTTCACCCATCTTCAGCAAAAAGACCTGGAAGATAAGAAATCTGCTATAAAAATAGTGTTGTAGTAATTAAGACTACCTTGGGCTTAGGGGGAACTCGATGTGAGCAACTTTTGACAAGCTTGGAAATACAGCTTTAAAATTACTTTAAGATTGCTGTATTGTCTCAGACAGTGAGCTTTTTTGGTTACCTACCAAGTAGTTATCAAAAAGTCAAGACAGTGTACAAAAGTGTAAGGCTGCATAAGTGAAACTCAAATGCATAGTATTGTACATTGAAGTTTCTTTAACAGAATGACAACTCATTGTACCATCAAGTTCGGTACTCCAGCATATTCTTGTCAATGTACATGTGAGTTTTCCTTGAGGAAAGTTAACATTGAAGGATTTTAGAAACAGAAGCAACAGTTTCTATTAGTAACAGAAAGCCAAACACCATTTAGACTGTTAAATCCATCAAAATAAAACTGGAAAACAAAGCTAGGGTTAATATGCCAGGACCACCTATTAAGAGAAAGTATCCTGTCCAAAATGGGACAAAGTTATGTTAATTATGATTGCACCACCTACTATCTTTCATGCTAGGAGAAGTTACAGAATAGTTTATACAAGCAAGAGGAAGGCATCTTGAAAAAAAAATTTTTAATTCATGCTCTTCTTTCTGACAAGCAGAGTCGCATGTATGCCGATTGTCTCAGTTTGAAACAATCACTCATGTCTGGCAAAAACGGTGTATGAAAGCAATCTATTAGATTGTTACCGATATGTGGAAAGCAGAGAGGCGGTAAGGTCATCCCCATACTGTTGACGTGTTCACAACTCGGTAGCATCTTGAGAAGCATGCAAACAAAAGTACTTTTTACACAGTTACATGACACTTTTACCTTCAGAAGATAGGCAAGACTGTTCACAGTTGCTCAATCCACCTGCTTATAGACCAGAAACATTTACACCCAGAATCAGCTACATGGGATTGTGTTCTCTGAAGTCAAGACCTGCCACACACCCACCCACAGAAACCACAGAATCAAAACTAGAAGACTAAAATAAACTACATAGTACAATTAAGAACATCTGCAAGTGAGTTCATTGTTCTAACTTGCTACCTGACAAAATGTTACTGAAGGACAGAGGGACAAACACTCCTGACTTTCTCTAAGTACTCAAGGCCTAAGTAGCAACTGCTAAGGTAGACAAGGAAGAGTGGGAGGTTAAGGGGTACAAATCACGTGGAGCCATTACTCAAGGTAGAGGCACACCTTCATTACGTAGTGTTGACAAGATGCACCTCCTATCTACTGGGCACATGAGTACCTGTATTCTGATATCCAGTGATAACACTACCCATTTTGGACCACAGAAAGTGACCCATGGCCTAATACACTCACCTATCACAGATTGTAGACTGCAAAGGTTTATCATAAGTTTGTTACAACATGCTCTGTGAAGGACGGATGTTTCTTGTGGCTCAAGTATGCAGTTTAGGGGAAGAAAAAAAATTATCTCAAAAATTCCTGTATAACAAGCCAGTGCAACTTCCAGAGATGATGAAACTGAGGCCATGTGACTGTCTTCCTAGCTCTTCTGCTTGGACCACGAAAAAAGCCTATGCAAAAAACCCTGAACAGATATTGGGGGAAATAAGACATCACAGAAACCATTCCACCCCCTTGGCTAACGCATCTGTTTCTGAATTTCTGAAAGCAAGGACTCTCAAAATGACTTAACACTGTTGCTTCAATAGTACACTATGTAAGTCCTGTCATCCTTCTCAAAAATTATTTCATTCTATTTTAAGCAATAACATATGAAATTTAACATATAATATGTGAAGACAATTATTGCTGCACTTTATCGAGTCTAATAAATGTATGAGTGCCAAACAAGGCACTGCGTCTGTGAAGAAAGCTGTAAGGAGTTATGGACTTACTTTTAACACAGAGATACCTCTTGTACTGATCTGGCAGAGTGAGTTTTAATTTTTTTAAATATAAGGTGATAATCTGTTACTCGTTTAGAATTCAGTAATACCCTGATCTGGGCGTTCTGGTTAATCTTTAAGAGAAGTGATCACTTACAGTCAGTCTACATGCTGGGATGGATCCAGCATTCTTACGTGGCATGTATTCTGTCAGAACAGGAAGGTTTCACAAGATAGAAGTTATTCGATAAGGCCAAATTCTATTTATTTACTCTCTTACTGACACATTTGGTTTCAGTAAGACAATGACATCCTTCTTCTCCCTTGGCTCCTGTTACATCTGTCATTCATTTTTCTTTCTCAGTCTCACATTTCCTCCCATGGCTGTGCAATTTCTGTATTGCTTCTTCCATGTTTTCCCCCTGAAACAATTCTGTTCCTTTAAGACAATTTCAAAACCCTTTGCTGTTCCATCAATGGAATAAGAGCTGACATTTAAGTGCCATCTTCAGGTTTTTTGATTTGACAGTTTTATGAGATTACAAGGAGACAGTGTTCATACTTCTGAGTCACCACCTTGGAAAGACTCTGCAGGTGCAGGTAGACATATTGGAAAGTTGTCTCCAGCAGCAATAAGAAACACCTTGTGCCACAAAGACTTGGGCATTTGTCAGCTCATAATATTTACAACATGTGTTGCTGCCTACCAGACAGCAACTAAGACCTACGTATTAACATCATTAATCCTGCTTCTACTATTACCATATGATAGTTACTTGATTTTGACAATGCTTTGTCTTTCTTTGCTTCTCTCTTTTGCAGGGCATACTACCACCAGCAAGCCTTGCATTGTTTGTGCTTAAATACACTGTGCTCTGTGGTCAGCGATGTTAGGCAGCACAGACACTGAGATTACTAGGGCGGGGGAAAGAAAAAACCAAAAAAGCAAGCATGTGAAGAAAGCAAAACTTTTGATGCTGAATTGTGATTTGCCTCCAGAAGGAAATACCTTCCTTGAAAAGGCAGGTAACAAGGTCTTAAAAGCAGATTCTGTCAAAATTAAGGAATTTGACAGCATTCCTGAGCTGCTGAGAGTTAATAGCTGGCTTTTACAGAAATATCCACTTCAAGGCATACTTAAATGACTCCCCTGCGGACTCTTCCCCGCTGAGGAGCCACCTGAAAGCCCAGGCGAACAAGGCCGGCTGCGTGCGCGAGTCCGGGCAATACCCGACTTCTGCTGCATAAAGCTCATTTTGGAAAGGATTCACGTCCTCCCTCCCAGCCGGTTCTGACTCCCCGCCCGAGGACGCCGGAGACAAAGAAGCCGCTCGGTCGCCTTCGCCCTGGCGGCCACGCGCGTGGGGCCGCGGCGGGGGGAGAGCACCGGCCGCGCCAGCTCGCCCCGCAGCTAGCCAGCCAGCGCCGCGGCCCGGCCGCGCTCGGCGCCGCACCACCTGGCTGGCGGGCGCCCACGGGCAAGCCCCGGCTAGCCCGGAAAGCCCGGGGCTCCGGCCGCCGCCAGCGCCCCGGGCTCCTGGTCGCCGCCTGCCGCCCCCCGGCGAGGGGACGCCGCTCCGGCCGCGACAGCGCCCCGCGGGCCGTGCCGTCGCCCCGGCTGCGGCGGGTCACGGGTTCGCATCACGCTTCCATCAGGCTCCCGACGCGGAGCCATCTTGTCCCCCGTAGCCGCCGCCCGGCCCCGGCGTCCCCCCGGCAGGGGGCTCCCGGCCCCCGCCGCCAGCCCGGCCCGGCCCAGGGCCGCGGGAGCCCCGGCTGCGGGGGCTCTGCCCTGCCCAGGTTGCGCCGGCAGGACAGCCGCCACAAGACAGACAGACACCGGCGGGGGGAGGCCGGGCCGGCGGGCGGGGCCGGCGGCAGCCAGGCTCACAAAGCGGCTTTGTGCCCGGGCCGGGCCGCTCGGGAGCCGCGGAGAAGTCGCCCCCTCCTCCTCCTTCTCCTCCTCCCCCGGCAGAGCGGGGAGCGAGGGGCTCCGGCGGGCGGGAGCAGGAGTGGGGCGCCGGGGGCGGAAGGAAGGCCGGGCCGCGCCGCGCCGCAACCGGGCCGGCGTGTCCCTCTCGCGGCCCGCCCGAGGGGAGCCGCAGGCCGGCGCTGCGAGAAGCCGCCCGGAGCCGGCTTGGCCCGGGCGACAGAACAAAGAGACAACATGGAGGAGACCGGGGGAGGGGGGGAGATGGGGTGGGACGGGACCGGGGAAGGAGAGGCGCGGGAGCCTGGCAGGGGCGGGCAGCCGCCGGGGCGCGGGCGCGGCGGGGCCGGGAGAGGCGGGCGGGGAGGGGGACGCGGGCGGCCGGGCGGCACTCACAGGAATATGGTTACTCATTGAAGACTGTAGCCTGATCATACAGCCGGGGTGCGGGCGCCACCGCCGGGGGCAGGAGGAGCAGAACCGGGAGGACGCGGAGGCGCTGGAGGCCGCGGAGCTGCCGGAGGGGGTTCGGCGGAGAAGCGGGGTTGGACCATACAGCTGGGGCGGCGGGCGGCTCTGCGGGCTGCGCGGGGCGGACGCGACTGCACCAGCAGGGACACTCGGCGCCGCCTCCCCCACAGCGCCCCCGGGGCCCGCCCCTCCCTCACGCACGTCGGCGACGAGCGTCGCGCCCGTCCAATCGGTGAGGCCGCCAGCGCGTCGGGGGCGGGAGCGAGGCCAGCAGGGGGCGTGGCGCCGGCAGGCTGGGCGGAGGCGGGCGGGAGCCGGGAGGCGGAGGCAGCCGGCGGGAACCGGTTCGTGAATGGAGCGGGTGGCGGCGGGGCCGGGGAGGGGCGCGGCGGGGGCAGAGCGGGACGCGCCGGCAGGCGGGGAGGCGCGGCCGTCGCCTCCGGGGGCCGGGCAGGGGCCACTCCGCGCTGGAGCCCCTCCCGCTGGCAGTTGCCAATGGTTTCACCGGACGCGCCTGGCGCGGTCTCCTGCTCCTTTGGGGGGCGAGTTCGAGACCCTTCCCCGCGGCCCCGGTGCAGGGCGGACGGCCCGCCGGCTGCGACCGGGCTCTCCCCGGGGCGAGGGGCTGCGGGAGGGGGCGCGGGGCGCGGCGGTGGGCTGAGGCGGGAGCGCCGCTCCCCGTCCGGGCGGCTGGGCGCGGCGCGGCGTATTGCGGCCCTCCGGAGATGAGCGGCGGCGGGGCAGCGGCGGCTCTGCTGGCGTTGTGAGCCCTCAGCCCCGTCGCGTCCGGGCTGCGAAACCTCTCCCTGCGGGTTTAACGCCAATGGGAAGCCCTTGGCGCGTTTTGCACGCAGATTGTTCCGTGCTTTTAAGTCGAGATAAACCCACGATTTCTGGTTTTACAGATGGGAGGCCAGTAGGCCAGACGTGGTGTGGGAAACAACATGGACCCTCTCAGCCCTGCGCTCTCTCTCGCTCCTAGGAAACGCTGTCTCCCACGACACGGGCGCTGCTGAGAGGCAGACGTGTCGCGGGTGAAACCTGGCGGTGCGAAGTACCGGTGGCATCGCTGCTGTGCGTGACGGATTGAGGCATGGGAGTCAGGCCCCAGCTGGACACGTCAACCTGGAAAACACCTTAATGTGGGTCAGCGCTGGCTTTATGAAATAACAGGCTATTTTTAGCTTCAGTTAGTCTGATGCTGTTCTAGTTAGATTTAACTGATTAAGCCTTTCTTCTGCGTGTTATGTTTTTGTTACTATAGAGATTACAAGAGTCTGCAGAAGTTGTTTTTGATCTATACAATAAACAGCTCAATTCTGAATCTCAGCAGGTTGTATTGACTTGTACAAAGGCATGACTGGTTTGTGTTCTTGGCCAAATTTTCTATTTTTGTATTAACTGCAGAAACCATGGTTTGGACAGAGGAGGTTTTAATGGTAGCCAACATGAGAGATATGATATTCAGAACATGTCTGTATTACCTTTCACTCCACCTGGCTTCAGGTGGGCATAAGCTAACTTCTGACCAGCAGACATATCTCTACTAGGATAATATATGCAGCTTTTCTGGTCTATAAATACATCTGGGCTGTATTCATTTACAGTTGCCTTTTGTATTGACTGACTGACTTGGAGCATGCGTCTGGTGAACTTATAGCTGTTTCCACTTCTCCCTGCAAAACTTCTTGAAAACGTGCTCAGAATCCTATAAAATAAGAAAATGACCCCAAAGTTGGTGCTTGGAATATTGTTTATTTGTTGGTGGTTAGAATGTTAGGAGGGCTTTGGGGAAAAAAGAGAAAAACTCAACATGGTTTCTCTCTCTTGTCAATAAAGCTTGAGGAATTTGCTCTGGATAGAGTTCTGAGACAGATTAAACAGCTCTTTACCTGCTGTAATCCTTGCTGGATTTTTTTTGTTTGTTTGTTTGTTTTTTTGTTTTGGTTGGTGTTTTTTTTCCCTCCATCAATGCAAGCTTTTGTGTACTGTTTCATTGCACATTAAACTCATCAGGATTTTAGGGTCAAATTACTTTCTGCTGCAACATCCTTTCAGTAGTGTAGCACAGTAGTTTACAGTGGAAATATGAGTAACTGGCAGTTTCTTTGAAATTGTATTCCCTAGGAAGAAAGGATTTAGCTCAGAAAGCTTTTGGTCTAGAAATGCATGGGGGCTTGAGTCATTTTAACTATGTAATATTCATTTCTATTAGGATAGTCCCTATCCGGACCCCCTAGTTGTGGTTAATTATGTCGCACTAGTTGGCACTAGATGCAGTCCCTGTGTCTTACGCTCTAAGATGACAAGAGATACTTTGTTTAGAGCAAAGTAACCATGTTTCATGTAACATGGACCGAGTCAAAGACATTTATAGGAGAAATTGACAAGTGGATAGTTACAAGGTGCCAGCTAGTGAACTGATGAGACAAAGTGGATTGAGGAGATAGAAAGTGACCAAAAGAGGCAAGACTCCTGAAGAACTTTAAAGATAAGAATAAAAGATCCTTGTAAAGAGAAATCTGTGGGACGAATTCAGAAGGCTGATGTTAACAGTTTGACAAGCAAAGATATGATCCTCACTATTGTGGTATTAGGAAGATTAATACAACTTTCATGACAAAAGACTGAATAGGACAAAGATTGAATATATTTTTAAAGCAGTGTGAGTCAAAAATAAAATTTGGGCATAGCCTGAATGTCTAGCACTTACCTAGTTGACTATTACAAATATTTTTTGAAAGTTTTAATAGGAAGTTGTGCATTAAACCAACCAATTTAAAGAATACTGGTTTCAAAATCAAAATGCTAAGTTATACCTTATGATTACTTATTTTGTTTTATAAAACCTGCTGTTCTGTAATGTCTTATAATTTGATGTTGCCCTGTTCTCTTAAGTACAACAGTGAAAAAAATTCTCTATTCACTTTCTTTATGTAAAAGTGTATATACTTTAGATGCTTTGTTAGCCATTTTTGTCAAGAAAGAGAATCCTAATATAATTAGGAAGCAATTTTTTACTTCTGATCATCTTTGTCGACCTTTCTGTACTTACAAAAAATCCGTTATTTTTTAACTGTAGGGACCAGAACAGGAAGTAGTCTTCAACATGCAGTCACACAGTGTCCATGCATCACTTTGAAGTGGTTTGTATTAATTTCTTGCTAGTACATGTGGTCTGGTTTGAGAATGTTACTTCTGAGGGATTTGCAAAAGTTAAACTATAAAATACTACTCTTATGTTTGAAATATGTATCTTTATGTATGAACTAATATAAATATTACTCAAAGACTAAATAAAAATACTGTTTCTTAATGCGCTTGTCTTTTGCAGACATTTAACTGCCTTAGTCCCTCTAGACAGAAGTAATTTGTCACTGACATTTATGTGGGTCTTCTGTATCATAACATGAGGGCAAAAGAATGCCAAACAATTGTATACTGGAAAGAAATATCAGAATCTGAATTTGCTTAAGTATCAGTTGGATGTAGTTTCACTGTTTTATGTGGACTTATCCTATTTTAAATTTGAATGGAATCGGGGATTTTGTATAAATATTGATGTCATGTCTGTTACTAGCCTATCTGTATGGAATTAACTTTCATACTTCAGGGTTTGCTGGTTAGATCTTTGATTTGCTGATTTAACTGTATCTTTTTGTGGTGAAATTTTTGAAAGCTGTTTTTATGCCAATGTCATGCCAGTGTTTAAAAAGGTGAAGTGAGTTGACTATGACTGGGTTAGACTGTCATCTAATAGCAAACTCACACATGACTAAACTGATTAAAATAAAAAAGAATTAAAGGATAAGAATATAATTAATGCAAATCAGTGTAATTCTACGGAAAATAGCTATTGTAAAGAAAGCTGACTTAATGCTTTGATAAGATTACAAGATTGGCATAAAAGTAACAGCATAGCTGTGACACTAGATATTCATGTTTTTGAAGAGTTATCAAAGGAGTGTAATCAACGATCACTGAAAAAAACAAGTGTGACATGCAAAGTGATGAATATCAAGTGTCAATGATGTCAACATAGCTATGCAGAGTAATCTAGATTTTTTAGTAACTTGTGTTCACTCAAAAATGTGTTTTAGTACAGACACATGCAAAGTCATACAGCTAGAGCCAGGAACACGAGATTTATATAAGTTTTTAAGAATGCTTCTGTTACTCTAAAAGCAGTCCAGGGATTATATGGACAAGTAAGTCAATATGAACTCCCAGGGAAGTGCTGTGGTAACAGTAAAAATTATCCTTATTGATCCTTAGATACAGAGCATGAAATTGAGAGGTGGGTAGAGAAATTATCTTTAATAACTTCAATACTAACTATTGAAGTACCATGTTGTGGTGGGTTGATGTTGGCTGGATGCCATGTGCCCACCAAGCCGCTCTATCACACCCCTCCTCAGCTGGATGGGGAGAAAAAAAAAAGTATACAAAAGGCTCTTGAGTGGACATATGGACAAGGAGATCACTAAGCAATTACTGTCACAGGCAAAATGGACTCAACTCAGGGAAATTAATTTATTGTTAATCAAAATCAAAGTAGGATAATAAGAAATAAACCCAAATCTTAAAACACCTTCCTCCCACCCCTCCCTTCTTCCTGGGCTCAACTTCACTCCCAATCATCTCTGCTTGCCCTGCAGTGGCACAGGGGAATGGGGAATGGAGGTTGTGGTCAGTTCATCATGTGTTGTCTCTGCTGCTTCTTCCTCCTCACACTCCTCCCCTGCTCCAGTGTGGGGTCCTTTCCACAGAAGGCAGTCCTCCACAAACTGCTGCAGTGTGGAGCCCTTCCCTGGGGACACAAGCCCTGTCAGTAAACCTGCTCCAGCATGGGTTCCTCTCTCCATGTGTCCTGCCAGGAGCTTGCTCCAGCATGGGCTTCCCAGGCATCCTTCAGGCATGTTTCAGTCCTCTTCAGTCCTTCTTCAGGCATCCACCTGCTCCAGCATGGGGACCTTCACAGGCTGCAGGTGGATATCTGCTCCACCATGGACCTCCATGGGCTGTAGAGGGACAGCCTGCCACACCACGGTCTTCACCATGGGCTTCAGGGAAGTCTCTGCTCTGGCACCTGGAGCACCTCCTCCCCCTCCTTCACCACTGACCTTGGTGCCTGTGGTGTTGTTTCTCACATATTCTCACTCCTCCCTTCAGCTGCAATTGCTGTTGTGCAGCAACTTTTTCCTCTGCTTAAATACATTGTCACAGAGGTGCTGCCACCATTGCTGATGGGCTCAGCCTTGGCCAGCAGCAGGTCCAACTTGGAGCTGGCTGGCGCTGGCTCTGTTGGACATGGGAAGCTTCTAGCAGCTTCTCACAGAAGCCGTCCCTATAGCCCCCTGCTACCAAAACCTTGTCATGCAAACCCAATATGTGAGCAGTTCTGTTGGCCAGAGGCCTCTCAAGTTACCCTGTTTTCTGATATGAAACCCCCACCAATGTGTCTGGAGCCTGTGTATTGCATTTTTCAGGTGCCCTATTACCTACTCCTTCCTTTATACTTCCTGCTCCTACTCTTTGCCCTTTTTCTCCTCCCTCTTCAGATTAGGTTCAGTGCAGTGGTGTCTTTTAAATTCTGTGATCTTTGGATTTTCTGGTGAACAGGGTACTGGAGTGGAAGAGACTGCAGGGCAGTGCCAATTGTTTCTGTAAAATTTGTGTTTGAGATGTGATAGATGCACAGCCATGTCTTAGAAGAGACAGTGATGTATTGGTAAGAATGCAAAGCTGCAAAAATATTCGAAGAAAGACTGGAAGAAGTTAGTGAGATGTGTAAAGGACTTTCTCTGTTTAACTCAAAAACTAGAATCAGTGGTATCTCACAAGGAGAAAATGTAGGCTTCTAAAGGTTTCTTAATTTGAATAGTAAGGTGGAATGGATGAGGAAAGTCTGACAAATTATGTGCTCTGACAAATATAAGTTACTGGTTTCAGTAGAGGAATAACCGTATGAAATTTTGTACACTGATGCAAAGGATGTCATAAACTACAAAATATGGGGTTTCATGTCTTGAGGGGAAAATTTAATGGGAAAAGCAGACTTTTAACAGAAGATCCTTTATTTGAGTTTATTTAGCTAATCCAAACTGCTCATGGTACTTATAACACAAAGGAGGTGTATGATTTCTTAAATTTTGTCTTACCTGGAAAGTCTGCTTTTAACGTTTCTAAAATTCATCAATACTTACAACTTAACTGAATGCTTCTTTATATTTTTCCACTGATGATCATTTCGATGTGTATATGTAATAGTTCTAAATTACTTAGCTTCTTGTTCTTGTCAATATTTACTATGTCAGCTTCATTTCTGTGGCTTGGTCTTGTTTATTCCCCCCTCTAGCAGAGTTTCCTCTTTATTTTTGATGGATATCTTCAGTCAAAATCTATTTTCAACAGATCTGCATCCTTTTGTTCTGTCCTTTAAAAAGTCTCATGATTGTTAAACATTAGTTCATTTCTTTCCTATATCCAGGTTTTGCTCAATCGCGCAACAGGAAGCCTGTTCTATTTCCATAGCCTGAGCCCACATGGTTACAGCATACGTTCAAGCCCTCTGCTGCTGGCATATAGTGCTTGTGGAACACTGTTCTAGCAGAAGATTGATGGAACAGACGTGTGGTCTATGCTAGAGGGGGAAACCTTGCTGCTATGGAAATTTCTGCTGATGTACTGGAGGTATATTTGATGTATCTGTGGTTTTGAGTGAAATGATGTGGTTGAAGAGTGATACAGAATTAAGCTTACTGTAGAAACTTTACATGTGTTGCTTTAGTGCACTGTCAAAATGGAAAGAGTTACAGTGGATTCTTCATATTTATACGGTTTCTTTGTCCATGCATATTTATAAAAAACACTCTGAATTTATTATGAGGATTTAGCACAGACCTTTTCGCTCATTAATGTAAAAAGGCACTTGATATACAATGTGTGGTATGCTACAGGTTTCTGGTATAGCATCATGATCTTGGGCTAGATCTTGTGTATATGCTGTAGTGATAATGAGAGTTGTTTCCCATTTTCAGCTCCTAAAACTGCTTCTGATTTTGTAAGTGAAGGTCATTTCAGTTTCTTTCTAGAACTCTCATTATATGCATTGGCCATGGACTAGTTAGAAGGAGTAGAGAACTGCTATGGATACTTCACAAATACAACCAAATATTGTGAAGTCCCTTTTCAGTTATTTATTGGGAAAATTCAGGGAAAACATATATTGGGAAAACACATAATCCAAGTAGATGGTGATTTAAGTATTACAGGAGTAATCCTAAAGTTGAATAGTTTTAAAAAAATTTGCACAATATTGCTCACAAGTAAGTTTTCTGTTGTTATGCAGTTTTACAACATGTCCACTTATTTATTCCTATTGAAGTAGATTAAGCCTATACATTAGGAAAGCTGGGCCTTTTTGATTTCGTTTAAGTTAAATTTTCTCCAAACACTCCTTTTAAAACAGTCCAATGGTCTGACATTCTGGATGTATTATGGCATTTATCTCAGCAAGCCGTTCAAGCTGACAGCCTGTGAATATTTTCTGAGAACATGTTAGGGGGCAAATCAGAGCCTAACCATAGGGATGATGATCAGAGCCTTTGGCGCTAATAATGCTTTCCATATTTGCTATGACTGTGTATGAAGAAAATTGTGGCATAAAGATCCTATACATCTGCTGTTAAAAACTGCAATCTAGTTCTGGGTTTTTTTGTTACTGTCTTTCAGCAATGCTATTCATGAAGACTGCTAAACCAGTACTTTAATAATCATATATTTGACATTTTAATGGCGATTACAAGAGCATACGGCAATTACAAGGACTCATAACTATTCCCTTTTGAAAAGTTTTTTTGGATGAGTGTGAAAGTTCATTTATGGTTTCACTCAAAAATGTTAACTACAGATTTTACTGCCTTGTGCTGTTAGTGCTGCAGGCAGAACTAAACAGTGCTCTCTTGCTCAGTCTGTTCAGACTGTGGGAATGTGGAGGTTTTTGAAAAAGTACCATTAGCTTTCAGTATTCCAGGGCTGTATGGATTAAATGACTTCGTGAAAACATCTGTAGAAAAGTTCCCAGACTTCCTTATTCCTTATTCTTTAATGCAGCTATGAGTCACTCATTGCCTGTACAGCATCCTCTCCACACTGCTCCTGGCTTTTTTCCCCTCCGTTGCTAAGGAGGAACATTCATTGATTTTTCCTTTTTTTTTTTTTTTTTGTGCAGCAAAATATCAACAAGTTATTGAGACAGGAAAACTTCACAGGTCCATTTGTATAACTGAGTATATTCTTCTGTCAACTGGTATGCTGTACTGTCACTAGACTCAAAGTTCATCTTGTCATTAGCATTTGGAATTTCATTATTGGTAAAAATTGTCACCTTTAATTTTAATTCTGAGATTTGAATTAAAAATTGAAAGATTGAAGCCAAAGCTGGTGACAGAAAGTTTGTTGAAGTTCTGTTCGATGCTCAAATACAAGCCAGATTTTGCACCTAGGATGGAGTAACACTAGGCAGAAGTACAAACTGGGAGAGGAGTGGCTGGAGAGCAGCCCTGCAGGAAAGGATCTGGGGGTGCTGGTTGACAGCAGGCTCAACAGGAGTCAGCAGTGTGCCCTGGCAGCCGAGGGGGCAAACACATCCCAGGGTGCATCAAACAGAACATAAGCAGCCAGTCAAAAGAGGTGATTATCCTGCTCTATTCAGCGTTGGTGTAGTCTCACCATGCAAAGTTCTGGAGCCACTGCAGCTATTCCCTATCTGTGTTTAAATGTTCCCATTGCAGAATTGCACAATTCCTGCCTGAAACACTAGTGTGTACTTGGGGATAGAGTAACAATTGCATCAGTTTTCCATGGCTTTCCAATTTGTTATAAAAATATTGTGGTAGTCATTTCTCTGATTTTTCAGCATCTTCTCGCATTCTTGTATTGCCCAAAAGGCATCAAGCATCGCATGGATGTCTCCATCATAACATAAACATTTAGAACTGAAGGCAGCACATTTAATGTGTCTATGATGCAAATGGAGAACAGTAAGAACTATAGGGGCCAGAAGTACCCCGTGTGTGTGTGGTGGCAAGCTAAGAATCTTCTGTTCTTAGAGACATAAGGGAGAAATAGTACGTTTCCTTTGTTCCTAAAGACACAGCACTCAGAAGGGCACAAGATAAACTGGGATATACCGTCATAACTATTGAAGTAAGCAAGTGCACTGGTGAGTATTCAGGATATACTTGGTTTATGGAATTGTAGATAATCAGAGGTAGTTTGGATTAAAGTTGCCTTAGTAGATGTGAAAATACTATGTCTTGTGGACATACCCACTGTGGGTAATCGTACATAGTGAAACTCATGTCCTTGAAGCTGGCCTTTGGAAGGGAGGGAAAAGGAGGAGAAAGGTACGGAGCTAAGTGCCAAGTCTTACTAAATAGGTCACAACAAGGAATTCAGGAAATGTAACAATATTTGCAATGACAGAAGGAGGTGAAGTAGCTCTCTGAGATGCCAACAGAGCCATTATTTCCTGCAAAGCCTCTCCCAGACACTTTTGAAAGATTTCAGTACACCAAAGGAACTCCAAGCAAAGTCTTTCTCATTAGCAGCAGAAGAAAATTCTTAGGATACAGACAAGATGAATGTAAAACTGATAATAATTTTTTTTTTTCTGCAGTGATTTAGAGTAACTAAAGAAGCTTAGAAGCAGACTTTTATATTTTCACTACACAAAGTATACTTTTTAAAGAAACCAGATTCTAAAATTTTCTGCCATCTTTCTTTTAGCTTGTCATTTTATTAGAAATTCCATTTTTTAAATAAACTCCATTGCAGAAAACATCATAAAATTCCGAAACTCCTGATATCTAAGCATCAAGATACATTTAAAGAGTTAATTTTATTTAAACATCTGTAAGCAAGCAAGAAAGTCTAGAGCCATTTTCAAAAGTCTGGGCAATGTGATATCAGGACTCTGCAGACACTGTTTCTAGGAATTAATGCTGCAAACTTTGGAGCTACCCTCTGAAAACAAGCACATTATACTGCTCAGTGAATGCAAATAAAAGCCTGAAAGCCTCTGCTGCCTGTGTTGTTAGGCTTATAAGGCAGCTCTGTGAAGCATACATTTTCTGAAGCCTCTCCACCTGATAGCGATTCAGTAAGTCTGGGCTTGAACAGAAGTGTTCAGAACCAAGCACTGTTCGTACAAGATAGAAGCTACCAATCTCTCTCTGATTTGACTAAAATACAATGAAAGGTAATGCAGGAATCATGACCTTTCTTAAAAAATACTTAATGTGTAGAAAACTGATAGAATTGTGGCACAATCAAATGTGACTATTGATAAATACGTTCAGTTAGCTGACACAATGCATCTACTATTTCACAGGAGGTGATTTTCTACCTTTCTTCTGCAAGATTTCAGTACGTTCTCTTAACTCATCATCCTGAAGTTAAACAGTGATACTGTATTTAGAGTACCAAGTTAAAATGACAGGTAGAGTACTTGCAAGCTCTAAGAACATATGTCCATATTTCAAATTACGCAATTGAATCTAAATTTCTTATATTTCAAATGAAATTGTGATCTTTAAGCCTGTGGGAAAAATTTCTGCTTTTGCTAAGATTAAAACCAGTCTGATCCCTTCTGAAGGACAGAAGATCAGAGGAAAATGGCACTAGCTAAGAACCTCAGGAAGTCACACAGTCCATTTTTCTGTCCCAAAGAGTTATGGATCAGTGCATGTAATTTCTGACAGATGCTCTTGTAATCTTTCCTGACCATGCTCCAATATTTGGGATACTACAACCTCTTAGGCACCTGTTTTAGTTCTTTATTATCCTTACCTTGAAAACATTTAGAAACCATAAGGAACAGAAATCATATGAATTTCATTTTTACAGCATAAAAAGGTGCATTTGACCTGAAATGATTTTTGTACTTTTAAGAAAAACAAAATAAATGAAGGACCTCACATGGTTTCCAAAGGCAACTATATTGCGGTCTTGGCTGCATACTGCAGGGTCAGTGCACTTGTTGAGGCTACAAGACCTTAAATATATACTCTCTTCCATCTTCTGGGATCAGAGCCTGCATCTCTCAGAAGACTCCCTTAATCCTCAGACTGCAGCGCATCTCTAGTATATAGTGAGTGACTAGGGCCTCCTGTTCTCTCCTGTTACTCTTCCACTCTCTAACAAGATGTAAAAACATTTGCTGGAACACGTGCCACACCTATTAGATAAATGTCTACCTTCTTGCTCTTTTTCTCTCTGACTCACTGCTTATTTATGCATTATATCCATAGTGGAACAGTATCATCGGTGGTCCAGGATGGTCCAGGATAGACCAGTGATTAAAGAAACAGGAACCTGGTTTTAAGTTAGGTCTGTCTGTTTCTAGATAATGATTTAAACAGAGTTCTCCAACATTCCACGATAGTACGTTAACAACCAGTGATTTATTTCTTATTGCTGGATTTAAAAAAACAAGGAGGTATAGTGTTTTTCAAACATATTTTAAGCAATTCAGCATAAGACTGAACACTAAAAGGCTGGCAATGAGTTTAATGTCAGTTTAGAAGAGACAAATCCCTAGGCTGTAGTGTTGATGAAGTTCTGTGCTGTGAATATACTTGACCTGAACTATGGACATAATTTTAGTTAGTGGGACACAAAATGAGGAATTTGGATTCTGATTACTGCCTTCTGGTGAGGGCATTCAGCCAAATTCAATCCTTGTCATCTGCTGTTTATCTAAAAGGGGCAATAGGTCAGTCTTTAAACATTCATCTGAAAATACAGTTTCAAATGTACGTGGTGTTAAAATAAAAGATTTCAAGTATGATTTTGAACAAAGAGTTTACATTTGTTATGACTTTTAACATGAAAGACAGACTTTAGGAAGCACCATTTTCCACACATTTTGTTGTCTGTAACAAATTATGTTTGTTGATTAGTAATGCCTGAGATCTTCCTCTAATTTGGGAGGGAGGTCCCATAATACAAAATAAAATTTGCTTGATTTAAGTAAACAGTTTTTCTGCTCACTAGATAAAATATATGGTAACTTCTTATTTTTGTATGAAGGCCTTTCTAAATATGAAATATGATACAAAACCCCAAGTTCAAATTAATAGTTACATTAATATTTCTAATGACCCTTTGTCAAAGTTCCTCTGCTGGATTAAACATCAAAAGCAAGACTTCGCTAGTGCCCTCCTTCCTGTTGGTAGTAGTTAGTTGTTTGGTTAAAAACAGGTTTGCTGCATAAGTACCTTGGTTTTCAATGAATATTCCCCTAACTTATAAAGGGCTAAAACTGATCTTTTGAACTATATTTCCAAGTGTAGATAAAATATTTTAAATATTAAATTAGTATTAATTTTTTCTTCCTGTTTGCATTTCAGCCTGAAGTTACTACTTCCCCCCCCTACCCCAATCTGTTTTCATTTCCATTTACTGTTTTGAGGTCTGGGATATCTGCTTCAGCCTGTGTTCTTCTGTGCATTTTCTGCCAACTTTACATTTCTAATGATGGGGTTATTTATGCAAGTAAGCCAGACATGGTAAGCAGGAGAAAGAAGTGGAAACCCAGAGGCAATAATTTCCTTGCAGTCTTAGAAATGGATGATATGGCCACCCCAAAAGCAAACCTTTTCAGTTTGGGTTTTGTCACTCAGAGGGACAAAAATGGAAGGAAACTAATACTTCATAGCGCTTCAGACACAGTTTTGGTCATTTTATAGAGCAACTAGTGAAATGGCTGCCTAAATCATTGCTAGAGTTCTATAGGTTTAGGTTTCTTCTGAAATTAAGCAAACCTAGTTCCTTCAGTCTTTTGCTCCAAAGTACATATTTTGCCTGTTATACTGCTCCTGTTGCTCCAACTCCTTTCTTGAAGTTAGATGCCCAAAACAGGATGCAGTACTCAACTCAAGCATCTATCCGTGTCTGTGGGAGCAGAAACGCCACTTCATATAGCGTTGTCTGCAACAGCATAATTTATGTATCCCAGTACAATTTATTTTTTCACAATAGTTAGGCAGTGTTTTTTCACCTTGGCTTATGAACCACAGTGACTGCCAGGTTCTTTTCTGAAGAAATTCTGCCCAGTCATCTTGCAGTTATACTTTAGTAAACCCTAAACAGAATAATACTTTGAACTTGTCTTCTTTTTTTAATGCACTGATCTTTTCTCCAATTTGTTCAAGCATTCAAATTCTAATTCTGTCATTAAATCTGCTTATACACTCTCCAAAACCTAATGAGAACTACAACTCTAATAAATTACTCTTTTATTTGATGATCTAATTTACTGATTTTACATTACTGAATAGTACCTAACGTAAGGAAAATTTTTGTGGTTTTATACTCAATCATCCCTCCCTTCGGACAATGATCTATTAATTTTAAATTTTCCTTTAAAAATAGTTAAAATGGTTTCCAAAGCACTTTGCATCTTTCTTAATTTAGTTTCATTAAGATATTTGCCTTTGATTGTTTGAAATAAAGTCTCATGAAAGTATCAAAAAACTTTTTACAATTTAATGCATATGATCTTTTCTGCTTCTCTCCTATCCACAGGCCTAGTCCTGGTTCAGAAGGAAATTAAACTGTTTTAATATAGGGGATCCCCTACAAATCTCTTAGGCTATGCCTTAGAGACCTTCAGATTGTTTGGTTGTTTATTGCAGTATTTTTGAGAGAACTGCAGTTGGCTGACTAATTCCTAAGTTCATAAATTGCGCTCTGCCTCCTTTTAAAATATGTTATGAACCTTATTTACCTCCTACAGATAGTGTGTCAATTAGAAAATTCTCTAGAAAATAGGAAGCATGGGTTTGAGATTAAAGACAAATTTTAAACCTAAGGCAGTGATTCCCTTAGCAGTGTGTTAGCCTCAAGATGGTTACGCAGAAAGTATTCGACTGCAGTCTAGAAGGAAAGAAATAAATCCAGTTCCAGCCTACTCTCAAGCAAGAATTCATGACAGGATCACGAGTGGACAGGAATGCCTTACTGTTGTCTGGTATTACATGCAACATTCTGGAGAGGATGTATTTCAGACATGTCACTGTCCTCAGGTTTTTTTATTGTCTGGGCAGCAGGGTGTCAAATTTTTATGTTGTCATTCTGAGGCACATATTGCTATGTGCTATATATGTCATATGGATGCCAAATCCTTAATTTTGAAACCTACTCCTACCAAGTGCTTAAATATTTTTCTTGGGTCTCTTTTCACATTGTCTTTGAATAGAGGATGTAATGTGATTTTAGGCTAAGCATTTCCAGCTGAAAATACCAGGGGTAGGGAGGGCACAGGAACAAGCTGTATTGGAAAGGCAGGTGCTATTCATTCTTAGGAGCAGACCTGGTAGACACTATGGTGAGCTTTCCGAGGGAAGAACTGTGACTATAGGCTTATTGGGTTTTGCTGCCTTTTTGCAAGGTTAATAACATCTTCCTAAAAACACAGTCAAGGAGGAAGAAGAATACATGTGTGGGGCAATTCCCTTGCAAGAAGAAACTTACCTCTTGAAAAGCTCCGAAAGATCCCAATATGCTGCTTGGCAGAAGTCCAATCTTTTTTTTTATTGGGACTTTTAAGATCATTGCTTCCTATACAAATTGTTCTTTGTGCCACAGATCTTGGCCAGACAAAGTCTAATTTGACAGTGCCTTTCCTCAGGCAGGCCAGATCTCACGGGCTGTGGGCCAATGGCTGTAGCTGGTAGGTCCTCTTTGTACTACTGCTGCCATGGAAGGTGTTGGGCACCTCCTAATTGCCATAGTGACATTATGTGCCCTCAACCCACCAAGCTTCCTCATCCCATGACAGTGCCAGGCAGAAATGTTGCCTGAAGAAATGTGAAGGAGCGGTAGTGTGGAAAAAAATGAGGAAAATTATTTTTAATCTCAACTATTCTTTTGATTGATTTACCATTACCGGACTTCACTCTAATATTGTTTTATGAATCATTTCCACAAAATCCCAAAGAAGAGAAAAAAACCATAGTTCATTTCTAAAGCACAAACACTCAAGTGCTTTGACTCTCTGGTCATTGCAGTAATAAAAACAGTAATTAGACCCCATCAAAAAGGTAGGTTATTTCCCACTACTGGTTCCTTCCATCTTGTTTGCAACCTGCTTTTCCACAGAGCACCACAGCTATTTATATACTGCAGGTGGGAGCTGAGAATAGGAGAGCTTTTTGTTCATATAATGACAGTGTCAGGGGAGCAGTACTTTAGATAAATTGGGATGGCCTCTACAAAGCCCTGTTTTTATGATTGTAATACTACTGGTATTTTAGGGACTGAAGTCTCTCAGACACAGGCCCAGCTTCAAGTGATTTATCTCTTCTTACATATAAAAACAAACCAATTTATGTTAAAGTGACATTTTTTTGATCAAAGCAAAGCTGAGTACTGGTTTTTATTTTAGCTATAAGAAATTAGTCAATAGGACAGGCTGTTCACCAGAAAATACAAGCAGTTTACCAGAGAAAGCCAAATGGTGTTTCTTAGAATACTGAGTTATTTTGAGGAGAGAGTAAGGATTTGAGTGGGACAGGTAGATGCATTATGGAAAAAAAACATGTCTTCCAACACCCTTGCAGTGGTAGAAAATGTAGTACAGTTCTAGGTAGTCTGCTTATGCCTGCAAATGAGCATCTCAGATATTATTTTTCTGTTTCTCCTTTCTTTTGTTCTAGGGAAAAAGAAAACAGTGCACAAGGGAGTAGGGAACCTCACATTTCCAGTCTTAGTTACTCGTTGCAAATGGTGTCATTCCAAAACTTTCTAGACGAAAATTCTTCTCCAGCTCATATGCCACTAAGACAAAACACTTATGGTATTTGGTTTGGAGCAATTTGGCCTGGAATTACTACCTCGCAAATGTTGACTTTTAAGAAGACAAAAGAAAAAAAAAAGAAAAGAAAACAAAGACAAGCTTTTTTCACTCACTGTGGATACGCTGGGATAAGCTGTTGTAGAAACACTAGGTAGAAGGAGATTGATTTAGTGTCAAGTTGACCTCCTACCAAACTATTAGATTCTATTACCAGAACAGAAACCTGCAACCCAGCGCACCACCTACTTTTGTTGAATAGATGTTACAGAACTATATATTAAAAGAGATATATTTTTAGATTTTCTAAAGAAAAAATTCTTAAATCAGTCAAAACTCTTCAAAATTGGCAAGATACTTGCCTCTCATTTGAGCATACCAACACAATAACTGTCAGGCATGTTTGATTCCCTTCTTAAAATTATGTAAAAGGAGTTTGCAGTTTTGATTTACAACCTTCTGGAACTGGAATTAAAAGCAATGCGTTACTGCACAGTTCATGGGCAAAATAACCTTTTAGACCTACTGTTCATATTCATTCAGCACAAATGCCTTCAGAGGCAATGGGGGATGAGTCAGCATCAGAGCTGTTACTGTTTTTAACACTTCCATGGATATGATTAGAAAAAGATAGTTAAGAAATTGATAGCTTCTCAAGTTTTGAAAAAGGACATTTAAGAATAATGGGACTTATACAGCACTTTTAAAATGTAAAACAAGTGCAGACAATTCCCAGTTAATAATTGCCAATAGCCTTTTGTCACTGGCTAGTGATTTGGAGATCCAAGATGAGAAAGGCAAAGGGAAATATTAAATTCAGCTATCCAGCTTCTTAAAAGAAATAATGGAATAAAAAAGTAGAACAATGACATGAAGGTAAAGAAAAAATGGGTAAACTTCCTTTTTGATATATGTGAGGATTAGGTAAACTTTTACTCTCATCTAATTACTAAACAAAACCACTGACGTTGCTATCTGATAATTGCAAATAAACAAATTTACAAATATTGATATTCACAGAGAACTGACATAGTTCAAGACCAGCATAATTTGTATACATTGTTGAGTAACTGAAAGAGTGGACCGTGCATGTTAGGACACTGAATTAATTTTGAAGAATCAAAGGAGAGTTTTTGCAGATAATCCACTGAAGATTTTCTCTTGAGGTCAGAGCTTACTGAGACAGGACCTTACAATTTCAGTCAGTAAGATGTAAATAGACAATGATTATTAAAAAAGAGAAGAATGGGGCAGGAAACTTGTAGGTAATCCGTTTCTGAAGTTTGTGGTTTAGAAGCACATCCTACAAATATACATTACCCCATGAGCTGAATTTGTCCAATGCTCTTTACAATCACCCTCACTTATGTACCTTGCTGCTACTTCTGTACTATGTTTAAGTACCTTTGCATTAATCGAAGTCATAAGAGATGTGTGTTGTTACTAAACCTCTTGCTTTTTTCTGTTGTTGCTGTCTTCTAATCTGATTGGCTAAATCATTAATGTATGAGAGAAAAACAAATGCTGATCTGCTCAGTGATCATACCTCCGATTTTCAAAGGGTTCAAAAGGAGTCTGTTCAATTTTTTCAGTCATCTTTGAATACCCTTGCTTTTATGACTGAATCACTGATTCTAAGAAGTCAAATCCTTAGCAGGTCTAAACCTTACAGTAATTTCTTGTTTGTTATGGACTTATTCCGTATCTCTTGATAATTTATTAATTTTTATTATGTGATTTGAAAGTGGCAGTATTTGAGGATAATTTTGATAGGGAACAATAAATAATAAATGGCTACCTATACAAACACAAATGATCTTTTATATAAACAAAACCCCATAATGAAATATAGTGTTCTCAGTAAAGGATTATTGAAGGCATAAGAACTCTTTCTTTTCCATTTTTCAAATCCGAGTCACTCTTTTGTGTCAGTGCTTCAAAAGCTTTAGTCTGAACCACCTGCTTTCATATATACAAAAAGAATAAATAAACACTAATGCATATATATGTGCATAGTTGACACTAGATCCTTTAGTTCCAATCAGTTCGAGTAATCTCGGTGAAACTCATCATCAATTTTGTATATTCATTATGTAAATCAGAAGAAGTTAAGAAAGCATGTGGCAAAGCTTACTCAAATTCCATTCTCACTGTCTTTTGAAAACTGTAGAGGTGACACAAAGGTTCTTTAAAACTTGGGTTTAGAGCTTGACCTTTCAGAATTCTTTATGTCCATCCTGTCTACTTAGCTTTTTTTGGTATTTTGTAAAACTGATGGCAGCTATTTGGAGTTGCAAATATTACAATTACTTGAAGGAATCACAATCATTATCTGATTCAGATATTGAATAGAAAAATGTACAGGTGGAATAGTTTTTGGATAATACTGTCACAAAATGAAAAGTACAGGCAGATTAGAAACAAGATCAAGTCAGGCCTGCAGCAGCACGTCTAGGATTTACAGTGAATTTATAGAGAACAATACTAACAGTATTGTACTTCTATCTTTCAGTATATTTTAAAAGCTCCTGTAATTTTTATCTTTCAGGAATTCTGACAAAGCATTTAGAAGGACAGAAGATAGAACATTTTTGTTATGGTGCTTGAAATGTTGGATGCAAACTCTCTCCTGACAGTAGTACAAATTTGTCTCTATGTATTTTGTAGGAAAGCTTAAAACATACTGCCATTATTGATATAACATGGGAACCACAATGCAGTACACAGTTAACTGAATTTTAACTTTTATTAAATTTAGGCTGTGATGTTCAAAAGGTGTTCTTTTATGCGATGTGTAAGGAACAGTGATGTTGTATTTGGTCCCTAGCAGCTTGCTATGTCTAACTAATGCCTACACATGTATTTGAATGCTACCCTAACACACATAATTTGAGGACCTTCATTATGAACAAACTTGCAGCAGTGCAACAAATGTAATGAAAAAACCCCATTTCTATCGCATAGAAGCTCCAGTGAATAAAACAAGGTCAGCCTCTATCTTGCTCATAGTGTGTTGCTTACAAAGGTGATTGTGATTTCAGATATTCTTTGTTCATGGGATTCTTTTTCTCACTGGGATTTTGGGATGCTTCTAATGTGCATGTTATATTTGGTACACCCAATTATGCTGATCTCAGGATTCATCAAAAGTTTTGGGCTCTCGTAACATTTGTGATCTTTAAACTTACTAAAATATGGATGGTATTCTAGACTGAACTTTGATATATTGTACCAAATTGCGTTTATTCTTTTGTATTTTTTCTCCTGCATGCTTTCAGTTTGTCTCTAGTTTATAACTGAGATAAAGGACTTTTACTTTGTAAAATTGATTTGCTATGGTGAATTTCTCCTGCTGCTATTTTAATCTTTGTTGATCTGGATTTATAGTGACCTCTCTTAGAGAAATTGTTTTGCATAACCTGTTTTTTTTTTTCTTAGGATTTAAATGATTGCTTCTGCTGGATCCCTGAGTTTTTTGGTCTAGTTTTCATCTTCAGGATTATTTCTGTTTTACATTCGTTTGGTTGCTGTTTTGTTGGTGACCTATTTGTCTATCACAATGCCCAGACTCGGTCTTTTTAGTTATGCTGTTTTTTAAAAGGCTCTTTCTAGACATCTACCTGCTTGAACAGCATACAAATAAAACAACAATTCAAGTCTTCTTTCTGTCGATATGCAGAATTTGCCACAGCATCTGTTATTTGTGGTGTTTTCCATGTTGGCTTTAATCATGGTATTGGAGTGAATGTATAGACATGTTGTATTTTCTATCTATTGATATCAAGCTATTGAATATTACCATTCCCACTTTATTCAAATTCTAATTACAATGTCAAGCTATAACTTTCCTGGGACTATATTTATGTAAAAATGGCACTTATGGAGTAAATCTATTCCTTCATTAATTGAGGGCCACACCTGTAAAAGTAAACCAGTGACAAAAAGTAGAAAATACATTCCTGCTAATCCCCTTCACATCTCTAGATTTAACATCAAGGACATATTTATATGCCTGATTTTAGCTGGCAACAGTTAAAAATGTAATTGAGTGTATTGACATGTAGCACAGTCTGAAATTTCTAACCTTCCTCAGAGTCAAGAGATGCTAAAACACACTGGTCTGTAAAAATGTACCTTAGAGGTGAAACAGGACAAGAAATGGTAAACTGTTATCTGTTCTGCTGTTCATTTATCTGATTTCATAGCCTGTTGGCAAAAATCTGGGAGTGAATCCTTTCTCCATTACTATATCAGCATTTTATTTTTCATTATGGTCAGCAACTGAAAGGTTAAAATGTTTATAAACAGAGCTCTGTGCTAAGGTAACAACTACATAGCAGTGAGCACGTTGCAAAGCAATGAGGGACATCGTCTCTGAAGTGACTCTTCAGCTCTCACGAGAGTTACAAACATGCAAGGTAGGGCATACAGTGAGAAAACAGACTGTAAAAGCAAACTACAGTCAGTAGTAATTAATAACAATTACAGGGAGAAAAAATTGTGGCAGTCATAAATAAGTCCTTTCCTGTTCAGTCTGTAGAATTTGCCATTAACTACAAATTTAAAGTGCTGCAGCAGCAAAATCCACTTTTTAAAAGACTATAGACAAACATAAAATGTGAATAAGGTTAAGAAACCAAGCACTAAAAAATTTGTAAGTACCAGAATAAAAAATGCCTCTGCAATATGAATTTGGCATCCAAGTGCCTATGTATTATGATAGAAAATCATAGAATCATAGAATAGTTTGGGTTGGAAGGGGGTTCTAGAGGTCATCTAGTCTGACACCCCTGCAGTGAGCAGAGACCAGGTTGCTCAGAGCCCCGTCCAACCTGACCTTGAATGTTCCAAGGGACAGGGCATCTACCACCTCTCTGGGAAACCTGTTCCAGTGTTTCACCAACCTCATTGTAAAAGTTGTTTTCCCTTATATCCAGTCTAAATCTACCCTCCTTTAGTTTAAAACCATTAACCCTTGTCCTGTCACAACAGGCCTTGCTGAAGAGATTGCCCCCATCTGTCCTATAGTCCCCCTTTAAGTACTGAAAGGCCACAATAAGGTCTCCCTGCAGCCTTGTCTTCTCCAGGCTGAACAACCCCAACTCTCTCAGCCTGTCCTCACAGAAGAGATGCTCCAGCCCTTGAATCATTTTTGTAGCCCTCCTCTGGACCTTGTCCAACAGTTCCATGTCTGTCTTGTGCTGAGGGCTCCAGAGCAGGACACAATATAGAAGCACGTATTTAATATATGGCTTAATTCATTACAGCTGGCAGTGCACGCTGTTTTAATTCTTCTTTGAATCATTACCTTTCTCACAGATTTTTCTATGAAATGTATTGCTTGCATCTGAAATCACCACAAAAATTCATTAATTTATTTTCCCAATGCCCATGTGAAATAACGGAGTATTTTCTCCCTGTTTGATATGTGGTAAGCTGAAATAGGGGGGGTTAAGGTCAAAGGGATCCATTAATTTCATGTGTCTAACTGAGAAGGCTGAGGCCTCATTTTTCAAATAAGCTAGTATTTTTAGCAATTCGTATGTCTAGAGCAGAGGTCCCTCTGACAGCTGTTACAGTCTGAGTGTTTAACACTTTAAAAGTCAGCCTATGTGGCTGCAGTTTTCACTTCTTGTACCAGAACCTCTCTGAGGCAGAGCAGCTGAGGACAGCCAGGAAAGGGAAAAATTTCCGAAACTCCGTGTATAAGCTCAGTCATTCACTTTGTGGAGCTTGTGCAGGAGCACCCTACTCATCACTACAAGCCTTGTAAAGCTTTAATGCGTTCAGTGAGTACAGAATTTTTAAGGCTTTTGACTGCTGTTTCTCACAGGTCTCTATGGGCATGTGAGTGGCACTTTAAAGCTTTATAATGTGGCCATTTGAGATGGTATTTCACAGGAAGAGCGACAGGTCCTTCTTAAAATATCCATATCTTGCTCAAGATCAAAAGAGTGGCACAAAGTGTGGAGGAGGGGAAGACAGATAACACAAATAACTAAAGTATTTTTGCTAACATTTTCTAAGTTTCCAGGCTCAGCCAGATTTCTGGTATGGAAACTGTCAGCTTAAAGAGCTTTTGTTGGGCAAATTTAAAATAACTGATCCAACTTCTGTTGGAAAATATTGGCTATGGTTATCTCAGCCACCTGCCCTTCCAGTAATTCTAGAGGCCTCATTCAGCATTAAATTACACAAGTCCAAAATAATTTTGTTTTTGTTTTTGTTTTTTTTTAAAAAGAAATAGCATCAGTGCAAAAGTGATATCAAATAATCAGAATAATGTCAAATAAAAATTATTTTAAATAATTTCTTTGTTTAAAAAATGTGTAGTGCCTAATATAAATGTAGTGAATACTGAACAGCTAAAAATGAGGTAATGAAGTATGGCTTTTTTGCCTCGTTAAGTACTTAACAAGTATTTCTAGGTGTAGTTGCTTTTCCAGACACACTCTGGCAGTTTTTCTAGAAGAAAGCCGAGCTTGTTTTCCAACTTGCCTTCAATTATCTGCATCCTGACAATCAGAAATCCCAGATAAGCAATTTAATTTACATCAAATATTTATTTTCCAAAACCAGATGAATCCCTCAGCTAAAGCACATGGAGAAATGATATATATAACTTTTAGAATTAAATCCACTGATGCTCATAAGAGAACAATCCTATGCCAAAGGACCAGAGATCTTGTGCACTTTTATTGTGTAAATCAGGAGTTATTTCAGTGCTATAGAAGAAAATACATGACTTAAAAACTGGGGCAAATGAGAGGAGTGAACTAATTTTAATGAAGTTACATGGAATTAACCCTGTTAGGACAGTTTCTATTCCATTTTCAACTATAAGTCAGATATGAAGATAGTACTTAAGTGTATGCCAATAAAGAGGACAGAACAGTCATGAGTTTGAACTAAAAAAAAGCTCAGATTATGATAAATGAAGCATATTTTCCCCCTTTTTTTCTGTTTGTACACTAAAGTAAGAAGTTAAATATCTGTGAGTGTCTTGTCCCTCTAGGCAAATTCCATTGTCCAGAAAATCTGTTTTGATGAAGAATTATAGTCAGGACTCTGACTTTTGCCTTACTTCTGCTGTAGCAAGCACAAGAGTGTCTTAGCAAGACTAGGATGACTCTTATCCTGTTTATGTTGCCTTTATTTTCTTACTAATCTGGAAATTAAAAGTATCAGATGACATCTTGGACTTTGTACGTATCTGGAGCTAAGTCAAATCTTTCATGCACATACATTGCAGTGGCTTTTCGTCATAGCAGCAGCTGTCTTACTTTCCCTATATCCTTCCTTTGAATTGTGACTTCTTAGTCTCTCACAGAAAACATTCAGTCTGTTGTCTTTGCTGATAACCTGATTAGTCCACTTGGTCTCACGCAAACATTAATTAATTTTAAAATTAATTACATTCCTGTGAAATTATTAATTTCAGGAACTGATAAAAATATTAGGCATATTGTGAAATGATTGGCGTTATAGGCATTACTGACTTCTGTCAAGGCTTCTATGAACTCTAAGGAGAGTTGCGTGGAGTTAGCTTCTTTTTCTGAAGGAACATACAAGAGGCCTTAGCTCCCTTTCTGCCTCACCCATATTCTTCTGAAAATGGTTAATTTTTTGAAACAACAAAGTCACTTAATGAAATAATATCGGTAGAATATTGATAAGTGATACATGTTACTGTATGGCTTTAAAAATAAATATGTAAAACTGTACAATTTTAGAAATAAATTTTATAGAAAACAGATTAACCTTCTTTTGAAGGTATTGATCCCAAGGAATCAGGAATTATGTACAACAGATAAGGCTTACCTACTGCTTACAATAATTTATTGCAGTTGTTGAAATATTTATATGTTTTGCTAAATGTGAGTTTTATAGTATGACCATAACATGTGTTTAAATAGCTGAAATATTTCCTCACATTTGTACAAGTTATTCACATATGAATTACTGTTATATATTTTGAAGAAAAGAATAACCTTAATTTCAAGGAAGCATTATCTGAATAGAAATCCAGGAAGATTTTAATAGAAAAACTGTCTTCCCTTCCACTGATTTCAAGATGTTCTTGACAGACTCTAGTCGAAGACCTCTTAATTCCTTGTTTGTTTTTTTTTTAATTATAATCTTAATAATGAACTTCTAAAATAATAGCTTAACGTATTTTTGTAATTTTTTTTCATCACACATCTAAATGGAAAATATAAAATGCTTTAGAACTTTCCATTTTTTTCTTCAAGAAAGAAACATGAATACTTAAATGACATTTATAACACATTTCAAATAGATAATTTGTTTATAGCTACTGTAGAAAAATAGTTGCAAATATTAAAATTATTTTAAAATGTATTTTAGGTATTAGATCTAAGTGATCTATATCATCCCTGCTATCCATTAATTCAATCTCTGGGAATGACCCAAGCATGTTGTCTTTTGGTAAATTCTTCACCACTACCATCAGACTTTATATCCTTGTGTTTAAGGGTTGGAAATGTGTTGCAGAAGACTTAACATGAAGTGACCATATATCCTGAGTGGCTTTCAAGTGTGCCAGCATGCAGGCACATCCTGAAAAAAAGAAAAGAAAGCAAAATTTTCTTTAGTTTCCTTTCTGAAGCTGATGAACTGGATCAAGCAAATAACTGGGTTAAAATAGTAAATTTTTTTCCCTGGTTTATTTTTACCTTGGATTATCTTCTCAACCTGGTTCATCCATGGCCACACAAATAAACGAACCAACAGAACAATGGGAGCAGCACACAAACAGAGGTGAACAGCTGGGATGGAGAGAAATGGGTTGTTTAAATTCGAACTATCATGGGAAGAAATAGATGTGAAGCTATCTTCAAATGGGTGACATATGTCATCCAGGAGGTGCTTATCTTTTCCTGCTGAGTATGGAATGAGACCTTGGCTTGAGTCGTCAGCTTGGTTAGGTTTGGAAAGATTTCCTGATATAGCTGTAGCAGTAAACCTGTAGAACAGCTCCATCCATCCATACCTTTTGAGTTACTAAATGCCTTCTTTGCCTCAGTCTTTAACAGTAAGACCAGTTATCCCCAGGATATTCAGCCCAGGTGTCATGGTTTTAGTGGGGTAGAGTTAATTTTCTTCACTCTAGCTGGCATAGTGCTGTGCTTTGAACTTAGCATGAAAAAAATGTTGAGATAACACACAGATGTTTTGGCTGTTGCTGGTTAGCGCTTGTACTAGTCAAGGATATTTCTAGCTTCCCATGCTCTGCTGGGTGCACAAGAAGCCGGGAGGGGAAGGGGTACAGCTAAGAGAGCGGATTCAGACTGACCAAAGGGATATTCCATATCACGTAACATCATGCCTGGTATGTTAACGGGGAGGGGCTGGCTGGGGGAGGCAGGCAGCAATCGTGGCTCGGGGATGGGCAGCATCGGTCAGCGGGTGGTGAGCGGTTGTATCATTTGTGTTTCTGTGTTTTTTTTTTTCTTTTTTTCCTTCCTTTCTATTTTATTATATTAACATTATTGTCATTATTATCATAATCATTATTATAATTATTATTTTGTTGTAATTATTAAACTGTGCTTATCTCAACCCACAAGTTCTTTTGCTCTTCTGATTCTCTTCCCCATCCCACAGGGGTGGGGGAAGTGAGCGGGCGGCTGCGTGGTGTTCAGTTGCCAGCTGAGGCTGAACCACGACAGTCTATTTTGGCGCCCAATGTGGGGCACGAAGGGTTTGAGATAATAACAGTTGCTGGTCACAGCATTGATTCATCTGCTCTCAATATTAGTTTGTCCAGTCTTTACAATGCCGATTGTGAAGTACATGTTAAAAATTGCTGTTGGTTTTTGTAGTTTGCTGTGCTCTGCAGTGATTAGAGATGTTTTGCCTAGGAGATTTGTTACTAAAACACTGGCCTTGACCGTTATTGGTTATTTAGGTCTTGCATGGAAGCCGTTACTGTACTACAGCTACCACCTCATGGAGACAATTAGCAATTATACGTCCTCCTCTGAGAGGTTTTTTTATGGAGGAAATACAGAATGGCACCTTAGCTACCATCTTATATAATGTCTCCTCCTTCATTACAACAACTTTTCAGTATCTTGAACATCCTTGGGTAGTTAAGATACATCTGTTGGTATTGCTTTGGCAGGTGGTGTCAGTTCTGTCTAAGGTTAATAAGCAAGTTAAGAACATAATCCAGAGATCTGCCCCAAGGCTCGATAGCTATGTGTGGCAGGGTATGTGGGATAGTATGGGCAAATGCCTAAGACAGTGGGCACCCCCCGTGGTGTGGGACTTCACCCCTGAACAAGTGCAGATCCTGAAAAATTAGTAGAATATTTGGAGGAAGTATGTTGTCACCCTGGCAATTCCAGAGAGATACAAATCACTGCAATGTGCTGGGGCCTGGCTCATGCTTATCGAGCCCTATTTAACACTCTTCGGTACTCCCAAGGGGAAGAGAAAGTCTCTGGACCTAAAAAGACAAAGACAAGGAAAGCAACAAGCACTGCGGCCACCCAAACCCCACGACAGACACTGCAGCTACTCCAACCCCAGTGACAAGCGTTGCAGTGAAACCAGAGGACCAACATGTGCCAGTATCTGTTGCCCCTATACTCAGGAAGAAATCTTGGAAGAGAAAGTCAACTTGTTTAGAAAGAGATTATGAAGAACCAGAGCCATCACAAGAAGAGGAGGAGGAAGAGGAAGCATGTATACAAGAAATGGAAACTACCCGATCCCTATCCTTGAGTGAGTTTCTGGATATATGGAAAGATTTTGGGCGTCATTCAGGTGAGCACATTATCACCTGGCTACTCCGATGCTGGGATAATGGGGCCAGTAGTCTGGAATTAGAGGGGAAGGAAGCCAAACAACTGGGATCCCTCTCTAGGGAAGGGGGCATTGATAAAGCAATTGGAAAAGGAACACAAGCCCTCAGCCTCTGGAGGTGACTCCTGTCAGGTGTGAGAGAAAGGTACCCCTTCAAAGAAGATATTGTATTTCACCTGGGAAAATGGATGACCATGTGTCATGGTTTAGCCCCAGTCAGCAACCAAGCACCACGCAGCCACTCGCTCACTCCCCCCTGGTGGGATGGGGGAGAGAATCGGAAGAGTAAAAGTGAGGTAACTCATGGTTTGAGATAAAGACAGTTTAATAGGTAAAG
The DNA here is from genome assembly GCF_949628215.1 of Phalacrocorax aristotelis. NCBI lineage: Eukaryota > Metazoa > Chordata > Aves > Suliformes > Phalacrocoracidae > Phalacrocorax > Phalacrocorax aristotelis. Next base: position 29,594,665 of record NC_134278.1, on the reverse strand, counting down.
CAGAAACTGCACGTGGAAGCAAAGCAAAACAAGGAATTCATTCACCACTTCCCATGGGCAGGCAGGGGTTCAGCCATCTCCAGGAAAGCAGGGCTCCATCATGCGTAACGGTTACTTGGGAAGACAAACGCCATCACTCCAAATGTCCCCCCTTCCTTCTTCTTCCCCAGCTTTATATACTGAGCATGATGTCTTATGGTATGGAATATCCCATTGGTCAGTTTGGGTCAGCTGTCCTGGCTGCGTCCCCTCCCAGCTTCTTGTGCATCCGGCAGAGCACGGGGAGCTGAAATAGTCCTTGACCAGTGTAACTGCTACTTAGCAACAACTAAAACATCCCCACATTATCACCACTGTTTCCAGCAAAAATCCAAAACACAGCCCCATACTAGCTACTACAAAGAAATTTAACTCTATCCATCCCAGCTGAAACCAGGACACCATGGAGAAAGGTATCCAGTACCTGAGGGAACTAGCCATGCTTGAGGTGATTTATGGTGAGCTGGACGATCAACAGTCATCCAAAGATCCAGATGAAGCCAAGTGCACATGACCCATGTGGCGGAAGTTTGTACAGAGCGCACCATCCTCGTATGCAAACTCATTGGCAGTCATGTCCTGGAAAGATGATGAGACACCAAGGTGGCGGAGTTGATTGATAAACTCTGGGAGTATGAAGCAAATATCTCTTCCTTGCTTGTCTCTGCTGTTGAGAAACTGTCCCGAGAGGTCCAGCAACTCAAAGAAGATAGGTCCGCCTCCCCACCAGTATGGACCAGTATCTCAGCCATTAGGAGTAAGCGCCCCTTTGCTCAAGAGAAGGGATACACACGACGGGGCACCCTATGGTTTTACCTGCATGACCACAGAGAGGACATGAAGAATTGGGATGGAAAAGCTACCTCGACCCTAGAGGCACAGGTACGTGAGCTGCAAGAGAATACAATCACTCAGGGGAGTTTCTCCAGGAGAGCTGCTGCTCCAGTTTCCAGTAAACAATTCCCCAGACAAAGGAGCAGAAGCGCTGATTTTCTGTCTGATCTTAATAGAGACACTTGTGATTCATATTTACAGGAAGTGAGTGATGAATACTATGATCAGGACTAGGGGGTCCCTGCCTCCAGCCAGGTGGAGGAAAGGGATAACCCAGCTTACTGGACTGTGTGGATCCGATGGCCTGGCACATCCAACCCACAGGAGTATAAAGCTTTAGTGGACACCAGTGCACAGTGCACCTTAATGCCATCAAACTATATAGGGGCAGAACCCATCAGCATTGCTGGAGTGACGGGGGGTCCCAAGAGCTAACTGTATTGGAGGCCGAAGTAAGCCTAACTGGGAATGAGTGGCAAAAGCACCCCATTGTGACTGGTCCCGAGGCTCTGTGCATCCTTGGCTTAGACTACCTCAGGAGGGGGTATTTCAAGGACCCAAAAGGGTACAGGTACGCTTTTGGTGTAGCTGCCTTGGAGACGGAGGAAATTAAACAGCTGTCTGCCTTGCCCGGCCGCTCAAAGGACCCTTCTGTTGTGGGGTTGCTGAAGGTCAAAGAACAACAGGTGCCAATCGCCACACAACAGTGCACCGGCGGCAATATCGCACCAACAGAGACTCTCTGATCCCCATCCATGAACTCATATGTTTCATATAATCTAATTAACTTTCTTTCCAGTAGAATTACTAAGTAAGGTAGCTACTGCAGTTCGTCTTTATTAACAGAAGCATGGCTGGCAAAAACACTTCTGGTACAAACCCTGAGATGTAGTTTAATAACCAGTGTGTGTCAAGTGTAATCTCTGCTGTTCCTCCTGGGACTCCTTCATCAAGAGAATACATATTCTGTCTGTGCTGTCTGGGCATTTTCTAAACACATTCTCCCAGCTTGCTTGCCACCTAAATCATGCCTTGAGGTACCACCTCTTCACGTTTTTTTAACACCTCCAGAGATGGCAACTCCACCACCTCTCTGTGCAGCCTGTTCCAATGTCTGACCACTCTTTCAGTAAAGAATTTTCTCCTAATATCCAATCTAAACCTCCCCTGGTGCAACTTGAAGCTGTTTCCTCTTGTCCTATCACTTGTTACTTGGGAGGAGGCACCAACACCCACCTCGCTGCAACCTCCTTTCAGATAGTTGTAGAGAGTGATAAGGTCTCCCCTCAGCCTCCCCTTCTCCAAACTAAACAACCCTAGTTCCCTCAACCTCTCCTCATAAGACTTGCTCTCCAGACCCTTCACCAGCTGTGTTGCCCTTCTCTGGACACGCTCCAGCAACTCAATCTCCTTCCTGTACTGAGGGGCCCAAAACTGAACACAGTATTTGAGGTGCGGCCTCACCAGTGCCGAGTACAGGGGCACGACCACTTCCCTACTCCTGCTGGCCACACGATTCCTGATACAGGCCAAGGATGCTGTTGGCCTTCTTGGCCACCTGGGCACACTGCTGGCTCATGTTCAGCCGGCTGTCAACCAGCACCCCCAGGTCCTTCTCCGCCAGGCAGCTCTCCAGCCACTCTTCCCCAAGCCTGTAGTGTTGCATGGGGTTGTTGTGACCAAAGTGCAGGACCCGGCACTTGGCCTTGTTAAACCTCATACAATTGGCCTCGTTCCATTGATCCAGCCTGTCCAGGTCCCTCTGCAGAGCCTTCCTACCCTCGAGCAGATCAACCCTCCTGCCCAGCTTGGTGTCATCTGCAAACTTACTGAGGTTGCACTCAATCCCCTCACCCAGATCATTGATAAAGGTATTAAACAAGACTGGCCCCAACACTGAGCCCTGGGGAACCCTGCTCGTGACCGGCTGCCAACTGCATTTACCTCCATTCACTACCAACTCTCTGGGCTTGGCCATCCAGCCAGATTTTTACTCAGCAAAGAGTACACCTGTCCAAGCCATGACCTGCCATCTTCTCTAGGAGAATGCTGTGGGATACAGTGTCAAAGGCTTTGCTGAAGTCCAGTAAAATTATATTATATATCTACACACATACATACATGTGCCCATCCTTCCATGCATATATACGTATATGTATATGTATGGTGTACATGTAACCAGATGTTTTGATACATATTCTGACATACATAACATTGTTTTGTGAACTACATAAACAAAGATAGTGAAATACTGTATCATTCTTTGTCAATAATTTCTAAAAATATGTGAGTCTATTCAAACAAAAAAGTTCTTCCTTGTACTATCAGAGAGCTTTATTTCTTAAATATAAATAAGAACAATAAAGAAATAGTGTAAGTTAATATGTTTTTTTCTTATAAAGAAAAAAACCCCGGAGCTAAGAGATGATGTTGGGAAGACATTATTGGGGAAAGAAGACAGGAAGAGGAAAGGAAGAGAACTGAGAAATTTTAAAGTTATAAGGTGTTAAGTTTAAAAAAAATATCTGAGCTGGGCTACAAGAAGAAAAAAATATGAGAGGAGGTTGAAATCCATCCTGAACTCATTCTGTCAGTCAGAGATAGGAAATACCGCCTTCAGAAATCTGAATACAGTTGATCCATTGACTTGTCAGTCACAGGAGGATTTCAGTACACTGATTTCAAAGCCTGATTTACACCACCATAGGAGTTACTCATTGAGGATTAGGGAAATAGAAGGCTTGCTTGGGAATGCAATTTCTGAAGGAGGTTAAATGAGATCAAAAAATGGAACGAGCAACGCGGAAAAGAAACTAAAGAGAGGGAAAGAAGAGGAAAAAGGAAGAGAAAGAGAATATTGCTATAATGTCTTTCGATTATTTTAACACAGACCCTCATGTTTGCTATTTTCCTGGTACAAATTTTTGCCCAAAGTGATCAGTTGATGCCCATGTGTAACAAGTGCTTTATGCTCTAATGCCTCCTTAGATAATGAATAGTAATTGTGATACCTGGGAGTCTGGCTCTATGAGCAGCTACTATGTGTGAGTATTTCACAGCATGACTTGCTTGACCTATCTTACTCCTGGTTTGAAGCAGCATCAGTGAGCAACAGATGACATTTTCAAGCTTGAATGCTCACTTAAGTCCTAAAACGAGAATTAAACGTGAAATAAATAACAAGCGGCAGTCTGCGTTGGTAGAGCCAACACTTCTGAGCACCTTCGTTCAGACAAGTTGCTTCCTTCACTGTGTGCATGGCTTCTGAGGATTTATACTTGAAAATGGTGGCTTTGTTCCTCAGAATATTTCTGTGCCACCTGTATGTTTTCCACCCCACTATTCTGCATTGTCTATTTGTTTAGACTAAGCACTTTCTCATAAGTCCTGAACACAATGAGTCATCCTAGAAAGCTATGTGAAAGACTGTTTATCAGTTGGTCTCAGAGCCTTGAAATTCTTAAGGCGTTTATTTCCCCACCGTCCCTGCAAGGTGGGGAGATAACAGTTTTCTCCATTATCTGAGGCAGAGGTCTAGTACCAAAAGATGCTTAATGCAAAAGTCTTTTACTCAGGTAGTCCCAACTTCCTCAGCTTTGCAGACCCATAATCCTGCAATTTGTGTACTGTGTGAATTTCTGCCACTGAGGTCCTTCTGCCTCCTTATGCTGGATGTCACTGCATTGCTTGTGGACCTACACTGAAAACTATCTCCTGACAGGATTGCCAAACCAGACATCTTCCCAGATGTCTTCTCTTAGGAAACCAATTTAAAGGATGTTCTTGTGCCTTTTTGATGAATGATAAAGACTTTGATAGTCTATGTGGTAGTGGATATACACATTCCCTCTAAAAAAGCAATAGTTGGGGCACTCATGAGAAAAAACCCATATATTCAGATTTTCATTTTAATATATCAGGATCTGTAGCAGTCTCCCCCTTTTATGTGAGAACACCTTAATTAACAGAGTATAGAGGAGAGAAAAAAACACACTGAAACAGTTTCATTTCTATAACGTAATTATTCACTGGTACAGAGACAAGAAAATGCAGTATTTTTAAACTGGGATATAGGAGAGTTAGGCCTAGATTTCTGTTTCAGTATGTTTTGTATTTTGCACAAACTTTGAGAAGTAAGACTTTCAGCTGTAGTATTGGGCAAAAGGGAACAAGTCACTAAAACTGATTTATATAAGCAGAGGATAAAGTCTACAATTTTTTAAAAAAACGCTTATTTAAGAAATCACAGTAGGCAGGTATTAAATATTAACAGATACTGATGTATCAAAACAAAGGAAGAATCACTTCAGCCTTTAGGCTAATGAAAACCTATCTGGAGGTTAATTTATGTAGTGACTTTTGGCATTTTTGGCAGAACTAAATGGAAACAGGATATCCCCAATCTGTTACCGCAAGCAAGAAAGAAGAGACTTTCATGTTCTGCCACTCATCTTATATTTTCCATAGATGTTTTTTATATCACAGCTCTCCTAACAGACGTGAAAAATTGATGATGGGATTTTAAAATTTGTCTACACCACAGCCAGGATATATATGGGCTGTCCATACCACTGCTAGAGCTCATTTCCCTCGCACTTAGACATATGCCTTTTGGATGTAAACAAAAAGAAATAAAACATGACTAAAAACATGCAGGAGTATCCAAGATGACAGCGCTGTAATCAGCAAAGAGGCAAAGAATCATAGAACAGTTTGGGTTGGAAGGGACCTTTAGAGGTCTTCTAGTCCAACTTCCCTGCTGTGAGCAGGGACATCTTCAACTAGATCAGGTTGCTCAGAGCTGGTTCAGGTTCAGTTCTGTCAAAGGTGTGTGGGTGGGAGGATGCTAAGCCCTCTGTTAAACTCCACAGGTTCCAGCTCCAGTTAAGGGAATGGAGAAGGGGTGCCCATTTGGGAGGAAGTATTTCCATGGGACTGCTCCTCCTGCACTGCCTGTGCAGCACTTTTTCCTTGGCTTCACACCATAACCACTGGGAGGGGACAAAGCAGATGCTTCTTCCTGGAGCTCTGTAAAGTGACCCAAATCAGGTCAACATAAACACAAACACAAACCAAGGCAAACATAAACACAACCAAAATGAAGTTTTGAAGGGTGTTTGTGTGTAACAGCAGGAAGAATAACCAGGACTTCATTCAGAAATCAACACCTTAGTGATATTTACGATGAGTAAAATAGATTTAAAAAACAACATTGTGACATCTACATCACTTGTTAACATTTCTTTTCATGCTGAATTAGATGAGAGTCTGGATTATAGCACACACAAAGAAAAACAGAAGTGAAAGTTAAGGGACTGCACAGGTCTGAACAGTCATCATCAAAGAACTGCTATTAAGAAACCCCGAAGTCTTTATTTCTACTTCTACTCTAACACTGTATAGTCATAGTGAGCTTACAAGCAAGAATAGCACGAAAAAAGGGCAGATTTAGTCTCATTCTTTGGAAACTGGGAGTATTTTATTCAGCACTGAAACTACTGGCAGCCAAATGTGGGGGAAATTTACTTTATCATTGGATATGAATGTTGCTATGTGACTAAACAGAAGATTTCAGATATCATTGTTGTCAGGACTTCCAAGACCAAGAGTTTGCTCTCACTACAAAAGAAAAATGCAATATGATCTGTTGCAATAGAAATCTCTGAACATTTTTCCACAGTATGCTATCTGTAAATAATGGAAAATTTATGGGACCTAAACAGTAAATAAATGCTCCAGATATACTGAATTCCATGGCACATAGTCTGTACATTGTTAATCTTTCAGGAAATCAGAGTATGGTATCCTGTTAAGCTAATCGTGGACACCATCAGACAACTAGAGCAGTTATTAATATGCCAATTTTTAACTGTGTGAAACAGTTCTACTACACAAAACCAACCTTTAATTTAAGAATTATATATTTTAGGTATTAATTAACAATATAATGCTGTTATTTGAACAGAGTGAGAAAAATTACAAATTTGTCACAGTAAAAATATTGTTGCTCATGGGAAAAAGAGGGACATTTATAAACAAACTGTTGCAGAAATAGGATTTAGGGTCACATACAAAGAAAGACCAATGGCATCTAGAGCAAGCCATATGCATGAAAGTGATACTTGGCTAGACATTAAGAGCCTTAAATTTTGATTTTTATGTTTAGAGACATGCAGACATACCTAAGGCCCCATTATAGTTGATGGAAATTTAATCAACACAGTTAGTGAGTCTAAAGAGCCATTCAGTTCACCTTAGAGTAGACATTAAGGCTTGCTAGCAAATAAAACAGTTCTACAGCTTAACTGGACTAGTTTAGCTAACTAACAAGCTGCAGAAGTTAAATTTAGGTATCTAATTTCCTACTTGATGCAGTCATACATCCAAAACCTTAATGTGGTGGCTGTACGTGCTTCATTTCAGCACCATTTCCTTGGTGCTCAGAGTTTTTATTTCTGCACTGCCCCATTTAAGCAGCTCAGTGTTTGGCTTCTACCTTTGCTGTACTAGGATACAAAACCTACCCAAAACAGCTGTTAAGACTTCAGAGGGATCTAGTCTGAAAACCATGGTCCAGATATGCCTAACTGCACATAAAGATACGAGATCCTCCAAATTCAATCAGAGCTCTAGCTCTACTTTCTAAAACATAGCTAATAGAAGTGATAATAATGATTCTCTTATCAAGAAATAATTGTCAGCGCTACGACTGTATTGCTCATGGTCAAGGCACTCACAGAAGCAACAAATTTCTTGAAGTTATTTGTTCAAGTGATTATACATTTTATTTTAACTGGTCTGTCTTTGGGGGCCATTTACAACTATTTCAGTATGAACGTTCCTTTTCTGTTCAGCTTTGTAGGAAGTTTATGTAAAAAAACTCGATATGAGAAATTAACAGAAAATTATTTTAAACAAAACTGATTTCAGTCAGCCCTAGGTTTTAACTCTCATACCCACATACTCACAAGCACAGAGGTGTGTATGTCGAAGTGATCTGGCAAGGATCGTCTGTGTGTTAGGTGGATGAAAAAGGATATTGGGTGTTGGTTCCTCACTACCTCTCTTGGCTTCCTCTTTACTGGTGATAGCAAACAGGTATTTGGACTGCTTTTCAATACCATTTAGAAGTAAAAAATCACTGTAGGGCGACTCTTTCAAAATTTAATTTCACTTTCCATGAATCTTAGACAATGTGTTGCCCATTGTATTTGTTTCCTCATTTGAGGTACTTTTAAGGTTATAATCTGCTTTGCTGTTAGGATGAGTGGAACAGGAATAATACAATAGGGTGTAACTTGTTGCCATCCTCCTGTTATCAAACCATGGGCCCTCTGATTTTGACAAAACCACATTCCTCAGTCTTTGCTAACAGTTTTGTCCTTGGCCATTGTGGAATAATCGCTGGAGGTGACTTAGAAATTAAACTTATATTTTCAGAAAAGGTACAGCATTGAAGAAGCTGTCAGGGTAAGGTGCAGCTGCTCTGTGAGGAATCCATTCCACGGAAGTTCCCTAGTAACCATAGATGTCGGCAATGCCAGGAGAACTTGGTGTACTGACTCTAAGAGGAGTTTTCCAGAGGGTGGAGTGGTGCAGAGGCATCGTGGCCAGGCTCTGTGATAAATGAGAACTCGAGGTACCGTGGAGCTGGTACGCTGCATATTTGCCAGCCTGGGCCAACAGTCCATCATACTTTTGACAAAATGCTGTCCTTTTGGGGAACTTTGCTCTTTATAATATCATTGTAATACCAAAACACACCTCCATCCCAGAAGTTACCCGCCTCTAAGGTGCAACTACCCCTCACTGGGCATGCGCTTTGAATTTCTTCTAGTCTCTGCTTTTAAAAATAAAGTGAGGAAATTTTACACCAATGTTAATAAAGGTATGTATGACTAGAGTCACTCAAGCTCCACCTGAAAGGTAAAAAATAGTATAAAACGTGTGAAGAGAAAGAGGGTGTTGGGGAAGATACCATCACATACCACTCTGACTTCTGGGACCAGGCGACAGGCTGAGCCTCCTTCCCCCCCACTGGGACACCTTTGGGTAAGATTAAAACATCTTGTTATACCAAGTATTTCCCTGGGAAAACTTAGAAACCTCTCTATAGCTTCACTTTAAGTCTCCAATGCTTCATATTTGCTTAATGCATTTGTAGACTAGCAGTGTTACTCATCATCTTAGTATTTCTGTGTGTCTTATAACAAGCAATCTTATCCCGGTGATCCAAAGAACCTGTGTGTCTGTTGCTTTAATAAATTGTACTATTCAGTAATCTAGCCGTGATCGTTCTCATTGAACACGACCAGCCTGGGCATCTGCCAAACTAGTTACTAACAACAAATACCCTGATTAATGGTTACTTCTACAAGCCTTAGAAAATAAACCATTGCCAAAGTCTGAGACTAAGACTGGGTTTAGCCGCACCTAGACTCCTCTCGGAGAAGGAATTTAGAAAGCAACTGTGTCCTGTCTGAACCTCATGACTCAATGGTAGGGTCTCTCCCTGGCCACTCCTCAGACTCCTACCGTTAACACAGCAGCCATCAACACAGGCCCTTGTTTTACCTCTTGCTCTGTTGTTTCTTTTGGTGCTTTTGCACACAAACTTCCCTGTGTGTAATTCAATCATACCAATCTTAGTATTTCTGTTACAACTCTCTACTGTTGGAGCAATCATGAAGGTAAAGCTGTCTTTCACTTCACAGGGGTAGCCAAGCAATTTTAATTGTGGAATAGTTGAACTTATTAACTTGCCTGTCTCTTACCACCAGCTTCACCTCACCCATCTGAAAGAGACTTCAGGATAGCATTTACGGTTAGTAGAAAGACTCTAGTAAATAGAAATCTGAAAAATTTGAAAAATTGTAGTAAATGGACTTCTCATTAGGTAAATGAGAGTCTTTCTGACTCTTTCTACTGGGATTTAGGCTAGCGGAATTTTATGTCATTGTAATCAATACCACCCAAGTCCTTTTTTTGTTCAGGACTATTGGTTTTAATCCTCAAATTAAGCAAAACCCAATGTACTGAACTTTGTTATAATAAAGCATAAACAAAAAGGGGAAAAAAAGGCTATACTCCATCTTGAAGATTTTAAAATTTAATGTTTTAATTCCAACCTTAGTACTGAGGTCTATTTTTTTCTTTTTTATGGAGACCAAGGCATATCCATCACTGAAAGCTTTTAAGGACAGAGTAGACTAACTTCATGAAGTGTGACAAAGCTGATCCTGCACTGCAGGAGAGAGAAAGTCTAAATGACCTTCTGAGATGCAGTCCAGGACTGTTTCATAATTGTTTTGTTAGTATCATGTATGTGTCACAATTATAGGATGCTGAAATTCCCGCAATGTCAGGAGGTTATCATGTCTATATAGTAGTATGTGTATGTATATATGTATATATATGTACACAGTTTGTTAGTCAGTGAAAAATCTCTCAGGCTGGTGTTTTAAAAGAGATATGAAAGCAAAAGCTCTTTCTCATGTTATATTCTTCAGTAAGTATAAGTCTCAACAAAAATGAATCTAGAGTGTTCTGTTAAAATAAGACAAAGTATTTTGTATCTGGTGGAATTGTAACATGAATTTATAAAACTTGCAGATTTGAGTACATAGGATTTATTTTATTTTAGACATAGTTATGAAGTCTAATTATAAAAGCAGTTATGCCATATCTGTGCAGAGCCAGTTTATCTGGTAGAACAGATTAGGGCCAGTTCAACATGTACTTGCAAGGTCAGGTCATGACTGCTCGCTGCCTGGATTGAAAAGATCATATATTATGCTTTTGTGCCCATTTTTCTTGTGTATTTTATGCAGTCTTTTGGGTTGTCCTGTGTCTAGCCTTCCCTTTACTTTCCACAAATCTGCCATATCTGGCACTTTTCTGTCTGTTTTTTGATTCAGAGCTCAACTGCTGCCCCAGGAGGCAGCTGCACCGCCACTGCTTCTATATAACTTCCCACCTGGGCTGTACCGAAAGCATAAACACTGTGCCGGAAGGACTTTGGCAGGTGATATTTCTGTTTCATGCATGTGAGTACTGACATGTGCTCAGCCACTGAATCACCGCTGAGCTCAGCAGGTCACTTACAGCACGGAAATTGAGCAGTCCAGACAGACTGACTGGCTGGGACCTGCTAGCTTCATCACCACCTCTGCTGGTTCCATCTTTATTCCACTCAATTTCTGAGTTTTTTAAAGAGAAAAATGAGTGTTAGCAGACTATTGTGCTATAAGGTTTGTGAACGGATGTGGAAGTTTCAAATGGGGAGAGTGATGTTCCTGTGTATCACATGCTAAGGAAGAATGAATGGCTGTTAGCAGTTCTGTACTCGAGCCTGTGTTAAAACTTGGGTAAGTCTTTTAATTTCCTGCCATGCTCTGCTGTGAGCTCAGGAGTGTCTTTCTCCTTGATATTCTGCAATACGTAAGACTGTGGTCAACCCTGGCACAGCAAGGGGCGCAATTGGTCTGTTTCAGGTAAGGATATGAAAATGCCTATTTGCTCAAGCCACGAGAAGACTGGACGCATATGACTTGTAATGTTTCAAAACATGGGACTGAAAGGAAAGACAAACACCCAGGAAAGAAATATTATCATCAGTGGGTCAGTGGAAAAGGAAAATTTTGCTAAGTGTGCATACCATGAGATGATTTGCAACACGTTTGTGTCTGCTGGATATCCTTCTGTAGGGAGGGGGTTATTGTTCCTTACCTGGAGATTAACTGATTCTGCTTGAGGAGAGAAACTTCCAGAGGTGATAGCATAGGTCAAGTGGAAGAGAGTGAAGAGCTGTAGTAAAGAGCTTGGTGCCTGTCTGTGAAGGAAAGCCTGTTCAGTCTGTAAAGTCAGTCATTCAGTGGCCGTAATGTGACAGGGAGGTTGATATATAGGGTACATGTGGGCTTTGCACAGACAGGCCACAGCTCCAGAGATGAAAAGGAGCCTGGGGTAGGATTCTGGGCTGGCCTTCATAGCTCTAACTTCATAAATGTATCTCTAGAAGCAGAATATAAGTCCAACTGATAAGATGACCCTGTTCGCAGAACACCCTGAGCCCAGTTGTGTGTCCATAAAATGGAAAACAGTTAGAAGCCAAAGTATATACATACTCATAGAAAAGGACCAACAGTACTGCCCACCTGGGCTAGCTGTAGAGCCCCCTGTATACACTGAAGCTAATTTTCCTTGGTAGCAAATAGCTACCACTGTAGAAAATAACCGTACTCATTAGGAGATGCTTCTGCGCTATTCAGGAAATCCATTAACAGACCCAGAAACAAGGTCTTCATCCCCAGGAAGGATGAAGCCATCTTCTCATAACTTGCAAGATCTGATAGGAGTTCCTGCAGACCCTTAAAATGTTCTTTCTTTCCTGAGATCCCTCGGGTGTCCATGGTGGTCCTTCAGAGAAGTGAGGCAAACAGCTAAAGTCAGTAACAGCTTCAAACATTCATTAAATCCTCCTCTGCACTTAGGGCATCAAACTTGAAAGTACTAGATGACTATTCTGAATATGGCTTTAATACAGGGGACACAGATAAAAGGCAGCAGCAGAAGTATACACTTTCATTGGACCAGCTCTGTATCTCAGAGTCTTTGCTGTTCAGTGTACAATATTATCATGGAACTGCTGTGGTTTGGCTGATCCAGTTGTGCCTAGGCAAAGAACTTATTTAGAAGGAAGCTTTTCTGGGTGAGGTATCAGCGTCTGAAAGACATCAGCATGAAGCTATATCTTACTGTATTTACCATCTACTCAGAATGTATGGTTACGTTTATTAGCATTTTATCAAAATGTGCAGTGGAGACCTGCCTTGGCATTGAGATATTTCATGTCTCATAAATTCTAACAAGATGTGTTGCCAACTGATGGTGATTGCAAACACCTCAGTACTAATAACCTACCAGGAAAAAAATGGGAGGAATGGTGGCTGCATTACTCTCTTGCTTAGGGGTTGGGAAAGAAACATGGTTGCAAAGAGCTTGAGTAGGCAAGTATGACGTGGCAAAGACAATAAACTGTAGCAAAAGAACAGGCAGAAACACTTCCATGGTATTTAGAGGACTAAACAATTTATTTGTGTGCCTCTGAAGTTACAGAAGACATAGCAGGATTGAAATACTAGACCGACAAACCAACTAGTTTCAGAACAAAGGGAAGATTCAAGGCAGGAGCATGATAGAAAGTGATGCGTTCATAACCTTAGGGAACGAGAAATAGGATATAAACAAATTATTTCCAATTTCATAGCTGTGTCAGCCTCCTAAAAATTTACAGAGCAGAACTGATCCCTTCCTTTTGCAGATGCGCTTTAGTTCTAAGTCACAGGTAAAACCAAAACCAGAAAAATATGATCAAAATATTTGTGGGCATGCTGGTTTTGCCACTTAGCACTAAGTTAGCAGTTAACTCACGAGAGGGCAGAAATGGACAGTTGGAGTGAAAATGTCTTTCAAGATTCCAGCTAAATCTGTCCTTTTCAGTTTGTATGCAGCATTGTTAGGTGGCATTTGAGTGACACTATACCTCAGTAGTCCATCAATGTGTAAACACTACAAACGATGAACTTTTAGCTTTGAAAGAGCAAATTAAAACATTATTTTCTCTCATTTATTTGTTTGCTTTTTGTAGTGAGAAAGCTGTAATTTAAAAAGAATTAATTTATGGTCTGTCTGGTTGTGTAGCAGGCATATTGAATTTAAATATCATTAGGTTAGAATTTGCCCTGCTGAACTGGTAAATACAGTAATTTACAGACAATTAGCTGCTTGCTGATTTCTTTCAGATGCTGATCACCATGAAACATATCCCCAGCACCACGTCTGCGTAAGCAGTTCCTGCCATCATCCCTCTGCTCCCTATTCATCTGGACTTCAGATTTCATAGACTCATTTCAGCAGTAAGTAAAGATTTGACATTGTTGGCAAATTTACAACTATCTGGTGCCTGAATTACTGTCTGTGCAGTAATCTGACTAAAGCAAACCGGCAGAAAGCATGTAGTCATATCTCAGACCATCTAGAATTTTACAGCTATCAAGAGATTGCCTACTCCAAATACATTTAGCAACTAAAACATGTTAAACTATTAGAAAATAGGCTTGTTTGTTCTGTTCTCGTTGATCCTCACGGTTGTGGATTTGTCAACATTGTAACCATTTGAACTTGATCGACGTCTTTCCTTGGCAGGGATCTAAAATCCATTGCTTGTTTGTATCTGGTTTATCATCTGTGCTATTTGAACCACTAGTGATCGTTTCTACAGAGCATGACATGCCTCAGAGTCCGCATGTCCAGTAATCTGCCTGGCTTCCAAGCAACATTATTTAATAGTGCTGATGAAAAACAGGGATATTCCACAAAATAATGACTACAGTGTTTAAATTCCTCAGAGTAGTCAAGGAGGAAGTACACTCATACACAAAACATGAAGAGAAATTAAAAAGAGCTACAAGCTACAGCTTAAAAAAGAACAAACCAGAAATAGTTTATTATCAGCATGAAACCTCAGTAGTATTGTCTTTTCTGAACTAATTATTAGTTTTCAATGGTTTCTAAATCCTCCACTACATTCAGGGGACATAATATAAACTAAAGCATTAGTAATAAAGATGTGAAAAGACCTCTGCTTCTCTTTTTTCTTTTTTCCTGACTACTCCATCACCTTCCCTTGGCTATTTAACAGTACAGCACCTCCTTACCCATTAGGAAAACACATATTAAATGAATAGGCAAAACTCTAGTTCAGCTTCACCTCTGGAATTAATGAAATCCACTAACATGGGCTCCATTGATACTCCCTATACTATCACCTGCACATCACTTACTTTTGTCTAGACTGAAGCCCTTCCATAGACTCTGAAAGGAGAAATGGTCTCTGAAATTTTCATTCTCTAGACTAATTAAAATTAGAGGAGGGCCCCAGTCCTGAAGACTGGTAGGTGCAGGGAATAAACCTGGGTAGTATCAATAATTCTCAGAAAATTACTTTCCAATTACATTACTCAGGGTTTACAGAAGCACATCCTAAGACCTTGCACATAATCAATGGTTGTCAGTGCAAGCATTGTGATGTACCCCAGTCAATTTGCCTTGCTAATCATAGAATTATTTAGGTTGAAAAAGACCTTTAAGTTCATCTAGTCCAACTGTAAACCTAACAATGCCAAGTCCACCACTAAATCATGTCCCTAAATACCACATCCGCAGGTCTCTTAAGTACCTCCAAGGGTGGTGACTCAATCATTTCCCTGGGCAGCCTGTTCCAATGCTTGACAAACCTTTATGTGAAGAAGAGGGCTGCAGTATATTGAATCAAGGTCCTTTTTGTTTGGAGTTTTAATTGTGAATATGGCTTTAGGATGCAGTCATCTCATCACTGAAAATCAGACTGACCCCATCTATTCTATCATATAAGAGTAAAACAGCCATAAAATGACACGATCTTCTACAAATTGCCAGTTAGGACAGCATCAAACAAGCAATTTCATCACTAGCTTGCAACCACTATCCAACCACTGATAAAAAATCCAGCCACAACTTTTGTTTTAAAACATGCTTACTTTAGAATAGGAGTGAAGTTCATACTTCAAATGAAAAAAAAGTTGAATCATTGTGCCAAAGTATAAGAACAACTTTGTTAGATCAGGACAAACATCTGCCTAGCTCACTGATCTGTCTCTTGACAATGGCTACTAGTAGATACTTTGTGAAAGGCAATAAAACAAGGCAAGCACAGAATGATTTTTCCCGTGGTTATACACTTATAGCTTTCAGCAATCTGAGACTCGGGGACTTTCAGAATGGAGGTCTTTCATGAATTCTTCCATTAATTTTATCTAATTGCTTTTTGAGTCCATTTATACTTTTGGCATTCACAACATCCTATGGCAGTCAGTGCTAAAATTTAATTATGTGTCACATGAAAAATACTTCCTTTTATTTATTCTAAACCAGTTGCTTGTTAATTTCATTTTGTTCCACCTTGTCTTTGCATTATAGGAAACAGTGAATAGTTACTCCCTATTCACCCTCTCTATGCCGTTCACAGTTTCTACATACTTCTCTCCAATTTCCCCATATTTATTTATTTTCCATACTGAAGAGTCTTAGTTTATATGATCTCTCCCCATGCAGAAACATTCCAAATCCCCAATTATCCTTATTTTCTCATTTTACTGAGCTTCTCTGGGGTAGAATCAGAGTGCCCTATTTCCATTTGATTCTTTGCTGTTTTCATAATTGTCCTTGCTATTCTATTTTTTGTTTGGATCACTTCTGAACATTGGAAAAATGTTTTCAGAGAGCTTTTCATAAGATCTATTTTCAGGATCACCTTCCTCATGGTAATTTGAAATCTAGTATAATGCTTGTCAACTTATGGTTTGTTTCCCTTCATGATGACAGGTATGCATTTGCATTCATCAAGGATGAATTTTATTTGCCATTCTATCATGCAGATATTCTGTGTCATAAGACCATTCTGCAACTTCCCTTGTATGTTCCAGTGCTGACTCTTGTAATTAATTTTGCACCACTTGGAGCTTTTTTGCATCACTGCTTACCCCCTAACCAGATCATTTAAGAATATGCTTAAATCACATGTCTATACACAGATATCTGAAGGACTCTGCTGGTACCTTCCTTCTTTGTGAAAAATCTACTCTTTATTCATAATCCTTATTGATAGTTCTTTGACCAGTTACTAATCTGGAAGAGGACTTTTTTTCCTCCTCCCTTGACATTGAACTCCTCTTTTAAAAGAATCTTTTGTCAAAGAATCTTTACATGAACTTCTTGAAAATCTAAATTCATTGAGGACTTCAGTACTAATTCCTTCAGGTGCCTATTGCTCATGATAATAGAAATAATTCATAGATCTCGATCAGGGGTTAGGATTCAGCCATGCTTATGCTGCCAAAAAGTGCAGGCTTGACACCTATTAGTGTCTAATCTATCATGAAGAAAATCTCAGGGAAGTAATAGGAGGATGTTTTTTGAGCAATGTTTTCAGTTGACGACCTTTCTGTGGTTCCAGTGGAGGACAGTGGG
The DNA here is from genome assembly GCF_949628215.1 of Phalacrocorax aristotelis. Lineage (NCBI taxonomy): Eukaryota > Metazoa > Chordata > Aves > Suliformes > Phalacrocoracidae > Phalacrocorax > Phalacrocorax aristotelis. The sequence continues at coordinate 29,577,724 of NC_134278.1, read as the reverse complement.
CTAAGCAATACTCCAAACTCCATGTTGGTGATTGACATGGGAGGAGGAAAGCTGGAAACTATATTTTTAAAAATCAAGATTCAGGTAGCTAGTGTCTACAGTTCTACAGTAACTACCAATTTAGAGGACTTGGATATCACTGTAACCAGAGATAAAAGTCAGTAAGCATTTCACTGCAAATCTTCACTAATATTTCTTGATTGTGAAGACAGAAGTAGTTTCCTAAGATTGAATAGCTTCTTGGAAAAGTACCCTATAAAAGGACTCAGCAAACTAATGAGAAGTGAGGCTGGAATGAGATTTTGATGAATCTCTTCCCATTTTACTGGACACCGAGACTACAGTTTCTATATTTTATAGTCTTGGCTCCACAAGGTATTGTGTTTCCCCAGCAGAGACATTTTTTCTCCTGTAGCTGTATTTTGGCCTCTTTTTTTGCTCCTTAATGTTATAGGCTAGACACAGTAGTGTATGTTGGTAACAGAGATCCATTTGGGATTGTGGGATAACAGAGAGGCAGCGATGTCACAAAATGTAAATCTTTATAGTCTTAACTGCAGGAAATAGGAACCAAGTGTATCTCAGCTTCAATGTGTGAAACTTACCAAGTCAAGGGATACCTAAATTTAATCAAAGAGGCAGATGAAATCTTGCCAAACCTTCTAATATTTTTCTTCATATTTTTACTGGCTGATAGCCATTCTTAATTGGAAATAAGACAGTATTTAATCTCTAAGTGATAGACAAAATTTACTGTGACCCATCTTTAGAGCTATTGTGGAGACTGAATTTTTTAGTCTGTGAAAAGATGTCAGAATGTTGCGCATGGTGTCTGTCAGATATGAGCTGGTTATGGGTAGAAATTTTTATGCTTGGGTGAAAAATACAGAACTGAGGGAAGGTTTAGATGGAGAATGGGAATTGGAGATTGTTTCATAAGGGATGACATCTTAGAAGAACAAAACAGTTTTAAATATCTGTAACTGGCATGTTCTTAAAGGTGTAGTCTGTTAAAATATACATAAATAAAAATGAGGGTTTCAAGGGGCTGAAATTCAATATGATTTATAGAAGAAAATACATCAGAATAGAAATATGTAATAAAGCTGCACCGCTTCTTACTCTACCACCCAACATAAAAGAAACATAAAGAAGTCTAGGTACTTATTCTTCATTAATTCTATTGAACATCTGGAGCCTCATTATGGTTGTGTTTTGCCTCTTAGGCTTCAGTTATGCACCTAAACTTGGATATATTTGAATATACGTATGATTCAAAGTCTTGTTATGCAAGATAGAATTTCGTTACAAGAATAGAGCAGAATAGTTGACTTCAAGTCAACACTAAATTTTGAGATTAGAATAATAAAATAAAAATTAATGAGGCACATTCAATAACTCTTTCCACAGATAAGGACTTGCTGACAAAGTAGCATCCTTGCTAAATAAGCTCTCTGATGAATGTAGTCTGTTTCTGTTACCAGAGTAATCCTAATTTATCCAAACATGTTTAACATTCAGATATTTCACAAATAATTTGTAAGCTAAAGTGCTCTCTTTGATGCTGCATCCGGTATTTTTCTAGTCACTGTGTTTGGCGTCCAGAAAATTCCTACCAGTTTGCTATTCAATCAGTATTCGGGGCAATTCCCGACTCTGCCCATTCCTTATTCCCTAAACAGTCCTGGCCAATATGCACAGAATCTTCATTTTAATATCAGTATAGATGAGAGCGTGTGGAGGTTACAGCACAAGATACTGTTTTGGCTGCCTGGTTGGAAGACAGACTTATGAAGAGTATACTGAAAGGGGAAAACTAAATTTTATGCTTTCAGTAAAATTTTAATTGATTCAGAATTCACACTAAAATGAATTAAACTTTCAGAATTCACAGACTTTTGATTTATAAATCTGTAGTCCTTTGCATATGTGTGAGGAAAAATACAGACTCATGAAAAACTAAAGAATCCATGTTATTAAACACTGCATGGACATATGGCTTGTTCTGAAATGAGAGTAAAGAAAGAAGAAAAAAAAATGAAGAGGTTAAAGAAACACTAGGAAACAACGTAATTTGCTAAAAGCTTCATGCTATCTCAGACGCTGATTCCTGAGCTCGCATGTAAAATCCTACATTTAGAAAACCAGCTGAGCCTCCTATTAGAATCAATTATTGTATCTTGCAGCTACCCCTTGTATTATTATTTGCATGAGGATTAGAAAGAAGGGTTATTTCTTTGTGAAAATCTGGACCAAGGTATAGCAACTCAGTTTCATTTCTTGACTTCCAGTGTGGTTTCTGAAAGGATTAGCTGATATAAAAGAACTTAGCCATGATACGTTCTTCCCTTGAGACAATCCATGTTCACTTTAGAAAGGCTTAAGTCCCCAGCCATGCACCACAGAGTCTTGTTTGCCTCTCATTTAGCACAGACTGCCAGGCTGCCTTGCACAGCTTTTGGAGAGGCAGAAAATGGGTATGTATACTGTATTCAGAAGCAAAACTAGGAAAAAAATTGCTTGATTCATACCAGGGAACAATTTTGGAGACCTGTAAGAATTCACATATATTTTTCCCTCAGAAAAGCATACAGATTTCCTCAGATTCCTCAGATTATAGAGAGGAATGTTTTCTAACCCCAATTACATGCCCAACCAGGTCAGCAGTTCACAGCCTGCAGTAATTTGAATCTAAAACTGAGTAACTTTTGCCCTTGTTCTGGTTACTGGTATTTTTGGAGGATACAAGCTGACTTTAAGGATTCCTAGTTTCCTTAATGTCACCTGACATCTATGGTTGTGCTGGCCTGGACTTTGGAGCTACTCCTTTGACCTGCTTATATTTATTTGTGGGACCAATGTCCAGTCCTGGGATTTAAACCGTACTTGATCCTCCTCCTGCCAAAAGTAACTATAGTAAAGCCTTGGTATTAAGGGTCCAAAAGCCTTGCATTTGACTAGGATTTTCTTCCTGCTGTAAGGAAGAGTGCAGTAAGCTCTCTGCCCTCTGGTCAGGTACAGCTGATATGGATAGATCAGACTCACTTATGTGGATGATGTGTGGGAATAAGGCCGACACATATAGGAAAACAAGACCACAAAGTGAGTAGAGGTCCCCAAAAAAATGGAATTAATTTATTTCAGATTTCAGGGCATTAATTAATATTATCTTACAAGCTGTTACAGGGCTTATGCTGTTTAGACTGTGTCAAAAACAAACCCTCCACAGATAAGCCTGAGTTTTTGGTACCTGGGGATAAATGAACTTAACTGCAGGCTTGAGAAAGGCACCAAATCTCCAAAGGAGAGACCAGCTCATTTTTTTAAAGTTATTCTTTTTGGCTGACTTCAGAAAACTTCCTTTTCACGCATACATTGGGAGGTGGGGGTGATTCCATTATCTATATTAATACCTCTTTCTACAGGATATTTATGAAATCAGGGTATCTAACAGAAGGTTATGGGGTGACCAGATACTTAAGCTAGACATTGTAGTGTTTATTTTTAATAAATAATTTCTGTATCTATTAAAACTTTGTGACTAATATATATTTCATCCCCCAAATTAACAGATCTGTAGAATTTAAGAGAGAATATCTCAGAGATATCTGTGTCCCCAGCTTGTCACTGAAAAGCAGAATATCTGCTATACGTCTCACATTCCTTGGCTGCTTCTCTTCAGAAAAAGCAGATCTGTATACATTTCCCATTATTACAAGACACTGCCCTAGCCAGTAAGCAGAGAGCACATTGGGTAATGCTAGGTCAGATCCTAGGGCAATTAAGAAAAACAGTTTTGTTTTAAATTCAGTGACAGAAATTCTTATTACTAGAAAATATTTGATGGCAAAGAAATAAAACAATAATTATGTGGCTTGAACTTTATGCTGAGCTAAAACAGTATTCCAGAAATATTACTGGAGATAAACAGCCAAAGGGGATTTCTGATAATTAGGTGTGATTTCCAACTGAAGAATTAAACCAAAATGATGCAGATGCATTTTGCTGTCTTTTTTAAATGCACAGCCTAACTTCCCTTGTCTTTCCTTTTCCATTTTTTTCTGCAACTTATATTTACTGTAGTGCCTTGAGCTAAGCTTACTGTGGGCAGGAAATAATTTCTGCTGGGGTAGAAGGTTTTCTATTTTATACAGCACCTGCAACATAGAGCTTAACTGAAATACCTATAAGGGATAAATAATAATAGTTTAATACCTGGCAAGATAAGAAATGATGGCCAGTGTTGGAATATATCTAGTACTAAGACACATAATAGTTTTTTAGAACGTTTTCAAGATAGATTAAAAAACCCATAACATCAGATAAGACTTTCTACTGTCAGACTTGTACAAAATGTTTTTGATCCCACTGATACTGGTGTAACCATTGGGCAGAAAATTTTATTCTTGTAAAAAAGCTGCAGCAAAGAAGGACTTGTAATATGCATTATAGCTACTTCATGGTGAGATATGTCAGGGCCCTGAAAGCACTGATTAGACTTAATGGCCTTGACTAGCCTCACCTGGGACCCCCACCTTCTGCCCTGGGGTTATCTGTCCTTCATTTCTGTCCTGAAGGCTGAGCTGTGGTGTGGGTGTGCCATCTCTGGGATGGACTTTAGACCTATGCTGTGAGTGACTAGTTTCCTGGATGGACTCATGAGATGTATACCTGAACCTGTCTTCAGCTCTGTCTCCTTTGCTCATGACTGAGCTCCCTGGATGGATCCTGGACCTGGTTCATCTCTTGCTGTGTCTGTGGCTGTTGAAGGGCCCTGCTACCAGCCATATGGGACTGTGCCCTGCTGGTGAGGTGCTACCTATGCTGGAGTCACCCTGGTCTCCCAGTTTGCCTTCCTATAGTGGCTACTTCTCTACATGCCTGAGCATGTATTTCATCTATGTTTGTAGCTAGAACTGGTAATTTCAAGAGGAAATTTTTTCCAAAATTGCAAAATAAAAAAGAAGATTTGCAGAGAGATAATAGTCTTCTGCTGGTTTAAAAAAAAAAAAGGAAAAATAGGGAGCTAGCAAAAATACACACAGAATGCTTAAGTGCAACTTTTTATTGACTAATTGTTTGCTTTGCATAACTTAATACTGTCATGTTGAAATGTTAGATTAAAAAAACGTATTTCCAGCTGAAAAGAAATAGTAATAAAATGAGCTAAGTGTAGCTCATTTGCTAAGTGTAGTATTTGCTGCAGTGTTCAGTATATGCTGTCCAAGGATATGGCTATGGCAAAAGCATTTATGAACAATTCAATATTCAAGTCTGAATGATAAGGAAAGCTGTTCTAAATTAGTTTCTTTGGCCTCCAGAACCAGCGAAGTTTCTTTAGTATTTTGTTTTTCTTTTTGCTAATCAGTTTCTGCATCAATAATATTGGCTGCTTTGTTCTACTGTAAGCCCTGGAGTGCACTGTATCTTTGTGCCTGGATGTGGGCATTTGTGTTCAGGTGACTTAGAAAATGATACCCCAGCTTTGCACCACTGTTTAATTCCTGGAAGGGAAGTTCTTTGTACCACATCCTGTCACAACCCATGAATATGACCACGTGTGCTCCTATTTGCCTTAATAAAACAAGAAAAAAGCTTTAGAAAGCTTACAGCAAAGGGAGGTGATTGTTTAGCAAAAAAATATTTTCTGTACTGACCTCAGAAAGGTACTCAAAACGCATCCAATACAAATCTTTTGCCCTCAGAAAGCTCAGACTCTAGATGAGGTATATAAATTAAATAAAAGGCATTATTCAAGCTACAAGCAAACATCCCTTCTGAATCTACCTGTCTCAGCTGAAGACATTAAGGGGCCCAAATGTACTACCTAGTTTTTTACGACTTGGCTGCCAAAAGGCTGTGTATTCATTTTCTAATCTACTTTCAGGCAAGATTGAAGAGGTAGTCAGTGATAGTGGTGATACAGTACCGCTTACCAGCCCAGACCTTTGCCTGAAGTAAATTGGAGATTGCTCACAGCATTCTTCCCACAGCAGGGTTGTGGGGTCAACAACCTCCAAGCGACAGACCAACTTGGGACTGTCAATGTTTTCAACCACCTACATGAAAGTCACCGTTACCTAATTTGTTAGCTTTGTAATGCTACCTTTTAGCTTTTGTATGCTTTGTGACCTGAGGTATGTTTGTTTCAGATGTGGTGCAAATATAGTGGAATACAAATGTACTTGATGTTGGCATTAGCAAATTAGGTGGAGGTGAGTAATCTGTACTTCCAGATTCTCACTGAGAACAGTTCTGAAATGCAGTTTAACAGACATGTCAAGCAGAAAATAAGCTATATCAAAGTGGAATATTAAACAATAAATATATTGCAATTTGATTAAAATAAATTTCAACTGCCAATTGTTCCTCCTCCAGACTTCTCAATATCACCTCTGAGGTGAAATCTGTGAGTCTGTCTTGCAATTTAAGATGGCTAGATTGGGAGAACTGGCAATTTTTTACCTCCTTCTTCTTTATATGTGTCTGGATATTTGATATGAATAAATACATATTAGATACATGCTTTCATATACAGAAGTGGACTATTGTCTGTTATGTGCTACTCATGTTTATAAAGAATAAAATATCAGGACAAATATAAAATCTTCCATTCATTTCACTGAAATACCAATGAAAATTTAATCTGACTTATCACCTCTTAAAAATTCTTCCTTCAGTAATGTTGCATTAACACTTTCTATTCCTTGGAAGATATTATGAAACGATTTAGTGTGTGATGTCAGAGATGGCATGTGCTACCATGGGTAGATAGTATTTGTGATGATGTAGTTGTATTACTTTTAGTGACTTTAGAAGCTGCAAGAGAATTACACAGAGAAAAAGAATTTCAGAAAGTTAGCTAAACACAATTAGCAAAAATATCAAGCTTAAGGGTCTATCTTTGACTCAGTTTTTGGTTTTGTTTGGCATTTCACATAGAAAGGAAAGATCACATCAGAGCTAAGTAAGTCAGATTGTACTCTTACAAGATGCCATGCACATTCCTGCGCATGCACATTTGCGCAACCTGCGCAAATGAAGCCCCAAAATACAACCTACAAAACTCTAATCAATGTCAAATGAGCTTAGCAAAACGGACAATTTTTTGTAAGTTTTTTTCCTGTAGTCTGAGGTTTGATTTGTGTTATGTAATATTTTCCAATGGACAGAAAAAAACACTCTATTGATTTGCCACCACATCTCACTGTTTCTAAATATCTTAGATGGGTGGTTGTTACTTTGCCGCTATAGGAGGCCTGTCAGTGAGGAGCCAATCTCTGGCAATTTTCCATTGTGTTATGTAAGCCAGAGTTGCTTTTGACCTCTGAAGAAAAGGTAGAGGTTTGCAGAGATTTAGAAAAGTATTTTCAGCAAGATGGACACTGGGCACAGCCGAGTCACCAACTCTACTCTTTGTTCAGTGGCTAAAACTCTGGCATGGAGGGACTCACAGCAGGAAAGCACATCCTGTTGGGGTTTCCCAGTCCTGAGTTCCCTTTGAAGGAATACCTACCTTTGCTCAGCAGCCCCAGAATTAGAGTACTTGTCCAGGAAATGCAAGACCTTGGTCATCACCCGTTCTGGGGAATGCTGAAACCACACCTTCCTTGTCTTAGAGTCTGGGGAGCACCTGGCTGCTGGATAACCTATGGTGTGGATGAAGCTGGACCACGGTACAGAAAAGACTGCAAAAAATCCATGAAGCCAAGAAGAGGAAAAACTCATGGGGAATAGGGAAATATCTATTTCTGATACAGTTTATGCTTTTTATCCCATGTCTCTTAAATATTTATTGCACTGGCAAAGGCCACACCAGGAACCAGAATGAGAAATGTTGTCTCAAAAAGGCTGTAGATATATGTGCCCTCTTGTTTGCCCTCTCAGGCTAGTGCACATTGTAAGGCACAAAATGTGGGCAAACTGGGTATAGATAAAGGCCTGAGGGTCCCCTTCCAGCCCAGCACCTCTATCAGTGGTTGCAGGTGAGGGAATCTCAGCAGCATGCGAGGTCACTTCTGGTCCAGGCACATTCAGCCCCAAAATCCAGACTGTAGGTATGTGAGATTGATTTTGGCCACTGTGACTCTAGTCTACTTGAATTTGTCCATGAACTCTTGTATTTCACAAACTATGTGTAATATTGCTAGACTTCATTGTAGCCCATGGGGAAAATGTTGTGAAACAGATGTTAAAAATGCAGTTTATTACCGATACAAGCCTATTAAATTGAAGGACATTAAGTGGTGAAATAAATTATTAAGAAAAATCAAAACTAACAGATAACTGCAGGCATTCCTTTGGGGACAAATCTATTATCTGCTCAGCAATGAGCTCAGTAGTGGTGAGATATGATCCATTTAATGCAGTTTGAAATGTAAAAACACTTGTACTAGATCACATTGTGTGAACTGTGTGCTCGAACACTGCATTCAAAAATAAATATTGCAGTGCTGTCCAAGAACAAACATACACAAACTTTCCTCATCTGGGAAAGTTCAACACCCCTTTATATAAAGAACTGATTTTATCACCTGAGAAAATTCTTCTAAAGCTAGTCACAGTTGTTAGGATTTCGCAAAAATACTTGTGTTGTGCTTGTCCTCATTAGCAAGCCAAGAGGTGCTCCTCCTTAGCATTCAGAAGCAATACCAACACTTCAGCGAATAGATTAATAATGAAGAGAAAATGGGAGAAAAAGCTTTCTGCCTTTTTGAGATTGTTTAGGTATCGAGAGATTAATAGCAGCCACTGGGGGATCGGAACCATGAATCTACCTTCAAAAACTTCCCAGGTGATAATGGCACAAAGAAGTCAAAGCAGATTTGTGGAGTCCTATGGGCAGCTCCAGGTCCTAAGATCCAAGAACCCTCACATTTCAAATCCAGATCTGAATCTTTTGCAGTGCAGACCCAGGCTAATATAGCAATCTTCAGTTTAATGCAGTCAAACCAATCTTGGAATCCACCTTTTTTTTTTTAGTTTTTTTTTTTTTTGTCAAACAGAAAAGAGGTTTATACAACTGTATGTGCTGATGTTACTCGCATATATGGTGATATTCTGAATCCTCCCTAATAACTGGAAAGTCCTGACTTATTTCTATTACATTTGGCAAAATGGTAGAGATCTCAAAAATAATTAAGCTCCAAGTTTTATGCAAAGCAATGAACAGTTAGAGGAAAGCAAGTCTGTTAATTAAAGTCCGCAGTAGAAATTTATAATCTATTAGAATGTGCATGAAAAAGAAGCCTGGAGCCTGGAATGAAAAACTTCATTTGGACAGCACGGTGTGTGAAAAGCAGCGCTTCAAGTGCTCACATCTGGCAAAAGTCAATCAAGTGCAAGGCTCAGATTTACAGGAAACCAAGCTTTATTAGCTTCAATGTTCAGGAAGAGATTTGTTTTGCTTAGTAAATAATTTATTCCTTCATTTATTTTTTTTTTTTTGCTGTCTGCTCTGCCTCTGCTTTTGGCTGGGTTTGAGAGAAGAAATGCAGTAACACTGTGAGAAAGGCCAAGGCATTTCTGAGCCAGTCTAAAGCAGAAAGTCTGGGCAGTCACATGAAAATATATTTGCTATGAAGTTTGCAGCCCAGCTTCTAAATCAAATAGGTTTTGATAATAAGCCTCCATTATAGCGCGTCTTGTTCCAGTCTTTCTTTGGGTTGTTCCTAGATGGTTGTCACCTTAGTATAAGATATATTAATTCTAATTATCTCATCTAAGACTTTTCTCTTTCCTTGATACATCATTTACAAAGCAACCCCTCATTGCTAGGGCTTAAGTCACTTTGTTCCTTCTTCACAAGTCTGACTGAGAAAAAAATGTTTCCTGATTACTATATCAGAACATCTGCTAACTGTGCAACCATGCGTGAGAGTGTTTGCAAGGAAACTGTATAGATGTGCATGTACATTTAGGCATCATAAAGCAAAAAGTCTATGAAATTATGGAGCTCTTTCCAAATGCCTATGTCTAAGGAAACCAACATCACTGAAGCCCAACCACAAGATTGATCAAAGTGTAGTGTATGACTCTGTTGGTATTGCAAATGTACCACTGAGTCAGTTTTCCTACTTTCTCCTCTGTTTCTCTGCAACGCACAGTAAATCAAATTTAATGTTTCTAGTATGCAAATGGTAGCCTCAGTAGCTACCGTTTAAGCTTAAGAATATTTGCAATGGGATTTCCTAAAAGGCTTCATAGAAAAAAAGGCTCATTGTTTGAAGCCCAATTCAACTTTTGGTTAAGACTGATCAAAATAGTTTATACAGATTTTCATAAGCTTTTTGCTCACACTGTGTATTATTTGGCTTAGTGATCACAGCTGAAAAGCATGATTTTAATAAAGAAGTTGAATAAGTAGATTAAATTTGCAGGGGCTGCCTCATTCCAATGGTAAACAAAGTAAACTACTTTAATCAAGGCAAGATAGGTTACATATAGCATGTGTATTATCATTACTTCACTTGTTCACTGCTTTACATCCATATTTAAAGTAGCCAACAAATTACAGACGCTAAGAAAGATTATGTTTTAAATACCAGCTGAGCTCCTTGATATGTTTTTACAATTTCTTCTGATGTAGTAAGGAGAGTTGTAAACTCTAATTCTAATTAGCATCCCCCAAACACCCAGGAATCAATAATTGGTTTACAAGCCCCTATAAGAAATGACTAAGCTAATCACTTTGAGTATATCCCTTGTGCAAGGACCAATCCATGCTCCTATGAATGCCTATGCTAACTACAGATTGATTTTACTGATGCAACTATTTAGCATTAGGTGAAAGAAGTGGTAGGAAAAAGATTGGTTATACTAATATCTCAAGTGATGTATACAATAAGACACATAAATACAGGGTTGAACGGGTTCCCAGGCTTGGATCTGGGAGGGAATTTTGCTCAGGGGTGTAGTGGCCACGGACTGCAAGGATTTTGGAGGTTTTCTGGCTTTGTTAAAATCATGCAGGTGTATTCCACACACTCACATTCCTGCAAGTGCTGGAGGGAAGGTGTTGGTGACCCTGGCTTCTCTTTGTCCCTGCTGCTGTGGCTTGATTCAGGCCTCTGGGACACTGCTCTCTCTGAGTACCCTGTGCTTTGTGGAAATCTCCAGTACATATAAGATTGCAAGTGTGAAAGCATTAGTGTGGGCACGTGATTACTGGCAGCTTTGATGTTAATCAACAATCATACATACCAACTGAACACCAATGACGTTTTTCTGGTGAAGGAACAGTTAATCTTATGGGCAATTTGTATGTAAAGAACTCTACTGCTTTTCCTGTAGCATTTTAAGCTCTCTTGAGTATTTCCGTAACGAAGACTTTAAAAACATTTGACCCCTGGCCAAGGGTCTGGTTGTGTCGCTAATGCTGCAGCCCCAAATATTTGGAAGTGAGTGACTTAGATCTCTCCGAGTGTGAGGCAGAGCAAACGGGTCCCAGTAAAGTAAGATCTGTTTAATTGCATCTCGTATTACTACAATAGTTATGCAGAGACAGTGTTGTATTGTGGTACATTCATTTTTATTTCTTCTAAAAGTGTTTTCCCAGATGAATGACTAATCTCGGAAATCCGTGGGTCGCTTGGGATGCAGGTAACCATGGTTACTTTGTTGCCTAGCAACACATGCCTTATGCTGCTGAGCGTGCTCCTTCTTGTGCCACTTCTGCGCAGCACAGCCCCGTTCCGCTGCCGCCCCAGACCAGCTCCCTTGACATAGAACAAGTTGTTTTGAGTTTATCTTGCAGTCCAGGAGATTAGAGCTGGAGTTGGTGTGTTTATCTGAAAAAAAGAAAGAGCGAGGCAGCCAAACTATGGTCTCTATTATGGCAACATATACCCAGTTGTGGCTTAAGGCAGGATCTGACTCAGCGTGTTGATGTAAAGCCTCAGTTGTGCTGTAAGACACAAGTTTGCACAAAAGTTCATTTGGGGCAGAATTTAAGAGTGTCAATTGTTTTCTTAACCCAGACACAGAACAAATACCAACAAACGAGGGTCTGGCTCCTTTACTGGGTGAAATGCAGCATCACTTCATTTAGAAACAAGTAATGCTCATTTATGTAATTTCAGAAACAGAAAATTCATTTATTTTATAATGTAAAAATACACTTATAAACAGGCTACAAGTCCGATTCTCCCAATTATATCAACTTAATCTGAGTTAATTGAAAATTACGAACAAAAAGTTTTACCAGGCTTGGTTATGAAGGGCTTCTCAAATGCTGCTGTTTTATGCATGCCATGACTCACCAGCATCCAGTCTTGGTACGCAGAGGTCTGCGGTTGATGTCACAGCCTTGGGCTCTGTGTTTCAGAGTGTTTTCTCAGAACAATGACTTGCAACCACTTTTCACCTGAGCACTTGGGATGGTATTGTAGTCTAGCTGGACAGCTTGTACAAACAGGAGGACAAACTGCTTATGTAAACCAGGCACTTTAAGCGCAATATTGTTTGTGTGTAAATAGAGATGCCCTTGTCTTCCTCCTCAGCCTTCCCCTCTGCAGCTCTCAACAAACCCATTGCCTTGCAGTAGGAACAGACAAAAGAAAATCGTTTCTATGCTTAGAGTCCTGATTTTGCCCTTCCAACCAGTGTTCTGCTGAACAAAAGCTCCTTTAGGAGTTTGCTTTCTGGAGTATCAATATGTTTTCTGCCTCTGGCACATACAGACATTCAGTCCAGTTAATGTGCTTTTGCAGTAAGTTCTTGAAAGCACCATTGTTCTCCTTCAGTTAATTCTTGCTCATTACTTCCTTGAGGTTAGTGCTATAGGTGGTATCTCTTACGCTAGATCTTCTGGAGTAATAAGCTCATCTGTAGTGCTAGGTCATGCACCTGGTCCCTGGTTTAGTCTGGATCAGCTCAGACTTGTCCCAACAGTTCTTGGGCACTCCTCGGGAGTTAGTACAGAATAGAAGTTATTCCCTCTAGGCAGTCTGGAAGCAGCTACCACACTTTGAAGAGCAAGAGTGGTTGGTAGTACAGACATAGGACATTCTGGTCTCTCTGTTTTCAGTATCAGAGAGAAGATTTGGGTGTGTTTAATCTTCCGCAAAATAGTGTAGTTCTTTAACTGGTTTGTTCCAACAAGTTGCTTACTTGCCACCTCTTGAGCAGGGTCAGCCTGCTCACTTTTTGCAGAGATACAGAGAAGTACGGGATGCTTATTCTGCTAATTTTCATGAGAACCATTCAGAAAATCAGAAACCTTTAAAAACTGTTGGCAGTCAGGGTGCAGATGTTGGTGGTTTGGGTGCAGATGTTCTTCCACCAATGTCTGTCATGGTGAACAATAATGTCTCAGGGTCCTTTCCCATTTCTAAGAGTATCTTAGACTAGAAAGGATCACCTAGATCCACTGAGTGATGTTCATCTGCATTTATCTGTTAATTCTTGTGTTGTAATTAGACTGTTAGCAGTAGGGTGCTCATAAAGTGCATAGCTAATAAGGTTATGATTCAAGGATGCAAATTAGCTCTACAGTTCAGTAAGGAAATAGCAATGACCCTAGCCAAGCAAGGGACTTGTGTTGCCCAGTGTGCTGCTGGTGTCCTTGTGCAGTGAGAAAAGAAGGGACTTGGAATATTGTCCAGAATCTTTGTAAGTGCATTTCTCCTTTATTTCTATGCCTTTTTCAGGGCCTATTGAAACTTTCATTGTTTTTCTTCTCTTTATTCTCCATTGTAATTACATGTCAGGACTACTCTCAAATTACACCCTTCCTTCCTTTCTGTCTGTATAACCTGTATCCTATGCTTAGCATTAGAGTTGTATTTTCTTCTTTCAACATTCTGTTCCTTGTAAAAGGCTTCCTGGTTTAATATAATTTGTTTTTCTGTGTTAATTTAGGATAATAGTTCCCCTTGCCCCATTTGCAGCCCACATAACTGATGCAACTTCCCCTTGTTTTGTTCCCAGATAAGTATTGCCACAGTATTTTAATAAAATGATGTAGGACTCTGTTTACAAAAGAGTGCTTCTGTGGTATCTTACTGCTTTCACAGGAAGCTTAACAGCTTGCAGAACAGTAAGTGGGAAATGTTTAGTGCAACATTATGCCAACTGGAGGACAAACTGTTCCTCTTAGGAATGTTTTCAGGCTTAAATGAGAGGAAAATCCCCCTTGCAGAATTTGAATTCTTGGAGGGGGCGGGGAGTGACTGCCACTTCTTTGCCTTGCCAGCAGCTCGGTTCTCAAGCACCTTCCAAGGCTTTTTTACATCAGCTGTAGTGTACGCTCAGCAGCAAGGAGTGATAAAGCTGTGACTGGCTTTTCCAAAGGATCAAGGATTCCTCTTTCATGGGTGAGGGAGTAAATCTTCCAGTCTGCCTCAGACCACAAATGTTGGATTGTGCCCACAGGGGCCAGGAGGGTACTGGGGAGGAAGGCATAAGGCCATGGCAAAGCTATTAATGTGAGTAAGCAAAGACTAGCAACGTAGCTGAAAACAATGTGAGGCAGAACAATTCAGAACTTAAACAGTGATGAGTCAGACTGAAATATGTGGCACTTCAGCCACAGATGAGAGTGACCCATCAAGAAGATAAGTGGATAGTAATGAATTAATGATTAGTTTAACTAAACAGTGAAAGGAGTTGAATTTAATACTATTCTCTCTGTTAATCCTCCTAATTGGTAAAAAATCATTGGCAAGCGGGCTTTGCCCATCAGCGGTATTCTTCATCTCTGGACCTCAGTCTCAGGTTAAAATATTCTGCTCGTTTTCTGTGGCTGTTGGGACCTGGATTTATTAAAGGGGAACAGTGCGGCTGTTATATGTAAGTGGATCCAGGACTTCCAGATGCGTGGCTAAGCTATACAGTGTGCTGGAGCCTCATGGCACAAGAAAATGTATTGTGTGTTTTCTATTTTATATCCAATCTTTGGAGCAAGGCAGCACTCAGGTGCTCTAAAGCAGACAGGGTGCTCAGCTGATGCTGTGAATTTACCATAGGGAAAGCACAGTGAGCTGCAACTCACAGCTCTCCAAGCCCCGGCAGTGCCTGAAGACTTTGTAAATTTTAAAAGATTTTCAGCCCTGGATGCCCTAGTCCTCCACCTCAGAAATATGGTCTAATAGTGGGGGAAAGAGGAATAGAATAAAAAACTCATCAGATGAAACCTGTGATCTGATAAAGAAATGCCATTCTTCACTCTAGTAAGAGATGTCTCCAGTAAATCATGGGAAATATAGTCTGGCCAGGAAGCTTCACAGGAGACAAAGCAAGGTAGTAGCTTCTAGACCACAAGGCCCCTGAAGCCATAGTTAGAGTTAGTGTTTCAGTGTTTTTCATTAAAAAATATTTTTTCCATGGAACATTCAGATTTTGCATAAACTGTGTTTGCCATAAAGAGCTGTTTTAACCAAATTCCTCCTTCATGCACATGCATAGTCTTCAGCTATGTCTGATCAAGGGGGATTGTTCTCTGGGAGGACCCACAGCCCAGGTTGGGGTGCTGCTGCCATGCAGAGGGAATGCGTTCTGGCTCAGGTACACAGGTTGCTTTCAGGTGGAAGCTGGGGGGAGCTGAGGCATTCCCAGGTTTCAACTTGGTAAGGATTTAGATAGGGTCAGCATGTGCTTTCAGACCTGCTCACTGGGAGTGTCCCACAGCTTAAACAGCCAGAAAGCAAGGGCAACAAAGCTGGTGAAGGGTCTAGAGAGCAAGTCTTATGAGGAGAGGTTGAGGGAACTGGGGTTGTTTAGTCTGGAGAAGAGGAGGCTGAGGGGAGACCTTATCGCTCTCTACAACTACCTGAAAGGAGGTTGTAGTGAGGTGGGTGTTGGTGCCTTCTCCCAGGTCACTAGCGTGTCCTCAAGTTGCATCAGGGGAGGTTTAGATTGGATATTAGGAAAAAATTCTTTACTGAAAGAGTGGTCAGACATTGGAATAGGCTGCCCAGAGAGGTGGTGGAGTCGCCATCCCTGGAGGTATTTAAAAGACATGTAGATGTGGCACTTCAGGGCATGGTTTAGGAGACGTGGTAGTGCTGGGTTGACGGTTGGACTTGATGATCCTAGAGGTCTTTTCCAACCTTAATGGTTCTATGATTCTACGATTCTATGATAAAGCACCACTTGGTGAGCTGGCCGTGAATTACAAACTTGGTAGGAAAATTATCTTTACAAATCAGCAACAGTGGAAGAATTTCTAGAGAAGGTACACTGGAAAGAGATAGGCTGAGAACATTAATTTACATGACAACAAAAAAGTTCAGAAACAGACATTTCAGTGCACCAAAATTTTATCTTCATGTAGAACTAAATAATTTATTTTTTTTTCCATGAAAAAGAACCATTTTTCTGCAGAATACATTAATCATTCTATGGTTCAAAAGTCACAGGCAAAATTGTTAGGCAGGTGATTTTCAGAGGGCCAGTACATGAAGAAGTAGTAGGTATACATAGAAAGGATTTTAGTTTTTCAAGCACGTAGAGCATTTTGGGGAAAGAAGAACTAACCGGAAGATCCTCCTTGATACCTCTGGAACTAGACTGCAGACATGGAGTTTGGTAAGCTTTTGAGGGATTATTTGAAAAGTCCAAAAGATTCTTTAAATCATGTGGAAATCTTTCTTCAAATGGAAATCCTGCCTTAGTAAAGAAAAAGGAAAGAGCATGGATGATGAAATGTTTGCTTTATATGTAAGAGGATGTACTGAGAAATGTAAAGAAAACATTACATTATGATGCATCACCCATTTTTTTCATGTGGATTTCCAGCACCAACAGCTGTTTAAGGTTTTTTTTCTCTTTTTAGGTGATTAAATTATGCTGTGTTGATTAACAGGAAACATCATAACGAGAACATATGATATGGCCTGTACTTCCCCCTTACATCCTTGGCAGCAGTTAGTCTGTATTCATAAAAAGAAAAGACTGGACCTGAAAATTAAAAACTGGGTTAAAGACCTTCATTATGTGAAAGTGAAGATTAAAAGGACAGTAGCTTTGATTACAGTATTATGTTTCTGTAAATTAATGTTAAATGTCTGAAGCTTCATAAGGCACAAAAATGTCAAAAATGGAGGCATTTTCATAATGTTATTTTGCTCACTAAAAATTAACAGTATGTTTTATTCTCATAGAACATTAATTTCTAACAATGTTTCTTTATTTGTGGCAGTTTTGAAATAGTTGCACCAACTCGTGCAACAAAATGAGAACAAGTCGCTAGTAAAAATAAAATTTATTGGTTTGGGTTTTTTTCTTTAGTATCTTCTACACACAATATTCATATTCCTGCATCCTAGATTTGTTTACACATGACATTAAGACTCCAAAGCAGGATTGCACGAAACAACAGTAGTCTGAAAGCAGCAAATGTTGGTAAGTTTTGTGCTGTGCTGTTCCTTTATAATTTTTATTAGAAACATTTGTGTGAAAGTTCTACTTCTAGCACTCATTTATCTCCCATGTAAAATTATTGTAAACATGTGTGTGAAAATAGTATTTTTCGTGACAGTTTACTGCAATGTCACATATATGTTTTATGATGTTCATGGAAAAAGGATTTATGCTATAGTATTATGGTAGATAGTAACAAGCTAGTAGTAACTAACAGATGTTTTATTGTTCTTCAAGGATGAAAATAATTAAATGAATGCAAGAAAGTGGTGATGTTATGAATAATTCTTAAAGAATAAAAATCCTGTTTTCATGTAGATGTTTATTTTCATAATAATAAAAATGAGAGCCATAATAAAAAACCCCTTGTAACCACACTGTAAAAGGAGAATGCTTTTCTTAAAAAATGTTTCCACAAAGTAACGGTCATTCTCTGAAAGAGCCTTATTCAGTGCACAGTACTGGATTTGTTTCAGATAAACAAAAACAATTACTAATTGTCATTTCTTGAACAGATTAGTTAGAGGTCTTTCTTGTGTGCGGTGGGTTCCCTGTCCCATAAACTAATACAGCAATGAGATAGTATCAGCAATCTGCATGAAGCCACTTCTCAAAAATCTTGATTTTAGTGGGGTAAAGTCATTTCAGTAGCACGAAGGGCTTTGGAAAGGAGGACTCCCATAGGAATCCATAGTATCGCCTTTTAAATTTTGATATTGCAGCTATTTATTAGCTCCAGGCAGGATGTCTGGTGCAAGCCATAATGAAGTCTCGGGGCTGTACAGTGAAAAATCTGTTTTCCTAAATATTCATAAAAGAATTTAATACAAAAGCCCATCAACCAAAATTTTATATCATAATAAAACTTCATAGGTCTCAAATATTTCCCGTGTTCCTTGGTAGCATTGAATCTCCCTGACTGAATAAATAGGTTCACAGGTTAATGACCTCTAAGAAAGCTTTGTTTTTCATCGTGTTCCTGGATTATTTGGTCTCTTTTATGTTCTCACTTTAGGCTGACTTATGAGAGTGAAAAGAGGACCCGAAATGAAGAACATCTGCCTGAAGGCAACCAAGCACAAACTGCAGGCAAACCCAGAAAAAGAGGCTGAAGATATGGACAGACCGGAATAGAAGTAGCCATGACAGATGAGTCACCTAGTTCAAAAAAGAGCAAACCTAAGATTGAGACCACATTAGCTATCCATAGATTGAAACAGAATGAATAAACTCCTTCAGGACAGTGCAAAAAGCTTTCAGGTCTGGTCAGTGGTGTGTTGGAAAGAAGTTTTAAACAGGCATTAAACATAAACAGCAAAAATTAAAGCTTCTTAAATTGCCAAAAGTAAAACATGGTGTCGTGTTTTCAGTCCTTGGAGCAATTGACTGTCAGGGAGAGAAACACAGTGTTCTTTGAGGAGGTTCATCCTGCCCCTAGAACTTCATTAAAACTATAAACAAAAGAGCTGAAACAGGCTAAGTAAACAAAGCTAGAAACAGTTTCTTCTCTTAAAATCCAAATGCAAGTTAAAGTACATTGAGAAAAGAATTTTGTTTCATTTGTTCTCTCCTGTCCTGCCATTGCCAAGTAACATTTTCAAACAGTGCTGGCTACCACTTGGAAACAGAATTAGTAGGAGGATTGACTTTCTTCCCTCAAAGAAAATATTGGCTTTTTGGTGAAATATTGGATGCTGAAGGTCTGAACCTGACCTCATCAATTTTCAACCTCAAACTTTTATGTTTAAAACTATTTTTTTTAATATGTGGAATGCTACTTTCATGCCTTGTGGGAACCGCAGCTCAATTGCTCATATCCCATTTTCTTCCATGATTTTCAGTGAAAATGCAACATCTCACATGAAAAATTATCACATTTTAGTGTTTAGTAGAAACAATTTTCTTCTGGAAAGAAACCAGCCAAATACTGAAGCTTTTCACAAAGCAATGCACGTTGGAGCTCAAGCTCATGATGCATGAAAAGCAAAGACTGCCTCTGTTAGCCACTTGCAAAACTGGTAAAGGACACTCAAAATTCACCTGGCTTTGATGTTATGAGTTCATATAAACTCACATATTAAAAAAAAACTATGCCAAAAATATAATTTAGGATGAAGGGTCAAGCTGCACAGAAGCTAGGGATCACTACACCTACAGTTGCTTCCAAAACCTTAATTTAGTTACCATGCAAATTCATTTTCTACATTAAATGTAAGAGGCAAAAAAGGGGAAGAATAAGATGTGATTACATAATTAAAGAGTATATTGAAATGTAATTGCATGAGGGAACAGTATAAAGGTTGCCAGGAAATAATTTATCTGATGTTTCCTGACTTCCAGTGTCAGATCTCAGTTCCCGACGATGGTCGCACACTAGCTCTCATCTGTACTTTTTAAGTCAAGCAGACTAAAGCGACTAAAGCGGCTGCTAGAGTGACTGCTAAAATGACTGTCCAGGATCTGGACCGAAGCTGACCAATATTTATGTTGCTAACAGCACAAGCACAGCTTGCTTAGGAGCAGCAGCACCTAAAAAAGTAAATGACAGCAAAAGAACTTGCAACCCAAGTAATATTCTTTTTGCATATTAGTTTTGAAGTTAATTCCTTAGTTGTTGGCTTGAAAAGATGTGTGAAACAACTTCTGTTACGTGACAGTGTAAGAATCTCCATCATCAGGTTTGAACCCTCAGTCGTTTTTCACATCACTGATGTCAAAACTTGACAGTTCTGACTTTTGGACAATAGGAGTCTGTTATCTGTTCTGGGAATATGAACCCATGTGCTAGTGCTTAGATGGCCTTATGAAGGAGAAAGAGAAACACAGTGATTCTTCTGTGGAGTGAATTTGTTCTCTATGTGGGACTTCTTGATTGAGGATGGGTAGCTGTGGCCTCCTTTCAATGCATGGGTGAAGGGATCTTGCTCATTTTAGCATATATTTTCCATTCTGTCATGGTTTAACCCCAGCTGGCAGCTAAGCAGCACACAGCTGCTCACTCACCGCCACCCCGACAGTGAGAAGGGGGAGAGAATCAGAAGGGTTAAAGTAAGAAAACTTGTGGGTTGAGATAAGAACAGTTTAATGACTCATATAAAATATAATAACAATAGCAATAATAATATTGTAATGAAAAAGAAAACAACAAAAAGAGAGAGAGAAACAAAACCCAGGAAAAACAATTGATGCAACTGCTCACCACCCACTGACTGACCCCCAGTCAGTCCCCAAGTGGCGATCACTGCCCCTGGCCAACATCCCCTAGTTTATATACTGAGCATGATGTCATATGGTATGGAATATCCCTTTGGCCAGTTTGGATCACCTGTCCTAGCTATGCTCCCTGCCAGCTTCCTGTGCACCTCCTCACTGGCAGAGCACGGTAAGCTGAAAAGTCCTTGACTTACTATAAATGCTGCTTAGCAACAACTAAAACATCAGTGTGTAATCACATTGTTTTCATGCTTAATCCAAAACACAGCACTATACCAGCTACTAGGAGGAAAACTAACACTATCCCAGCCAGAAGCAGCACACATTCCTGCTCCTCACTCGGAGCTGGAGGTCCTTGAGCTCACTGTGTGGTTGTGCTAGCAAGTGTGGGGCTGATTGGTTTGGTGCTGAAGTCAGGCTGTTCACTGGGCAAAGTGTGTTCCGCTTCTTATTTACAGACATGAAAAATGCCCAGCCTGTAAGATGTGGCTCAGCTTCTTTTCACCAGAATTCAGTGATGACTCCTACCTTACAATATTTGTGTGTTCAGTTATTTTAGTATTGCCAAATATCAAAGATTTGGTGGGAGGGATGGTGTGATAAGAAATTCTCAGAGAAGGACATGCAATACTATTTTGTAAGAGTCATGGAGCCACAGCCAGCCCTGTGCAGCAGTATCTCATTGTCGAAACAATCACAGGAAGGTTACTGCAATAACTAAAAAAGTTATACAAAAAAGGAGACCTTGAAAACTAGTTATTTCTCCTAAATACTTTTGAAGATGCTCTGGTGCAGCTGTACAAAGGACTCCTCGACTCTCCGTATGGATGCTGAGTCATCCTGATGTCAAATGCCCAATGCCTGCAGGAAATTACAGGTTTGTTGTTGCTGAGTCATAGTGGCAGGTACATCTCGTTAACTTCAACTGGCATACAGGAAGGACTGATATGCATCTCTCACTCCTCGCATCTCTCCCTGTCCCTCACGGCTTAGGAGGACTGCGGTCTGCTAGGAATACCCTCAGACAATGTTTATTTCCTGGTTGTTTCTTGAGCTCCTAATTAAAATGGAATGCTAGGTGGAGGAGAAATGAATATTATATGGAATGGGTCATTAATGATGGTTTGAACTGTTCTGGTATTTCTATTAAAAGATCCTCTTCCCTGCTTCAATAATAGAAAGAGAAGAAGCAGGGTCAGAACTCTTGTCTGTTGCACATAGTGCTGGCAGCACAGCTTATTATGCACCACTGAAAGTACCAGTGAAGGCAGGCTTCATTCCCGTCATACAATGCTGGTTTTAGTTGTTTATACCTTTTTGAAACACTGAGTTTAAGGCAAAACTTGTCATACCCTTCCCGTGCCCCTGGCTGAATTCTGTAATATTTCAGCCAAAAAATTCATCTCTTTCAGTGAATGAGCCTAGGAACAAAATGCCACTTTGCTCATGTTAGTACTTCGAGGTCTTTTCTTTGAAATGCTCCAGCACCACCCTGCTTTGAAGTAGGGATTTTAAGTTTGGCAGAGGGATAGTTCTTGTGTCAAGAGTAAGCCTTCCATCACACCTGTGAAAATCCTCCCATTTTTTTTCAAAGTCTTAATAATTATGTCAATTGCAATTTGTACATGTTCAGGAAAGATGTGAGAAAGCTGTTACTTTAGGCTTTTAGATACCTTCTAGAGAAACTAAGGATTGTTGCAAATTTCATTTTTACTTTAAGCTGTTACTTTACCCTTAGCTGTCCAGATGTGTTATGTGTACTTTTCCCACAAACTATGCTTCAGTCAAGGACTTTGGGGGAACTCAGGAGAACCTTTCATGTTCTGGGCCTCTTCTACCCCTGTACTGGCTTTCTGTATGTAGAAGGGGAAGGAGAATAGAATAGTGATTGGCTGAGGAAAGAAAGAATTGCAGAAAAGGAAATTGGTGAGAGAGGGTCTGTGGGGAAGAAAGTGAAGGCGGCAGCTGCAGGCACAGCTTCATAATGGAAGCTAAAGGTTTCCTGGAGACTGACTATGAAAAAAGTGGGACCCTCTGTGTTAGGGTCAGAAATGAGCCTGGGAGTAGAGAACGAGGATGACTGGGTAAAGACACTAGAACAAACATGCTGGGTATATAGACTAGGACTAGGAGAAGAAGGAAAGGAGTGTAGTACCTTGAATTATGGAAAGAGAGATAGGTGATAGAAAGAGAGATGTTACAAGAGGAACTTCTTAAAGAAGGAATAGCAGAAAAGTTGTTGGACAATATTTGTCTCCAGAGGTTGGAACTCAAGATGCTAGAGATTGTCCTTTCTCTCGGTACAAACAAATACTTGTGGAAACATAAAGGGAGAAGTTAGGATGTTTTCCTGTAAATGCAAAGAATGTATTATACTACATGTATACCAGAATATCCAATTAAGTCTACATAGAAAACTTTCATTCTAGTGTTATTTAATTTCTGATTTCCTAACTCGGAAAGTTTTAAAATGGTCATCCTGTATCTTTATAGTGTTTTGTCTTCTATGTAGCTTATTAAAGATTTTTTTTTCTATTACCTCAACACTGCAATAAGGAGCACAAGATCAAGCAATTCAGTGAGCATGCTTACATCATTTGCCAGTAGTTAATTCCTTTTTTACCTCCTTTTCAAGGAGCGAATTGTATATTTTGAATGGTGTTTTGTTTTGGTAGGCCTCCCTTACTTGTGTGTTTACGCTGGAGAAGGCAAGGCAGTGGACACCCATCTTGCATAGTGAAGTTTGCAATGAACCTTAGTTTCTGTAGGATATAACTAACAAAACGATCTTTTTTTTTTTTTGTAATTGAAAAAGATTGAATTACACTGCATGACGTTTAATTGTACTGGAATTGTGTTTATTCTGAGGCTTTACCTGATATATTTGCATCATTCCATATACAATACCCAGCTATTACTTTCATGTGAAAAGCATCAGAAAAAAATATTTTTACTAACCAGTATTGTTCGTATATTGGTATGTCCTGGGAGAGAGTCAAAGTGGAAGATTTGGTTAGCATGGAGGATAAGGAGTGAGGTGATGAGTTTTCTACCTAAAATTCATAGTTATAAATCCAGGCCACATAGGTAGTGACCAATGATTTTGATGGTTAGTAACAATGTATTTACCTAGCTTCTAAGAAATAATTTACAAAAACTGCTCTATTTTATATAACCAATTTTTGCCCTGATACAAAGTATCATTGGCACTCATTTGACCCTATTCTTTCTCTCCTAGAACCAGTAAGGAGGGAGCATTCACTCTCCATAGCCCTCCCAACAAGTATCTTCTTGAACCTGCAGATGCTGCGGTGGTGTGTGGTGAGGAGTATTAGGCTCCGGTGCTCCTCTGCAAACAGGAGCAGGGAATTTTGTGAGAGCAGACCTGCGTAGCTTTGGGAGCAGCTGTTACTTGAGCAGAAGTTTCTTCTCTCTCTCCCACATCTCAGAATGAGAATGGTCACACTGCAAACACTCATCACACTAATGATGTGCTTAAGCACCTGTTCCACTCTTCGTGTTAAACCTGTTTCTAGGCAGGTGTAGCCTGGCAGCAGCACAGTCACTGTCTCATTATTATAAGGTCAGGTTACTCTCTGCTGGCTTTGTAATGACTCTTACCTTGGGCTCCTACACCTGGCGTCCTTATGCTTGACTAGATCAGCCTGTTCTATGGATCACTGGAAAAAAACTGTCTTCTAGATTAGACTGAATCAGAAGCAAGAAGTGGGGATTTGGCACCTCTTCTTGCTCATGTAAGCAGGTAGGGAGTCTTTCCTCATACTCTCCCTGGATCCTATTTAGAAGGACAGTCAGGTACTTGCTGGAGATGCAAGCAGGTGTCTACAAACAGTATTCATTAATTATTAAAAGTAGCTACAGGGTAGAGGGAGTTGTTTGTGAGTGGGAGTTTGAACCTATGGACTGGATATGGGAAAGAAGAGCTTGCCTATGATACTGTAACTAATCAGCTCGGAGAAGGCAGAAGCATGGTAGGTGTGAACTGGCCCGATGAGGCAATGAGGAACATCGGTCAGAAATTATATCTACACAAAGCCTTTATTTAGCAATCTATGCCAATGCTGTTCAACTTATTAGGAAGGCTCAAGATTTGTAAAATATGGACTAAATAGTGCTAAATATGCTCTGGACTATGGCACAGGGGAGTGAGTCCCTCACCATTATCAGAGTTGCAGGAAACAATCTGGCAACTGAATTCTTTCAAAGACTCATGGCACAGTTCATAGGCATTTCATAGCCTAAAGGCTGAGGAGCTGTAGGAGGCTAGAACATTTTATAGCCTCCTATGTGCTATACCATCTCTACCTCCTTTTGCCCCATTGGACTGTCAGCCTAACTGTAAACCAGTATATGAATATGACCAAATACAGCTCTTGGATCCTGTGGTTAACTGTAACAGCATGACTCATGCCCTTATGTCTAATCTCTCGTGCCTTCTAAAATAGGTTTATCTAAGTCACTTATTAGCCTGTGCTAAATCCTGAACTGTGCCAAGGCATGACTCAGTGGAATGCCACCTGGCATGTGGGCATGTACCAAACCTGTGTCAGGCTCATTGGTGGAGGAAGGAAGAGTGATAGGCCACAATTAGAGGACCTCTCAAACTGATTTCATTATATGTCTTCTACCTGTTCACCTGTTCTGCGCATGGATGTTTCCATACCGTTGTCTGGAGGTCTGTCAGGGTATGAATCATCAGGCTTGACTAAAAGAGCAGTAATGACAATAAATAAATCTATTTGTGTAGTCTTGAACCAGTGGTATTTCAATGGATAAGGAAGAAATTCTAAGTATATGTATTATGAGGCATTAGACGCCTTAACTTCATTCTGTCCAGTTCCTTTCCTATTATAGATAATGAGTATTTAATTCAGTGGTTCAACCTTGAGGATGTTTGCTTCAAGTATGAAAAATGATAAATGGCATTTGTGGAATTTGCTGATATTGCCTGACTCAAGTACATGTGCAAAATTGCAGCACAATGATGGTAAACATTCATTATATTCTCAGCTGCAGTATGTGCTGCTGTACGTATTAACTACTTTTAACTCAAATGGTTGTTTTCTATAGCCAAATCTCTTTTCTACAGTTGCAGATACAGTCCCAGTAACAGTACACTACAGAAAAAGCCTCTGATTCTGTCCTCCTCCTTCTAGGTGTGGACAGTATTATTACCTTGGTATGGGTGTAGGATATGCACAGGTGTGTGCGAGTAAATCTGCTTTCCATGACTACTGTGGTTTGCTCTACTGAAAACATATCCAGACTACTTGTAACTTTTATAACCTCGAATACTGTGTTCAGTTTTGGGTCCCTCAGTACAAAAGGGACACTGAGTTGCTGGAGCGTGTCCAGAGAATGGCAACGAAGCTGGTGAAGGGTCTGGAAAGCAGGTCTTATGAGGAGAGGTTGAGGGAACTGGGGTTGTTTAGTTTGGAGAAGGGGAGGCTGAGGAGAGACCTTATCGCTCTCTACAACTACCTGAAAGGAGGTTGTAGTGAGGTGGAGGTTGGTCTCTTCTCCCAAGTAACTAGTTTAGATTGGATATTAGGAAGAATTTCTGTACTGAAAGAGTGGTCAGACATTGGAACAGGCTGCCCAGAAAGGTGGTGGAGTCACCATCCCCGGTGGTGTTCAACAAACCTGTAGAGATGGCACTCAGGGACATGGTTTAGGAGGCATGGTGGTGTTGGGTTGATGGTTGGATGATTCTTGAGGTCTTTTCCAACCTTAATGATTCTATGATTATATAAATCTCATTACATCTGCTCTGTAAAGACCCTTACAGACAATAGGAAGGAACTCAGAAAGGCACTTTAAAGTCACCTGGTAACCATTGCTGTCCAAAAGTATTTTCAGCAAGATTTTGCTGTGGTTCTTTGAAAACTCTTTAACATTGATACCAATGCGTTGAGACCATTAGAAAAACTTTTTCTAAGTTCTCTGTTCTTTTGCAACATTTACTAATTTTTGTTTCTGTTATTTGAGGCAAGTTTTTTTTTAATAAATAGATTGGTTATCCTCAATTCAGCTCTTAAGTAGCAATATAAGCAAAAAAACCAATGTGACTGTGTCTTGTAATCAGTCCAGTCTTACCTGGGACAGAAATACTATGATGCATTCAATAATAATTGCATTGCCCTTGGCATGATGTCATCCCAAGACACAGTTAAGGCATAGGATTTAGGGCCTTCCATACCTTAACATGCTTTTTTTACCTAAATCACCTACCCCGAATCATAACTTCAAATGAACATTGGTTTTTTAATCTGGAAATAAACAGAGTGGAAGGATGTTTAACATTACTGAGTCAAATCTTAAAGCTTATGAAAACCCTTCCCACTAACACCAGCTGTAATAGGATTCAGAGGCTGTTTTTACCTGGTATCTAAAATTGCATATTGGGCCCTCAGAAGATTTGTAAAAAAACTTTGTTATCTAAATTCCATTTAAGTCACAGGCTGTTTGGGTCACTTGTCTCTGTGAGCACTGATAAATAGCATGAGCTTGCACTGAGGGGAAATTTGGTATCAGAGGATCATCAGCAATAAGAGCAATAAGATGTATGGATGAAAATTTCAAATGGCATCTATTGCCTTTAGAAATTTGACCCTAACTTCTTAGGCCATGAAAGAGGGGTTACTTAAACTGAGTGCATGAGCTGTTAGGGGGCAATGAAATAGAAAGTCATACCCCTTATGAGTTCCTGAAATACTTAGACAGTTCCCAGCCATCTGTTGATATCTGTTTGTATTTATTTTTTCTAAGTTTGGCAAATCTAAACCCCAGGCTTTCAAGTACAGTTCTTCCAAGAGTTTTCCTCGAGACCAGGAACACTAGTGTCATGAGTCTTGTAAGAATTACTTTCTGATGAGATTCTCAAATGTGACGGAAGACTAACAATATGGAAATAGGACTACAGCCAGCTGGAATACTGTTACAAAAGTATTGAAGTATGTCAGAGTGAAAACATTTTGCAGAAATGTGTTTAAGAATATATAAAGTTTTAATTTCTTCAGGGGCAGGGAACCTTCTTACCCATCACCATTCATTTTCAGGTACTACCTAGAGGCATTGGATATCCACACCTAAGTCCATGTCTTACCTGACATGTAGGTGATTTGAGAAGAGGCTGATCTTAATAGAATTTGAAGTCAGTTGATGTCACCATTTACCCCCTCCTTCATTCCTTTTCTAAAAGTGTTTTAAAAGTTCTGACTTCATTTTAGCAAGGGGAGAACCACACTGTGAAATCGTGAGGAATGTTACAAAATGGAACTGGCAATTTCTCAATTTTTTTGAGGAATTCCTCCATTAATAACTGAAGAATATAAGGGTCCTGGCAAATTATCATAACCCAGCTAAATAAGTTGAATCATAAGTGGGTTTTAGCTATTATTCTTCTGAGAACAGAACCTGTTTAGAGATGGAGAGAGCATTGCAGGTTTAATAATAAGCTGATTACAAAACAAGGTTTACTAGTAAAATCCCTTGGCATTTCTACTTTCCTGCTAGCTATTCCTTGCAGCTTTTTTTTTCAGTAATAGAGATTTCTTTTATGCTGAAACTAAGTACTTTTTTGTGTCTAAACAATGTAAGATGTTCCTGTTGGTTGCAAATCAAGTACCTACTGTATCAAGGAATTTCATACTCAATTTCAGAATGAATGTTTTACAGCTTTTTGATGTAAACCATAAATCTGTGAGGATGGTGCCACCTAATGTAAACAGAGAACATGACAACTATTTTCTGTTTATTGACGTGATTAAATTACGAATTGGGATTGAAAGGTTAGGACTTTAATATTCTTTTATTCCTTCTGCCTAATTATCTGGAAGGCCATTCTGCCAGAGATTTCCATAGAATGACTGAAAATGTCCCATTCCTACAAGATTAACTTATATTCTCATCTTTTTTCATCAATATGTTTTGAACTACTTTACGTCTTTAAAATATAAAATACAGAAAATGTTTGACTAAAAATCTGTTAGGTTTAGCTGCATGCAGCTCTCCTGGCTTCAGTAGGATTAATCTATCACCTGAGAACATTTTCTAACACTGCTGGAGGAGACAGCAGAATTTAATAGATACTCTGCCTGCTGAGAAGAAACAAGGGAAAATGACTCAGAGAAAGCCTAATAGACTAGCAGCTCTCATGTCCTCCATAACTATGTTCTTTCCACCTGCATTGCTGCAGACTTAGCTGTGATCATGCCCAGTCACTGGTGTATACCTTTGTGTGCACTTAGTGCTGCTGTCATTTGCACCAGTGGAGTCAATCCAGATTTTGAGAGTGTGTATTGTAGGTTGCAAAAATTTACCTCTTCTACATTGCTGTAACTTTAGGTATTGAGTCTCAACTCTGGCTGAACATGGTTAAAAATGTGTTTTAAAGAATCTTTTCCATAAGATTCTTCCATAAAAGGAAAAGTGATTTTAAAGTTGTACAAAGGCAAGGAGAGATTATGTACCTACCTTGAAGAAAGGCATTACAGAGACCTGCTTTCAGATGCTGTATTTCTTAGGCCATTTTTTGATAATCAGTATGGAAACTGTGGATCTGATACAAGCTGAGCTGTTTGATACAGTGCTTTACAAGACATAGCACCCTTGTCTTTTAAATTCTGTAAATGGTCTATAATTGTTCACCTTTTCCCACGTAATCAAGCAAGTTCATTCAGTCATGGTGGTTTGGGTGAGGCTGAGTGTCTGTATCAGGGTATTTTTTAGAGCTTGTTTCTAAAGTTATGGTTAGGATTAAAAAACATACCAAGCACAGTTATGAATAAATAAAGAATAAACATTGTGACTGTGGATGCACATTTTCATCAACTAGACAGTCATATCTTCTTTTCACTGGTCCTCTTGCTCTTTCTCTCTCCAGGCTCAGGTGTGGTGATTGTAGACAGCTGAATAACATTTTAGCCACATGACTTTCATTAAAGCTATCAAAAACATGCAGTTAATTCCCTAGCTCAACCTTGAAAACATAAAGGTTACTGTTTATCGCTGCATCTAAGAGCGTGAGCACTTTTAACAGGCTTAGAAACAACCATTGCTTCATGTGGTAAAAATCCCCTTTATATGAGTAGAATCATATTAAATGTTCAACATCACTGTGATATTCTTTGGGTCTTTTGAGCACCTCTTTATAGACACATGAAGATGGATAAAAAAGCACAATATTCAGATGACTGGGAACAGGACATTGAAGAATCAAAAATTCAATCGTTACGCAGCTTGCAGATAAAAGGGGTCCAGTATTATCTATACATACAAGTCATCAGATGAAAGGGATTTTGACACAGCTATGACCTTTTTATGTTATTCGTTGACCCCACTAGTACACATTGCAAGTAGCTTTTCCTTCACATAGAAAGAATTAGCATTTTTATTGCTAAACCAGGCAATTTGCCTGGGGTTTATATTTTGCTTAACATCCTCATATCATTCCATAGTTCAGCTGACCCTGGTACAGCAGAGCTGGCTGTTGTGCCAGACTATAAAATCTAACAGAAGAATTTCTGTCCACATGCAATACAGAGCATGTCTAGCCCAGATCAGTGCAGATGAGGTCAGAGTGGACTAAATAGTGTCAAATGGGCCACTGAAATCAGTGAGGCAGGCCCACTATGTCAATGGCAAGCTGTGTACAACTGAATCTTGACACCATAAAATAAAAGTCATAGCTAAGGGTAGTTTAGTACAGGGTTTTACAAGAAATAAATTAAAATCAAGACCAAAAAAAGTCCGCCTAGACCACGAAACTCTCAAAGAAACTGTTTCCTCTGGTGCTGGCTAGTTTTCAAGGCTTGCCTGAAAACATGAGATAGAAATACATTTTTTAAATGAAAGTGGAGATTCTTAAATTATCTTGCCCAGGGTCACTGGGGCTCCAAGAAAATGCAAAAGCTATTGTGACACTTTTCATAATATTATAGAGTGCTGTTAATAATATGCGTTTACAGTGTTCCTTATGGGAATTCAGGAAAACATAAGAATTACTTGATACTGTTGATTCTCTATAAGTAAATCAGAACCATATTCTGATTTCAGTGATCCCTCGAAAAAACTAGATTTTGGAGGTTAATTTTGTTTAAACTCACATAACTAGGATTACATTTTTAGAGCTGTGGTCAGTTTGCCCCTGTATTCTTATGATTGCTTTAGTTTTCATGTCCTATTTAGGAAAGAATTTGAAGACTATATGTCCAAGTGCAACTAAAACTGGAATGACTTTTTGATTTTCCCTTACTTCTCTCAGACCACAGTTTATGCAGACTGGAAGAGAAAGGTCATTGATGCATGTTTTTCATATAATCATTTAAAAAACTGAACTGTTTGGTTTGGAGTGTAGTTACTAATGTCATCCCAATCATTTCAGCAAAATCCTGTAGATATCACTGGGTTCCTGCTGCTGTGACTGAGATCACAGCGTAATCCCCTTGGATTGAAATAATAACATCCAAACGGAAGGCACCCCACACCATCTATTCTGTGCTAGTAGAATTCAAAACCTGCTTGGCAGAAAAGCAGGTTTTTCCAAGTTTTTTACCAAGTCAGAGATTAAACCTGGTGTTCCCTCTGTCTAGAATTCTTACACTAGTGATATATAGAATTAAGCTTATATTTCTTCTCTTTATCTGACCCAAAAATTTTGTAATCAGTTTACATCAAGTGGAACAAATTTAACAAGGAAGATTATGCACCTTTGTCACCTATTCCTTTAGAAACTGCAGCTGTTGACCTGATGGAGAGGAGAGGGAGAGGGAGAGGAAGAGGGAGAGGGAGAGGCTGTTTCTGTTGGAAGGGACCTACAATGACCATCTAGTCCAACAGCCTGACCACCTCAGGACTGACCAAAAGTTAAAGCATGTTATTAAAGGCATTAAATGGATACAAGTTGCTCTTAATGGATACAAGTTGCTTTTGAGGAGATTCCGACTGGGCACAAGAGGAAAATTTTTCACAGTGAGGACAGTCAACCATTGGAACAATCTCCCCAGGGAAGTGGTTGACTCGGCCACGTTGGACACCTTTAAGAGTCGTCTGGACAGGGTGCTGGGCTATCTCGTCTAGACTGTGCTCTTCCCAGAAAGGTTGGACTAGATGATCCCTGAGGACCCTTCCAACCTGGGATTCTGTGATTCTGCATTGTCCAAGTGCCTCTTAAACACTGACAGGCTTGGGGCATTGAGCACCTCTCTAGGAAGCCTGTTCCAGTGTCTGACCATCCTCTTGTTAAAGAAATGTTTCCTAATGTCAAGTCTGAATCTCCCCTGACTCAGCTTTGAAGCATTTGAACATGATTGTTAAGGGAATTGGTATGGAGGGTAGAATTATATATTTAGACCCATTCAGGCGCAAGTTGAACTGAAACCATATCTACTGTACCCTAGGTAAGTATACTTTATTGAACAAATGAAAAGTACATGCTGCTTTCTGTCTGAACAACACAAATGGTCTACTAGGGAGAGAGGAATAAGTATATATGAATACAACAAGTAAACCAGAGTGTTCTGCGTATGCAAGGAGTATGTGTGCAAGTTCTGTGTATGTAAAGGAGGATTTATTTTCATAGTGGACAGATTTACTGAGGAGATAAAAATAAAGAATACTGCAGTTATAGTGCAATAGCACAAACACATCAAAAGATCTAGGCAATTAGGCTAATAAAGCTGGGGTCATGTTTTAATTAGCAGAACTGCAGAAGTTTAAAGTAAGCATGATCACCCAGTACAGAATTCCTTTCCATCTATAAACTACTATAAATTTTTCCAGAGATAATCTTAAATATTATTTCCCTTAGGTTTGTTTTAAGATTTCAGATGTTACCTGAGAAAGACCCTGAAGTCAGCAGATATAAAGTTTTTTTTAAAACACAATTGTATAATGTGGGCAAATACGTACTTTTTTTTTAATTGCATGCCAGTTTATAATTACAAATTAAGGTAGCAGACAATTAATTTATCCTTATTAATCATATATATATATATGCACATACTTTTTGGACAGGCAATTAGAAAATTCAGAACTGGAGAATGTCTTGCATGTATATTGTTAAAAGTCTCAGATTACATACTCGATTTCCTAATTTTCCTATGGCATAAGTCATTATTTTAAATGATTGGCACAATTGCCTGCTATGAAACCGCTGCTATTTCCTCAGCAAAAGTACTTGACAAGTCATCTACCAGGCAGGCAGAAATATTTGTCCACTGCACAGAGTTTGGATCAGTCTGCTCCTGCTGTACTTGAAGGATGTGTCTCCTTTTGCTGCTGTACTGCCATGGAGCACCTCTCATTGTAATGTTATGCATTTAAATGGCAGCTTGCAGTCTGCTGTTTGGTTTAACCTGGGAGAATTTGGAAGCTGTGTCAGAGGCACATCTAAACTCCATTCCTAAGTTTAAGTGGAAGGCCAAGGCTGCTAAGCGTAATTTTGCTCCTGTTTCTGCATCAGGCAGAGCAATGTATATAGGGGTAACTCTGAAAAAATTGTAACGATTAAGGCATGATAGGCATTTTGTGGTGTTTACCTGGAGGGTATGGTAGACGTGAACAAAGGCAAAGGCTATAAGGGATTGGAGGCCATAGAGGCCATAAGAGGTTGGAGGACATAGAGGCTGTAAGAGGATGATGAATTTTTCTCAACCTTCTGCTAAAATGGGGTTGGTAGGCAAAATGTGAAAAGGCTTTTGAAGACTGACTGGATATGGAAAAGAAAAAGCTGTCGAGGGTGGTAGCAAGTAACAAGTCAAATCATGATGCACTGGTCATGGTCCTTGCTGGCAGCAGGTGGTAATTGTCTAACCTTCTTCCAACATGGGTTAATGGCCTCCTGAATTAGCACAGTTCTGGAATCAATTATCAAAACTTTACACAGGATGCAAAGGTCTGTAGTTACAGGTCCTCAGCCTGTGACACTGCTGTGTTGATAAATCAAGTAAAATCTGAGACCTCTGCCAGGAACTTGCATGGTAAATTAATGTAGAAAATCCATCTCAGCTGCTGCAGAAGATGGAGTTGGTACCTCTGTTGTGCAGTTTCTGTTGTACAGCTTCCTCCAGTTCACCTCAGAGAATGTGTCACAGCTAGACAGCATCACAGCTTACTGTTACTGATGGTCATATGACATATTTTGCAGGAGTAGGAATTCAAGCATTACCTGGATTTAATTTAATCCAGATTAATTGCTAATTACAGTCTGCAGAGCCAGGTGCAGCCATAAGGTTCATTGGGAGGAGTGTCTTGTGCCTTGTTTGTTGGTCTCCCTCCCCAGACATTGTCACACGTTATGCCTCAGCATGGGGTAGGTGTGATGAGCCGCGAGGCAGCCTTATTGCCTGGTGCCATGATGGAGGCTGCATGGGAAACCATGAACACAATTTTCTAGCCGCTGCATGGCTCTGTGGCTGTTCACCCACTGCAACATCTGCTTTGTGGCAGTGTGTGACTGCCAGGAGAGTGAGCATATGTTGCCACCGTGGTGGCAAAGGAGGAGGAGGAAGGTGTACTGGACAGAGCTAGGGGACAGGAATTCTTGTTCTAGCTATGGTCTTATTTTGGTTCCAATTTAATATTCTTCATTGCCTGTCTAAAACCCTTAATATTATTCTGTAACTTTTTTTTTTCAAATTCTATTACAGTGACAGCTGTATGCAGGAGCAAGTACAGTAGCATATGCTTTGCAAGTAAAAGCTGGCCTATGTGGAAAAACTTTTGGCGCAAGGCTCTATTTAATATATGAAGAACAGACTGGCTTCCAAACTGGAAGAGAAATCCTATTTTTGGCAGAGAATGAAAGCAGAAAATAAAGCAATAGACAAAAGAAACAGAATAATTTCCAGTCACTTAATAAGACAGAGGAAGCAATGGAAAGGATGAAAAAATATTTGGATTTCTCTTATTAGGAATGATACAAACTCACAAGGACTTGTCTCTTTGTGTAAGATTATCACTTTGACTCACAAATTGACAGACTCTTTATGATCTCCTCATCTGTGGTTCTTTATAATTTGAATAGTAATTTTAAAATTTCAGTGTAGAAAAGAAATCAAATGTGTTTGTGAGAGAACAGCCTCCTCCTTGGATACAAGGAGTGTTGTATATGTTTAGTTAGTGTGAATCTAAGGGGTATAGTATATGATTAGTTAGCATGAATCTGGATGCTTTCCTTTTTGATTAAGCATTGTTAATAGTTAATCTAAGGCTACGGATGGGGTGTCTTGGCCATCAGCTCACTCATTTAATTAATGACAAGCATTCCTTTTTAGAAGAAAAATGAGAGTTGCTAAGAGAAAATAGCTTTAAGTTGTTTTTATGTAACAAGGGTTAGGAAACCTCATCCGTCAAGATCACCAAAGACCCCTGAAGAGAGGAAAGCAGGCGTGGATGAGTCCAAAGTGGAGCCAAGAAGACTGACTCAGTGCCATTATATAACTTTTGTAGATTAGAATGAATATATATTAGATAGGTAGAATATGTATGAACTTATTGTATAAATATGATTAGGTAGCTGGCTTCGGTGTGCTTGATTTGTGGAAAACCACTGAGCACCCAGGCTTGTGCAACCTTGAAATAAATTAGCAATGTCTCTTTTGAGTGTGTGATTATTGACTCATTGCACACAGGGTGACAGATCTGCTTTTCAGACAACATGTTGGCAAGGGTAAAATAAGTAAAATGTCCCTGCGATTTGTTTGCACATTTGATATGTAAAAGTTCAAGAACTGTGAAAGGTGTAATAAGGTCTAACATTTCATTTTAATTCTGAAATTATGGAAAGCATATATTAAGGCTTCATTTGAAACACAAATAATGCTACAGTTTCAAATAATCAACCTTTTTGACAACTGTAATTATAAAATAAATATATAAAATATAAAATAATCTCTTATTACCTGCTGAGAAGATTTCTTATACATGCCACTGATGTAAAAGTTAACTTCATTAACTTCTAATACATCTTAGGCCAATTTCTCAGTCCTATTCTTGCCTGTGAGTACCATTTTTGCCTATCTTTTGGCACCTACAAATAAAGGAGTGAGCAGCGCTTAGTTGTGGTATGCCTGGTTACCTAACTGGAGTATAAATCACTGGGCAATAAATGGGGGATACTGGATAAATGCAGTCACACATAGGGAAGGTATACTTGTGAGAATGCAGGAAGAGAAAACCATATGCAGAAATTCTAAAAGA
The DNA here is from genome assembly GCF_949628215.1 of Phalacrocorax aristotelis. NCBI lineage: Eukaryota > Metazoa > Chordata > Aves > Suliformes > Phalacrocoracidae > Phalacrocorax > Phalacrocorax aristotelis. The sequence goes on along the minus strand of NC_134278.1, from coordinate 29,541,928 downwards.
GGACCTAGCAAAAAGACAGCTACTCTAACTAGGTAAGGATCAGTACAGCTCCAAGCTCTAATAATGTTTCTGTTGTTTTTTTTTTTAATTAGGTGGCAATATAAACTGGAATTTGACTATCTGAGGTCTCTTGCAAATCTTGATGCTGAATAATATTTTATGTCAGCTGTGAAGAAATGGTGAAGACACTTTGAACAAGACAACCTACAATGTTTTTCAATAATGATGGCAAGGAACAGAGTTAGAGGTAAAACCAGATATATATCCTATTGCTGAAGGAACACATTAGATTAGATTTTCCTGAAGGGATTTTGATGTTTGAATTTCGTCTTCAGGTCTGTAATGCAGCCTCTAGGTATTAGTACAGAATTTTATACATTTATGGTGGTGAGGGAGAGACTTAGTGAATATCTCCTTTTGCTGGCCATGTAATTGCCAGCCTTGGAACTAGGGAGCTCAAGGGTCTTTGTTCTCAAAAGCTCCTGAGATAGGTCTTTAAATAAAGTCCACCTTAGCTTGTATATCTGTACAGTACTGTGTAGCATGGATGTTAGCTGGCACTAGCCAGCTGGCACCAGTTTGGAAATCTCCGCATGTTATAAGAATGCTAGAAGTCTTTAAAAGGCCTTTTATTTTTAAAACTCTTGAAATTGGAGGAAACAATTTTCTATTTGAATTCTTTTCTCTGTTAACCTTTAGTTACCTCCTTTAGCTGTCTTTAAGGTGAGGACTACTTTTGAAGCCAGTCAAGGTAGACAGGTGTCTTTTCGCATACCTGACAGGATAAGAAATGGAGGTGGCCACATCCTATAAAATTTAGGTGATAAAAAGAAGTGATAAAATTATACTGAGAAATTTTCCATGCCTATGAACAGATGACAGGATGTAACCTTGAGGTTCTTCTCAGGTTCTTCCAACCTGAGAAGCATTAGGCACTATCCAAGGCCTATCCCAGCTACAAAATCTGTATCCACTAAAGTTTCTTTTGAACAATTTAGGCATTGAAGGGGATCCACAGAAATCAACAGTTGAAAGTTACCTACCTTAGTGGGGAGAAAAAAATGTTTCCTGGTGGGTGCCCTGAGGCCTGACTCTTTGCTGCTTAAAACAATGTTCATTCAGACTACACAGAAATTTGCCCTTCTGGAAAACCAGTTTGAATGGGAGGAGAGTACAAACTTGTTTTTGGAAAATAAATGAAAAAACCCCTGACAACTGTAGCTGGCATCAGAGGTAGCTCTAAATCACAATGATGGTGAAGTTATGTGTATGAAGATTGCTGGCAGCTTGCCAGCAGAGAGCTCCCCTGAATTGGCAGTTATTTGCCACACTAGCTGTCATCAGAGAAGTTGTATCTCTTTTTTTGCTGCTGAAGAGCTGCTAATGGGATAATGAGCAGTTTGTACTTTCTCATTACCACTTATTCATCATAGACAGTGCATACAAAGTATCTCGAGTTAAAATATTAAGTGATCACTTTTGTGATGTTTGGTCTGTGTCATGTTTCCGAAGTGTCTAGGTTTTTAGATTAGTATTTGATAAACTGTGGTTGAAGCTCAGCATATTTCAATTAAATAATTACTCACACTCACAAAGTCAGTTCTACATTCTAAAAGAAAGGGGTGATTTTGTGCAAACCTCTGCTTCTCCTCCGGAAAACACTCTTCTGGGCTGTTCTTCTGAGGCTCCCTTTCCAGTGATGTTACAAAGAACATATAGCTATCAAAATATTAGACTACATGATACATACCCTTGAGGAGCTGAATTTACTAATAACAATGATAAATATGATTTGTAGGCAGTATAAGCTGGAAAAAAAATTTTAGCACAGAGTTATGCTAATGTTAAGATTGAAACCATCTGAAGGCTTCTTAACAAGGAATATGAACTAAATTTTGCTACACCTACCTGACGGGATTAAAGACTGGGAAAAGTGCTTCTGTAATCAAATGGAAAAGGAAGAGGGGAGGGAAGATGGGAAAAGCAGCTGAAAAAGGAAGAGCCTGAGAGGCAGGTCTGCTGCAGCCCATTCATCTGCCAGGAACCAAGGTCAGTGGGATAAGGGTGGTGCGAATGTTTCTTGGAAGTGTTTCTCTGATCGTGCAGTAGCCATCACTCCATACTCTTTGACCCTTTCTTTGGTGGCCAACACAAAAATTTTCTTCCCACCTTAATTTTTTATGCCATTTAACTTTGCATCATTATGCTGGAGGCTGTTGCCTCATTTAACAATGGCCATGCACTCTGGACATAGATAAGTATAGTTATGAAAGACTTCTGTACAATTATAAACTTTTCTGTACTTTATAATACACTTACCTTTAACAGAAATGCCTCTCACATGGAATTCAGTGATAAATGTAAAATCAACATAGTCCCATTCATTTTACCTTCCCTTCTTTCTGTTGGACAGTAACAGAATACTTCTCCCTCTTAGGATGCCTCCCTCTCTGGAGCTGTTTTTGGAAAAAGACTGTAGAGAGGTGTGTTTTTATGAAACGATACTCCCACATCCATGTGAAAGCAGTTTTTTTTGCAAAAGCTTACTGACAGAAAATGTCTTTCTGAATCCATACAAAAAGCCAGTTTCTTTACAAAACCCTGGATATTCCTCATTCAGATACAGTAGATTTGGCCTGGTTTAACTTATTTGCCAAAGGTGGGAGTATGGTATTACTGAACTAACGGTGCTCTTTGCAGTAGTCCATGTACTGTGGTAGATGTGAAATGGATTTCCACCAGTTTCTGGATCAGATTCTCAACTTCTCTGATCAGCACAGTTCTACTGATACTAGCAGCCTCTCGCAAGCACGTGTTGGCAAAGAACCCTCTCCATGTCCTATTTCACTCTGTCCAGAAAACAGAATGAAACAAAACAACATTCTTTTTAGGGGGATCTAATAGGCACTTGAGATGGAAATAGCTGATCCTTCCAGTGCTGATGAAAAGATTATTCATTAGTAATGGTGTTTGCCAGAGTGGTGCCTCAGAAACTACACTCTTCAAGGCACAAGTTGTTCTTTCTTGGTTTTATGTTCTGTTTAGCAGAACAGAATAAAGTATGGTAAAGATGTTTTGTACTGGCAAAAATGTAATGAAGTTCATTAAAAATATGTAAAAATGAGCCAGATGCACAATCATAGAACAATTTAGGCTGGATAGGATCTGTGGTAGTCATCAGGTTTGATCCACCACTTAAATGAGGGCCAACTTTGAAGTTGTATCAGGTTACTCAGGGCCTTGTACAGTCAAGTTCTGAATATCTCCAAGAATGGAGATCCCACAGCCTCTCTGGGCAACCTGTGTCAGTGTTTGACCACCCTTGTGAGGAATATTTATCTTGCTCTGACAAATAAGATTTTAAACCCAAAGCGTGTTGTTTTCAAAATATGTGCTGAGGTTGTTCAGGTTTGCATTTAAAATGAAAAACTGGAGAGCCAGAAGGCCTGTTTCTGCCTGGCCTCTGCTTCTCAGACTACTTGGTCTGAGTAGTCCTGCTCTGAATTGTTCTCCACTTGGCACAGCTCATCATAACACAGACTGACAAGCAACTGTGCCATGGCAAGATATAGGTCCATAACACCTGTACATTGCCTAAAAAAGGCATCTGTGCAATTGTGCTAACTGTTGTGTGATGACAGTCTGAGGGCAACATTTTTGTAAAAAGTATTCTGCAAGGAAAATGTTGACTTCCATCCTACCTGTCTTGCAGGAGCCCAGTCCTATGGAGTGTGCTGGGTGTTGATTTTTTTAATGTCTGCTTGACAAAATGTCAAGTCTTGTGAGTAAGACTATTTCCTGAATACTAAGAAACTTTCAGTTGTTGCCTGCTCTGCTCTGTGACAAGTGGTGCAGTTCAGAACAGGGGCAGATACAGAAATTCCACAGATGGAGTCACAAAGTAAGGAGCTGTGGCCTTTCAGTGCCTCCAAAATGAAGGATTTTCAGAACCATACTTTGGGACCTGGGCACCTGTATTTATGAATTTCACTGGAGATGCCAAAGATTTTTGTGAACTATAACTCCTAACCCATAGTCATTATTTTGATGGAGTAATTTTAACAAACTCATTTAAAAATTTTTTTTATTTTTTAGTAGTATAAAAAATTGCCAAACCTGCATTTTTGCAAGGTTAAATGCCATTCTTAACATGATGCTTACTTGAGTTTACTGAATGACCAGTTGTTGGGAAGGGCTGCTCTAAGAACACATGATACATTCATCCTGTAATATTATGTCAGCTAAAGGAACTTGAGTGAATGAAAGGTCAGTTAAACATGGTGCTTTGAAGTGATGTTAAATCTGATAAATTAAGAAAGCATAATAAAGACAAATTTAGCTAAGAAAAACAAGCTTAACTATCTAATCTTTGAAATATTTTTAGAGATGTAATACAAAAAAGACCCCTTATCCCAATTATAATGCAACCAGATCCACCAGTATTAATTGACAACATACAAGAACCTAGAATAACAGGCTAGGACTGCACGTTGTTCTTGCAGTGTGCTGTGCCTTTCAAATCCCTGTCCATGTGCCTCAATAACATACTGTTGTTATAATGCCCAATATAGGTTCTACCTCTAAGGAGCCTAACAATAGCTTCTATTCCAGAACAGAAATAGCTTGTTACAGGACAAAAGCCTTTTGTGTGGAGAAAAGTTGAGCAAAACAGTTTTATGCTCAGTTGTCTTTGTTTCCAGACAGACGGGCAGCTAGTAATGTGCATTTGTCAGTTTACTACTTTAACACTGTTCCAGAAAGTGGTGCTCTTGGCCATGACATGTTGGGGTTGTTCTTTATGGTTCATAATCTGCATGGCCTTCTGAGAAAAGAACTGTACAGCAATTCTGTTTTAACTAACCTTTATTGTATCTGTGCCTATAAATACGGGATGTCTTTCTACTAGATTTTTACTAGGCCATTTCTAATGATGACATGAGCTAGAATGAAGAGGACATGAACAAAAAGGAAGATCTTACTCAGCAGGTAAGAGACTGACTGTGAATGATTTCCGAGCAGATATGCTGATATAAAATACTTTTTGCATCCACTTCAAGATTTCAAGTGAGTGAATACTTCATTGTGGATTGCGTGCAAGGCTCTTAATGCATGTTTATAGAGCATGGTCTAATTCTGAAGCAAATGCAAGTCAAAGAAAGGCTTCTTCTTTAAGCCGAAAACCCATTTGCTTTAGGAAACAAACCTGACACATTTTAACTTCCTATGTCTTTCATTTATAACTCTATCAAAAGTAACAGAAATAAAGGTCAGAAATCTGATCCCATTAATATTTGTGGGAAAACAGATTGGCTTCATTAATGTGAATGAAAGCACTACAATCTGTGGACCAGAGTCTGACCTGAATTAAAAAGTAACACTCTTGGTTCAGGCTACTGACCTATGTGGAGCTGCTCAGTTTCTGTAGGAGTGCCTTTTAAAACAGATTCTGGTCCTGAAGTTGTATTATATGCTTTAAATAAAGTAAAAAAAAAAAAAAGTACCTATTATTTTGATTTGTGTCCAGATGATCTCATTGTAAAATTGTGAAATTAAAACAGTTCATTAAAAATACTGAGAAAGATGTAATGTGGCTTGGAATTGATGGTGCAGGCAGACTTCCTGAGGTTACTAGACATTTTTATCAAGGTGAGCAAATAGATACTTTATATGTCAGAGACGCACCTACTTTGAGTCACTGACTGCCTCCTAGACCATCTTTGTATATGAAATGAGTCATAGAAATTAGACATAAAAGTCTTGTAGATCATTAAGTCCATTCCCTTGCAAATGTCTTCCTGAGGATTAGTCAACTGTTAAATGGATCCTGCTTTTAGAACTCATTTACACTGCTGCAAATTGGAGATGACACCACCAGTGTGCTTTTGTGGTCCCAAATCACTGTGAAGGCAGGATCAGCTTCTTCATTTTGAGACTATCTTACTTAGGGATTTTTTTTTACATGGTGTAGGTGGCATAGTCCAAGGGAAAGTATTTGCACATAACCTTGCCACAAGGACAACTCTGCTGCTTTGAAACAGCAAGAGAATCAACGACCTTGAGAAGCTCATCTAATAGTTGCTTATATAGTATGAAGGCTTTGGATGGGAATAACAGATAAAGGCAGACGACAGATGTGAAAATAATGTGAAAATGTGACACAGTATTGTGAGCTAAACTGATTCCATTCATTTTCACATGAAGTATGTTAATAATCTTGAGTATATTTAAAAGTTTCAAAGAAGGAAGGAGACTTTACTTCTGCTCCTAACATTACCACACATCTTCCTGGGACCTACGGTAAGTTTGTGCTTCACCTTAACTGCAGAATAATCACATGTACCTAATGTTTATGCTACTTGCAGGTCCTTCACTGGGAGGTATTTGCGGCAGTATATCACTCTCAAAGAACTGCTTCATCAAACAAGGTCACTACGAGAGAAATTGGTCACAGCAATATCTTGACAATGTGCTGTGATCTTCATGTCTCTAGCTTACAAGGCACCACTGTCTGTTTATCATAGCACACATTGTTTTAGTGCCGGGCAAGAGCCAAAACCTCTCTCTGTGCCTGGAGCTACTCCCTGGAATTGTCTGTGTTGTGCTCCCTATGACTCCATGGGCCAGATTCCCTCCTGGTACAAACCTGGGTAGCTCCAGTGACTCCAGTGAAGCTGCATTAATTCCCAGCAGTAGAAAATTTGTTCCTGCATCCTCTGCTCTTTCACTGCCTGGTTACTGGGTGAGCAGCTGGGCAATGCTTTCCATGCATCAGAGGAAAGGGCAGAGAACGCACTTGGGCACAGGCATACTTGCTTTATGGGCGCTGTTGTCTAAGGTCTTAAGCAAAATCTCTTGTTAAGACATGACTTCTTGTTCTGGAGATTCATTACCGCATGAAAAGATTAATTAAACTTGAACATACCAACCTAGAGGAGCTGTAAAGGGTAACCTGGTAACAGCCAAAGTGGGTCAGAGAAAGTTCCTCAGCATTTACAGTTCCAGAGCGATTGAAATACTTTGAGAAACTGTGTTACTTTTGAAAGTAACAGTGTGAATAATATCACATGTCAATACAATTTGAACAATATCTTTATATTGGAAACATTTTGTTTCAGTTTTTCAGTATTGTTTTATATGATAGAAAAAACAAAGTCAAACCTAAGTGAAGCAGTTTAACTTTTCATAAATGAAAAATTCAGCCAACCAAACCATACATATTTTTGGCTTTTCTGTTTAGGAGGATTTCCCATGTTTTTCTAATTCCTAGTTATACCAGATTTTTATGTTCTTTGCAAAAGTAATCTTTTGTTCTTGAAAAATCTTTAGTAATAAATCAGGAAGATAATCACAATTTGACCTCTTAACAATCAGTTAAAATAATGGCTGAAATAATATGAATAATCTGAAACAAAACAGAAATTGAGAATATGACTGAGACCCCAGTGCATTTTGCTGAGTGGTTGCATCACTGTTCTGGGTAGCCAGTAGCAGGAGCATTGGGTTATCTTGTTGATTAGATATATAAAAGCTCCTGCTAGAGTTGCACCTTGCCTCTTTCATCTTTTTCTGTGATAGAAATCCTTCTGCAGCTATTCATCTACGGTTACTCAGAGCATCTTCTAAACTAACTCCCTTTCTCCCTTTTTTTCCTTTCAAATGCTATAATGTGAGTTTCTTTTTCTTATTTCCCTGTCTCTCTTTGTCAATACATTTTTGAGAGAGGTTTATAAATCCCGATAGCTTTTGCAGTCTTGCCTGAGGTCATGAAGCAAACAAAAAAGGAGAAAAATAGGAGAAAAATAGAAGGTCGTCTCTGCCGCTCTGAATTTGTCTCACAGAATATTACAGATGTATTTTCAGTCACCTATAAAAACCTTTTAAGGCAAAAGTTCAATAATTGCCTTGGATTTTCACCTGTGTTTCACACACCAGAAATCTTAGCACTTATTATTCCTCCCAAAGGCAACACTTTACATTTCCAAATGTTCTTAGCTTGCCGATTGGCAGGTTTACAGATGAACAGCCTTTTGGCAGTGCTGTATTTCATGATACAGTTAACGTTCCACTTCAGAGCTTGTACAAAGCCTAGAAGTGAACACAAACTGATTAAGAAAAATTGCTTTAGAAGTATGTTTTCTGTGTTACCACAAGATATAAAATGTCTGTCAGCTGTAGAAGCCTGATGGCCTGCCAGAAGTGACATGTAATTGGGTTAAGTAGAACAAGCGGTTTCACCTGCATTGTGCTGAAATATTTGCTTGCTGAAACTGTCTTCTATTCTCTCCTCTTCCTGCCCTGCATGGTGCCCTAATACACTGCTGTAATGCGCAAGTGTAGCCCTTATGCTTTGTTGATAGTCATAGATGTCTAGGCTCATGTGTACCTGAAGTGATACAGTAGGATCTAGTGAAGACAAGCAAAGCTGTTATTTGTATAAATTGAGATTATCCATAATTTCCACATCCATAATGGGAAATGAAGTCTGATCCACCCCTAATCCTGCTGTCTGTTGTAGGACTTGCACTGGTCTACCTCTGCAGAAACCTTACCAGGTTCAAACTCCCAGTACAGAGGGGATCAGTGTACTAGCACGAGTTTGCAGCACTAGGGCAATAAGTCCTGATGGAAATCAGAATGTGGGGGTGTACCAATACCTATCAATGATGGTTAACATCAGATACATCTTTTAGAAAGAAAATCTGAAACTCAGATTTGTTGCATAAACTGGCCCACACTTTATATTTTGGACCTAATCCTTCTGGCAAGAATATTTGACTCACCACCCAAGTGTTCACTTCCTAACAAAGAAAAGCAAATTTTGAAACTTTCAAGACCTCTGACTTAGGGTAGCAGTAAATATTTGAAAACAAGCAAACAAAAATTGAATGATGCTGGAACAAGTACTGGCTAAAAGAACTTTCAAGTAGCTTTAGTATTTCCTGTTAAGGTTGCCACGCAGCAACAGAACTGTAGGAACATTCAGCAATGAAATAAAAAATAATCAGAACTTTTGCCATATTAATGCCATGACAGTTTTGCTTTCCTTTTGGCACAGCAGGACAGATGGTTCCATGAAATTAAGTCACAATTTGTATCCAGCTCACTTGTAGTGTAATTCTTTCAAGCTGCTATTTTACTTAATCATCCCTGTCTTCTGTAAACAAAACTTGCTAGAAATAAAATGTTAAGGAGATAATTCTTAAGTACTATCTCCTGGGTGCTCTCCCCCTGTGCACAATACTAGGCCTTTTCTGCTGGTTGACACCACATGAACTAATAAACAGTAAGACTTTGTCATAACTCATGCGTATGACAATTTTTTATATGAAAGGATCCTGTATTTGTACCTTGTAACAAATCTGGCACTGTTTAATTCACTGAAGAAAATATTATTAATGGTTTCTAAACGAAAGCTCATAATTGAGTTTATGTAGAAATGAAGAGTCATTCTCATGCACAAAGTCACGTGTGCCGTGTGCTGAGGATCTTAAGTAAAGCATAGATTGCTCTCTGTAAGATTTTTTTTTTTTTTTATTTGAAGGTAAAAATGATCACTGGTTTTGTTTGAGAGGAATGGCTGCAGTATCTTTTTCAGGTCTATGATCAAAATGCAGTACAATAGTCTCAATTTCCTTACGGTGGATAAACCCTTTGCAGCATACTATAACCTAGTATAGTATAGTAGCCACTATAGCCACATTAGTTATTAGACATCTACTGCAAATGAATGTTTCCATTAACAAGTTTACAAGTGGTCAGTCCTTATCCTACTCATCTCTATTCAGAAGGAATTTGTTTTGGTAAAGCTTATAAAGTGGGGATGGTACCTTGTGTTCACGAAATCATTTAGAATGGCTAATTCTAAGTTCTGCCAGCAAGGCCTCAACTCTGGACATGGGGAGACCAGGCTTCAGGTTATTCAGAGAATTGCTTAGTAAGGTCACCTGGGAAAAAGCTTTTGAAGGTGCTGTGTTCCATCAGTGCTGGTTCTTTTTAAGTACAACCTCCTAAAAGCACAGGATGAGGCAATCCCAAAGTAGGAAGTCAAGCAGGTGAGGCAAAAGGCTGGCTTGGCTGACCATGGATATTTTCCAGAAATAAGGATTAAGAAGAAAGTATATGGCCAGTGGAAGAAATATACTTCCATGGCAGCATGGGAGGACTACAGGGATGCTGTTCACCACTGCAGGGAGGAAATACTTGTGGCGAAAGCTCAGTTAGAGTTGAAGCTGGCTAGTACCATGAAGGACAATAAGAATGGCTTTTTAAAATACATTTACGGCAAAAAGCAGGCCAGAAGTAACACTGGCCCATTGCTTGATGAGAACGGTCACCTCACAAGCAGGGACACAGATGAGGCAGAGACATTTAATGCTTTCTTTGCCTCAGTCTTCAACACCAATGGTGGGCTCAGGGACCCCCAGAGCCCTGGCTAGAGAACCATGACTGTGGGAATGATAAACTCCCAATCAACCATGAACTTTTGCAGGACTTGCTGCCTCACCTGGATCCCTATAAGTCAATGGGGCCTGATGGGATTTATCCAAGGGTACTTAAAGAGCGAGACCTCTCTCAATGACTTTTCAATGCTTTTGAGAATCTGGAGAGGTCTCAGTTGACCAGAAGCAGGCAAATATTGTCCCAGTCTTCAGAAAAGGCAGCAGAGATGACCCTGGTAACAATAGGCCCGTCAGTCTCACTTGTGTGCCTGGTAAAATCATGAGGAAGATTATTTTGGGAGTATTTAAAAAACACCTGAAAGACACCATAGTCATTGGTCCTAGCCAGCACGGGTTCACAAGGCGAAAGTCCTGCCTAACCAAATTTTATTTCCTTCTATGACAAGGTCACCCACCTAGTTGACAAAGGGAAGCCAGTCAATGTGATCTTTTTGGATTTCAGTAAAGCTTTCGATACTGTCTCTCACAGTATCCTTCTGGACAAGATGTCCAGCACACAGCTGGATAAATGTGTAATGTAATGGATGAGCAATTGGCTGACGGGTCGGGCTCAGAGGGTTCTAGTAAATGGGGTTACATTGAGCTGGCGGCCAGTCACTAGTGGGGTTCTGCAGGGATCCATCTTAGGGTCAGTACTCTTTAATCTCTTCATAACTGACTTGGGTGCAGGACTGGAAGGAATGCTAATTAAGTTTGGTGACGACACACAATTGGGAGGAGCTGTTGACACTCTTGAGGGCAGAGAGGCCCTGCAGAGAGATCTAGACAAATTAGAGAGCAAGGAAATCACCAGCCATACAAAGTTTAACAAGGGCAAGTGCCGGACTTTGCACCTGGGGCACAGCAACCCTGGGTGTACACACAGACTGGGGAATGAGAGGCTGGAGAGCAGCTCTGCAGAGAGGAAAAGTGGGTTCTGGTCGATGGCAAGCTGAACATGAGCCAACAGTGTGCCCTGGCAGCCAAGAGGGCCAACCGTGTCCTGGGGTGCATCAAGCCCTGCATTGCAGCTGGTCGAGGGAGGTGATTGTCCCTCCCTGCTCTGCGCTGGTGCGGCCTCACCTCGAGTGCTGTGTGCAGTTCTGTCTTTTTGACCGCTGCCCTGGAAGTTCAGTTATTTGGCCAAATTAGATCCTGAAATTCATTTAAAACCTGTCTATTTTCAGGTTTCACTTCCCATACTTATAAGAATTGCCAATGTTCTGTGTTTCAGGGCAATGAATTTCCTTTATAGATACAAATGCTTTTAATATGAGCAATAATATACTTAAATGTAATCTTTGAATACATTTTTTTCACATTTAAAGGGCACATGTTTGACAAATGATGTTACATGGTGTACAGTGTCTTATATTTTAATCTACTAAATCTGCCTAAAAACTATATTATGAAGGCATTTTCAACACTTTTGTTCTAAAACATAAGAAAAAGAATTCTGTGAGAATTTAAAAAATCAAAATAGCAGAATTTGAGGGTCAGTAAGTGTCTACAGACACCTCTATCAGCAATACGTAATGGAAATGCTACAAGGAAAATGCAGCTGGTGGTAGTACTCCATTGCCATGTTCTGTTTCATTCATGCATGTTATTTGGTTGTATATTTTATTGCTGGTTACAGAACACATCTAAAAGTGACAATGAAGAAGTTGATGGCAACAATATATGTGGTTTCAGAAAGAAAAAGGGAGTCAAAGGTCCTACAAAACATGTTTCTCCTTTAGAAAATGAGAAGATGGAGCTGTCCCGCACCTCAAAAATTCCAGATCCTTGTCATCTTCAAGCAACCACTGGTTGCTCAGAACCACCATCAGACCAGCCGCTTCAAAACCTGACTAGCTTTCCTCCAGTACAAAAGGACAGAGGGGGTTGTGACAGTTCCCACGCTGGCAGTGACATGAAAGAAGGCATGTCTGGAGAAACACGAGAAATCCAGGAAAATGCTGACACTGGGAAAAGAATAATAGGAAAAATGCACAAAGAAATAGAAACACCAACTAAAACGGAGCTACCCGTGGGCGTGCAACCTGCAAGGAGCGCAGGGAAAGCTGGTTGCGCAGAGGCAGCATGCAGGGGAGACGGCAGTAAGAAGGCAGAGAGTAAGCAAGAAGAACAGGGTGAGATGGAAGAAAAAGATATTAAGTTTCACATAACAAAGATGGGGTCACTGGGCAGTACTGCAGCCACACAAGGAAGTGGTACTGCGGAGTCCTTCACAGGGACACCTGACATTTCTAAACAAAGTTTGCAAGAGTCGAAAAACCTGCTGAGAGAAAGTCGTCTGCCTGATTATGGGCCCAACTATGGTGGCAAGGCAGGTGGCCCTTTTTCTCAGAAAAATACGAAGGCCCAGGAGAAAATAGATGACAAGCGGGGCCAACCATTTCAGACTTATAGTCCTCATATTGGAGAGGAGAATCGAAAGTACCGCAACTTCCACAAGGAAGGAGTGGGGCAGCAGAACAAACCTCTCCTGGTCCTCAGCTCTGCTGGGTCTGATCAGCAGCCGCCAGTGGGAAGCGATGTGGAACACCTTATTCTGAGACTACCAGCAGCTTCTACACATTCAGAAAGCATGGCTCCTGAGATTCAGTTTGACTCCTCTGCAGGCTACGCCGGTAAGGATATTTAAACATCACCTGCTGTCCTGTTAAAGAAAATGCTACTGGTTTTTTTTGTGGGGTTTTGTTAAGGTGCAAACTTTAGTCAGAGCTAGTGCATGAGAGAATTGACACCTGTGGCTTCTGCATGATTAGGACAGATCAGAAGTTGTACTCTACACCTAAGCTGCTCGCTTTTTTTTTTTTTTTTTAAAGTAAGGCATTTATGAAGCCCAGCTGCCTGCCAAAAACTGCCATGCACAAGTAGTCATGTCTTTTTCGCTAAAACTGAAATATTTCCTCATTTAAACTGAGCTCAGGCAACATTTCCCAGAGGTCTGCTAGACACTGTAAAGCTCTGATGGCTTCTGGGCTTCTTAAAATTTCCTTTTTGTTAACATTTCCAGCAGTGGAAATTGCTCCCATGTAGGGATGATGTTTTCAATTATCCATTCTATGAGAGGACTGGAATGCAAAAACATCTAATATGAACTATAGGGAAAGAAAAGCAAATGAGGCAGAGAACTCCCACTTATCTTCACGCTGTTCAATAAGTCCATTTTGGAAGTGTTTATGGAGCCAATTAATTGCCACTAATAGTCTGAGGTTTCTTTGAAACTGTAAAGGCTGTACTTCTGGGCTAGCTGGATCAGCAAACTGAAAGCTACTATTAGCTATGATAATGTAATGGGCTTGAGCAGTTCATTGTTTTGTGTCTATTACAAGAAGCACACAAACAACAATTTGCTAGTTGAACAGATATAAGATTAATAAATTTCCAGGAGCATGAGGCTCAGAACATATTATGAGCTTTTCAGTATAGATATCTTACCCTCCAACTTACCTCACTGATACAAGAAGTATGGATCTTATCTCTTCATTGATAAAATACCTTGTCCATCATTAACTGGTAGCAATTAATGGTAGCAATTAAACTTGTACAACAACATTAAGTTATCCTGCTTTTTTTTAAAGTCTTCTTTCAGATGGGTAGAAATATTGCTATACATACTCTGAAAACAGACAGTCTGAATATATCAAATGTTGTTAGCTACAGCAGGATTTCTCAGTAGACATATTGTGTTACCCAGTTTGAACGAGTCTGAACAAGATATCCATGAACATTATCAGTGTTAACTCATGGAACTGCATGAGATATATAAAGCTTTGAAAAGATATTTTGCACTCAAACCACTCTCTCTTCATATCTATTAGAATAAAGGGGTTAGAGGATTAGTTCTCAGCCCACACTTGGTGCTGTTCCCTTTCCAGATTATACTGCTTTTCGCATCACTGAAAGGCTAGTGAAATGCATTGTCAGATTTAGATTACTACTGTTTTCTCATTGTCTGCAAAACCAGCAAATAAATTTTAAAATATAGGAATACCTATTTTTGTCTTAACACCGTTTACAAGGTACTTGGAACTGATGAGATTAATTGTAGATTCCACAGGGAGATTTCAACCTGATTTTAGCCACTTAAAGCAAAGTGGCTAATCTGAGTTTATTACCTAGTCAGTAGAGAAAAACAGGCATTTTGTCTTCAAAGAGGTATTAGGAGGTGATGAGAAATTGACCTCTGGAGGTGGGCATCTCTTTCCACTCAATGGGGAAGAAGTCCCATAATGATTAGTTTAGATTATTTGCCTAAGTCTGAAATACATAGAAGCTACTTGTGGTTAAACCTACTCTGTATCACTGGCAATAACAATGACTGTAAGAGAACTATAGATGAGAAATAACTATGAAGGGAAGTGGGGGAAACTATTTTGTCCCATCAGAAACATATCCATAGCCAAGAGTTTTGAAATCTCATGAAGTTTGGATTCCATTTGGTTTTGACCAAACAAACTGTAGGGTTCAGTGTGTTTTTCCACTAGGAAATGGAATGCACAGAAGTAGTTTCTACTTAATTAGAAATATATGTGCTTGAAATCTAGTTTTCATTGAATACATTCAGTAACTTAACTGAAGAGAAGAAAGTTTTAGATAGCATTCTGGAGTCTTTAACGAGCCTTTGCATAAAGAGTATTTCATTGCTGTCATTGATAATTTATTAAGATTGATAAGATAAAATCCTAAATATTTTATTTTTATGACTAAAATATTATCTTAAATATTTTAGTTACCAAAGTACTGAACAGAAGTCTTGGATCTAAATGTATATCGACACTGAGTAGATCTGAAATACAACCCCTTGTGTTTTGCAAGTTTTCAAGTATTTGAACTTGCTCAAACCAGAAATCTTGATCCAAAAAATTTCCAAACATTTGATTTAAAAAATGCACATAAAGAAGTAAATTGTCCTCTCCCTCTCTTTGGTTCTTTAATATGGAATACAAAGTAAGGGAGCATTGAAGTTATATGACTATACATATATACATAATTATTACATAAACGGTACCCAGTGCATTTAGTCACTATGTTGAGCACTATGCATGCTTGGATGCCACGGCCAAAGCAGGAATATACCTTATTGTTCTAAAAGGGCACAGTTAAGCGATAATCTCTAGAGGGCAGCAGTAGAACGGTGAAGACATGCGGCTGAGCTTTAGTGATCCAGTGTAACGCAGAGAACTGAAATACAGTCGTGTTAGCTACATGGTTAGCATCTCTCTAAAATAATAAATCCATATATTTTTTTTCCAAAATTCTGATTGTAAATTGTGGAAATATTACTGCATGTGCATTTTGTGTATTTTTTGTCAGCTCTTTTGTAAAAGAGGTGATCGGACATAGATAAAAAACAGTAGAAAAGAGGCAGACATACAAGATATTTTGGTCAATATGAAAAATATTACTTAGACAGTGTCAGTGAAACTGGAGCTGAGCTAAAGCTAAAGCTCTTTTAATTTAACTCATTACCATGGAAAGATAGAAACTAACACATGTAGCTAATTAGGCAAATATAGTGACTGCACTAACATGAATTTATGAATTTTATTTGCATAAGTATCTATATATGATAATGGTGTGCACTTTGCAAATTTGTATGTAGTCATTAACAACCACGTGCTTCTTAAGCTGTTCGGTGCCTGCATTCTTGGGAGAAGAAGAGCGAGGCTTCCAAACAGTAAAAATTCAGGTGAAATTTCATGTATGTAGCATTATATAACACTTCATAGCATGTACATATACACACACAAGAATGTGTGCAGGTACTGTATGTATAATATATATAGCACATAGCGTAAGTGTATATTGAGCTCTCTGAACTCAGACCTTATCACATGCTGCTCTGCATGCTACTGAATTGGAACATTTATACTATGGTAGCCAGAGAAGAAGCCAAAGAAAATATTAAAGCAAAGTGAAGTTCCCAGGGTTCATGATACACCACTCTGTTGGGGTCATCTTTGTCACAGCGGGCTGCCAGAGTCAGGGACTGCAAGTGGCTTCAGCAGCCACCTGCACTGCTTGCAGTCAGAGGGACCTGCAGAGCCTGGTGCCACCACACAGGCTTAGAGGAAAGCTCTCTTTTGGACCTTATGAGACAACAGTACCTCCAGGTAGCTGTAGGTGAGCAATGCACGGGAATCAGGCTGTCATCTGAGGCTTCAAATTCCCTTTGTACATCTTGGTCTGTCTCCATGCTTTGATAAGTTTCTGGTATACTTACATATTTATTCCCCAGTTAGGGGTTTTGTAGGAGAGCAAAAAGAAGAGTTAGGAAACACCTTGTTATGTACTTTACTGCAGAAATCAAATACTTTACTGTCCTATCAGTAAACATTTTTGGTGAAACTATTTTTTGGGTAAAGAAAAAGTGAAAATTACATAACATTTTCATCTCAAAATGCTTCTGACCACTATTCATTTCAAAAGTACTGTTCAAATATAACCCAGTACACATTTCTATTTACCATGCTAAAAAACAGATGGAAATAGGAAAGAGAACCTCTAAATACTAGCAATAAGAATGATGTCTAGCACAGGAAAAGCTATGATATGAAGTTTGAGAAATAGAGACTGTTAATGTTTGAAGACAAAAATGAGAACACTAAGTAACACACCGTACAAACCAAGTAGACTGTCTCTTCTTAAATACAAAAACCAGAGTCCTGTAAAGATATTTAAATTAGTACTGATAGGAATTTCCATAGGAGTTAGAAGGGTGTAGATGTGTGATTACCCTGTGGGACTCATTGCCAGTAGATATCATCAGCACAGTTTTTATAAATATTCACGTAGATCTTCAGAGCACCCTGTGTTACATTTCTAAGGACGAAGAAGAAACTAAGAAAAATGTGGATATTGACCCTTCTGTTCCTAACCACAAGACTACCTTTTAGTGAGGAACTGCAAAACCCATTCTCTTTAGGCAGATTGATTTGCAAAGAAAATCTTATCTTTCCTGTTAATAGCCAATACCAAAGACAGCCCTAGCCTGATGAAAAGCTGTCTTGACTGGCAAAGGAATTCCTATGCTTGCAAGGTGTTTTCATTTCCCTACTGCTCTGAGACAGTAACAAGTGCCACAACATGCCACAAAGCACAGGGATGTGTGCTCTGACGCTGCGTGAGACTCAGGTGTGACCAGACCTTGTCTCACAGGGCAGGAGGAGGGTGCGCATCTGCTGCGTGGCTGCAGCAGGGTCTTTTCAGGAGGAAGCACATCTGGCACAGCTGGAGACAGAGTGGGAGGAAGAAACCGGAGGAGGACTGATGGAAACACATCTCCTTCTCCAGTGCACGATTTGTATCTAGAGTCTACCTGCTGGTGTCTGCTGTTATTGCCTTACATTAAATTGGTGGTCGTGTTCCTCACTAAAGAGTTTCCAATATTACTACATTTGTTCCTGTCATTGCCAAGTCCCCTGGCTACATGTAGCACGTTCTTTTAGTTTCATCAGTTTGGCACAGTCTCCTCTTATAGAGCTGAGAAATTGTTTGCTTTAAATGTGGTGTGATTTAATAAGGGACCATGGGAAAGGATTTCTTTGAACAAGCAGATAATGACAGATTGATCTGGGACGTGTGCACTTTCTTCTGTCGTGGCATTTTTCTGTTGCTGAGAAGATAACGCTGATGTTAACTATTTGCCCTAGCCTGACGTCAGCTGCCCTCAGCAATATGAATGATTTCAATATTAATAATCTAAGAAAGAAACCACACTTCCACTAGAAATAATGATAATGATAATAATAACAATAATAATAACAACAACAACAACAATATCATCTGTATAATTTGTAATTTCTGGTAATATTTTTAGGTTTGTGTTATTCATATTTTTAAAATCTGTGAAGATAATATGTTTATATTTGTAGATATATTAATTACAAAAAACCCACAAGTAATACTAATTGTTTCTCAGTGGTAACTTAAATGGGCAATACAGATAGAACTACAGAAAAATGAACTTCTGTGTAGTAGTGATTTGATATAGATATCTAAGAATCTGTATATATCATTCTGCTTTAAGAAAGTTTGGATTTATATTTGTTTTTTAAAATGAAAATCTGAACCAAAATCTAAGCATCTTGTGACATTTACATACATGTTTCCATAACAGATTTTCTGAAAATAAAATCAAGGTGCCATTATTTCTGGAGGCCTGGAGAGCTAGGTAAACAGATATAGTCATTAACACAATCCTCCCTCATAAGAGTGTAATACTTTCAGACTGTCTATCTAAATCCACTAGGCTTGTCTAACACTTACTTACCTACTACCTTATCTCCAGTAACTAATGCTTTGGAAAATGACTGTATGAAAACGGAAAAGACAGTACTCATTTCCCTACTATACCTTTCCCAGCCTTAGTCATCATGGACTTAGTTTGCCAATGATTTATTAAGTGGCTACCAAGAAAATATATTTTGAGACCAGTGCTGGAGAAAAGTAGATGTTGTCAGTAGTTATTCATTAAATATTATTTAAGAAACAACTCCCCTTTCATATTTCCAAAATCAGTCAGAAATATTGAGTCATGATATTTTTTATCACACAATTTACAGAAACTTATTATTTCAATGGGAAAGGAAATCTGCAAATTATGTAAAAGGTGAACTGCCTGTAAAAAGTATGTGAAAGCTATGGCAGTGCTTCTACTGATTCTAACGGATTTTGGATAAAGGCCACTGTAAATTAATAAGTATCAGTCTTTGGACTAGTGGGCTGTCTAGACTAGCATATAGCCTAATTTTAGACTAATATTAGACCAATATATAAGTTTTAGTCTCATCATTTAGAAAGATCTGTCATTAATTATAACAAATGCAACTGGAGAAGATAAATTCTTACTTCTTTAGTTAATAATTTTTTCTTACTTAATGTTCTTTAAAACATTACTTTATGGGATTTTTCTATTAATTTATGCTAATTCATATAATCTAATTATGTATTTATGCATTTATTCAAATAATTTGGAAAACTACCTACCATTGGTAGACATTTAAATTAAGTATATTTGTAGATTTACTTTTTAAACAAATTCATACATCATTAATATGTATGCATATCACATTTGTGTTTTTCTTACATATTGATTTTATATAATTTATTTCTCATAGGAATACTGATGTAAAGGATTATTTGGGTCAGAATTAAAGCTGTTGTCTTTCATGAATGATGTGTTTTTACCTGAAAAGTGTTTGTTCAGTAGATGCAAATTTAACAGGCAACATTTTAGAACATTAGAAGAAATACTTGCAAAATTCACATAAAAGCGATGAATGCTTACCGTAGGAAGATTTTCAGAATCTTTTTAAACTCTAACAATATAATAAATAGCCTCAGTTTATTAGCTGTTAATAAACTTCTAATTGATAGTCAGGTTCATAAAGGGGTCAAATGTGCTAAATGTCAGTAAACGTTGTGAAACAACTTTACGTCATGACTGAAGTGGTATTCAAATAACTGTTACTTGGATGACATACACAAAATAAGGCCAGTTTACATATCCTCTCTGCTTGCTATTGTCTTTTGGCAGCATCTGTAACAGAGTGAGTGTTATGCAAAATAGTTGAACAGGACTTTCTTATTTAATGCACATCTTTTTAAGGACATAGTGCCTTAGTGTTTCTAGAAGACAGAGGAAAAAAGCTGTTTTCATAAGCAGCTTACAGCTGAAGCAGACCAAAGGGAAAGATGTCATAAGGAGAAGTGGATGTGATAAAATTCTTTCTTTCTTGCTTCTACCTTTTTGATTTTTACTCTGTTTTCCTATAGGCTCTTATATTTACTTAAAATTTTGTCCTGTCATTCCTCAGGGACCACTGTTATTACTTAACTTCTTACTTTACTGACCTAAAGTATCTTTGTTGCCTCCTTGCCATCTGAAGCTGGAGGATGCTCCAGTAATATTCAAAGGCTCTGAGAAGTCTATGACTGTGGATGAGTATGCTGCTTTCTCAGGGAATAATCACACAGCCTTGTGCTGGGCTAGCTGGAGAGCCTCCTTACAGCCTCGCAGCTGGCAGTCCTACTTGCCCCTAAGGAGAAGTCAGAAAAGATGTGTTTGTTCCTGCTGGCTACTGCTAAAGGAGATATACTCCAGTCTGGGTACTTTGGTACTGGAGAGATTGAAAGTGCTCCTGCCAACCTGTGCAGTGCCTCAGCATGAAGCTTTTAACTTCTGCTTGAAGGGTAGTGATGAATGCTTACTGTTGGTGATCTTCCATTATGGGTCTGAAAGATTTACAAAAACTCATCTGATCATATTCTCAGCCTTCTTGGAAGAATGGAGGACTTCCATCCCAGAAATGTAGAAAGAAGCATTTTTTCACATTTTTTTCATGTCTTACTTTCAAATGTTACCATCTGTCTAGCTAGTTTATTGTACTAAATGGAAATTAATACCTTAGGTAGTTTAACTCAAATAATAGCAATACATAGACACTCAAAAAGAAAAGCAGGCTGAGAGATCAAGAAGTTTATGAAAGGAAGATACTGTGCCCAGCTCTCTGCTCCATTACAGAATTTATACGCAGATGTTACTGCTTTCATGTCAAGAATTTTATAGAGTCCTACAGCTGCTGTAATATAGTTAAGAAGACAACTCCATAACAGCAAGCACATAAATGAATTAACTTCTCCTAAAAGTCTGCTACCTGTGGTGGTGAAGACTGAAGGTCTCCTCAGGAGGTCTCGAGAAAGTTTTCATAGAAGACAAGTGCCCTTTTTATCACATTTTTGTATCCATGTTCTTTTCAAAGTCAATGAAGAAATATAACGTGTGAATTCTATCAGCTTTCAGTGGGAGATATGTAATCAGCTGCTATTTGTGCTCCTAAAAACACCCAACAAACCAGCTGAGGTATCCCTCAGGAATTCCTGGCTTTACCATGTGATTACCCTGTGTTGTTTTATCAACATGAAAAAACATAGAAGTTATAGGCCATTCCAAAAAATAAGGCATTTTATATAAGTCCTCAGGGGAGAAAAAGTGTGTTTATTTACAGAAATGTTTCATGATCCATATAATTTTCTTATTTTTGTTTTTACACTTCATGTTGTAGTTTCGCACTATCGCTCTTTTTAGGAGAACAGCCTGTATTCCAGCATTCATTATTTTGTTTGATGTGAACATTCCTCTTCACTTATAGCATCCAGCAGAGAGCCTGATGTAAACGGCCTCGGAATTCCAACTCTCCTTCACCTGTTCTCTCATATTGAATTTATTAAGCAGCAGATGGCCAGGGACAATGTACAGTTTGTCAGATTTGAATCAACAGACCTCCATGGCGTGTCAAGATCAAAGAATGTTCCGTCTCGCTTTTTTCACGTAAGTTTTCTGGTTTCTAGCTGTACCTTTATGTATTTTCATGGCTGTGTCCTTAATTTCTATTTTATTTTTTTTTTTCGTAGTGCAGGCAGAAACTCAAACTTAGAAAAAATTATCTGTTCCCCCCACTTGTTAATGTTCCCAAAGGATCTGGATGTTTTTCATCACTGCAATTTTCTATTCCTCTGTACCCCAAATAGAAATCTAATTAAATAAGGTTACTAATTTCATTTCTTTGAATAACCTCTTTCCTCAGAATTATCTTTTCAGGTTCAATGCTTTATAAGATTTTGTTTTACTGAACATCAGTAAATTGCAAAAAGAAAGGAGTAAACTCTAAAAGAAAGCTGACTGATTGAAAATCACTTTAGCTGTGAGAAATTTTGTAGTCATCAATCATATAAGAAAATACTGTTGGGTTGTATGGTGACTTAATAGCAATATTTGCCCTATTGATGATTCAGGAAATAAGAACCAAATTAGGAAGCAATCCTCACTGTGTTTATCCTTGACCTATCAGCCTTTTCAGTATGTTGCTTCTGTGATAATTCATGCACATAACTACATTATACCTTCACTCCCATATCACTATAAATATTTAAAGCTTTACTGAGTAATCACCAAAAAAGCTACGAACATGGAAAGATCTAGAGTACTTTGTTTCAAGTTCTTTCTAAAGCCTAAGCCATGTTTTCATTATTTCCCTTTTAAATATGGATAAACAGCAACTGTATCATCTAGATACAATTTGCTCTTTTGGATGTCATTTGGATTTAATGAAAATAAACTTTCAGTCATTTTAATTCTTGTGCGGGGTGATAGGTTAATTGCAACTTTTGTTTCAGGTGCTATGATCTAGGCAAATGCCTAGATCAGCTTATTCAAAAACGTCTTTTGTGTTTACCTTACCAACTGAATAAATTGGAGCTTTGGATGACAGTCTAAATTTTTGGACAATAAAAAACTGTGTATGTGTACACACACACACACATGTATACATACAGAGTGACTGAGTAATTTCTTTGTTGTTTGTTTTTTTTTTTTTAATACTCTTTTTGGCTGAGGCATTGGAGGAGGGAGAGGTAGTACTGTAGGGTAATCACCTTCAACAACTTTTCAGTGTCAAATGGACAGCTTAGACATCTTGGAGCAGTATTCATCATACTGTGCAGTTTTGGTTATGAGTGTCACACAGGGAGAATTGCTACCACTGGACTGCCACCTACTTAAGAGAAGACAGACTTTGTATTTATTTATTTATTTTAAGAGAAGCCACTCTACGCATTTTTAAGTATTTCAACATTTTTCCATCTGGATAGGCAAAACTTTGGTTTTTTTCAGCTCTGAGCTTGCTCCTTTTTAGGTTTGTTCTGTCTCCTCTGCTCACTCAGGTGGTAATCCTTTCCCTTAGAAAAATAAAGGTAAGATGTAAACATGAGCCAGATTTCACTTCATAGAACTTGACATAAATGCAGTTTTCATCAACTAAAGTTTGAATGTAAGGTAAGTTGTAAAGGTGCTTGTTTGAAGGTAGATGATCCTTCCTTGGGGTCCTATCTACATTTCATTTGCATGAGGAGAATCTCTCTGTTCAAATGGAGAAAAGAGTATAATTATAATTTTATACCGTTTGCTATCTAGAAGGGGAGTGCTGAAATGCACTGAAATTATTCTTAATTTCTTACTTGGAAGTGCTTCCCTGTATTTTATCTCCAAAATTGTTAAGTCCAGAAAGTGAGAATTTTCAGTTAAACTTTGCATCTGAAAAATGGTGAGGCATGTGTTATGGCATTTAAAAAGAAGTCACAGCCTGAATTTGTATTGCTGTGAGTCTTGTGTGGTCACTTGGATCTATGTAAAGCAAACACTCAAAGGATATGAACGCCTTATGGAGTAACTATGGATAGAAGTTTGACGTGCAAAGTTTGCACCTAACTGGTGAAGCCCATAATTGTATAAAGACTATGCAAGATAGATGTTGAATTTTTTTTTTCAGTTTTTTTTTTGTGGAAATTAAAAAAAATGGCCATTGGGATACTTGATACCAGGCTTTTCATATCAATCTTGTAGAAGTTTCTGTTTCTGTAACTGTAACAGTAACTGGCTGCTGCCCTCCACTTTAGTGATCAGGGCATTTTAGTGTTCTTTTAGGAAAAATGCTATTATTATTCGTACTGAGAAACTGAGTTTTATGTTTTACATATATAAAAACACTGTTGAGTTCTTTTCTCATTTGGTAATATGTCATTCTGCTCTGTGTTTAGGAGAAAGCAATTCATGGGGTTGCCATGCCCAGAAGTTATCTTGAGCTGACACTGAATCCAAAAGACAATGAATTGGATTACATAAATGCAACCAATTTTAATTGTGATGTAATCCTGAACCCTGATTTATCAACATTTCGAATTCTGCCCTGGACTGAGCAGACTGCAAGAGTGATATGTGATTCCTTCACTGTGCTGGGCAACCCGCTAATGACCGCACCGAGGCACATTGCCAAGAAACAGCTGAGCCAGCTTCAGGACAATGGCTTTTCTCTACACTCTGCCTTCACTTATGAGTTTTGCATTTATGGCATTACTGAGGTTGTAAATTCGAAGACAATATCCTTTCCTGCAGCCACGATCCTAAATAACCATGACCAGACTTTCATTCAGGAGCTTATTGAAGGAATGTATTATGCTGGTGCCAACATCGAAAGCTTTTCCTCTTCCAGTAGGCCTGGGCAAATGGAGATCACTTTTCATCCAGCATTTGGCATAGATGCTGCTGACAGTGCCTTCACGTTTAGAACAGGCATTAAAGAGGTGGCTAAGAAGTATAACTACGTGGTTAGTTTTTTCTCAGAATCGGGATTCTACAATTCAGGGGCTCTGTCACATAGCCTGTGGGATTTGAATGGGCAGAAGAATTTGTTTTCTGCTGGTTATGGAGTTGAGGAGCTCTCAGATATTGGAAAAAATTGGTTATCGGGTCTCTTGGCACACACAGCAGCAATCAGCTGCTTGATGGCTCCTACCACCAGCTGCCGTAAACCTTATTCTAAGTATAGTAAAGAATCAAAAGAGACCGTAAATGCAAAATGGGCATATAATGATAACACCTGTGCCTTTAATGTCAAATGTCATGGTGGAAAAGGCACTCATATAGAGAATAAATTAAGTTCTGCTACAGCAAACCCCTACCTGGTGCTTGCTGCTACTATTGCTGCGGGTCTAGATGGAGTAAGGAGAGGACTTAGGTATGAT
Source organism: Phalacrocorax aristotelis (assembly GCF_949628215.1). Classification (NCBI taxonomy): domain Eukaryota; kingdom Metazoa; phylum Chordata; class Aves; order Suliformes; family Phalacrocoracidae; genus Phalacrocorax; species Phalacrocorax aristotelis. The sequence continues at coordinate 29,516,894 of NC_134278.1, read as the reverse complement.
GATATGCTCCAAGAAGAAAATCACATTGCTGATCCGAAGCATTCATCAGTCCCTCTGAAACTAGAAGATGCTCTTCTTGCACTTGAGAAAGATTCGTGCATTAAGGAAGCATTAGGCGAAACTTTTATTCGATATTTTATTGCCATGAAACATTATGAGTTAGAAACTGAAGAAATGGATAGTGAAAGGAATAAATGCCTGGGGTATTTTATTTAGAAGGAGCACTCTACAGTAGTGTTGATGTGTAAATGCATACAGTGAATGGCTAAGAATCTTTTAATTAGTAAATATACTTTAAAAAGTTTGTAGTGCTTTGGGATTTTTTTTCCTCTTTTGTATAGCACGTGGTGATTACATTTTATTTTCTGTGTACATTGAGGACAGTGCAAAGCTGATATTAATGAAAAAAACATTAACAGGCTTTTTAAAAACAGTATTTTTTTCTTCAATTTAAGTCAACTGACCTGCTGGTGGAAAGAAGAAAAGAGAAGGTGAAATGGAGAAGAGCAACCCTACAACTGTAATAGGACTGTATAATGTGCAGGAAAGTAAGAATAAGGGGGGTGGTGCGGGGGGACAGGAGAACTGAGGAAGGAGGGGAATTTCTTGTTCAGCATGGTTATAGGATTTCTCCCAGCCTATTCAGTAGCTGAAGGGTTGCTAAACCAGGAGAATCTGAGTTTGAATTAAAATTTAGCCTAGAATGATGAATGTTGGAGAGAGAGAGGGAAAGGACTGAGGCTGTAGAACCTGAGAGTCAGGAATCAGTATCTTAATGGGCATAAGTAAGAAGACAGGAAGAATTATAAAATAATTTATACATCAGGAATTCTGCTGCTGAATGAAGTTTGCAAGAATTTTAGTGGATACAGATATTAAAATAAATAAAATGGTGGCTTGAAGAGGGAATGATTCGTAGAAAACCAAGAGTGTCAGGCCACTGTGCAATACAAAAGGAGATGGTATTATGTCTGTTGATAGTTAATGGGTTAATTCAGAGCTGAATGGCAAATGAGGAAAAAGAGGGAAAGAAGCCAGAGAATTAAGAGCTTAAACTGGACTTTATTGAGAAACCTGATGGTATCAAGGGTGAGGAAGATGACTGTGAAGAAAGGAACAGAAAGAGTAAGTTAAAACCAGAAAGAATGAGTGAAGATGTGAATTCAGAGACAGGAAAATCGTGGTTAAAACAGAGAAAGAGAAGACTCATCCTAAAATTAGAAATGGCAGATGGTGTAAAGACAAATAAATTTTTTTGGAATGGCAGGAGGTGGGTTTTAGATTTGCTCTCTGTTTTTGTTACCATTGCTGCTCTCATCCTTTATTTTTAAAGATAGCTCTTGCATCATACCCCACCTCCATATTAACAGTGATTTCTAACTTTATCTTGCCACAATATTTTGATCTACGTGTAGGTATTTGTGAGTGAAAGTGTTTGGTCGTCAGTGGAGTGAAAACAAGATTCAGTCAATGCCTCTGTCAACTTGCAGAACTAGAAAGTGCGAATCAAAATGTGCTAGTTGTCTACTGATGGACCTTCCACTCTTCCCCTACAGAGGATTCAGCACCCGGTATGCTAAAACTTTGTAGGATTCCAAAGAAGAAACCACTTTATACTTGGGTAGCAAGAGGAAATAAATAATCTAAGGAATCATGATAAGCGCATTCTCTTGTCTCACTCAGTCTGTGGTTGGTGGGTGCATCTGCTTCTCTCCTTTACTCACCTGACACATTTTTTGGGTGCCCCAGATCATGGGACTGTTTTTCTCTGCTCCAGGCTGATTTGCTTTGGAACGTCTGGTCTTGCACTTAAGCAGAACTTCCTATTCTGAAATAATGCTTCTCTTTTGCTGCCCCAACACTTCTTCAGAGGCTCTGGAAATCTGTCTTTCTTACTTGTCTTCTGTTTTCTCTTTCTGGTTATTTCCCACTCTCATCTTCATAAGTTCTTGGCAGAAAACACTCATAAAAATACTTTCCTTGCACAGACAGTTTACTTACCATACTCATTATTTAGTTCCAACAGTCACCCAGGTTAATAGCTTTCCCTGTTCTTCATCTGGCAAGGATGTAATACAGCACATTACTGCATGCATGATGTGTGTTAATGTGATAGGATTTTTGTATGGTAGCAAATACCCTGGCTAAATAAAGGTCTACCAGAAATGACTATGGAACCTGTCTTAAGCAGCTACAGGCATAACGATCTTAATTTTAAAGTTTATCTAGAAGGTGATTTTGAAATGGAAACAAATTCCCACACTGGAGTTTCTAAAATCCAATTTCAAATTGGTATCTTTTTTTCCACAAATTATTTTTTTAAAAATAAAACATATTAAACAAAGCATAAGTTAACTCAACCTTCTCAGTTAAATACTTTATAAAAAGGAGTTACACTGCTTTTTCGTTTCTTTTGGGACTTGGAAAGCTACCCTGGCATAACACCGACCACATTTTTAATTTGAAATCTCAGAAGATATTTAGGTTCACATTCTACATTATAATTCTTCTGGACCTGATTATAGGGATGGTAAATGAATGAAAGTATCAGATAAAAACATGTATTTTTCTCTTAATATTTTAGATACATTAATAGGAAGCCATGCTGCTGCTTACTATGCTAACTTTCAAATAAATTTTTGTGTATGTTCATATGAAACTTTGTCATCTTGGATTTATAATTATGTGTTACTGTATACAGTCACTTCTTAAGAGACAGTATATAATGAACACCTATAACTGAATTTAATAAACATTAAGTTCAGTATATATATGTATTATCCTTACTGTTTTCTTATAACAACATTGAAGAAATAAAACGTCAAACCTAAACTTTTTGCCTTATACATCCTACTGTCTGATTAAATTCGGTTATAGAAAGACATTATTTACAAACAAAAACCAACTAGAGTTGATGTTCTACAGGTTATCTTATAGCAAGGTAATATATGAGATATATCTACATGATGTATTTTCTAAGTAGTCCTCAATGACATAGGCTCTGAAAAGACAGTGACTATATGATTAAATAAAAATATTTCATGTATCTGGCAAATGAATGCTTTTTTTTTTTTTTTTTAAATAAGGTTAAAAAATGCAGCTTGAAGCTTGTGTGTCCTAAATAAGCAGTTATGATTTTTTAAAGTTGTATGCATCCCCAACCAAATTTTCGTGCATATTTTTTAGAAAGGCAACAAGAAAAAGATAACTACTTCGTACTGGTCAACTGAAATCAATTACTATTGACTACTATATTGGTAACATTTCATCTTGAAGTGTTGTCTGAAAATACTCTTCACTGTTCTACAGGTTCAAGATGAATGTTTTGAGCATCTCTAGTTAGATAATTTAGACTTGTGCAGTGCTATACATTAAAAAGATGTTTGAAATCTGTAGTTCTGCATAAGCGCTGCTGATTTTCCAGCGTGCTACAGTCAGATGTTGCAAAGCTTTATATAAGAAATTTCTGATATTAATAAAGCATATTTAATCTTTTCAGCTTTAAGCAGACTATATCTTTGTTGACAAAGTGGTATTACTTTTGACATTGTGTTATGTCATGACTGCTTTCTTTTTCTACATGTCTGTCCATTCCAGGCCTTGGTTCCTGGAGACATGGAGACGAATTACGAGGAACGTTGCTATAAACTCCTAAGCCTTTTAACACACATTTTGCAATGCCAGCATGGTAAAAGCTTTATGGTAGTCTGTAATTCAATATATGCAGGTAAATAAACAGTTGCTAGGCTAGCTATGCTTTTTGATCAATACCATTAATAATCATTAAATAAACATTCCTTCAAAATAGTGAAAGGACTTTTTCTATCAGAAAAGTTAGAGAACTTTTTTATCATTATTAGCTAAGGCATATAGGCTTTTATGGAAGAATATTCCATAGTGCATAAATTGTATAATGTATTTAGAATTTGCATCATTACTATACATCAACAAATCTTTTCAAAGAAAATAGAATATAGATAAGTGCTCTGAGTTATTATTCATTAAAAACCTGGGGTACACTTTCTGTGGAAAAACTCCCACTTCATATTATAAGCAAGACTATAAGTTTGATGAGAGACAGATTGTAAATTTAGGTGATACTTTAAAAAAGTAACTTATTAACAAGAACAACAGCTGGTCTGAGACTAGTAGCAAGCATGAAGATACTTCAGTGTATAATTTCAGTGGAACAGCAAATGAAGTAAATTTCACAGAAAAATCTAAAAAGAGAAATGAATAATTAAAAAAGTTTTGCCCGTAAAAATAGAAGGATATATAGAATAGGATTTGACAGGCATCTGTCCTGGAGTCCATTGTTCATTGTTTTTCTTAATCACCTGGCGAATGAAACAAAGAACAGGCTTACTGTGTTTGAAAGCACCAAAATTGGGGGTTTTTCTCCACTTATGTTAGAGGACAAGATAAAAATGAAAAATGGTGTTAACAAATTGGAGAAATGTTCTGGAAAAAAAATGTACTTGAAGAAGAGTAAGTGCAAGATACTACTTTGAGACAAGGATGTGAAGAGCCTAAGTACATGTTTGTTCAGCGAGGAGTCTGGGCTGTGTTCCATTTCACCAGCTCAGCAATTTGAGGCAGATCAGGAAATATAAACAAGGGTATAGCTTGCAAGAACCAGAAACTGATCCTTTTGCTCAATTAAATTCATCTCAGGATTTGATAATGAGGTGCCACAGTTTAAACACATGTAGAATAGCTGGAGAAAATCAGAGGGGACCAGAGCAAATGATCATAAGTCTAGGACCAATTTACTAGGAAGAAGTGAATGACTGTGTTTAGCTTAGAAAGAGGAGACAGGGTATAGGGGTTAATAATGGTTTTCAAGCATGTAAGAGATGCTGCTAAGAAGCAGAATATAATCTTTTCTCCCTGTCCATTGCAGTTAGAACAGACTTGTATCAAGGAAGGTTTAGACTAGGCAATCTGGAAAACTTCATAGTGTTAAGGAGAATAAAGCAACAGAATTGACATTTAGGAAAACTGCAGAGTCTCCAGTACTGGTGATCTTCATGTCACCAACATGCTTTTAACAGGTACCAGGTGGATGTTAGTGGCAACTGGCAGAATTTTGATAAAGGACACTGAAGTGTAATTTATGATGTACCAAGATAGTACGGTCTTAGATGCATGATGTTTATGAGTATAATAAGCTGGGGTCTCATGTTGCTGTGTAATTGTGGAACAGACTGCTAGACTGTGCTCATAACACAGAACACAGTGAAAATGTATTGAAACACTGTGCTATCATTGCTCAGGTAAATTTTATGTTGTGCGATGAACAATGAAGGTATCTCACTCAACTTGTTACACATCATGTCTTGATCTATTTTGTGATATAGTGTCCGAACATAACACAAAACCTACAGAGTGCTCTATACGGTAGCATATTTTGAGTTTGGAAATGCCATGCATCTAAAGGCTTCAGGTTTTGTGAGATATGAAAACAGAATTTGATTTACTAACTAACATTTCTCCAGCATGTCAAGCTTCTGGCATTGTGTACACAGATACTCAGTCTATCCTTTTTCAGCCTCCAGCCAGAGGGCAGCAGTGTACTGTGCAACTTTCCTCTGGGAATCTCAAGCTCTCATGCTGTGCTGAAAAATACCACATTAAAATATACCTATATATTTTATATATGTACTTATAATATTTTTAAAAAAGGGTAGTATAACAGCTGAAAGCTAATACATAACTTTGTAATTTGTTTAATTAAACTTAGTTAAATTTAATTTTAACTTTAAGCTAAACTTAGCTGCTGAATTTGTGCAGCCTTTTCAGTAAAGGATGCACTATAAGACTCAAAATATTATTTTCGTTCTTAACATTATATAAACCTTAATCTAGTAAAAGGTGTATGTCTATATGTGTGTGTGTATGCATATGTGTATCATCTTTATGTAGTCTTTAACAACATTGCAACAAAAACACAAGTAATTTAATGGCAGTATTCAGTATTTGTAATTGAATGTATGCTGCCACTGGAAGTTCTTTCATACTTCCAGTATATTATTAAAAAGCTTTGGGAAGCCTACTTGCTTCTAGGGACTGCCATTTTACCAATACCGATTCCCTTCCTTTCGAAGTAATTTTTTCCTGTCTGCTGAAGAACAATCATATACAGCCAATGAATGCACCCTAGACACACCTATTCCAACCAGCTTTCTATTCTTGAGCAGAAACCTAACTTTACCCAAAACTTTTGGATTAATTATTGGGATTTAGCTATACAGTCTAGATATCAATCATCACATGGTGTAGACACTTTTAAAGTAATTTTTGACTACATTTATGTATATGGCTTTGCTCTGCAAGTCTGCTTCCCCACATCACATTTTTCATGTATTAAATTTCTTCACAAAGTTACAGAAGCAGCTTTAACAATACACTTCCTGCAACCGTTTTATTGCAATATATTCTTGATTTTTTTAAAGAGCTCAAATATGTTCAAAATTCTTTAAATGTTTCAAAGAAAAATTGATCCTGCAAGGTTGTTGCAAAGCATTAATTTACTTGGTCTGAAACTCTGCTGTTTTGAAGCATTTTTATACACTATCTGTGGAAAACAGACTAACGTGGTCCCAGGATATGGCAGTAAAGAAAGTAATGGATAGAGGAACTATTTACAAGCAATTCCACTACACATGTAAGGCTAGAGCAGGGGGAGAAAGATGTGAGGAGGGTTGAGTCAGTGAGAGTGCTCTGTGTAAGTTCTAATTCATCACCTAAGAAAAATCCAGAAAGTAGTGGTCAGGAGACCAGCTCCTGGATGAATAATGATTGGTTGAAGGTGAGAAACCACTTTGATGACTTTGCAACTACAGAGCAATTTTCTTTGATTGAAGGTATGCAACAATTGTTCAATTTATTCCGTAATTTAAGAGTGCTTTTTGGTTGCTTTGCTGACACTAAACTCTCATCATAACATCCACAAATAGTGCTTTCTACCATCTCATACTGCCTATGATATTCCATCCTGGTAAATGTTATGTCCTCAGTTTTTCACTGCTTTTTTTTCCATTTGGCTCATAAATCTACTCTATACCTGAGATGGACCCTGTTACCACTTACATGATTGCAGTTAATACAACATTGTTATGTGCTCTCCCATACACATTCTACTAGTTCTTTCTGTAGAATATTAAGTTGAATTCAAAGCTATTTGGCACAGATTAATCCCACTGAATTTTAGGCACTTAATTTTATACCTCAGTTAGTGATGTGGTTTAACCCCAGCCGGCAACTGAGCACCACACAGCCGCTTGCTCACTCCACCCTGGTGGGATGGGGGAGAGAACAGGAAGGGTAAAAGTTTGAAAACTCGTGGGTCAAGATAAAGACAGTTTAATAAGTAAAGCAAAAGCCACATGTGCAAGCAAAGCAAAACAAGGAATTCATTCACTATTTCCCATGAGCAGACAGCGTTCAGCCATCTCCAGGAAAGTAGGGCTCCATTACGTGTAACAGTAACTTGGGAAAACAAACGCCATCACTCCAAATGTCCGCTGCCTTCCTTCTTCTTTCCTCAGCTTTACTTGCTGAGCATCATGTCATATGGTATGGAATGTCCCGTTGGTCAGCTGGGTTCAGCTGCCCCAGCTGTGCCCCCTCCCATCTTCTTGTGCACCCCCAGCCTGCTCGCTGGTGGGGTGGGGTGAGAAGCAGAAAAGGCCTTGACTCTGTGTAAGCCCTGCTCAGCAGTAGCCCGAACATCCCTGTGTTATCAACACTGTTTTTGGTACAAATCCAAAACACAACCCCATACTAGCTACTACGAAGAAAATTAACTCTCTCACAGCCAAAACCAGCACAGTTAGGAGCATAGCTCTCATAGGTCCCAGGTTACTCAGTGGCAAGCGATAGACATCTCCAAAGAGCAACTAAAATATTATATTATTTACTTTGTCGTGTTGTTTAAGTTCTGTTGCAGTGGCTTTAAAGTTGAGGCTAAGGACAACCTTACTGAAACTTGCTTTCTTATACATTGTTCAACAGTGTGCTGGGTCTGGCTGGGCTGGAGTTAATTTTCTTCCTTGCAGCCCATATGGTGCTGGGTTTTGGATTTGTGTCTAAAACAGTGTTAGTAACACAGCAGCGTTTTAGCTACTGCTGAGCAGTGCTTACACATAATCAAGGTTTTCTCTGTTTCTCACTCTGCCCTGCCAGTGAGTAGGCTGGGGTGGACAGGAAGTTGGGAGGGGACAAAGCTGGGACAGCTGACCTGAATCGGCCAAAGGGTTATCATGTACAAGATGATGTTGTGCTCAGCAATAAATCTGGGAGGTAGTCTTTCCAAAGAAGCCATTGCTAGGAGATTGGCTGGGCACTGATCTGCATGTGGTAGGTGATGAGTGATTGCCTTTACAATGTTTTGGCTTTTTTTTCCCGCTTTCCTTCACTTGTTAAACTGTCTTTAATGTGACCCAAGAGGTTTTCTTGTGTTTGCTTTTCCAGTTGTCTTCCCCATCATGATGGGGGGTGGAGGGGTGAATAAATGGGTGCTTAGTTGCTGGCCACAGTCAACCCACAAAGAGTTATTTGCATACTTGTGCCCCTGGCCCAAGACAATCCTAGGTGAAAGACAGTGCGTTAGCTAAAAATCTTGGAGTTTTTTGAGGGGAAATAATGATGAGTAGCATTAGTAATACTAGGATTTTTGTGGAAAAGGTGGAAAAGTCTGAGGGTTTTGAAAACTGGGAGATGTGAAGCACACATAGTACACTGCCTATGTCTGGGAATTAGATATCTTGGAGAAAATTATCTTTCCTGTATGACACCTTATTAGTGGATTGATTAGCAGCAAATGTGTTTTAATCCAGTGCTCTAGAGGCTGCTTTTTATATTTAGACATTTCATTGGCTGCAGGCATCCTTTGCTACATGGCAGCATCAGTGGATTGTTAAAGTCCAGCCTATTCTCCAGCAGGACTCAGTGAGCATATCATTAGAGGGTCACAACAGAGCTGCACAGTGAAATCCCCTGTGCCCCTAGTAAATCAGAGCGTTTCACACTGAATTTACAGTTACAGCTGCATGATACTGGAAGTAAGAAGAGTCTCACAATGAAGCTACCATAAGATTCTGTATACTGTACAGCAAATCAATAGAAATTTACAACAGAATTACATGCTAAGCTTCTCTTATACGCTAAAGTATACGCTAAATCATGGAGATTCACAATAGGGTTCACCTTTAAGCTCCCATGTAATATATGATAAATCACTAAGTTACAGCAAGGTCTATCAAGCACCTTTCTTTATTTGGTCTATTATTATTGCTGCAATAATATGGTGGCATCTGTCATTGACAGGTAAAGTTAAGGAAAACGGCAAATCACTTTGACTTTGAGGATGTACATGGAATGTGGCCACCTTTTGTTGATTCAGATTTGTGCTTCCTTTGGGATGCTGACAACGCTGCTTGGAAACATGGTAGCTTTGCACCACATGGAGACATATTAACAAAAGAATTTTGAACATCCAAGGACAGTGAGATGGTCTCTTTAGTGTAGGTATTCTGCACATTGCTCCATCACTGCTGACCTCACTTGACAGTGAGGATGAACTGATCCTGGGGATCTGTAGGTTGCCTTAGCAGCATATGCATTCATTAAGTAAAAAGTTGAAAGTAACTTTCAGTTCTCTTTTGGGGATACTTTCCATTCAGTCAAGTCTTCTGGCAAAACAGTACTTGCGAGACACACTGTGAAAACATCAGTTTGAAGCTTACTTTAATTTTGTCTTGATGAGTAGTTTCAGATCATAGTCACTAACATTTTCCTCTCATAATAATGTCATTGAAAACTTAGGGGATTACTCTTAAAGATATATGCTTGCAGAAGTGTTTGCACTGTAAGTTTGATGTACTGGGGGTTGGAAGGAGAAAGGGAAAATTCATGCAGCTAGACAGGCACCAATAAAGCCAGCTGAATGAGAAAGAAAAGCTGATGTTGATAATGAGAAAGCAAAAGAAACCAATGAGAGATCATATGGCTGTTTCAGCCAAAAGGGTTCATCCTTCACCCAACTGAATACCTGGCATGAGACCAACCAACAAAGAAGTGGGTGGGAAGGATGCACCTAGTTTCCAAGTGGAAGTTATTTTGGATATGGCTTGCAAAGCTTTGGGAAGTTCAGTATGTTGATAGAGCTTCCCCACTCAGAGCATGTTTTTGACCTTGAAGTACACATCACCAACGGTGTCAAATGACATCATTGCGCTGAAACACCAAATACTACTATAGAAGCTACATGGTTACTCAGCTCCTCTGGATTTCCCTTACGTGTAAATGACAACTTAATCTATTGTTTTAAAACAGATTTGACTCTAAGCACTGGAAGAGACACTGCATGCTATAGGACTGTGATTTATACCAACTCAGCGAAGAGTCAATAAAGGCAGGCACTACAATGGCATCCTGCAGATAGCAGTTATTCGTCTGCTCAGCTGCTACTTCAGCTGAATCATGCTGAATCTGAGAAGCCAAAAGCTTCCGGCTTCATCCCATGGGTGTTGCCTTGCAGCTGAAATGCTGCTTCCATCCCCTTGCCTCTGTGCTTGACTCCAGGAATGACAGTGTGGTTTGTCATTTGGATCAGTACCCAGCCAAAATCACTTGCAGTATCTATTGATCTATACATTGTTTAGTTTATTTATCTTTCATATAAAAGAAAAAGGGATTAATGTATTCTAAAATCTAGACTCCATACAGGCCATTTCTTGTAGCCTACAGGTATCCTTCTTTATACCAAGCATTTTGGATGCCAGTAACACCTGTGTCTTGTCATTTTTCTTGTTGTACCACACAAAGTGAATGCTCAGTGCTGATTTCAGAAGCAACTCTGTGGAATGACTGGGGAAATGCCAATGTCACCTAGCATCATTTTCATTTGGTCTTTAGATGCCACAAAGTATCACTGGATTGGTTTTGTGGATCTGGGCTACTTGCCCAGAAGGAAGTATATACTTGGAAAGTCTGCTATCCACCTTGCTACTGTAATGAACAGAAATGGATGTTGCCACCATCGCTTCTCTTGATAGCAGGGGAACAGGTCTTTGCATCCATCCTGTCAGAATACACCATGCAGCTCTTACTGGTTGTAAGAGATACGCTGTCCATTTATGTACCTCCTTGTGCATCTTCAAAAATGGCAGCATGCAAAAGCAAATCCTGTTTGGTTTTGTTGAAACCTGTTGAAACATCATGCAATATCGGCCCATTTTATCCACTGTTTCAAGCCACAAATCCTGTGAAAAGACAGAGGTCAACTATTATTCTTCTGTGATAGCAGAGGGTGCTGTGTCTCCCTGGGTGCACTGTGTGAGCTGGCAACATGTTGCTCCATAAAATTGTGGAGTTGTGGACATTACATTGAAAGAGATCTTGAAATGTTGGCTTGTTTGTCACAGTCCTGGGGCTGGGGACTGTGCTGGCAGACTCATGGCAGAGGTTTATTTGTCATGTGTCTAAAAACTTCTGGGAACAAAGAGAATCCCAAAGGCAAACCCTACTAAGACTTTCTGTGCTTCCGTACATCCTCAGTGTGGCACTTCCTGAGGCTGATCAGCTACCAGATACAAATTAGTTTCTGTGAACAATGGCATATATGTGTCGTGCTAAAAGCTCATCTGCACACCCTTAAAGCAGCACAGAAAGGCAATGGCACATGAAGGGGAGCCCAAATAATACAGTGCTCTGGGTCCTCCCAGGCCCATCCTAGGAGCTATCAGCCCACCAGAGGCCCATCTCCACAGAGCACAAAGGCAGGTGGAAACCTGTCACGGTTTTAGCTGGGATAGAGTTAATTTTCTTCACTCTAGCTGGCATACCGCTGTGCTTTGGCCTTAGTATGAAAACAATGTTGATAACACACCGATGTTTTGGTTGTTGCCGGGTAGCGCTTGTACTAGTCAAGGACTTTTGCAGCTTCCCATGCCCTGCCGGGTGCACAAGAAACCAGGAGGGGAGGGGGCACAGCTAAGAGAGTGGATCCAAACTGGCCAAAGGGATATTCCATATCATGTAACGTCATGCCCAGTGTGTTACCTGGGAGAAGCTGGCTGGGGGGAGGGGGGTAGCAATTATGGCTCGGAGACGGGCAGCACCAGTCGGCGGGTGGTGAGCGGTTGTATCGTTTGTGTTTCTGGTTTTTTTTCCTTTTTTCCCTTTTCCTTCTTATTATATTATCATTATTGTTATTATCATAATCATTATAATTATTATTTTATTTTAATTATTAAACTGTTCTTAACTCAACCCACAAGGTTGTTTTTTGGTGGTTTTTGTTTTTTTTTTTTTTCTTTTCTTTTTTTTCTTTTGCTCTTCCGATTCTCTCCCCCATGCCACAGCGGTGGGGGAAGTGAGCGAGCGGCTGCGTGGTGTTTAGTTGCCAACCGGGGCTGAACCATGACAGAACCCAAATTAGGGGTTCAAAGGAAGGGATACTCTGTCCAGGCCTCTCTCAGGGATGTCTGAGGAGATTTGTATGTGTGCTCTGCATGGGGGTCTGTGTGCCTACTGGGTATATATGTTCAGCCTTGCTAGTGGTTGGACCTGTGGCATGGAGCTGTGGCAGCATCACCTCCGTTGGGCTGCTGGATTCAGCACAATAGTTTCCCCAGACATCAGACACATAATTCCTTTTAAAAATGAGGTTAGAGATTCTTTTTACAAAGTCACATACAGGACAAATTCCCATAAAAACAGAACAAAATAAATAGAAGGAAGGTCCATACAGCTTGCTCCTGTCACATCATATCTTATTTTGAGGACAAGAAATATTTAGATAATCAAATCTAAATTTGACCAGGAAACTCCAAACAGCACACATCCAAGTTAACAGTCAAATGTTGTCACCATCTTAATTTTGTCTCATTAAGTAGATGACTATTCCAGCAGTTCTGTGCAACCTGCCACCATGCGAATATGCCTGTCTGGCAAATTTCAGAGTCAGTGTACAATTTCTGTAGCAACAGAATGTTTCCCAAAAGCTCCCATGAGGTTTATTTCTTTGATGTGAGATCTAATGGAATGACGATACAGTTTGATTTTTTGTGGTTTTTACTGGCCCAATTTCAGAGATTAAGGGAGAAGACACACACTTTTTATGGCATTCACATTTGTATCCAGCTTAGTTTATTTGGTGGCTACAGGTGTACCTCTATGAGTCGTAAAAAGAGAAGAGGCTTTTATTTTAAAGATTTTTGGGTAATAGAAGAAATTAGTCTGAGGTTTAACTTTGCAGTGTCTCTTGCTGACTTGCAAAACTTAAGGTACTACTAATATTTAAATAGCTTTTTTTTAGTAAGGCCAAATTATTCAAGCGAGCCTGTTTGTAACAAAACCATTAAAATATTTTTTCCTATAGCAACGTTACAAGCGGGGATGGGAACATGAAGAAATGCATGATTAAGCAGCAGAGTATCAAGCCTAAAACAATCATAAAATTTAATTGCCACCTATTAATAAAGAAAAGAATTTTAAGATTGTTTTTATTCTCATTGATTTCCTTCTATTTTTCTGGATCCTGGTCTTGGAAAAAAGAAAAATAAAAACAGTATTTTCGTAGTCTTTTGTCTGTGGACCACTGTGTCTTATGCATGCATTTTTCTTCCATTCAAGAATATAACTTTTTAATATTTATGAATTCTCTTATACCAATCAAAATCAGAGCCATTATCATATTTATAATTAATTATACTGTTAAAAGTTATGTAAAATTAAGAGGTTTTAAAATATCCTCTTTTAATCATACCTGCTTGTCATTTTTTCTTTTAAGAGCTATTCTGCTGAGTGCATAATAACTGACTACATTTTTTATCTTTGTTCAGGATTTTGGATGAGTGACTCTATAGCCATTCCCCTCTACAGAGTGCAAGCAGAGGTATCTTACAGTTCTGTTTGAAGCAAATGATGCTTTTTTTATTTAAGAAAAGTTTCTTTCACCTGTTATAGTGTAGTTACCAAGTATGTGTATTTAATCCTAAAACCTGTTTGAACAGACACTATAATTAAGAACTTCAATGTGGAGACTTCAGAAAAAAAAAGTAAGATTCTTACAGAAAGCAACTCTCACCTCCAGTGAGATAGACGGAATCTTATTTATTTTAGTGCAGCAACCCAAAATAATCACAGCATTCAGTTCCTTGATTTCTTTTAACCTGTAGGTTTCTTTTCACCTCTCTAGGCTATTGCCTTGCAAGATTTAACATTTCTAAAGACAGAGGTGAAAAACTCCCCACCCTTCTGATTTTTTCAAAACCAATGCATCATTTTGCTGAGTAAATTATAACAATGAAAGCAATTATTAGCTTTAAGAAGATTTATTCTAGCTCATCTGATGCTTTAAACATGATTTCTGACATAGTAGGCTATGGTCTCAGCTTTTTGCAAATCAGACCTTATACTGTGAAAATCCTCTCTGATCTGTGTAAGGGTACTATTTCTTCAGGCCTTTTTTTTTCAGAATCCTCACCTGAATGCCTTCATTTTACACTGTACTAACCAACAGTGGGAAGCCTCCTTAGTGTTTGGAGGCTTGTCCCTTGTTTTACTTATCCTTATTTTACATCAGTTTAAATCCACCTACTTGAGTAGAGCTGCTCTGTACATACACCATGGCAATAACTGAATTTAACTAAACAGTTCTGTCCTTAATTTCATCTTCATGGATAGTCACCTTAGTTGTTTTCTTCTACACAGCAAACTGAAGATACACCATCAGATCTTCAGGTGAGTCTAGTGCAAGGGATGACAGTCAGGAAGGACAGGCTTTGCCATACTCGCTCTTTATAGCACAGACTCTTATCTTTTATGCTGCTGCATCGTTGAGGGGTGGCTCTGGGTCTCCAGAAACAGCATGGAACAAATACCAGCTGTAGTGTTATAAAGTGTTGTTGACACAGTGATGTTGTCAGAGGTGTGACAAGGAGTGATTTTTGTGCTTGCTGGCAGAGTAGATTACATTTTCCCTATTAAAAGGTAAGTGAATACGAGTCATGACTCATATATATGCCTGTGTTTACAAGAGTTAAAAGGACAAGAGTCCTTGTTCCCTGATCATCCAGAATGGGAAAGGGTTAAAACATGCTTTGGTCCCTTTCTGGCAGAGGATGCCCAGATTGCCATCCCACAGAAACTGAGATGAAGCAGGATGAGAGGGAGCTGGTGTACATCAGTATACATCCCAGTAATGATAACACAGGGTGTGGCCTAGGAACTGGTGGCTGGAAGATGTCTTGCAGTTACCAGTTTAGATATAGCACTGAAGACCATGCCTATGGGACGTTGCTAGATGTTCCTACATTAGCATATCTGTCTTAGAGAGAGGGTGGAATCAGATATGCTAGTTTTTCCATATAAATTGCAACTCAGAACTGTGCCAATACAATATATCCTCTTCCACATGTACACTGAGCCTTAAAGAGAGAGTTTCTTTCCTTTTTCCCCTTCTCCTCATTGCGGAACAATTTCCTGTTCAATGGAAGGGGTTCATTCCCTACCATGCAATGGCTCCCCTCTATCAGCGTATTTTAGACAGGGACCTCTTGTCTGATCTCCCTTTGGCAGGCTGTTCCTGCTGATTCATTGTTACTGCCCTCTTGGGATTGCCTGGGCTCCCATAACGAATTACATCCTCCCCAGCTGCAGTCTGACTAGGTGAGAAAGGGCTTATATCTTCTGCTATACCTTAGATATATGGCCACTGTCTAAAGCCTACATATTGCCTCACTGACTGCAGCACTCCTGAGCGTGTAACTTATTTCACATGCTTGCCTAGGCACTTTATACTGCTCTGTATGACTCATTATTTGTATTGCAGGGCTGCCTACAGCAGTAGTCTGCAAATCAGGAATTACAACTGGAAGCAGAGCGATAGTAGGAGATATAAGGGAGTGTTATAAGAAATGCAGTTGGTTTTTACTGTATTTGCAGTTGTGTGTCTGGAGGCGAGCAAGAAGAGAAGCTGCAATCATAAACAATTTGGGAATGAAGCCCATGGTTTTTAGTAATGACTAAATCCTAATAGGCAACGTACAATAGAGATAGCACCTGGAGACAGAAATATACGGCTTACAGTCTGTGTAGCTATTATATAATTCAAAAAGGTGGGGGTGAAATGGTATCCCTTCACCAATATAACGAATCATCATATAAAGGTCTGAGAAATAAATGTCAAAAATGTTTCAGCCGAAGACCAGAAACTCCATTTTTCTGGGAGTTCCTAGTGCAGGTTTTCACAATGGTGAAGATAAAATTTATCTACACAGACACATAATAGTCTGAGCCTCCATTCAGGAGGCTGATGCATTGCAAACTGTTAAGTAGCAGTGTTGCAGTAAATCAAACAAATGTCTAATCAGTACCTATGCATTATGCACAGCTACTTCATGTTGTCAACAAAAGGATTCAGGATTTGTAGAGGCTTTTGCACTCTTTTTTCTCCTAATTGAGAAGAAATAATCTGATGGGTTAATTCCTCATTTTCAAAGGGTCCTCAGGGTGTAGCCACAACTATGCTAGTTACAATTCAATTAAGTGACAGTCTATGCAGAATAAATTACTGCTATCTACTTATATTTAGAATTTTAACATTATTTGTAAAACTCCACCAAAGAATAAAAATGTCTTAGGAATGTTGGAATTTTTCATCAAAATAGATTTCTAACGTTTCCAGCTTTACAACCCTTCCCTATGTTGTAGAATTTTGACTGTAAGATCATTGAATTGCAAAACCGTGATAATATTCCTATTTTCATTCTAGCTTTTAATATTAATTAGTTGCTTATATAAACCTGAGAGTATGAATATGTATATGTTTTTTGGCTTAGGAAGCAAGCTAAATCAACAAGATCTGAATGCGTGTACAATATTAGCAGGATAGATAAATATTAGTATTATTAACAATATTACCACATGTTAAAGTTGATATGATCCCTATAGACATCGGTCTTGCATTAAACAGAACAGAAATGTTCGCACCCCAGCCTAATAGCATCTTCACTGTAGTAAATTTTTTTCTAAGCATCCCCTCCCAAGATAGCACTGTGCTCTCACCAGTCTTTCTCTAACATTCTCTTCGGCTTCAGGCAAAACCAATAATTAATGATAAGACTTGAGTGGTGTACAACTAAGTACTAAGCCAGGCTGCCTCTTCTCATCTCTGCCAGTTACTTGCTCTCTAATCTTCAGCGGTTCCTCAGATTGGTGAAGAGAAGGCTGTGGGGAGACCTTATTGTGGCTTTTCAGTACTTAAAAGGGGACTACAGGAAAGATGGGGGCAACCTCTTTAGCAAGGCCTGTTGTAACAGGACAAGGGTTGATAGTTTTAAATTAAAGGAGGGTAGATTTAGACTGGATATAAGGAAAACAACTTTTACAATGAGGGTGGTGAAACACTGGCACAGGCTGCCCAGAGAGGTTGTGGAGTCTCCTTCCCTGGAGACATTCAAAACCCGTCTGGATGTGTTCCTGTGCCCCTGCTCTAGGTGTCCCTGCTTAAGCAGGGGGGTTGGACAAGATGATCTCCAGAGGTCCCTTCCAACCCCTACCGTTCTGTGATTCTGTGATTCTGTTGGACGGGGCTCTGAGCAACCTGACCTAACTGAAGATGTCCCTGCTCGCTGCAGGAGGGTTGGACTAGAAGATCTCTAAAAGGTCCCTTCCAACCCAAACCATTCTATGATTCTGTGATTTTGTGATTGGTTGTAGGTAAAACTGCATGTTATGAAAACTGTGATGTATATGTCTACTGTTTCAAAACAGGTTAATCTAACTCATATCTGTGGTTCCATGGGACTCTCAAGATCTTTGGTCTAAACAAAGGTCTGCTAAAGCTCATTAAGGATTTTAAGGTAAAATTTGCTCTACAGGAACCATTACCTCCACTTGAAAACCTTTCAGAGTGTCTATAGTTTGAAAAACACTAGGGAAAAAAGTTTAAAAATACAGATTTAAGGCAAGGTCCATGCTAGGATCTTTTTCTGAAATGGTGATACTAGTTACAGGTATTAGTGTTGTATCTGTGAGGGTATGAACTCTGGGAGGAGAAGGGATATCTTTGTTAGATAAACTTTTATACTGAAAATAATGATTCATTTCTGAAGATAAAATTTGCCTATTTTTTGTAAGCTATGTCTGTTGGTCTAAAGAAATCACCTAAAATAAATCACAATACTTAGCAGTACAGTTTTCTGTAATATTTGTAGTTATAAATCTTAAAGTAAATGTAACTATGCCAGGGGAAAAAAAATTGCTAATGCTTTTTAGTTTGTTGGAGTGCAGCTGGATATGTTATATTGCCAGAAGACACATCTAACTTAGAAACATCTCTTGTCATAGCTGTACAATAAATCTTTTTCTAATGTCAGCTAAGTCTATGATCTTTCATTTCCCTTCACTTCTCTTTTCCTTTCCTGAGATAGTCCTGGTTTATTTAGATTTGAGTGGTTCTCATTGCAGTTACACTTCCAAGAATTTTACAGCACCAGTCCTTCGCTGATATCGCAATGCATCAAGGATTTGATGGCTTCTCAAACTTGTTCTAGATTGAAAGCCTTTCTGTGGGAAAGTTAAAGAAAGTTAGTTAAAATGTTTCAGTAGATCAATGCTGTGGCAGTGCGCGAAGTTTCAACTATAGAGGGATTTACAGATCAAAACAAAAAGCAAAACATTGTGCAGAGTTAAACAAGAGTCCTCAGAAGAGAAACACTTATTTCTTACTCCAGTAAACAAGTTGGCAGCTACATTCAGCACAAGTATAAGTTTCTTGCAGGCTTTAAAAAATAGCTCATGTGGCAAACATCTCATTAGTTTATTTTGGAGGCCCCAAATATACATAAACCTGTGCAATGCATGACAATGACAATGAAATGGTACAAGAAATCCAACAATACTTTAGCTCCCACATCCTTTAGTGTAATAAATACTACGTTAAGAACTGAGCATACTTGCTTAGGAGGATGTAGAGAGACCTCACATGAGATCTCATTGGACTCCTCTTGCTTTTATGAGGGGACATGTCAACTAGTTTCAAATTTAATGAGAAAGGTGATTTTTTCCCCCAGGACATTAAAGGATCCCTTACTTTGACCAAAGTCTTACCTTCTCATCCCACACCAGGCCTTTTTCCATCCCTTGAGCCCACAGTGAGGGTTGCTCTGCATGGCCTGACCTTGCTGTGCTCCAGGCACAGAAACCCACATGCACATCCTCCTGCTCACACAAGGGTTTGTAGGAGTAGTTGGAAGCCTGGGCTGGATTTGCAGCTAAGTTTCAAGAGGGTCTCTTAGCATCTAATAGACATGTCTAAACATTTTCATCTCCTATTGTCTTTTATTGTGTCTGTGTAGGTATAATATATCAAAATGATGCAAAAGGATGCCATATTAAATTGCCTTAAGAAAAGTAGAAAAAAACCCTCCAATTATTTATTATATTTGTATTATTGACATAGTCATGACATTTATGCAAGACTGTGTGGAGGAATCAAACAATATCTTTGTAAACAAAGCATTTATGACCGTATACTAGTAATGCAAGAAAAGAGAGGAAAAAAGATAAAAATAATACTTTTGGAGTGTAGATCTGATTTGGTCCAAAACATAAACAAGTTTGGTTTAGCTCCAGAGAAGAACTTGTGTGACTAAAAAAGTCCTGGTTTTGTCCAATAAAATCTATTGCTTAATAAAATACTATTTCTTTCTATAAACCCACCTCACTATTATTTGTTAAGACCTATCTTTTGCATGGGGCAAGGAGAGGAAAACAGAAGTATTCCTCTAAAATAATACAGCCAGTTATGCTAATGTTTGAATGCATTGATAGACGTATAACTAGATTCAAAGTGAAAAGAGAAGGTCTTTATGTTACATTCAAATATGCAAGCAAAAGCACTAAGCAACTCTTAAAAGAAAAGCAGTATGCGCCTTTCCATCCACTAGATAGAGCTAAGGGACTTTATGCATCAGTGAAAAGTTCTCGGCATGGCATGCTTGTTTCTTCTGCCAGGAGACCTGGTGCTCCTCTGTACTAGCTTGGAAATCTAAACAAACACATTTTCAGAACTGGGTAGGTTTCTGTGTATAAAAGCTCATTTTGTATCATATGTTCAAAAGCTCATTTTATATCATATGTTCAATCTCATGTTGAGGACGGTGAAATAAAAAATAGTATTTTTCTTCTTTTATCCTTTTTGATTTTTGTATTTGAAGGATATGGCCTTGGAACCTCTTATTATGCATTTATTATTATGCGTTAGCTTTCTTTATATTAGTAGAGGTATTTCAGCCTCAAACCTTGCATCAGACATACCTTTTTGCCTTACCTGACAAAATGATTAAGAAAACAGGTAATTTGACGATTGAAAAATATACCTTTTGAAATTTAATGTCTCTCATTGTTAGAGTTTATTGCCTTGACAGTGACATAATATTTTACAACAATTTGGAACTGAACATTACATTCTGAGACTTTGTATTTTTGTAAAATATGAATTTTGGACCTTATAACACTGTTGGTTTTTTTCCTCTTGTTGTTGTCAATTTTCTTGCTTTCCTTAAAGAATAATACTATACGATTGAATTAGGATCAAACTAGTAAAGTCCCATAGATACAAATCTAAAAAGTATAGCTTTCTAATGATGCAGCTGAACTAGGGAAATGTTTTTTTAATTGATTTTTTTTATACCACCTTATGAAGTTTTTTTGATGAATGCCATTTGCAGTTACATTTTACTGAATTAAATAGAATGCTTCAGACAGCTCTATTTTGAAATTGTCTCTCATATTCAACAGTGTTTTCCCTAAAGTTACCACACTTGTAAAGGCACAATAGACTTGCACAATAGACTGGCACAGTAGACTTGCAATTCAGCATTCCATCTCTCTGAGGGAGGGCTGAACCTACAGGAGGCAGATGGAGGTGAGGCTCTGTCTGTAGCCAGCTGGCCGGCTCTTTGGCTCTTAAAAAGCTTGCAACAAGGCCATGAGAGCAACTAGGGACAGACAGAAAAAAATGTAGACATTTGAGGGAAAACGATCAGTGGAATGCTTGGGAAAATGGAATCTTCCCGTTTTCTTTTTTTTTTTTTTATACCTCCTTTGAATTTATTGCTTGTGCTTTATAGAAGAACTATATTCAGATACCTGAGTGGGGGAGGATGGAAAGGGTAGGCATCAGAAGACAAGAGGGCTGCATTCTTTGTGGGTAAGAAAAGGGGGAAAAAGGAATAGATGAGAAACTTTCCCCCTGAGAGAAAACACCAAGTGATTAAGGAATCCAAGTTCACCCTGCAGAACCCCATCATCCTACATTTGAGATTCTTTTCTTCCTTGACTGCTGAACTGGTTAGCTCTGGTTATCTTGCTTGCTCTAGGGATGATGCTCTGTAAACAAGCTTGACAGGCTTTAAAGTGAGAGTTACAGCACATGGAGTGTAAAATGTTAGGAAGACAAAAGGAGATTCTAAATTAGGATGGATTTCCATCTCTTTCCAATCTCTGCAGTGAAGAGGGGGAATGAACATTTTGTGTTTCCCATGGTAGGTTCTGCACATTGTACGCTCCTTCTGATGTTCATAAAAGAAAAGTTTTACGTGACTGCTATGTAGTAGAAGTGTGGTCTTTTACTGATAAAAGGAGAGAGCTTAATTCTGTTGTTCCATGAAAAGACAGATGCTTTCAAAATGTATTCAAGTACAGTCTCACTTGCATATGATAAGCTGGAAGATAGAGCAAAGATAACAGGAAATGGCCTCTCAAGTTTGTATCTCAGGTCAGCATCTCTAATATTTAAATATTTGCAAGAACCAGACTAACGAGTTTGTCAGAAAAGTTGGATCTCAAATAGGATTCTGTTCCTGGTGATAATACATTATGCTTTCAACCCAGGGACAGCACATACTGCCTTATCGGTGACTTTATTCACTAAAATGCACCTAGGAACCCCAAGGCAGGAATGGAATAAATTGCAATTAATGTTAGTGTTATACAAGTGCTTTTTTTCCTGTTCCTCCAGAAGGTCTGCCAGCGCCAAATTCCTTTTCAGCTTTCTTAGCAAAATCCTTTGCTTGAAAGGATCATGCGTACAAACACGCATGTGCACACACATACCACACATTCACTTCTGACATATAGCAGAAATTGCTTGAACCAAAAACCATAGTATTTAGCATAGTGCTAAGAATTTCAGTCACTAACCTTTAGAGTGGGCAGGTAGAATTCAGGGTTTGTGCCTAAGGAAATTTACATCAGGTCTTCTCTATCCTGCTAACGCAAATCCCTGTCATACGAGATAAGCAATGGTGTCCAGTGTCGATTTACTGACATAACATACCCTTCTAGGAACAATGTGTATTTATCTGTGTTTTGGTTCTCAGTGATATTTCATGAATGTCCTAACTGCAGACTGAATTGGTACTGTCAAGATTAGAGACATTCATCCCCCTGCTCAGCAGCTGAGATGGAGATGCTCTTTTCAGTGAATGAGTTCAGTGTTTATTTGTATCATTTCCACCCAGCCTCTTCACCGGCCTAGCCCAGAACCTGATGCTACCAATCCTAGCAAGCCTCAGCGAGCCTACTGAGCACAGAAACTCTTTCTGCTGGTCCTAATTTCTCCATGGCTAGCCAGAAATAAAAGTCTTTGATCATTAGTTTTGAATGAGAAAAGTGGTGCTGATGTCCTGTCAGGCTTACCATTACATAGACCAACTGGAAATTTTACTTTCATTTATTTTCTTTCATAAAAGTTCAAATATGCCTATGCCTTCAGACATTTTTCCATGTTTTTCCAATTTTCTGGCTTGGGGATCAGTATAAAGCCCCAGTTTATTAAACTGTGTAACTCAGAGGACATTATTGTGTATCTGTGGAAGAAAGCAGCAGTGAAGAGTATTAACGGGACATATAGTATATTTTATTTCTCAAAGCTGTTTTCTTGAGCTGAGGAATATTTTTTCATCCTTAGCCTCTTTTCTTCAGTTCTACTTTCCTTTAGATCTAAATTAATTTTGAATTCTCTTTAAAAAAACAGTATGGGAATCAATAGCTCCCAGAATTCAGCTGGAGCTGTTTTGAGTAATTTCTCCATTGAATGAATTCTTCTGGGCTCCAGCTTCAGGGAAGTTGAGGTATGTAGCTGGACTATGTCAGTCTTGGTCCTTTCTGTATGAGGTGGACATCAGCCATCTCATCTTACCTTAGAAGTACAAAATGTGGGTCTCTACCTCTAACCTAATTGTCCTGGTTCCTTGTCCTTCTTGATTTTGATGCATCTGAACTGTTACAGATTTCAGGTTCAGGATTAGACGTATTGTACCCTACTGTATTTATTTTATCTCCATCCACTACATAGAGATCCCACAAGGTCTAGTTTGAATTCAGACATTCATATTGTAAGCATCTTCATTTGGACAGATTAATCCTGCTCATCTAATCTACCTGTATATTTTACATAGATCTGATAAGAATAATGTCATTACACTCAATTGCTGAAGGCAATCTGTAAAAATTCTGTCAGTACTATTTCAGCTCCAGCAAATTCTGTTTAGTGCTTTTTTGTTACTGAATTATGCAGTACACATGTAAGATACCATAACTTTCCTTATAAAGCTAGATGTATTTGGACTGGAGACCCGATATTTGGATCAATAATGGCAATCCAAATAAAAAGTGTGTTTATTTTTAAATTATATATGTCCTGCTAAATTATACTCTTCTGTGCATTGCTGAAAAAATGTCAGACAAGACATTAAGAAGACAATAAGGCTCCAAATCACCCTATTTTCCAAATACTCAAGTTTTCAGCTGGGAAAGGCACTGCAGGGCACTTTTCTTCATTAGGCTATGACCAACAAATTATCCTTAATATTTATAATGATTTGCAGCATCATACAACTGATTGATCTTCAGCAAAGAGTGCTTTGGTTTGTCTATGTGTATCTTTTCTGTGGTAGTTCATGAAAGATAAATATGTCTACGGTTTTGCAGAAAGTAAAAATGTTAATATGTAGAAGCATGCCAGAAAAAGGCAGTTTTTATCTTCCACCATATCTTCTTTCAATTTTTTTTAATACTTTGCACACTGATAAACACAGCTTTAAAGATCTGTATTTATGTTAAATGTCTAGAACATGAAACAAACTGCCAAAATCTAATGTGGAATTTAACCTATTTTTTTCTTAAAAAAAAAATAAATGATGAAGGTATCTAAATAACCATGCAATATGCAAGTTTCTATTAGCACTTCCCTAATTAAAGTCACAGTGTTGATAACACCACTGTAGCATAGCTATTGAATTCCTTATTAAAATGATCATAAATTGTGCTCACCATGTTTCAGCTCTGTTCTCTTATGTGCTCGGGAAAAAAAATAGTACAGTTACCTCTGTCACTCCAGAATGCTTGAATATGGCTCAGTGAATCATTATAAATACGCAATATTTCACCCATGAAGCATGAGTGTAATGTTTCTCTCACAGGTGTGAAGGTTTCAAAAGTCTTTTTATTAAGGTGACTGAAATGTACACTTCATAGAGATGACCTGTTTTATTCTGTCAGGATTCATTGTAATTTTTTAATTCAAATAAGTGAACTTTCAGAGCTTGGCATTTTGTTGTGTCTGGGTCAAGCAAAGATGAGGTAGGTAGGTGATGTGGAGAGTGGGCTGAGGGCAACCTGTGTTAGGATTTATGCTTTCCAAGTTTTCAAACATCATTGTCATAAAATGGAGAGCAAAGTACCTGTCCACATTTATTAAGACAAAGAGAAAGTGTTTTGAAAATGACATCTTCCAGAGGAGCAATGTTCTCTCCTGAATACGTGAAAACAGACCAGCTCAGAACTGTGGAATACACCTGGAAATCCTTCCATTACCTGTGCATAAGAGAAAAGGGAATGCAACTTATTCTTTTAAAATTCCACAAAAATATTTTTTCTTCTCAATTTCCCTATGTTTTTCATTCCAAGAAGTTACAAAGTGAGATGTGATCTGTCATGTGTTGCTGGTGAACGAACAATAGCCAGCGCTATGAATAATGAATCAAAAGCCTTAGAATTCGCTTTAGTGGCTGGCTTGGGTGCAAAGAGAAGAGAGAGCTGTAGGATTCACAAAGATTAATGCCAGCTTTTTCTTGTGACCATGACTATTTCTCATTCAGTGTGTATATTTTATACCTTCTATTTCTGAGTAACTCTAGGCTACCAGTTTCCAAATACACACTTCATAGAGTAGCAAGGAGTGTTGCACACCAACGTAGCGATATAAGTTGATATAACCTGATGTAGTTAAAGATGTCTCTGCTCACTGCAGGGGGGTGGGACTAGATGACCTCTAAAGGTCCCTTCCAACCCAAACTGTTCTATGACTCTATGACTCTATGATTTGTAATATTAATATTACATACTAAAATAGCCTTTGCTTCATAATTAATTTCTGTTACACTAAAATAGTGCTAATATATTTTTGGTAATTATTTCTTTCCTGATGTATGTTTCTTTTACTTGCTACATGGCTAATTCCAGGAAGGAGTGGGATTTGTTGACTTTTGTATAGCTAAGTGTTTTTCAAACTTTTTCTACTTGCTGATTATTAAAGGCATTGTAGTAGAATTGCAGATAACTGCAAATATTTTGCATGCATATGGTGCTGTCTAGCATACATGAATTTCCCTCCTTTCCTTTTGCTTTTTTGTAATCTCTTTTGTAGGTGTCTTAGAAGCAGTTTAAAACTTTCAGAGAAGAAATTGATACATTTGATTTAAAGAATTGATTAATTGATCAAATTACAAAATAAATTAAATGATTTAAAAATAGATATTACTATTTCTATTGATATGGATAAATAATCAGTGAAAGCATAATAAAAATTATAATAAATTTTGATTAAGCTATATTTCCCACTGGGTTCAAGAAAAGACACTTGTACAATTCTTTTCTGATATTGACGTGCACATCTGGATTTGACAAAGTTGAGACAAGAAAAGATTATGAAAAGTCCTTCTAAAACTCTTATTTGCAAAACCTTTTTTGAACATCCTAGCGACATCCCAATGTCATATTCTTATTTGATGGGACGGTAAAATCAATATGCACTATGAGCATTATATATTTCATGAATTCCAGTTTGACTTTCTGGCATGGTTCTGTCTTTTTATTTTACCTGTCTTTACCCTAAAATGTCTCTTAATGTTTTTGGTTGGTGAGCTGCAAAGAGATGAGAAGGGAGTAGTGCTGTTATGTCTACCTGTGACAGGTTAATTATTTTCATCAGTGTCTAAATAAACCACACAGATGACGATAATGCATTCCAGGTAAAGGTAGTTTCTTGTAAAACATTAGAGTTTAGGGAGAGGTAAATCCCCAGGAGAGCAAAGAAACTGAGCATAGGTGCCATGTATTCAAAAATCTCTGTGGTTGAAAAATTCTGGAAAAACTTGAAGGAATTCAGAGGGAAATGTAGCTTGCTGAAGAAAGAGAAACACAGAAGAGCTGTTTTTAACTACAGAACCTGTAGGGAAGAAGAAGACTGGCAGCATGAGAGAGACCTGTCTGTAATTTGGAGGATGAAACTGGAGGAAAAACAATACTCATGAACTGTGTGATGTTTTGTCTATTACCAGTTAACACTGAAAGTTGGATCTGTCATTATAGGAGTACTGAGGACAAGAAAATTAACAAATTTCTTGATAAATTTGAGCTTGATAAAGTCTGAAAGTGATTATGCAGCATAGTTGTCTGCAAAGGAAAGGAGCTGAATCAGAGAATTAAGGGCATCCTTTCCCATCTTATGCTCCTTAATAAGAAGATGGATGTGTCAGTGACACTAGAAAAAAATATAAAATTTCAACCTTTTGCAAATTTTCTTTCTCAACAAGGTCAGTCCTAATTTAAGCTGTGTTGGAATCCTCTTCAACAACAGTTTCCAAAAGCAACTCTTATAACACAAAGAAAAACTCTGCCTTCCCAGACCTAATTCTATATTGCACACACTGTTCTGTTCTTACGCAGAGCATGACAGAACATAGTACATTTATCAGAATTTTCCGTATTATTTATCACACTATCATAGGAGCTATGCGTTATGGATGATGCGATGGCCTACATAGTTCAGAAAAGAGTGGATTTAAAGAGCAGAGTTGGTTCTAGTTGGTCTCAAGAAGGGATTTCCCAATGGGCTTTTCTCAGTCGGCTCTCCACGGTGTGTTCCTGCTGTGCACTTCTGCCTAGACTAACAAATTGCCCCACAGCCTCTGCTTAGGATCAGGCATGCCAGTTGGGATCTCTCTGTTTCTGTGTTTTGGAAGCACTGGGAAATTTTGTCTGTTCACATGAAACCTTGTTCTGTTAGGAATGATTCAGGGCAGAAGTTTTCCATATAATTTTTGTTCCTTTTTAGTATTTAATTTTCTAAAATTCAGTTATCTTTCTGGGCTTTTTGAGTCTTCTCCCTGATAAATATTCAGACAATTTTTCATACACAATTTTTTCTGAGTGAGAAATCTGAGTTCAGATTTTCCTTCTAACTAATGTCTCTGTTGGGCTGACTCTGTGCCCTGCTGCAGGAGTGGTTTGTCCCTAGTGTAAACTGAAGATTTTGCTGTAATACCCTCTCTTCAGTTTAACCTGTCTATTCTACCTGGTGGTTACCATTGTATATCTTTGTTGCATTTGATAACCAAACTTGTCTGTGAGTGTTTGAAGTCATACTTGGCAACGAAGCACCAACATTCAAAACTAGTAACTGAGATCCATTCTGTCCTTACGGAAGCCAAAATAGTCACAAACTTTTTAGCTTGAGAGTGAATAGCAGGTGGAAAATGTGGTATTTCAATAAACCGAAAAAATAGTAACTACTAAGCATATGGAGTCTTGCTGTTTGCAAAACATGCTGTATAATTTTTCTGAAATTGCTCTCCCTAGCAGTGGTGTTATAACAAGAGGTTCTGTTTTCTAGAGTTTTATACCCTCCGTATTCCACTATTCTTAACCTTGCCACTGCCGAACCATTTGAGCTAAAAGCCTTTATTTATGGATATAAGTGTGGTCCTGTATCCTCCTCTGTGGGACTCAGGCCTCTGAAACAGTGTAGCAATAGATCATATATGTCACAGGGAAAAGCTACTCAACTCGAGTGGTTTAAATCAAATCATGATCAAAGTGGTTTATTGATTTATTAATGACAGAGTTAACTGGCAATCAGTGAACTATAAATTCAGGTTCGATATTGGCAACACAATAGATAAACCTCAATCCCAGCTGCTTGAAAAATGTTAATATAACCCAACAGATTTCCAAAAACCCTTCTGTAACTAATGTGTCCCCCCCCTATATTACGTGCAGCCATTCACCCTCCGGCAGTTCAGATACCCCTCCCTCCCCTCTGTGTGGGTGCAGGTCCCCCAGGTGACCCTCTGCTTGGGGTCATGGACAGGTGCCCCACATGGTCCCGCATGCATACTGAGGAGGGCTGCCCCCTCACCACCTGTGTGCTGTGGGTCACTGGCTGGGTACAGGGTACCCCATGGGGAGCTGCTGGGCTGGACCAGGCAGGGATGGGGATGCCGTAGGGTGATGCCTGGCAGTGTCCAACCAGGGTCATTAATCTTTGCCCAGCTCCAAGGCCTCTCCCAACACCTACAAATTTATGTTTCTTTTACAATACTATTTAGGCCGTTTCAGTATGCTCTTTCTAATTTCATGGTTACTGTTTAATCTGATTAATGGCTGTCCTGGAGTTCCTCCTTAGCATTATCAGTTTGGCTGTCCCATCACACACACTGTTACACACTCACATACCATATAGGCGTAGGTGTCAAGGTGTTGGTAGCAGGGGAGCTGGTTAGTGATCTCCCTGTCTTTACCTCCCCCCATGAGCTTTTTCATCTTACCTCCTGCCCCTGTCCTGTTGAGTAGGGGGAGTGTATGGGCCATATGTATGTCCAATAACATATTGGACACATGTATTTCTGACATGTGTGGCCATTTATACCTTCTCTGAGTTTCTTGGCTGTTTTAAAAAATAAAATATTTTGTATTTTGAAAAACAAATACACCTGCAGTTCACATTGTGGGGAAAAATACTATCTGCTAGTGTCTACTTCCCTGGTCTATAACCATTCTAATTGGCTTGTCATTCATAAAGACTGGAGAAATTATATGACACAATATGAAGGTATCATACTGTATATCACACACACACATATGCAGAGAATATATTTTTAAATATGTGTTTTACAAAATTTTACATTTAAGAGGTGAGGCCTGAATACTCTTTCTTTGTGCCTTTACATTAGAGTCTGGAACTTGATATATGTTTAGTTTTCTTTGGATTTGGACTTGTGTGTGCAGTGTGTTTTGTGGATGCTGATTCTGAGAAGCAATTAATAGACATGATTCTCCTATTAAAAGTAAAGGCATACAGATCCAAGGTAAACTACAAGAAAGCATAGAGTTGGTCTTGAATGAACACTTAGATGGTCTGAGAAAGAGCAGGGAGATCTGTTCATGTGTTTGTGGAGTATAAAGGAAAAAGGAAGTACACAGATTTTCGTGTTCCATGTGTCCAACTTTGCTACCAGTCAGACGTATAGACTTCCTTTTCTCTGCATTTTAGACAAATGACGTTTCCCTATTACCACTGCTACAACTACCAAAGTTGCATGTGTTAGAGAGAAGTGAGACACATCTATCAAACACTAGGGTATGAATCTGAATGCAGGCTACATGTGGTTTATCTGTGAAATGGGAATCAGGTGACCTGTGTTCTGTTCTGTACAATTTTAAAGCAATATAAAAACTTCTGAAATAATATTTTCATTTGAAGAACTGCAGGAAAAGTTGGAAAGGCAATAGGCTATATGACTTCATTGAGAGTCTCCCTCTTCATTTTTAAATAGATTGATTGACAAAAGAAATGTTGAAAGAGGGATCTTTGTTATCAATTCAGTCTTAAAAGAAAAAAAATCAGCTAAATTTAACTAATTGCTGAATTTACATGTGTTTTGTGCAAAGGGTGTTAAAAAATCGCATACATTATTCTTCTGATTGGTATTTTAACTCTAATTTACATTTTACATTTTAATAGACTGTAATGAATATTTCTTAGAGTTTTGTAGAGGGCTGAGATATGATTAGAAAAGTCTTTTGATTGACACAGGAAAATTGTCTGATTTGGGAAAAAGACACAACATTAAGGAAAAGCTTTTGATTAGTTATTAGCAATCTAAAGGGGAGGAAATTTGAGCATGATCTCCTTAAAGACATTTACTTCCAGTAGTTGCACCAAATGCAAGGGTTTTCCCAGGATCAAGGGCTCATTCCCAGGTTATCCAGGGATGACAAAGTTTCTGCTAGTGATCAGAATTTCTAAGTCTTCTCAAACCTAGACAGACTTATCCTTGATCTTTGGTTCAAGCTATGACTTTCATTACTTCTCAATTTTTTCCAAATCCCTGTTGAGTCCTGCTGTATCCACTAACCTCTGGATCACTCATTCCAGAGGTCTGGGAAAGCTTGGACTGCCATTGTGAAAATAACAAGCTCCTTTTTCTTAGCTGATGACAGAGGGCAGTCAAAACGTCCCTGTAGTCTAGGGAAATAAACCAAAAGGCTTCACGTGGAAACCAGAACTTTTGTTTAGCCACAGCACTTAACACATTATATCTTTTCTTTTTTCCTTAACTCCTTTTTAAAACACATATTCTATTTTAATTCAAAAAGGTAGATTGCCATTACTAGCCAGAACATTTGTCATTGCAGACTTTGAGTTCACTGAGAAAAAGCATTTGTGTGCAAAATGCAATTTTGTTTCACACATCACACTGTGGCATCATTTTCCAGCGGACAGTAAAAGTTGTATGGTCCCATTAGCAGCAGTAAATAAAAAAGTGGCTCTATATTCCTGTAAAGACATACTTCGCAGCCATAGAAGTACTGCAATGCAAACAACAAGAAGTACTTTTTCACCAGTTGAAAAAAGACATAACAAGAAATAAAATGGCCAGAGACATTATGTTGTGAGGCCATAAAAGCAGATGCAACTTAGCAGAGCCAACCACCTAATTGCACCATCTGTGTCACTGTGACATTCTCAAAGCAAACGTAAGAGCAAATATTGCATGGATCCATTGATATGTGAACAGCCATGTTTAGTAGTCTGTGGTGCCATTTTGACTTTGCAGAGACAGTGGGCATGACTCCAGTATCGTAATTCCAGGTAAACTGCCACTGAAATCCTCTCTAATCAGAACTGTGGAGTTAGGTCAATATTGATATTTTTAGCCCAGCAGACCAATGAAGTTAATGCTGTTTGTCTGACTGTACCCCATAAAACTCACTACAGAGCCATCTGAAGAAACTCCAGGGTTTTATTTTAACAACGTCTTTACAACAGATTCAGAATCAGTTCTTACATATAATGTATTTTCAGACCTCATTTTTTTTGTTGTTGTTGTTATTATTATTGTCATTGTTATTGTTATTGTTATTATTATAATTATTATTCAGAGCCATGTTAATCATGTTTCCTCACCCAGAAACATTCTGGAGTCAGAGAAAAAGAGTTCTTCCTTTTTAGGTAGACAGTGTAAGGTTTTCTCAGAGTACTTTGCAGGCTGCATATTTTTTCTCCCAGGAATGCAGTGCTCACATGAGGTATTTGGAGGACATCAATAAGGGGAGCTGTAGAAGCTGCTCTGCCCATGCTGGGATGTTCAAGAACATTTTTCTGTTCAGCCCCTTCCCTACTCTGCTTTTGCCTAACAAGGTATTTAATTTCTGGTAAAAATGTGTTTTAAAAAAATGTTGTACAAAATCATTACCTGATAATACTTGTGTTATCATAAAAATATCTTTCTCCTAATAACAGGTAAAACCCAAACCGTGTATTTAAGTTTGGAAATCCCCAGGTTTGGAGTTGAAATACAGAAATGTGCCTACTTAGAGAGTTTATCAAAGTCAGGTGGGGAGTGGCCAAACAAACGTTGTCGCTATTAAGGAAAACTGCTGAACAGCAGTACCTAACAGCAGCTTTTAAATCTAGAAGTCTAAGGAAGGAATATATTAGGAAAAGGATATTTAAAAATATTTCCTGTAGAAGCAGGTATTATAAACAGATGATTGCACTTAAATATGAAAATATAAATTGAAGAATAAGATAAATTGAAAAGCGAGATGGGTTCCAGGATATAACTTAGTACAGGCTGTCTACAGTGGTGAGGTCCATGAAGATCCAGCAAAGCTTCCAACTCTGCCACCTTAGCAACTCTCAAATACTCAAATTCTCAAGTTGAATAAACTCTCAAATGGTGTTTCTGCCTATGCAGCAACCACCAGGTGAGACCTGGTGAGACCAGGTGAGACCAGGTTTTCTTTTCCTTCTTCTTCTCCTTTCTTCCCAGTCAAATGAATCAAATGAATGAAGCAGCTTGTGCTCTGCACAATACTGGAGTGAGCAAGGATGCACTAACTGCTAGAAAAATGCACTGCTTCTGTAAAAACTCATTCATTTTGTAAATGAAACAGTTTCAATGGAATTACAACAGGGCCAAATGTGTCCCTGGTTATTTAGATCTGTCATAGCACAAGGTTTTAAACTTTTAAAAAACATAACTTTGTAGGGTCTGAAGGTCAGGCAGGGCTACACAGGATCAATTTATAGCAAGGACTGTGGAAGGTTTTTGATGAAATTGGTGTGAACAAGAGCACATTGACAAAAGAGGAGACAGCTCTTTTTCCTAATGATAGCATTGGATTTTGAAATTAAACGCAGCAGGTAGAGAGAGATCCCACACAGATTTCAAAAGAGGATGCATGTCCTGGTACTAACATACACTTCAAAGTGCCATGGGGTTGAAAAATCACTATGTTTTACAATAACCTTAGCTTAACGTAGACAAAACTACCAGGAAGCACAGCTTTTAATGCCAAGATGCTATGCAGTGTTTATTAAATCTGAAGGATACAAACATCAGTAATCATACCTCTGTATTTTCATCTAGGTGTTGTCAGTACAAAGGGTCCTCCTTTTTGCTGATACACATCCACCAGAGTAGGGCGCTCATTTAAATGAAAAATGAGGGCTCTCATTTACATTACCTGTTTAAATTAGCAGACTAATTTCTGACAAATTTTAAAGAAAAATGAGAAACAAGCCCTTCTTAAGTTATGAGGAAATGTTAAACCTTCCACGTTGCTGGTGTTGCCTTAGCTGAAGATCTGTTTTGCCCCAGCAGAAGAGTAGCAGGAAGACAGCCCATCGTCATGCCTTTGATTGCCCTTATTTTTCTTTGGAAAAGTTACTTGCTTCTGCATGCCCAAATGCTCTTTTTAAATAGTGTGATAAATTGAATTCTGTTTAGTTTTAGATAAGAAAATTTTACCAAAGCGGACAGTTCTCTAGGAAGACAGAACAGTTTATGGTGGTGGACAAGGACAATGAAAAAGAAGATCATGCACATAAATCATTGTTGTTAGGGGTTAAATAGGATGTGTAATGACCTGTGCAGGTATTAGAAATGCTAGTTGATGCTGTGTGTGTCAACCTGGTTAATCGTTGCAGACACAAATACTCAGGTTTAGAAAAATGTTAATTATCACTAAACATTTAAGGCACAGAAATTCTAATGTATTTTTTACTTTAACCTTTAAAATATAAATTTTTCTAAACTAGGATTAAAGTTTAAAAATATACTTTAAGTATTTGTCAGAAGAAAATGCAGATGAATGAATGGCAAAAAGGGCTTCTTTGAGTTTTACCACAAGAGAAAGGACCAGAAGGATGCCAGGAGAAACTGGATTGGTATTTACTCATGATTTTTTTTTGTTTGTGAAAAACACATGAGATAAAGTAAGGAAATTAAAGCAGTTACAGTAAGTAGGAGGAACTATCGAACTATCCATTCCACCATCCTCCATTTTTAGGAATCTATTTAAAAATCTGATATTCTGGATGAAAAAAATAGGGACGATTCTTTTAATTTTTAGTCTAAATAACCATGTAATACCTTCCCACCAACAGTTAAAATTGTGCTTAATTATTCCATTTGTGTCTGAAATGCTACAATAAATGGCACTTGCTGGGGCACTTGTGTTTTCTCCCAGTAGGATATTGGAGGAGAGGCAGCTCAGAAGTTGTTACACAGTTCAGAACAAACACCTGGAAATGTCAAACAGTGTTATTAGACCAAAACAGCTGAAGGAAAAACTGGGGATGTAGTTGGGTTTCTGATGAAAGAATTTGGCAATATGTTGAACTTTTAGATTAGGTAGAGGACAGCAGAAGAAAAGAAGAGAAACCTTTTGCTAGAGGTGTTCCCACAGCATTATCAACATCTCCTTTTTCTCCTTCGGCGCCTGAGCTTGTTCACCAGCCCTATATGCAGGCCAATGGGAAAGTTGCCAGTTTTCTGAAAAAAAGGATTTGTTCCTGAAGTAATTTGAAAGACTGACAGACTGTGAACAACTGAAGCTACATTTTTTTTCTTTGCAAAACAGCATTTAAGTAATGTCAGCAAAGGTCAGTTGCTGGAATTAAGTCAGTTAAATGCTTTAAATGTTTTTTAATCTTCTACTAATAATGCCATGTGCTGCCATGATAATGCTATAAAATGCCAGTGTGGGTATTGTTAAATATATTGTGGAGAACAAAATCTGCCACCCACTCACACATGGTCTGGAACCAACTATCCACTCTCCCTGTCAATCAGTCTATAGGAAATATGAATTTTGCAGATGGCATGTGCTTTTACATTATGTTCATCAAAGCATTCTGGAATTCAAAGGTGTTTGAAATCTGAGACAACTTCTTGTTGTTGTTTTTTTTCTGGCTTTCCTTTCCATAGATCATGTTTCATGTTGGCAGAATAATTTGTTTGCATTTACAGCTAAATGAATTATTTTCTCTATATAAATATATCTCAGAGGAGAATTATTCAGTTTGCTTGCTAGGCTAAGTAGAAGGAGGATATTAGAATATAATTTTTATTGTGACTAAAAAATGGGCTAATCTTCAGTAAATTTAAATAGATTTAATTATAAAGAGTGAAATTCATTCCTTGTGCAGAGTGACATAAGAAGTCTCTTTAAGACAGTGTTGTTAGGGAATCAAAACACTCATAAAAATACCCTTAAAGGTATGCACCGTTCTTCTCAGAGCCTACTTTGACTTACTGAGAATTATGAATATTTATCAGAACCCAGGATATTTTCTCTTTAATGAGTGCTTTGATTGAGTTTATCAAGCAACACTGAGCTCATATTGTTATTATCCATTTTGAACAAAGGAACAAGCTGGATGGCGTACATGTATATTTATCTCTGTGCACCAGACGTTCGCTGTACTGATTGTCCTCAGGAAGCATAAAGCAACTGTTGTTCTGTTTGTGCACAAGGAAGAAGCATAATTTTATAAAGGGTTCTTAGACTGCACATGGACGGCATGATTGCCTGGGGAGAGGCAGGTCCTGCCTTTGCTCTGCCTGCCTCACCACTTCAGTGTTTCTGGGAGAAACATCTCAGGCACCATGCAGGTATGGCAGTGCAACACTGAGAACCTCTTACCATTTCAGCCTCTGTTGATAATAGATTTGAGGAGGAGTAAAGGGTGATTGCTTCAATGCCTGCAGTTTTTGAACCAATGTTGATAGAGTAAGCCAATTACATTGACCAAAATAGTTTTGGTGTTGTGTATAAGCCTCATCTGCCTGAATGTAACCTCCCACTGTTTCTTCCTGTAACCTTACATCATGCTCCGGGAGGGCGAACTGCATTTTCATGTATCTATGCCATGACTAATATTATGATGGTCTTATCTCATATGCACCAATAATCATAATATTTGATTCTGTAAATCTGGTATCCTGTGCAGATGCCCATGAACACTGCTGCAGTTCTGTTCTTTGGTGTAGAAGCTGGGCATGTGCAAGCTTTATGCGTACCACCTGCAGGTCAGGCTCTGCAGTACAGAAGGGGTAATGGGCTGCATTTCAAATGTGTAGACTCCAAACACTTAATATTTAAACATGCAAAGACAATTTCAACTCAGAAGAACTGAATTACCAACATTAAAGATATATATGACTTCACTAGTCTGTTGGTTCTATTTCCTCTTTTTCTAATTTATATGTCATCTCCTTAGCGGGATATTCCTAAGCCAGGGACTGGGGCGTCTTTCTTTTTCTTATTTGTCTACACATTGAAGATTATACATGTATTTTACATACGTACAGTTATAAATATCCATCAAAACCTTATATTCAAGAATGATGTGATAGATGGAAATTATCTCACCTACTTTACACATTTAATTGTAAATAATTTTTTATAAAGAGAAATATGGGTCTGAAAGATTTATTCATCTATCCTAAGACAGTGGATTTAGAATGCAGGCCATCACTCCCTCTGTACTGCAGAGCCTGACTTGCAGGTGGTACGCAATCTGTTGTATCTGTTTCTTTCCAGTGCATATAGAGAGAGCCTAGGAGAGCAGCCCAAACTTCAGATACTTGGTGTTGGGGCAAATGCTACTTGGGTGGACAAAAAAGGTGAATACTTACTTGCAATAACTTATTTAACAATAACTTAACATCTTGGTTTCACAGCACAAAGGGTATCCCTTGGTCTCATGCTTGTATTATGCTATGCTCTTGGTGTGCCTCCAGTCCAGGATCTGGTGTGCAGTGTGACCTTCAATCAGTTTTCTGGCACAGCAAAGGGCATGGGTGGGACTGAATGAGAGCTGGGAAGAAAAGGCAGGAGACAAAGGAAGACTGAAATACTTTAAAAGAGAATACTTTATTGGTTTCTCTGAATAATTTTTGTCATGAAACTAGCTCAGGGCCAGACAATTAACATGAAACAGCTTTCATTATCATCAGTATTATCAAATGTTGCTGAGATTTACTTCAAGAAATACAAGCATAAACACTGAGTTTAACTGAAACAAAAAGTTACTGAAAAATATTAATTCTCACAACGTTTCTTTTTTCATATCTGATGAAGGAATTCTGAAAATGTGTGTTTTTAAAAATAATGAGGTAATTTTATTTCTAATATTTTCAAATTTCCCTTTTCTTCATTCTTCCCACTAGAAAGCCTGGGAAACCTGTAAAACTAGAGAGAAAAATAAACTTAACTTACATTTTTTCTTTCTCTTTCTGTGAAAAAGTTTTGAACAAAGTAAAAGAAGTTTGTAATATTCTTTCTAACTTATATACTTTTCTAGTAAAAGTAGTACAAAAAGTGAGACAACATACAAGACCAAACATTTAAAATTATACGTTCCAAAGCAAATGAAGCATGGAATTATCTAAATTGATTTTTCTCTTGAGTAATTAAAAGGTGAACATTTAAAAGTAAATTCAAACTTCTAATTTCCCTCTACAGTTTTTTCTCTCTCATTTTCTGATAAATTATATTGTTTAGGATTTTACCATGTTAACACCTAGCAGACTGGCACTTAGTACAGACTTGCACAAAGGTCACATTATGTTAGACCATATATATGATTTAGAAAAAAACAGTCACTAATCCAAAGAGATTGTAGCCTAAACAGAAAAATCAGAAGAACAGTGAGAAAGTCCCTGTTCAGATGCCTTGTGTGACCTTAGGAAGGTAATTTTAACCTCCCCATAGCTCAGTTCTTTACTTCCATCTTTGATTGAGATGTACAGAGGGTAAGCATATTACAGTTTTGATATTTTCAGAGGCTGTAGTGATGACAGCCTAATAAGGATTTATCATGTAAACAGACAGGTCAGTAGCTGAACTATGGGTCTTGAAGCTTTCTATCCATTGGCTACTTTATTTCTTGTAAATTTGTGTCTTGAATATCTTTATTAGAGCTTCCTATTGATATGAAACTTGATTTAAATAGTTCTTTCTTTCCAGGGAAAAAAAATTTACTCTTATCCTGCTCAGGTGAAGAATGAGAAAAATAATGTAAAAAACCCCTAATGCCTTCCACTTTAAGGCTAACATGTTTTACCTTTGCATCTTTCAAAGGGGAGAGAGTAACAAGTATATTTGCCATGTCCTGCAGAGCTCTGCACACAGTCATCCCGTTTCTCCAATAATATTCAAATTAGTTTCAAGCCTTGCAATTACATTTTCCCCTGAAGTAAAGTAATGGTATTTTTATCTTAATTTTACTTTCCCATCTATAAAAGTAGCATCACTTCATGCTGTATCCTTCACATTAGACCTTGGGATGTGAGAAAATTATGTAAGTCTGGAGTTATCATTGAGGAAATGTACTTTGCTGCATCACACAGTTCAATTTAGATTAGGAGAATGAATATAGTGTTTGGCAGAAATGAAGAGAGGAATCTAGTTTTAAGAGTTAACACACTAAATGAAGATGGTATGCAGTATGGACGAACAGCTCTGAAACATCTGTAAAGATGTTTTAAATGCAAACGCAGATTCCCACATCATCTCTTTGCATATTGGGAATGTATTGTAAGATCTTTAACTTAAGTCCTGACTCATAGCTGGACTTATAGAAAGTGGCACTGTCAGAAATGCCAAGTTCTCAGCATGCCTTGTTAGTTTCAGTGGGAACTGCTGAATGGTCAATCTTTTGAAAAGCAGGTTAATGAGGCTTCAGTTCTGTGTATGCTCACCTTGGAAACTCTGCCTGAGTTCAGTAATATCTCGTGGAATTTAGGAGTTAGTACAGATGTCTAGACCTTTAATTCAGTGTATATATATTTTTGAACTGGACCTCTGTAACCCTTCTTTGAAAAACTTGACCTATAGATTTGTTCAGCTTCTGAAGGAATGAGATGGATAAGTGACACTGAATTCTTCTATATTCAGTCATATCTCAATATCTGATGTGACCTCTGGAGTTATCATTTCATGACAGGTAAAATCAGTGTTCTCCTGCAACAAAATGTCAAGGGGGTACTATTTTCCAAGATTTTTCTTTTCTTAATATTGGGCTCTTTCCTCATCATATTCCTGACAATTTATATATTATATCTTTACAGGGAGAAAAAAAAATCAATAGCTAAAAATGTATCATAAGATTACACAACAATAATAACTTTAGCAGCACCAATGCCAGATGCCCTGCAAAGTTCCTTTGACATTCTGCATTTGTAGACCTCTTTACCTCAGATTTTTTCCAGCATTTCCATTTTAATTGCAGTTTGATGAACTTTTATACATAATTTTATAATAAACAGAGTTGTAAATAACTATAGTAGTCTCTAATTCCAAAAAAATTCTAACTGGATTATGCCCTTACACTTCTCCCAGGAAAATTTGTCAAAATCAACAGAAGAAACAGAAAATAATTCTCTTATAAAAGTAACACAGAAGAACCAAAGAGAAAGAATAACATTGGCTGGTTATACTGACATACAATGAGACAAGAAAACTGATCTAATCAGCTGTCTGAAGAAACCCATGAAAAAAGGAAGTACATATGAATGTTGACCAGAATAATTAATAAACATAATAACTAAACACAGTTAATACTGGTGAATAACAGCTCTTCCAGCACATGCTCTTTTAGAGGTTTTCAAGAACTATTTGTCTCAACCAATGGCACCAAAACTGGTCCAAGGCTTAAAAGATGGAAAGCAACTAACTACTGTCTCCTCGGTAGCAAAAGTCACAATCTTCATACTGCGATTTTAAAGGCAACATTCCCAGACCATTAAGTGTGTCTACAATGTACCAAATGCATTTGCAAGAACTTGCAATTGGAAAGCCACTTATCACCAGAGCTTGGAATGAAGGTTCCTCACAAGCAGCCTGCTAAATATATTTTCTTCTCATGTGCTGACTTTGTCCAGAAACAAACAAGAATAACTATGAGAACAGATAGAAAAGGTTGATGGGAGACGGTTTTATTAGGAAGTGACTTGGAAAAGGACTAGTTTAGGAACTTATTCCATCCTAGCGTGTCATATCACCTTGGGCAGAAGAAGTCTGGACAGGCCTAAGATGTTGCATGGTAATGACCTATAAAGGAAGGTGTAAAGTGAGGGGAGAAACTTTGCTGGTGATTTGGAATTATTCAGAGAAGAGAAGGGCAGGTTGTGAAGAATTGCAAAAGACTTTGAGAAATATTATGATTAGGCACACAAATAAAAGACAGAGCTCAGTTTTATGTAAAATAATGCATTTAGTCAAAAGGGATTTGAGATGGCTGTTACCACTCAGGAGAAAGATCTGAGGTTCTGTCCTGTAGTTCCCTGAAAGCATCAGCTCAGTGCTTAGTAGCTGTCTAACAAAATCCAGAGTTAGGAATTGTAGGGAAAAGAACAGAATACAATCCAGAAAATATAATTGTGCCACTGGAGTAAATTTTTTAGTTCTCCCATACCCCATCCATGGTGTGCAGTTTTGATCCCCTCGTTCTAATAAAGGTTGTATTAGAACTAAAAAAGATTCAGGGAAAGGGGACGGGAATGATCAGAAGTAGGAAACAGCTTCTGTGTCGGGCAAGATTGACTCAAAGTGTCTGCTGCAGCCCAACAGAGCTGATGTAGGGGGAATATGACAGAAATCTGCAGAATGATAGGAGACACAGAGAGCATATTTAGAAACTGTTCGTTACCTCTGTCAGTAGGAGAACAAGGGCACTGCAGTGGGTCTTACTCCCATGGAAATCCTTTCCAAAGGATTTTGTGGAAGCAAACATTTTACATGGATTCAAAGGTTACTGGACAAGCTCTTTGAAGAGAGGTCAGATGACAAGAACTAAATAACAATCCACATCAGTCTCACGAACCACCCTGAGCAAAAAACAGGAAGGGGCTGAGTGTACTCATGGGCGATACCATAAATGCTTAGTCTGTTTTTGCTTTTCCCTAGGCTTGTGTTCATGGCTACTGCTGGGGATAGGATAATGGTGGGTCGTTTTTCTCATCCAGTGTAGCCTTTTGTGGGTGACCAGAATTTGGTGTCATGCTGTAAATCTTATTTCTGCAAGCACTATTTTTAATCACAGTTCCACAAAATGTAAGTGATATGAGAATGTGGCCAGGTTTTCTTTATTCTCTGAAACTATTAGTTTGTTTATTTACATTTCACAAGCAGATGACTTTTTTGAAGAAATTCTATTCAAATAGAAAAAGAAATTGTTTGTTTAAGGTGCTGCTCAAGCACTTGGAAAATAAAGCATTTTAAGTGGAAGTGAATTTTCACATCTTTGAATACCAAAATCCACTGATGTTTCCAAAATATGCACTGAAAAAAGTTTTGGACCTGTAAACCATCACTCCAGATCAAATGACAATCTCATAAATATTTGTGCAGAGTGCTTTTACTTCCTTGCCTTTCTGATTTTAACTCACCTCTGGCTATTTCTGATGCAAAAATAAATGGATGTTTGTACGTCATATATTACTGCATATAAAGATATTATTACTAGTAGTAATAATAGTAGATAGTAGAAGTAAACAAAAATCAAGTGAGACCCTGCAGTTGCAACATGTTTAATTCATGAAGCTCATTGAATTATTTTAAACAAGAGGTGTGTTCTGTTAAAGAATGTTAAATGACTTCTATCAGTAAACTACTTAAAGTCCTATATTCGACATCTGTGTTATTACTTTTGAGGCATAAAAATACAAAGAAAAGCACAAAGTCAGATACTTGCAGTATACTCCTTTAATTTCTTGTTGCCTGGAACATCTGTCTTCTACCACAAGCTGGGTTATATACCCTCTGTTTCTATAGCACATCGTTTAAATGTGAGTCAGAAAAAGAACAGTTCTTGGAAACTTTAAACATAACTTTGCCGTATGCTGTCCGATTACAGCATCTTCTTTCTTGTTCTCAGCTCAACGAATTCACTGAGCAAGATTTTATTGGCAAGCTACCAGATCACTAGCAATTCCATTTGTTTAGCTATATTTATAAACATAATTATTTACATGCACTACACTTCAACTGCCAGAGGTATTTAGACTTCCAAATGGGGCCCAGAAGGATCATTTTGATAACACTCAGATGATTAGCTGAACAAAGGCCCCTTTCCCCTTAATTGGTTGCAGGAACAGAGTGTGATAAAGTCCCTTTACAAGCTTGTCACTGAATTGGGTACAAATGATGTAGCACTATTACACAAATTAGCTGGACACCCCCCACCCCCACCCTATACAAGAGTTTTCTTTTTCTTTCTCTTCTTAATAGAGTGTCTTAGTAACAGACTCTACCTAAGCATAGAAGCAAAGACCATTTAAAAACAAACACTGCTTAGGAAGCTGGGCTCACCACAGAGAGAATTTAATAGGTGACAGCTCTGCACCTATGTTGTCTCCTGTTTTTACTTCACATCTATTTAATTATATGCTTTATATAAAAGTTTCTGGTGAGATTAGCACTGCACATGTCTGAGAGTAAGGCTTCCTTGGTGGTTTGCCAAAGCAGCTATGAATGATTAATGTGCTCCAGCTGACAAATCTGAGTGACATACAAGCATGTTCTACGTCTTCCTGTCCATGGTCAAGGTAACTGTTCACCAATAGAACTGAATGAAATATGTGGGCTAAAATTTATCTTCCTATGAAAGCTGCAGATTCAGCGACACTGACTGAAGTTCCTTCTAAACCTGTTCATTTCATCAGTCTATTCCATCTCCTTCAAAGTTACGAAAACTGGCATAACTTTACTCCTCTGCAAAGGAATAGGAATATGACTTTAGCAACACCCTCCAAGACAAACCAGCAAGCAGAATCTTGTTAGTGTGGTCCCCCCTCACATGCAGATTTCATACGATTGCAGTCTTCAGATTAGCTGGTTAGGTTTATGGCTGGTTTGACACGAGCCTTTTTCCTTCCTTACATTATAATCATTTCATTGTTACCTCAGGACTCTCCAATCTTCGTTGTATCCGTTTGCAATGTTGTACTTGTGTGGCAAGCTCTGTCAAGTAAATAGACATTGAAAAAAAGTACACAGTGCCTAACAGAAAGGGGCCCTGATGCCGTTGTAGCATTGCTGCAGTACAGACAAAACACAATTAACAGAAAGAAGTGATTGGGGTGTTAATGCAGGTGAATAAAAATACCTTTTGAGTGAAGCATAGAATAGCCAGCTGCTGTTGACAAATGTGAGTGTGGTAATTAAAGGCAATTAATAAACTGAAGGGTATGATCAAGTTTTCTTTACATGGGTGCTAATTTCTGTCTAAAGTTCCGATACATTGTAGTAAAGTCCTCACAGAAGTACAGAAAAATGCCATACAGCTAGTGCAGAGACTGTGTATAGTTGGAGGTCTCCAGGAGAACCTGTCTGCCTGAGTGAAGGGGACAGAAACCTCCCCTTCAGCCCTGCAGGGGTATCTGCCCCCTCCCAGCTTTCATATGGAAGTCCTACAGCAGGGGCAAGGATTCACCTCCATCTATATGTGGGGTGGAAAAGTAGCACTGAGTGCCACTGACATGCATAGCCTGCCTGTGTACTTGTGGGTGCTAAAAGCAGTTAAGTAGTGTAGCGTTATGGCATGGTGCATATGCTGCAGAAATGGTCATCATGGAGGCAAATTAACTTTTACTATGGAAAGGAATTTGAGAAAAAAGTAGATTTTCAGATTAAATCATGCACTGAACCATTCCAGCAGGGACTGCCTTAACAGAAACAACATAATGCAAAAATTATACCTAAATTTGTCTCTTAAAATGAGAGAAATTATTTTTCTTTTCATTTACAGTCTCAGATTTGTTCCATACTGTTCTAAATATACTAGAGGGTCACTAATAAAATCAGTGAGATTTTATTCAAGGACATAAAGCAAGGGTTCCTGTAAACTTGA
This sequence comes from Phalacrocorax aristotelis, assembly GCF_949628215.1. NCBI lineage: Eukaryota > Metazoa > Chordata > Aves > Suliformes > Phalacrocoracidae > Phalacrocorax > Phalacrocorax aristotelis. The sequence continues at coordinate 29,473,105 of NC_134278.1, read as the reverse complement.
AGTAGGGTTTCTTTTAACATGCAGGTGTAATAATCAGTTATACTTACCTGACATGATATGCTATGAAGTAGGAAAGGTGTGCCTAACAATATTTGTGAGGTGAATACAGCCAAGTGGATCATCACAGAATTCCTAATGTTTTCATGCAACCAGGATGCATTTCCTTCTTTCTTTTCAGCATGCATAATTCAAATTTTCTCTTTTTCATGCAATTCTTTTGCCCAGACTGATAGACTGTAGTATTTTCAAATCTGATATCAAAATCTTCTGTTGGATTTATTTCCCATTTGCTCTTGTTCATTAAGGATATGGTTGATCTTGCTGAAGATTGAAAGAAATGCTGTTTCAGCCACAGCCTCATGAATAATGCTCTGGCTTCATACCACAGTAATTCAGTTAGTTCTTTGAAAAGCAAAGATTAATAATCATGAGGACCTAGAACCTTTTCTGTGACTTAATTGGTGCTTTAACATTGCATAATGAAATAATATAAATGAATGGAAAGAAAAGAGAAATATCTTGATAGACTTGCTAACGTCTTCAGAAACAATCCTTTCATCTTCAGCTTGTAATCCAGCCAAAAGTTGTAAACCAAAACTACAGCATAATCATGCTGTAATGATGCAGTGTTTCTCATTTAGCAACTAGGCAAAATTTCAGGGTTCTTTGAATAAATAACAGTGCTGTTGTACTTTGATAAGTGATAGATCTTGAGGTCGCTGTTAGAACTTGACCCTGGCCCGTCATCATTTGCAGCTGACAAATATTTCAATAATATGAACAACAGGAAGAAACACATCTTCAGATGTTTCCTCACAACCCTTTGAAGGGTTCGGAGTGCAGCAGGAGGTGGCCACCACGAACTACTCCTTGGTTACATGCCAGGGGTGTTCAGACTGTTCCCATTCCCTGCACTTTTCAGCTGCCATGGGGACAGCACAGGGAGAGGACAAGGTGCTCAGCTCCCAAGACAGTCAGGTCTCTGTGAGGTTACGAACAAGAAGTCAGTGTCTTTATTGGTGTCTTATCTGCCTTACAGAAAAATGCTGGTTTTGGGTCTGGGTGCATTCACCATTGTGCCACAGGGCTGTCCCTTGGACTATGTGGGCAACTACCTGCCATTTTAGATACACAACCCCACATAAATATCATGAACCACTCATCTATCCACGACACTTTCTGTATAGGGAAATTTCAATCAGTGAAGTTCATTAGATACTGGTATCTATTTGTTGAGGTGTGTGAAAGCATCCAGGTCTCGATGGTTAAGTTACATGGCACCTATTTCAGACTTAAGCTTCATGGGAAACACAAGGTAAATACTCTTCTCCCAGTCCTACCTGATCTATTGTTTGTGCTGCCTGCTCTAATATTTGTGCTATGAATGTGCTGAAGTCAGAGTGCCAGTTAGGTACTTAGTGGTAATAAAGTACTCATTCCTTCTCAACAACAGTCTCATTTTATCGGCTGGAGACCTGGATTCAGGATTTCTCACCCTGGTTAAATTTTAAAACTCAGGTCTCCCATTTCCATGAGAGTGCTCAAGCTACCAGGACACAGGATGTTTTGAAATAAGGTCTTCTTATAATTTTGTCTGTTGAATCCGTGTAATTTTAAAGACATATTTAAATATGTAAAAGAGAAAAAAGTATTTTTCTTGTCCTGTGGAAAATGTCTACTAGGCTTGTGCTTGGAATGCTCTTGCATGAGGCCTGTAGGCAAACTCGGGAGACACCATGCAGTCCTGGCCCTGCTTCTTGCATGACTCCTGTGTCTTAGAAAAGCTAATGATGAAGGAAAGGGAGTAGGTGCTCTCCAGACTTATCTTTGGCACCTAAAGCCAGGAGATTACTCACAGTTTTGAAATTTGAAAGGAAGCAGGCATTTCCTAGTTATTTTTTTGAGGGTAATAATTGGAGTGTGCTTAGACTCCTGGGGGTCATAGCCATGCTCCATGAGGAGGCAAAATATATATACATATTTGTATACAGAAAATATGTAACATATTTGTTGATAATGACGAGGCTGAGGCATAAAAGCAATATTAATGGATTAAAATGGTGTTTTGGCTGGATTTGAAATTCCAGCTTCTTTTTCCTGATATTCCTTAGATCCATGACTACAGTGAATTATTTTCTAAGAGAAACCCATGTTCTCAAAATGCTGATTTTCAAATCTTGCGTTGATAAAAATGTTTCATGTTTTCAAACTCAAAGTTTCAGCAAGATTTCAGAGATTTTACCCAAAGATGTCTCAATTTTAGTTTTCACTTGATCAGAAAAAAGAAAAAACATTGAGTAAAATGGAAATTTTATTAAAAATTATTTTGATCCCAAACCAGGATCCTTTAAAATAGTCCAAAGAAAACAGTGTGAAATATCTAGATACCTAATATTTAATCTACATGATCTAATCTTTAGATTAAAGAAGCATATTCCATTCTCATTTCTGATGAATAAGTCAAATAAGAGCAACTTAATATTAATTTCAAAGGTGAGCCAAGTAGTTTGCAAGTACATTAATATCGTCTTTGCCCTTGAGTACATGACCCATGTGGTAATTTCGTAGAGGAAATACAAACCTGTGGACTTTTTATGGTTTTTATATTTGCTTGCTCATCCTTGTAATAAAACTAAACAAACACATTATCAATCTGATATACTACAGTTTCAGAGAGCTAATTAAAAGTGGCACAGGGTGATGATCATAACTGTGACAATCAAAGTCACAATTAAAATTGAATCAATAAATCAATGTATTCAAATGATCAAACCACCAATTAACACAGCAAGTAATCAAGTTAAATTACTTTGTGTTACTCTTGTATTAGAAAATTTGAGACAGAAGTCACTTAACACTCATTTTAACAATCAACCAGTGCAATTAATTGACCTAGTCAGAAAGGAATGAAAATGTTCGTTTTATATTCATATGCTTACTTTAAGGACAGACATGAAACAGTGTCTCAGTTCATCTTTATGGCCTCAACTTCACAATTCCTTGTTTCTAGCTACTGGCTCAAGTTCTTTTTTTCCCTTATTCCCCATGTAATGCAGATTCATCATTAGAAGTCCGGAATTTGGAGAACATGTAATGTAATTCAAATTAATAACAGATTGATATGGCTTTTTCATCTTGTATTCCTTTAAGTTACTTGGTAGGGATGAACACGTAGTTTAAGACATTACTGCTGCTGCAGGGGAGACAATATCACTTCTAGAGAACATCCTTGCTTTTCGAAGATCACATGGTGCTGCTTTCTTTGAGGTATTGATAATCTTAGAGTCAAACAGTTGGATTCGTACATTTAAGACAATGTGGCCAAATAGTTTCAGAATGGGCAGTCTTTGGGTCCTAATTAATTAAGTGTCCCTAAATAATTTTGCATTGTTAATGATCTGAAATATCTTCTAGCTGGAGTATAGGTAGGTGTTTTTCCAAGAAAACAAACACAGGATGTACTTGAGATGCATGTCTGGAAGTCTGATTATCGTCTTTTATCTTATGTAAGGTCTAGTTCAGTAATTAACCAGATTCTTAAAAACAATACAAAAAATCTAACCACCACATATCCTCCACCACTCTTTCTTCTATAAAAAAACATTTTCCTACCCTAAATAAGGGAACTAATTGTGGAATAATTGCTGGAGGTGACCTAGAATTTCAACTTACGTTTTGGAAATAGGGTACAGCATTGAAGAAGCTGTCAGGGTAAGGTGCAGCTGCTCTGTGAGGAATCCATTCCACGGAAGTTCCCTAGTAACCATAGATGTCAGCAATGCCAGGAGAACTTGGTGTACTGACTCTAAGAGGAGTTTTCCAGAGGGTGGAGTGGTGCAGAGGCATCGTGGCCAGGCTGTGTGATAAATGGGAACTCGAGGTACCATGGAGCTGGTACACTGCATATTTGCCAGCCTGGGCCAACAGTCCATCATACTTTTGACAAAATGCTGTCCTTTTGGGGAACTTTGCTCTTTATAATATCATTGTAATACCAAAACACACCTCCATCCCAGAAGTTACCCGCCTCTAAGGTGCAACTACCCCTCACTGGGCATGCGCTTTGAATTTCTTCTAGTCTCTGCTTTTAAAAGTAAAGTGAGGAAATTTTACACCAATATTAATAAAGGTATGTATGACTAGAGTCACTCAGGCTCCACCTGAAAGGTAAAAAATAGTATAAAACGTGTGAAGAGAAAGAAGGTGTTGGGGAAGATACCATCACATACCACTCTGACTTCTGGGACCAGGCGACGGGCTGAGCCTCCTTCCCCCCCACTGGGACACCTTTGGGTAAGATTAAAACATCTGGTTATACCAAGTATTTCCCTGGGAAAACTTAGAAACCTCTCTATAGCTTCACTTTAAGTCTCCAATGCTTCATATTTGCTTAATGCATTTGTAGCCTAGCAGTGTTACTCATCATCTTAGTATTTCTGTGTGTCTTATAACCAGCAATCTTATCACCGGTGATCCAAAGAACCTGTATGTCTGTTGCTTTAATAAATTCTACTATTCATTAATCTAGCCGTGATCGTTCTCATTGAATGTTACCCACCAGGGCATCTGCCAAACTAGTTATTAACAACAAATACCCTGATTAATGGTTACTTCTACAATCCTTAGCAAATAAACCGTTGACCAAGTCTGAGACTAAGACTGGGTTTAGCCGCACCTAGAATCCTCTCGGAGAAGGAGTTTAGAAAGCAAGGGGGTCCTGTCTGAACCTCATGACTCAATGATAGGGTCTCCCCCAGCCAGTCCTCAGACTCTTACCATTAATGCAACACTAATATGAAAAAGTTTTGAGTGTTTTAATGATTTTTAATCTAGAAAAAAATCAGAAACTGTTATTACATTTTATCACAGTAAATTACATTCATAATTAAAAACCTTAAGTTTTCCCCCAGATCAGCTCAGAACTAGGTCCTGTCCATCATATTAGTTAAATTTATTTTCTGACCCACTTACATGCAAATATGTGAAATTACTTCATTTATTGAGAAATTAATCCCTATTTCCCATTACTGAAAGGCATGCTTCAAGGGAGGTTCCTTTTTAAATAAGCAAGATGAAATCTAGTTTCTTCGTATTTAGTCTGCAAGCTCTTTTAGGATGTGCTTAGCTGCAGAGGATTATATTCCCTATGTCTTTGCAGACATTGGAAAGAATGTGTGCTTACTTAAAAAAGAAGGAATGCAAGTATATTAGTATTGTCTATAAAGCCCACAGAACCCAAACAAACCGATGGAGAGAAATTCCAATTCGAAGGCAAAGTCCTGGAGGAGATGGAACAACGTATTTAGCAGGCAGAATTTATGTCAATCATTTTTTTAGCTTCCATGCATTGTGGGATTTTTTAATTTTGTTATTTGGCCACAGACACTGGCATTTGGGCAAAGGCCTTTACTTTCCCATGTTGAGTTTTGGAGCAAGAGACCAAAGTAACATACATCTATGCAGCTGTTAAGAGTATTATTTTTGCTACCAGGGCTCTTGTGGAGTTCTTAGAGGGTTTTTTCTTTACTTTCTAACATAATCCCTAATGGAGCAGAGTTATGGAAAAACACTTTTCAGGAAATATTTACCTGATCTTTGGGATGCAGGAATTGTAAAAGCACTCCTACCAATCTTAGCCAAATAGTAGAAATAAAAAGTTGCCTCTACTATACAAACATCTTGGAGCAAAAAATCATCATTTCTCCTCAGGATTATTAGTGACTTTTGAACACTTGATCACATATCTTTGTATAATAACAGTAATCTATGCTCTCAACTCAACCGCTCTCAATATTTTAAGAGGGAAAAAGAGTGCATGGTTCTATTCACAGCTGAATGCTAGGTCTATAAATTGTTTAAGTCTGAACTCTTATGAGCGTTATAGTAACAAAACACTAAATCCTATTTGGTCATTGCAGCAATTTAGATTAGAATTCTTCTGATAATATTTCACACATCCCATAGCCATCTATATGCTAATGTTTCCAACAAATTATCAGATGTTATTCTACACAACCTTTTTCCCATAAATGACCTGTCATATTCGTAATGGCATCTGCATTTGGTGACAGTTTTTATTTTATCTAGCAAAAACTGCAGGTCCATAAAGAAACTAATTATATAGTTTCACGGTTGATAATATGGTTTCTAGTTTTATAACTAGCAATATGCAAACTCATTTGGTACAAAAAAATTATCCATAAACTCAAGGGATTTTCAGAGACCTGGACCAGTTTTAAAAATCACAGAGAAGATTTCATAGTTGTTTCTGTAAGACACCACTTCTTGATCTCTTCTGACCATCTCTGAATAAAGTTTGTTCTTACATTCCACATTTTTGTCCAGTATTTCTATTTCACACTATATATACTTTCTAAGTTTATACTGCAAAACAAACAAACAAAAAACCCTAGAACTTTGGCCCTGCTCTTCTCCTCACATCCAGAACAAAGACAAATATTTCAAGGCTCCCAAAATGAATCCAAGAATTACATCTGAAAAAATCAAAAGGTCTGTCCTGGTCTGGAAAGGAGCAGGAAGCAATACCAGTTATAGGATGAGCATGAGCTGTAAGGTTCATCCCAGCCCTTTCTGTCACACTCAGATTCCAGACACACCCAACAGCCCAAGGCCAAGAGACCCCTTTCTCAAAGGCACAATGATACAGTTCAAGACTCACTTTCCGGGCTAGAGGTTCTCTGTTTTTCAGGCCAGTTAGCATGATATGCATAACTTGGTACCTGCATCTCTTTCATTCTGGGTACTGTCAGTGTTTCATTACACTGATAAAAACTATCATATTTGGAAGAAAACATTTTTATTCACCTGGGAGTTCATAGGATATCAACATTCCTATGTAACATATTTCCCCTTAATCCTTCCCTGATAAATTTTAACAGATTACTTTAAAACAGCTAATTCTGTCTCTGTCTGGAAAAGATGGAGTAGAATAATCTTTATCAGATGTATCTTGGAGTATTCCCTTGTTAGTAGCTCTTCTCCATCCGTCTTTAAGACATTGAAATGCCTGTGTCAACCATCTTTACTACTGTTTCATTTCCTGTTGACTTCTCTGCTACAGCATACTTTGGATATAAGATCATCCAAAATACTGTCATAGACCTGGCTTGATTTTTATCTGTTAAGGCTTGAAATTTGTTTATTCAGGACAAAGAAAAAAATAAGAATGAGGGTAGGTCAATTTACAGTTAACCAGCCATCTTTACTTAGCCTATTCTGAGTTAGCCTTTTGCTACTGGGCAAGAGAATATTCTCTGGTAACTCAAGATATGTAAAGTATTTGTAAACATGATACACTGATTTGCTATGTTTCTCAGCAATGCAGTATGTGAATAATTCATTTACAGTTCTCAGATTCAACAGAATTCATAGTTTTGTAGCAATCCTGAGCGTGACAACAACAGATTTTACAGATCAAGACCTTCTGAACATTCCTTTTCCTGACAGTTTGCACAGCCCCAAGCCTGCTTTTGTCATTCTACTATTACATCTTCCATTCTCTGCTGAGGTACCGAGATCCAGGATCACTTTTTTCTGAGTGGCTGATTATGGCTTTTGATGCTTAAATGTTGGGATAGCACATGAAAAAAAACTTGGTAGGAATTTAGCACTTTGCAACACCATTATTTTCCTCTCAAATAAAATATACATAAATCAATAATCCACTGGAGCATCAATAACACACAAAATATCAAGCACAGTATCACCTGTTTGGGGCCTCCAGCTGTTACAACAATGCAAATGCAAACATTTTGTTGCACAAAACTGAAAGACTTTTTTTTTAAATCAAAGTAGATACCAGGTTTGTAATCGGTATCATTCTGTTCCCCAGCTAAGACAATGTAATAACTAGACTGTGCTAAGTCTATTCCATGGAAGGTTTGTAAGCTTGTTTGTAAGTTTGGTATCACCTTACTGATTTAGGGCTAGTCCTTGTGCTAAATTCTACTCTGATTACCAGATTTGTGCAGTGACAGTTTCTTTGATGATTATGTCATAGCTCACAGGCTGGCAATATACTTTCTTTGTTATTACTATCTATTATGAAACCTGTGTCTCCATATAACTGAGGTGGAAAACAACTCATTGGTCTATTCTTACTCTTTAACTAGGTCTGAGATTTCAGAAGATGGTCAATATGCAGATGATCAATACCCTGAGCTTTGTCGTGCAAGCTAACTTGTTTCTATTGTATCTTGGGGAGTAGTTTGAGCAAAGCAGGTCTCACCTTGCACTATTCCATTTTATTTTTTTTTTCTACTCATCCCTGAAAGGAACTGCCAGAAGTCTTTTCCAGGGAAAAAAACAGTCTAGATTTACTTCCCTTCAATACATTGATACAGTAGATAAACCCAGCAAAATTCAACCTCTTTAACAGTAATCTGCAGGAACAAAATGAAGTTTTTAAAAAAATCTGTACTAAGTTTAATTATAAAGATGTTTTGTGCATAGTGATCCATGTATTTACTAATTTATTCTGAAAACTAAGTAATAGTCTTGGAAAAAACAAAAGCAAAGCCAAAAACACAGCAAAAGAGGAAGAATAGATCTCTCTGTCAGAGTCAGGAAGTGAGTCAACTAACAATGCAAGGGTGACTGCATCTATATCAGATGAAATCAGATAAAAAGACTTAAGGTCTTACTTAAAAATGCAGTCACATGTAATACCATTTTGATGGATTTTTAAATGAGGAGAGAAAAGGAGCAGTGTGATGGAAGGATAAGATGATGTGAAAGAAACTGCGTGGGAAGTAGAAGAACCAACAAATAAAAGAGAAGAAAAACCCCAACAAAAATGAAAAAACAGAAGGACAATTACAGATAAAGATGGCACGGGAGACAAAAGGACAGAAGTGTGATGTACCTGGAACTTCATAGAAACACGATGGGACATACAGCATGATGGAAATTCTCCTTTTTGTATTCCTTTCATTTGAATGGTACATGTAATTAATTTTTCCTTTTTGAGGTAAGAGTTTGAATGTTCTACCTGTATTTCCTAGTAATGATTATAGTTTTCCCTTTTGCTTTTAAGACTCTTCCAATTTACAGTAATGTCAAACATTTCCTTATTTTTAATACCTCTAAGACTTTTTTTTTTCAGGATTTTGAAAACTTGCATCAGGTCAAAATCTAGTTATCCTAATATCCCATCTTCTGCAACAGCCACTTGAAATTGAAATGGAGGGAAATAAAAGAGCAGGACCAGGCTCTGCTTGCTGTATTCTGGACTCCAAGCCTAGGGATTCCTGAGTCTGAGGTTGTATCTACATATGTGTTTAACAGCAATTGATAGATTCATCTTATATTTTTGGCATCAGTAACACCTTGCAGTAATGAGTTTCATAATTTAAAGCCATATTGTATGACAACAATTTTTTATATTGTATAGCTACTCTCTCACCTTTAACTCTTGAGTTATGACTCGTGAACACTCTCTAGTGAACTTCAGGATTTTGTATACTTTTATAATAATCCCCCTCATCTGTCTATTTCCAAGCTGAAAGGCCCTAGACCATTTTATCTAGGGGTTTCTCTAGTTTGGAGAAAAGGAGGCTGAGGGGTGACCTCATTGCTTTCTACTGCTTTCAGAGGAGGGGAAGTGGAGAGGGAGGTGCTGAGCTCTCCTCCCTGGTATCCAGTGACAGGACACATGGGAATGATTTAAAACTGCATCAGGGGAGGTTGAGGCTTGATATTGGGAAACATTTTTTTCCAGGAGGGTGGTCAAACACTGGAACAGGGTTGCTAGAGAGGTGGTTGGTGCTCCAAGCCTGTCAGTGTTGGAGGCATGTGGACAATGCCCATAATAATATGTTTTAACTTGTGGTCAGGCAGTTGGACTAGATGATCCCTAAGGTCCCTTCCAACCTGTGATTCTGTGATCATTGTGGGTCCCTTCCAACTGAAATGATTCTATTCTATTCTATTCTATTCTATTCTATTCTATTCTATTCTATTCTATTCTATTCTATTCTATTCTATTCTATTCTTTCTGACCTTATCCAAGCCTTTACACTATCTCTTATTTTAACTGGACTTCGTGCAAAAGTGGGTTTGCTTCTCCATCCATAACTTAAGTATATCTGGCATCCCTCTTGGTTCACATTTTACATTCACTTCTTTCATCATTAAACTCCAGGGTGGTTGGTTCTTTTGCGATATCTACTCCTCTTACAAACGGTGATTTCTATCTAATATCCACTTCTCCATTTCTTATTACTATCTAGTTTCCTTCCATCTCCAGATGCTCTGGCATGGATCAAATATTAATATCTTTCAGGCAATGACATCACATCCAAGATATTCCTGTAGTTCAAGACACAGCCCAAAACAGCTCTCTCTTTCAGAAATCCCTGTGTAGCAGCTTCCAAGCTCACTTCTTTCAAACTCGCAACCCAGTGTTGGCAAACGGATAGTAAGGGACAGTTTTTTCAGTGAAGGAAGGACACCAGTGTAATCCCAGGGATCTGTGTAACAGCATGTTCTTTAATAGCCTTAGAAAAGGGTATTGGATGATGCAAAAAATACCCAGAATGATACAAATGAGTACTGACGTAGAAAAGTTGCAAAGGATCTCTGACAGTAAGTGATAAAATTCAACATCAATAAATGTAAAGTATGCAGATGGGAAAAGTAACCTGAACTTTGCACAAACAATGATGGGCTTTGAATTAACTTTATCAACCAGGAACAAAATACTGGATTTCTAACATATTTTTGAAAATGTTATGTTAATTTTCAGCAATAGTTAAATAGATTGTAAATAGGATGCCCTCATCTCCAACCACTCCCAATGGTTTAGTGATAATTTTGAAACACTAAGAGAGATTTTCGTTTAACTCCTGGAAATTCAGATCCCTCCATATGCTCTACATTGCATGCTTGCATCCAAGGAGGATAGTGGCTGTATTTTGACATTCAACTGTCATCAAATGCCAGGCTACCTCTTGCAGTCCTGGCTGTGGCAGGGATATTCTCTACAGAAGACTGCAGTATTTTGACCATCCAAGCCATTGCTAGAGGCTACCTTCTTCCCTTTAAAGCCTGTTGCCTCTTTTGGGCAAAAGGAATATGGCTGAGATTCCTTTAGATTTGCCCTCCTCTCTCTTCCACACAATCCTCAGTGTGTAGGACACTACAAATTGGTAAGTTCTCATCTTTTGTCCGTTCTTTAACCACTGCTATCTAAAGTTTTCTCCAAAAAGACAATGTGTCATGATTTTATCTTCCTGCTTCTCCTGCTATACATCCCATACCTTTTCTCCTATCTGGATGGAAGCATAAGTTCCTTTTATCTTAGAACTTATTAATCCTCTCTCCTTTTTCCCAAATATTGGCTGGCTGCTAATCATCCAGAGATCTGAGAAGGTACAAAAGCCTTTGAAGCTCTTTGCAGAACAAACATTAAGATTGAAAGCATGGTTTACTGAGTGCAAAACTACAATATCAGTGTACAAATGTTAGTCAAAACGTCAGTGCACATGGCCAAAGACAACTGCAATGTGAACGAATTGTTTCCATCAGTAGAAATGCAAATGCAAAGAGCAGGTTTTCCCTCTTATGTTGTATGTAGAGAACAGTTTCCAGGTGAGTAACCATCCTGCCTATGTACATAGACATAGCTGATAGGAAGCTGCTTCTATTTTTGACATCAGTCTCAAATTCTTGGTTGTACTGAATGAAACACTGAAGAATGCATGTTTTTAAGCTGTTCTTAATTTATGTCTCTTCAGATTTTCTAGAAACCTTGTATATATTTACTGGGCTTTAAAGTACCACATCAGGATGTATAATCTGTCCTGGAATGTGGTTTAGTAGAGCAGTTACTCAAATACACAGGATGAGTGGAGAGTTCAGCCTGGGTAAATAACAGCTTAGAAAATCTGAAGCTACTTTCTGTCAAAATATTAAATGTTTACACACAGTACACCAGGACGTGCTGTTGTGCCATGGAACTGTCAGGTTTGTATCTACTCCACTGAATGATCAGGCTTGCAGGTCAACGTTGACCGGCAATAGGACTTGGATGTCTTGTAGGATAAAATACAGCTCAGAAATTACTTTCATCTTGGTTTTTTTTTATCCTTTGAAATGCACATGGAGTAAAATTCCAATCACCCAGCTAAGTTACACCAAGGATTATTTTAGCCCTCGATTAGCTGCTACTGCAAAAGTATTCTGCAAGCTTTTTTAATGCTTTAAGCTAGTGGATATTCAGAATGTCACATAATCATAAAGAGACTCATTTTACATTCTTACACAAGCAAAACTCCCATTAAAGTCAATTGGCATTTTGCCCAAATTGGCTTGTCAGATCAGACATACAGCTACTAACAGACTCTGAAGACTGTCACTATGCATGCCATTCGCATTACAGAGCAACTGATTTTGTTTAAATTCCACTTATATTGTTAAAGGTAAAGACAGAAATTTAATCTAGGAATTAAATATAACTTCAGTCTGATCAATATTCTCATTACGCTCACAAAAGGCCCATTTCAGAAAAGCAGCATATTTAAAAATAAGGAACTACTTACATCCATTCCTATTCAAAACACGTACAGCCTGTGCTGAACTGATGCCAAAGAATGTCTTGAGATCCCCAAAGATGCTACAGAAAGCAAATACATACACACACCCACAAATGAGTTCTTAAGTCCCACTTTTTCCCTACCCGCTGGCTTGAGAGAAAATTATTTTACAGTTCCTTTCTCAATTCCAGCACTTGGACATTTTCTTTGGCTGGACTTTCAATGGTTGGGTTTATTTCTGAGAGAGAGGACTTAGTAGTTAGAAGTATATATAACAAGGTCAGCCAGACTTTTAATATATAAAACATATATATACTTCTCTCTTTCCTTGAGAGAAGTAGACAAGGCTAAAGTTTTCCTCTTAGACATTATCAAGAAAAGTCTCCTGAAAAAGTTATTTAATTTGGAGCAATCAACTGTCACCTCAAAGCCTTGCAACACATTTATAATGTTGCAACCTCACTCCGATGAAAAATGCTATATATTTTATAAATAGAATAAACAACACCTCACATAGATAGTGATTGTTTTCTACATCAGCCAAAGAGTCAGGAGAGAGGGAAAGCAATGGATATTTGGCTGAAAAATCTCAAATAAATAAGACCTTTCAAATTCTGACATCAGGCTTCAGAAATCTTTCAAGCACCAGATTAATATTTATTCTTGTGACAAGAAAATAAAGAAAAGATGATTGTTAAGATGATTTCTTGCTGAAAAGCTTGACTGAAGTACCAGATCCATTCAGGGAAAGCACACAGTACAGAAATTATAACTAGCTAGGTTATAAAGGAAATCATAGTATTCAAAGTCAACACAACTGTTTCCTGTAGATGTCAGTAATTAAATTTCTTTTAGCTGGTGGGAGAAGCGCTGCCAGCTCCCTATAATGAACTCAACATGACCTCAAGGCTTTTAAATCTTAGTACTTCTACAGTCATGCATCAAAGCTAAAATTATAGATCTCGTGTATTTTATGATAGAAACGAATGCTGTGCATACATGATTGAACATCAGAGGAGCCCTATTTACAGGGCAGGTCCCAAAAGGAAAACTTTCTTACAAGAAAATGTACTTGACGTATTAGCAATTATGAATTAAGTCACAGCAAAATAAGGTGTACAAAAGTGTGTAATGAAGAAATGGATAGAAGAAGCCAAGATTTTTAAAAAAGACAGCTCTCAGAACAGAGTTTAAGCTTTTATGTGTGGGATTAAAAATTTCTCTTTCTTGCTTCTCTAAGCATCACCGACTCACTCAAACACGGCAGTACGGTGTAGCCCCCGTGACTGCCACATTCATGGTAAGAAGCCTGGAAAATGTTTGTCCTGGCATCAAACTGGGATTCTCATGCCTTCGATGCTTTCAAAGTTCAGCTCCTCAACAGAAAATCCTGAGACATTCCATAAAAATAGTTGCATTTTTGAATCCTATATAGAGGAAGATCTGGGGTCCCAGATTTAGGGGCAGCCTTTTACTTTGCCAACTGAGGTTGCCAGGCACTTCAGTCTATGTGACATCAGGAAACAGGGAAGTCTCTGATGGGAACCATTAACTATTCGTCAGAAGGGTGGAGAAGCTGCAAAAGGTTCATCTTTGATGAATCAACATACATAAACCTCTTCCTAAATAGCTCTACAGTAGCTCAAACAGGTTACTTCATCCCTATGAAAATTTTAAAATTGGCCACACCATATAACGCATGTAAACATTAACTTAGGATGAAAAAAATGTGTTGTTTGGGACTTGTAGTTGCGATCATGTTTATATATGAAGGAAAGCAAAACAAAAAGATATATTTAGTATAACTCTAAACTGAAGAAAAAGGTGAGACAGACAAAAAAAGAAATAGTTTTACTTTATTCACAGTTCTGTGATATAAACACCTGGCCCAGAGCCCGTCTGTGGCACAACTTCAACCTTTCTGACTTTGGATATTTTCCCTTTGAGACTCATGTGGAAGTCTGATGAATGGTTAGACCAGCTACTAACTTCAACTTATTTCCACTGATCTGTTTCCTCCTCCATAGTCCAGTAACATCCAACACGGTAATATTTTGGTCTGTGCAGCTCATTTCTTTTTCTTTTCCATAATTCCTTTGCAAAAGGAACAGGTTATTGCTTGCATTTAATCTATATAGGTACATACTGTATTCAGCAATAACTTGGCCAGCTGAATGAGCAATGACAGCAATTCTTGCCTCAGCTTGAAGTCTTCCCAGGTAAGTCGGGAGGCCACCCTACCAAATTGTGGCTGTGCTTCATCATTGCCAAAACACTCTCAGCTGTGTTTCCAGCCTGGTAGGGGATCTTACCAATCACCTGTCTTGGAGTTTAAGCAAGAATTGCTTCAAGGTCCTGGGTGGTTTTTACAGTCTTTTAAGGGGAACCAGAATAAGAATCTGAAGAGGCTGAATATGTGATATCTTGTTAATGGTTACTTGACTCTTATGTTCAAGGTGCATTTTCATGTCTCTGCTTCCTGTTCTGGAGAGAGAGAATGAATAAGAAACTATACCAAGGTATCTTTTAGCTCCTCAGCAACTGCAGTTAGAATGAACACATACGGATCTCTTGTCTCCGAATCAGCAAATAACAGCTGTTCTTTATCTTTTTTACTCATATTTACCTTTTATTGGTTTAAGTTTTCCCCAAAATATGTTTCATGTCTTTTTGTTTGGTTTTTTTGGGCTATTATCTGGTTCGAAAATCACAGCAGCGTAAAATACCAGTATCTACCACTTTTCCAGGTCAGTCAGTCTGTTTGAAAGGCAGGAAGCCACACAGATATAGTCATGATGATGGTGGGATGAGGAAAAAGAGGGATTATGCACCAATGCAGCACCTTCCCTGGCAGGAGAGGTAGTATGCCCATCATCAACTTGTGCTAATAGAATTGCAGAGCCCTTGGTTCTCCTGTCTCCAGCAGACCTCTTACAAAATTGCAGGCTTAGTACTGCAGTTCATATAAACTCCAGTATTCCTGCTTGTGCTTCCTCTTAGCCTCCCTTCTTGCATCTCCAAACACTGATAAGATGGCAATGAGTGTTTACAATTGCTATGTGCAGTAAAAGAGAATGCTTACTAGATATGTTCATTCTTTTTCTATAACTCATACAATAACTTTCTTTTGCTTTGCATTTGTCAATTCTGCTTAGATACTTTGTTGGCATGACAACGGAGAGACATTGCTCAGTTATGGAAAATGTTCACATACCTCAGTTATCTATTAGGTGTGGTAACCTCTTCTTAGTAACCTGTTCCTTCTGTCTGCTTATCCTTTCTGATCATTGCTGACCTGCTGACAGTTTGCTGTGTGCTCTTCTGTGTGCGTTTATTTTGGGCAATAATTTTACATGTGATTCATGGATCAGTATCAAGAATTTACTCCTCAACCTTACTGGGTGGGTTCTATTTTGGACATGTTAAATCATTAAGCAGCCTCTTCTTTGCTTCATTGAATCTGTACTTTCATGCTCTATCAGTTTTTTTTCTATTTTTTTTTTAAATGTAGATTTAAATTCTTTGGAGCAAGGACTTTCTTTTTATTCTGTTTGTGCATCTAGCTCAATAACATGTTAGTGTAACTAGTTACACTGACAGATTTATCCCAGACCATTCCAGTTGTCTGCAATATTCTGATTTAGAGCTATATTAAATAACGCCAAATGTAATTTGTTTTATACAAGATGGGCAACTTCTTGTTCACAGCTCTGTTGACCAGGTCTCTGGTTGCAAGACAAGGAAGGATTCTTATAACATGACTGATACTTCTTCAGAGTTCAATTCCTGCCCTGTTTATGCTAAACATTTTATTGGGGTTTTTTTGTTTGTTACTACAGGTCGATGTTACTAACATTAGATCAACTATCTCTAAGTGGTTTTGTCATTGAAATATCCAAATAAAACAGATTTCTTTTTACTTTAACTACTTTCCTGAGAAACTCTGACTCTGCAATGCCATGTTTATCATAATATTTCCCTACCATTTGTTTTTCTTGTCTCACATGTACTTATTTATGGTATTCTACCCACAATAATCAAGGATATTACTCAGTTTGCGGCTTTTTCTTCCTCATATAAAGGGTTAGTAAGAAAGAAAGAGAATCCAGTATATGGCTGTACATTAAAGCAAAATAGAGTCTACTACATACATAAAATGGCATTACTTTGGCTATATTCAGACCCAAAGACTTTTTTTTTTTCAGACCCAAAGACTATTTCTTTACAAATAGGAATCAAGCAATGAGATTAACCAAATAATTAAAGAACTCACCCTGACAGACAGCAGAAAATAAAGTGTATATCACAGTGACTGCAGTCTCCTGCTTTTTGTTTTTACTTTTTCTTTGCATCTGCAGCTTATGCATCTATTCTGTGGACTCTGGAGCTGTGTTTAGCAAGAACTTGCCTTAGTGTTTGGTAGTAGTCAGGTGGTCTGTTAGCCTAACTGACCTAAGCATGGATCAGCTAACAAGCCCCCTCTTTGCAGTTTTACTCTTTTAATGAGAATACATTTTTTTTTTTAAGGTGCATGGAAGTTTTTGTTCCATTGGCTTGCGTTGTTGAGACTAGGTGGTAGTGACACAAACACAGACTGGGGATTCAACTAGGCTGCCTTTGGTCTTTCAGTGATTTGGCAGAGCAAGAAAATTGGGCTCAAAAATAGAATGTTCCAGAAGGTATGTTTATTAACATGAAAAATGTGCATTCGTATTAGAGACAAGCTTGCTCACAATCTTTTGTCTTCCTTTCAAGTATGTACCATGTTGTATTTTTAATTTCACTTTGTCGTGGTTTAGCACCAGTGAACAACTAAGCACCACACAGCAGCTCGCTCACTCTCCCCATTCCACAGGGATGGGGAGAGAATTGGAAGGGTCAAAGTAAGAAAACTCACATGTTGAGATAAGAACAGTTTAATAATTAAAAAAAACAGTAACAGTAATAATAATAATAACAATAATAATAATATAATGAAAAGGAAAATAATGAGAGAGAGAGAGGCAAAACCTCAGTGGGGGAGATGCCAAACAAACAAGTGACGCAACCTCTTACCACCTGCTGACCTGATGCTGCTGATGTCTGAGCCATGATCACTGCTTCCCTCACCCAGCTCCCCCCAGTTAACATACTGAGCATGACAACATTTGATATGGAATATCCCTTTGGTCAGTTTGGATCAGCTGTCTTGGCTGTGTCCCCTCCCCTCCCGGCTTCTTGTGCACCCAGCAAAGCATGGGAGGCTGGAAAAGTCCCTGACTAGTGTAAGCACTACCCAGCAACAACCAAAACATCTGTGTGTTATCAATATTAATCTAATACTAAGTCCAAAACACAGCACTACGCCAGCTACAGTGAAGAAAATTAACTCCATCCCAGCTAAAACTCTGACACGTTTTTAAACCCACTGGGAGAAGTGGTTGCTACATCAGAAGGCTGTGCTTCCATCCAACGAGACCTGGACAGGCTGGAGAGCTGGGCCGAGGGGAACCTCATGAAATTCAACATGAGCAAGTGCAAGGTCCTGCACCTGGGGAGGAACAACCCCACGCACCAGTACAGGTTGGAGGCTGAAATACTGGAAAGCGGCTCTGTTGAGAAGGACCTGGGAGTGCTGGTGGACAGCAAGGTGACCCTGAGCCAACAATGTGCCCTTGTGGCCAAGAAGGACAATGGTAACCTGGGGTGCACTAAAATGAGTGTGGCCAGCAGGCCAAGGGAGGTTATCCTCCCCCTCTACTCTGCCCTAGTGAGACCACATTTGGAGTACTGTGTCCAGTTCTGGGCTCCCCACTTCAAGAAAGACGGGGAACTGCTTGAGCAAGTCCAGTGGAAAGCTATGAAGATGATGAGGGGACTGGAGCATCTCCCTTATGAGGAAAGGCTGAGAGACTTGGGTTTGTTCAGCCTGGAGAAGACTGAGGGGGGATCTTATCAATACTTACAAATATCTGAAGAGTGGATGTCAAGAGGATGGGTCTGGACTGTTTTCAGTGGTGGCCAAAGACAGGACAAGGGGCAATGGGCACAAACTGGAACACAGGATGGTCCACTTAAACATGAGAAAAAACTTCTTTCCTGTGAGGGTGACAGAGCAGTGGCACAGGCTGCCCAGGGAGGGTGCGGAGTCTCCTTCCCTGGAGACATTCAAAACCCACCTGGACGTGTTCCTGTGCCCCTGCTTTAGGTGTACCTGCTCAAGCAGGGGGGTTGGACAAGGTGATCTCCAGAGGTCCCTTCCAACCCCTGCCATTCTGTGATTCTGTGATTCTGTGATTTTGAAGCTTTCTAATCTGACAAATTTAGCAAGTTGTGTTTCTGGAATGCATACGTACTCTGGCATGTATATACAGGCTCCTTTAACATCAGTGATAGATGTTATACCTGACCTGCTGGCAAGTTTATGGTCCTTAAGCAATTATAACAACTATCGCTGTTTAGATTTAAAATAAGATTTAAAATAAAAATTTTAGGCATAACTGATGACTTGTCTTTCACACTAATTGCTTCACTGTAGTTATTCTCCTCTTCTTCCCTTTGTAATTCTCACTCTGTCATTTTGTACTATCTCTTAGATTTTTCATTTCTTCTTTTTGTCTACCAGCCATTCACTATTATGGCTACTAAAGGAAGTTCACAAAATTGGTATAATTACAATTTTTCCTTTTGAGTTGGTTAACCCTAATGAGACATTAATTTTCCTCATTCATATGGTACAAGAGACACTTCCTAGCAATGGGTTGTTTCACAGATAGAAATAAACCAAGTTTTCACTTTGTATTAGAAATCATTCCAACAGCGTAGAACATTCAATGCTCTTTTTTCCCCAGTGAGAAGCAGACTAGTAGAAATTTTTTTTTTTTCTTTGCAGAAACGGAGTGATTCACGTACATTTGAATAGGGGCATTGATATCTTGTGGTTAGTCAGGATTTGCCTCCTTTACCCTTAGGAAAGTCCACTAGTCCTCTCTGCATTATCATTCTGGTAAGAAACCTCCCAGTGATAGATTTTGACTGTCCAGAGGGACTTAGGATAGAAGGTTTTATGTTTCAAACATAGATGGTTTCTCACAATGAAGTATATGAGCAAAAGTTTCATCTGTTTCCTTCTCCAAAGTGTACAAAAATGTGCTCCAAGTCTTCCACCCTCCCCTAAATGCTTTATATTGAACAGAATTTTCCAGCAATTTGCTAAAAAGATATGTAAGCAGCTAGGAAAGGATCTGTAGGCAGCTAATTTAAGTGCCCTACAACTCCAGGGAAACTTTACAGAAAGGGAAGCATGAGACATTTTCTCAGTCCCCCGTCAACTTCAGGTGAAGAGCTGTGTCTTTCCAGGCCATCTGACACAATTTTGTATGAACAGTCATAGAACTATAGAATAGTTTGTATTGGAAGGGACCTTTAAAGGTCCCCCTTTCCCTTTTCTGTGATGATCATGCCTAACCATGTAGCATCTCTATGAGAGGATCTCACAGACCCCAAGGAAAAGGAAGCATTACTATTTCCAGTCTCCAGCTCTGTGCTATGCACTGAAGGGGGACGGTGATCACAGAGCCCTCAGCCCCAGGCCAGTACTAAAGATGCATGGCTTTCCTTCCACTGGTTCCTCTAATCTTAACAGGAAGCAGGAATATTTCTCTTTCTTCATATATCAGTTGGATACCTGAGGCAGAAATCAAGAGAGATTAAGGAAGAAGAGCCTGAATGACACATTTCCACTGAAATGAGGTGTTGCCAGATGGTTACTCTGGGCAGTATATGTACAGCTAAACCTTAAGCACCTCAAATAGCCATCTTATTTATGCATTGCTTTGAATGTATCTCAGCTGAAAGGGAGAATTTATACCAGTTTGCACTTTGCATGATTTGGCCACAGCATTTTTTAATCAGACCTGGGCCATTGAAATTTATTACCCTAAATCAGTTTTTGAAGGAGGGTCTCGCTCTCCTTCAGTTATAAATGAAGCCAAGGGAGACAGACAAATTAAGTTATGTGTCCAAAGTCTGGTGGTATACATACTCTGCTCTATAGTTCTAGACACATGGACTGGTCAATAGCAGACCTTTGATTATTTAGTTTGCTACCTTTAAGACTTCCTTCTTTCTCAAGCACCTTTCTGTCTCTCATTCTAATACTGGCAAGAATATATTATGAAACATCCTTAGGGAATACACTATAATGTCTAACTTTTAGGCCATGTGACATCATAACAGAAATAATTTCAACAGCAGAATTCAGATGTTTTAATGATTGTTACTCCTTTCAAGTTTTCATTATCCATTACTTTTTTCTTTTCACATTAATTAAGAGATGTCAGGTCTGGCTTACAGCATCCTTTTATTTTCCTGGGTGCTTTCCCCACCTCTCCCCACCCCACCCCCAAGACTATATCTTGCTAGGTGTTGACTACTTTTGGGTAGTTCAGGAGTAATCAATGTTATCTGACAACATTGCTGAAGAGTTGCTCAGCACATTAGAAGGCAATCCCTATATATAGCTGAACCAAATTAAACTGGTGGTAATTAGATTCAGTGTTAATCTAATGGTAAAATTTTGTCCCTGGAACACATAGATCTTTGAGTTTTCAGGGAAAGTTTCTGTTGTGTGAAACAAAGTGGAAATGGCAGGTTTGAAGAGAAATTCACAGAGTTCTTGATATTTTTATCCTCCATCTAACATAGTGCTGTGGAAATTGTTTGCACTCTGTGCAGTTGAATCAACTTCTTTCATAAAGCAGAGGGAATAACTCTTTTTTTTCCATTAGAGGCAAGAAAAGAGAACATGGGTAACAAGCTAGATATCCCTTAGGATGGAGACTGATTTAATTTCCATATGAAGGCCAAAAAGGATGTTTCTTTTTTTCCTAAGCCCCATACTGAAACATACCTATGGTGCCAGCTGAGGTCAGTTACCCTCACTAGTGTGTCGATTATGTATGGCACTATATGGAGGCTGAGCCTGGACACTAATATCATGTTACTTCCTAATATGAAGGATGTTCATTGTTAATAGAAGCCTATGCACATGAAGTATTTTACCAGCTCTATTTCTTTGTTAGTTTCTTTCTACACAAAGGACTTCAGCATGCCTCTTTTCTCCCTGTACAAAGCTTTATTTTCTTGAACAAAGAAATCAAATTTTCAGCTTTATCATTAAGCTTGACCCTATTTTTGCTTCTAAGTTTTCTGTAGTTGCACAAGAACTGCAAAGTTAACCTGCTTTCAGAGAACTGACATAAAAAAGTAATAGGTAAATATACCATGCTGTCCAACAGGTAGAGAAGTTTATATGATATTTAAAATGGGCAATGGGTACCAGTGAATGTTCTTGTTTGAGGAAAGATTTGCCAGTATGGTTCACTAGTCTTAACTAAGGTGTATTTTCTGTTTACAGAAAGCGTTAAAGAGTTTCAGCTGAAAACATAAACCTTATATTCCCTACCTAGCAATTCCTTCTATTCCAGAAATTAGCTAGCTGAAAGCTTAGATTTGAATTGCATGTCACTTTTCCACTTTTCTCTTTGGTTTTGCAGTTCACAGGGACAATGGATCGGCATACTTTGCCAGCTAATAAAGATTAGATCAAAATTCATGTTTTGAGATGTCAGTTTTCCACATCTTTTAGTATGAAGGTTAAAAAAACAGTCTACAAATACAGTACACTGATCTTACATGCTTTTCAACCTTTGAATAGCCATCCCTGGACAAATATGTGATCTTGTTAGGAAAAATGTAAAAACAGGTCAGTGGGACTAAGTTAAGTAAGAAAAGATTACTTTTAAATGGAGAGTCTATAAACAGAACACACAAATAAATAGCCAGTGAAGAAGGGGCTGTATCACATTTGTAGGAGAATTCATTGTGAATTAAATATATGCCTCATTTGGTTATTCACTACAGGTATGTCCCATTATGCCATGTGCATATTTAGTTGAGTTTCTGTAGTTTATTGTCATCTTGCAAAGGCAAAGTAACAGGCACTCTTCCATTTGCATGCTTGAGTAGACTGGTCTCCATAATTACATTTGTGTCTTGCTTTTGGCATCCTGCTACTTTCTGCTGACAACTTTAACAGGTACATAGGTATGTAGGTAGGTGGGCAGGCGCAGGGGTAGAGTCTATGTGCACAGCGACACCACTGAATGGGTTTATCATCAAGCTTCCACTAATAGCTGCTACGGTAACAAGGAAAATCTTCACTATTTCAGCAATTTACAGCCTATCTCAAAAATACTATAAAATATTACAGATATATTTTCCAAGAGAGCTCTGGGAATCATGTGTCCAGCCAGCTTTTGCTGCAGGGACTGATCAACCTCAAAATCAGAAGTTTCAACAAGTTGCACAAATCCTGAATTAATAGCACTTCTGAACTTAAATGTTATTATTTAACATGGATTTTGTTCTCTTAAACAGTATTTTAAGTAGTAAGGTCTCAACCCAACCCTATCCTTAATAAGGCTATTACTTGTATATCCAAATGTGACAAGCCTCAGAAGTTCAAATGGCTGTGTGGGGTACATGATTACCTTACAGTAAAAACTATGATTATAATGACAGCTAAAAATGTACAGAAAGTGAGGGTTATATTAGCAGAATCTTTACAGAGCTGTATAAAATGAATTCAATAAATATTCAAAATTTTTTTTAGTGTACATTTTGAAAAAGAACATTCTTAGTAGTGTAATACCTGATCATAAATAATTATAAAAATATGTCAAACTTTCACTGCATCAGTGATGTTAGACAGGGTAACATACTGCTTTCATGTATTCATTTACTATCTTATTTCTGTATTTCAGACACCTACAAATGTGTTAGAGTTGTTAGTTTAGTATTTTATCATTTGATTTTGCAAGTTCTCATTAAGGCAAGTCCTGACTTCAAACAGTTTTTCCATTTAATCAAAAACAAATTAACGCCATCTCGGGAAGTATGTATTCTCGTAAGCAGCAGGTTCTATTCATTGTTCATTCTCTTCATTTCATACATGAAAGCATCTCTTTCAAGTGTCGTTAGTATAAATAATTTTTCCAAGGGCTTCTAAGGATTTTCTTTTAATGTATGTTTGTATTTGTTCTTTCCCTCTTACAGCTGGTGTACCCTCACACACATTTTTCCCTCATTTTATTAAGCCACAAAAATTGTCATATGCATACCATTAAAACACAAAAACATCAGTGACTTTACCATACTGGTTAATCTATAACCCTGGTATTTATTATTCAATAAGGTGACAAGAAAAAATGTTACAATTGTATGTGTCTGGAACATGGGCTTGGACAATACAAAATATACACACACCAAACCAGTAAGTACTATTGTACTTACTAATTTATAATTCAAACTGATCCCCATAAAATAATAATAAAAAAAACATTAAAATCAGTTTTCAAGTGAAATTGTGACTCTGTGAAAAGGCTAAACCTTTCACAACTGTGGTTGTATTTCACATGCCATAAGTTCAAATGGGCTTCTCTTGTCTGTGACGTTAAACTTCTTGTGTATCTGATTCCAACAGCCCCAAGGAATCCAACATTAGGCTCTGATGTGACATTTGGTAATGAAAAAATCATTAGGAATTTGAGTGAACTTGAATCTTTTCCAAATTCTAGGAAATTTGCCTGATAGCAAAATGGAGATTATGTTCAGAAGGCTTAATATTCTTTATTATTTAAGAGAAAATATTCAAAAGGATAACTATAGACAATCATGTTTAAAATCAATCATCTTAGATTTGGCATTAATAGAAAAGACATAAACAGAAAAATCTATCCACAATGGAACAAGAAATTGCTATAGGTTTTTATGAAATTAACTCAGAAACTTTAATACAGTTTAATATTTCTTTCAAGTGTTACTCAGTTCATGTTTAGAGAAAGCATAGCAAATCAGAATATTCTTCATAATATCCAGAAAACAACATGACCATGCATAAGGATATAAAGTTAAATTCATAAACCTGTTTGACAAATAACTTAAAGGTTATTTAGCTAAATGAAAAGAGCAGCAAAATCTTCTATGCATGTATAACTGTCACAATGGTTTGCCAGTGCTCACTCCGTTTTGCCAGAATCTTTACCTTTGCTGTCCTAGAAGTGAATTTACATTAGTTTCATTTGAAGAGATGACTGTCTCAGAAAGATATATGACACTGACTTATCATTTTCTCACAGGCCAAAATGCTGGGCTATCTTTTCTGTATATTAAATAATGGTTCTTTCCAGGTAAGCATAGGAACTAGAAATAGTTATTGATTTTGCTACTGTTTTCTCACAGGAAATTAAAGGCTTTATCGAAAGCACGTAAATCTCAGGTGGGCAAGATAATTAACGTATTCTGAGCACGCTTTAGAAATGCATGACTACTAAGGTAAAAAGGTCAAATCTGTTTGAAAGGCTAGTCAAATTTATACATATTAATGCGTTGCTGGTGGCTACAATAACCTGGCAAATAACAATTACATGTAAGTGTTTTTGAAGCTGTAAAAATCAAAAAAGGTGCATCTGTCCCAGAAAATGCTTGTATTTTGTACATATATCGATAAAATTAGTGAGTACCTTCAAGCATTCAGTCTCAACATTATCAGATAACATAACGCAGGGATGATATTAGCATACCAGAATTGTTTCAGCAATAAAGTAGTTTACAATTCAGCAATCACAGAATTGGTTTGAGTTGCAGAAGTGCTCTTTCACTCCCTGAAAACAAGATAGGATTAGTTTAGATATCTCTAAACAAACCTGAAAAGAATAACATCTTTCCTGAACCCAAAATCTGTGGGGATGGTGAAACTACACTTTTTCCTGGAAATACTTTTCAATTGCCATACTTGATCAATAGCTTTATTTAATTTGATTGTCCTTTATAGATTAAATCTATTACTACTTTTTCTTTCCGTGTTCACTAGGGACATAACAGATCCTAGTTCGTGTCTTTACATCACCTTATGCATCTGTAGCCAATTCTGTCTCCCTTCATCCATCTTTTACCAGTCTGAACAGTCCTGTTTATTAACCTTTCTTCATTGGTCCTAGTTTCTGAGCTTTTAATAATTTTTATTGCTCTCATCTAACCCTTCTCCTGTTTGACAGTGTCTGATTTAATATGTGGCTGTCATGATGAGTGCATTGCTCCAAAAGAAAAGAAATATGGCAGAATGCCAAAGCAAGTCTTTACATAGGACACTCTATCTAAGACTTAGCAGCCAATGTATTCATTATGGTAAGCTCCCATTTCAGTTTACAGGCCATGCACAGACACGCTGATCATTATATAATCTTTTCTTATTCTCAGTTTATCCTTCCATTTTAGATGAGTGATAATGTCCTGAACAGCTTGCTTTTGGGGGGAAGCCAAGTATTGCTTTTTTAGAAGGAGCACATTTTTCTATATTTGTAATCCATTCATCTTCTAGAGTTAAAATATCCTGAATACATTCAACTTCAGCAATACAATGGACTGATTCAGCTGAAGGAATGTAACTGCATAGAACTGGAGTTTCTAATTTAAATTTTGCATATAAATGTCTGGTGTTTGCAGTCATTAATATCTATATTAATTTTCATATTGTAGATTTGTAATAATTTTCCTTGTTTGTAAGAAAAGAAATTTTACAAGATCTCATTCAAATGAAATCTTTAAGATAAATGTTTTAGCATGGCCTTAGCTAGGTGCTCAGCATTACAAATGGTAGATTCTGAGTGCAAACAAAATTAAGCACAGAACTATTCCTGTTAAATTGTTATCAATCACATCATTATATTTTCTTTTTTTTACTTCATCTAAATGCTACATTTCTCACATTGTAATCTGTGCTTGCTTTAAATTTGTGTTGAACACCCCCCCCCCCCTTATCATTATCAAGCAAGTATGTTCAACACCATAAAAACAAGCACAATAACCATCTACCCTGTGTGAGTTTGATTCTTAGCATTCTTAAATATTGTTGTGGTTTAGCCGGCAACCCAGCCCCACACAGGCACTTGCTCAGTCTCCCACCAGCAGGATAGGGGAGAGAATCAGAAGGTTAAAGTGAGAAAGCTCATGGGTTGAGATAAGAACAGTTTAATAATTAAAATAAAACAATAACAACAACAATAATAACACAATTGAAAGGAAAATAACAAGAGAGGTGAAACCCAGGGCGGGGAGGAAGGGGGAATGAACAACCAAAACAAACCGCACATGACACAGACACTCACCACCTGCCAACCCAACACCACCAGTCCCTGAGCCCCAGCTGCCCACCATGTGCCAACTGCCCCGGTTAATGTACTGGTCATGGCGTCACACGGTATGGAACGAACACCCCATTGGCCAGTCGGGGTCAGCTGCCCTGGCTGTGGCCCCGGCCCTCCCAGCCTCCTGCCCACGTGGCAGAGCATGGGAAGCTGGGAAGGTCCCTGGCTACTATAGGGGCTGCTTAGCGACACTGAGCTGCTGCTTAACAGCAACTAAAGCATCAATGTGCCATTGCACTTCACCAGCTACAGTGAAGAGAATTAACTATCCCAGCCAAACCAGCACAAATATTCTTAATAAAATTCTTGGACAGAATGAACTGCATGCTTATGAACAACATCTTGACATTTTGTTGTCGGATGATCAATTTAAGCATCAAGCAACCTTTCAATCTACAAAGCCTATGCATTATTGCAAAAGTGTCAGTTAGTTTGTTTACTGGACTAGATGCTCTGAAGTGTTGTCTCTTTTCCCCTCAAAGGTCAGTTTGAAATTTCTTTCATTTTCTGCAAAAAATCTATGAGCTTTTCATAAAGTTGTGGTCTTGTTTCTGTCTTTCCTTCTCAGAACAACAGAAAATGGCATCTGTAATGCCGCCTGAGACACATCAATCTATACTCATGACAGATATATCATCTGTGAAACTAGTTCAAGAAAACTGTCAGGTCTCATTGGGAAAATTAAGCTTTCTGTTAGGGGAATGAATCATATATGACAAATACTGAATCACAGAATGGTACAGAATCACAGAATGGTAGGAGTTGGAAGGGACCTCTAGAGATCGTCTTGTCCAAACCCTGAATGATAGGTTGAATGATAGGTTGGAAGGAGTTATTGTTCATGAACTGCATCTCACCTTCAAGTTCCTTCTCACTTCACAATTACAGTAGCCAGTTCTTATCATTCCTTTAATTTATATATATATTTTTGCTCATAAAAATCTGTTGCACTGTTCCACAGATTAAGGAAGACACATCATAAGATATTATTCCAGATATTACTGTTATTCAGATAAGAGGAGAATAAATTATAATTCCCAATCCTTCATTTAACAAAAACAAATAAAGCAGTCTTAGCCCTGACCATTTATCTGATTAGGTTCTACTGGTTTTCTCCTGTCATACTTGTGTGAGAAGACGCTTCTCATGGCAGGAATGGCTATCCTTTCACAGACTGAGGTCCAGGAAACAAACATGTGCAATCTCAGAAAGACAAATAAAATAACTGAATTTAGTACTCCATTGATTTTCTTTTTAATTATAATTACTGGTACAATCATATCATATTTCGGTAAATATTTTCATATAAATGTATTTTCTGCATATTATTGTTATTTTGTTTCTCAGTAGAGGGAGTAATTAGATGTTATTAGAAAAAACTACAACACTAACATGAGTGAAAATTATACCACCTTACCACTGTAATGTAGGAGACCTTAGCATGGCCCTAAGAAGGGGATTATTCAATTTCATCAGGTTATTCTAGGAATGGGACTAATGAAAATCTCAGTTCACAATTGTACATCCCTCCTTATCTATTCTTCTTTTATGCCAACACAATAGCATACTTCTTGGCCTGGTATTTTGCTATTCTTCCCTGTTCTTTTCCTATGTATTACCCTTCTTCATTTCCCTCCTTTTTTCTACAAAGAATGGACTAGCCACTGTCTCACATCAAGATTTACATTCAGAGGAAGCCAGAGTGCATATCTCAGAAGCCTCCTGTGGAAGCTATAATGCACATGCTGTTGCATTGATTACTAAAGAATCGAGACTCTTGTGTGTGAAACCCAAGACTGTCTAAAAAGCCTTTCTTGACATACCTGGAAAGGTTATTTCATTAGTTTCAAAAATGTTTTTATGCCTGATAGCCAGCTGTCTCTATGCATACTCTTAAAGTGCATTCATTTAAACCCTGACATTACACAGGATGCTGCTGCAAAAACCTGACATTGGATCTACTGTAAAAACATACTGATAATTAGATCTTTATTTGACAAATGGTGACTTCCACTGACAGCAACCTTGACTCTTTTGTTCTTTTACTGATTCCACAGCTAAAGAAAAACACTACCTGTTCTGTCATAATGCTGACATATTGGTGTAAATGAGGTAAATTAGCCCCTGTGCTATTAAGAATAAATTTTATCCTAGTCTCTTTCAAAAAAACAGACTCAGAATGTGAGAAAAAAAAAAAAGGAACTCAGAGTTAAATTACTGTATGGTAAAAGAGCTAATGATGACTAGCTACAAGATAGCCAACAAAGCTGAGGCAAGAACAGCCTGGAGCGACAGTCACTTCAGAACTGATTGGTCAAAGTGTTAAAATTAATTACGACAGAAAGGCTCCTTTTGCTGAAGGATGAGATTAGAGGGAATAACCTCTGAAGTGTTGGGCCTGAATTTCTAGTGTATTCTTACTGCAAGTATTTTTTGATGGCTCAGAGTAATACTTAGCTGATTATTTGCAAACAGATAGACAGAAAAAGACACAGACGTACCACTAATGTGGTGAAGCTATCCTTGGGAATCAAAGACATGTTAAATTACATTTGACTATCTCATTAGCTGTCTGCAGGACATGCATTTACATTCCAAATATGTGAAATGCTGTAAACAGCCAGAGTTCCCTTTTAATAATTAAGCTGTCAAAGGAGAACTTGTTCCATTACAGAAGTGGAGAATTTACTGCAAAAATCCTCTAATACATTTGTTCTGGTATAGTAAGAAATTAAGGATGTGAATAACGTGAATATTTAAGAATAACAGCATTATAAACAGATATATATATATGCACATATGTACATACACATGTATATATATAGTAAGAGAGACACAGCAAGATAATTACAAGATATCTTTACAAATAGGCTTTAAAAACCCCTTTGTTTAAAAAATGTTTCAGGCAAGAATGATGACTGTTTGCACAATTTTAATACTGTCCTTCTCCTGTATTTGCCCAAAATCACAAACTTAAACTATTTCTTTGCATAGTAATTTCTCACCACTGAATCTTACCTCATTGAGTTGATAGCTAACTATTAATAATTTTCTTCATCTTTCCAACTGATGTATATCCTTTGGCTTTGTTTAATAATAGGGCCAGATGCCCACCCAGCCACTCTCTCACTCCCCTTCTCAAAAGCACAGGGGGCAGAAAATAAAATGAAAAAGCTCATGCACTAAGAAAGACAGGAAGATCACTTGCCAGTTACCATCATTGGCAAAACAGGCTTACCTTGGGGAAAATTAGCTTAATTTAATGGCAATTAAAATAGATTTGGATACTGAGAAACAAAGACAAAAATAAAAATAAGACCATTCTGCTCCTCCTGCCCCCTTTCCCAGGATGAACTCCACTCTCTCACTCCTGACTCCTCTCTGTCCTGCCCACAAGCAGCACAGGGGGATAGGGAACAAGGACTGTGGTCAGTCCATAATAGGTGTTGTCTGTTGCCCCTTCCTCCTCACACTTTTCCCCTGCTCTGGTGTAGGCCCTTCCCACAGGTTGCAGCCCATCACGAAATGCTCCAGCGTGGGTCGTCTTCACTGGCTGCAGGGGAATCTTTGCTTCCTCACCTGGAGCACCTCTTTTCCTCCCTTTGCTCTCACCTTGGTGTCTGCAGGGCTGTTTCTCACACTTTTTCTCCTCACTCCTCTCTGCCAGGCAGTGTTTTGTTTTTTCTTACATATGGTTTCCCAGTGGTGCCAGCATGCCACCCAAGGGGCCCCTCTGTGCCCTGCAGTGGGTCCAGGAGAGGGCTGGATATCTCACCATGTGAACAGTACAGATCTGTGCACATTCCAGCTGCGGGCTACAGGTTTGGCCCAATGGCAAGAAATTCTGCTAGATGAGACCATGGCACGAGTGGAGACTGTGCTGGAGCTGTGCGTCACATGGAGCTCCCACTGGAGATGGATGAAACACACTTTCTCCAATGGATTCACAAAACTTACTGATAGAGAGTAAATAGCAACAGCTGTAAACAGCGGTGTTTGAGGTCTAGTCAGGCTTTTGAAACTTATCTGACTAGGGATTTTTTTGTCTGTCGTTTCCCTCATTAAGCATCCTATACTTCCTGATTTTGGAAGCAGAGTGAAACATCAAATACCTCAACCATTTAATCCAAAACAAACTAGCAGTTATCCTCTATCAGGCTTTTAGAAAAGAATTTTGATGGCTACCATTGCCAACAGTTGGCTTCAGTTCAGCTTTGACCTACACTATACATAATATGTTATAAAAAATAATTTGATGGATAGGCGTCATTATAATGTGCATCTAGAAATTGTCCCTGGCAAAAACAAATTCTTCCACACCTGCCAAATAGTGTTAAGTTAGTCTGTAGAAATTATAGGGGAAATAGAATAGCTATAAAAATCCTTAAGATCTTGCTGAGGTTAAGCTAAAAGCAGATGTAGAAAAATGTGGTCTGCTTTTTAGCATTCTTAAATCAATATTTGAAAGTATAAGATGATTTTTAATATTCATAGTAATGAGAAATACACCAAAGACTTAGGTTTAGCTACCAGCTTTGTAGATATAATTAGATTCAGAAAAGGTTATGTTTTTGCAATGTCCAGAAATGTCTGAACACAGAAAGATGATATTGCCGGCTTGGTAGGTTAGAATGATTAATTAAAAATTCTCTTTAACTGCTAATATTAAATTCTTTTTCTTACAGTTTCTTCCAAGGGAAGTCACAAAATTATTTTCAGAGAAAAAACTTAAATAAAAACAATAGGAGATTTTTAACAAGTACCACTTTTTGTAGGGCACTTAAATCAATACTGGCATGGGAATCTCAAATTTACTATGGTCTAAAAAGAGATCTAGTAAGGTTTTGATTTGTATGAGTAATATAATTCAGTCTGAGGTAATAATTTTTATAGCAGGTCAAGTTCTTCCATTCACTCTCTTCTACACAATAGTTCAGTGGGTAAAGCGGTCACCCAGTAGGTAAAGAACTGCTTTTATTTTTGAGGAGAAATAAAGCTACAGCCTCCTGACTCAAGACACATGTTGCAAACAGGCCCCTCAGGGTGAAAGAGCCACATGTGTTCTTGGTACAGCTGTTTACCACCGGCCAAGGCATGCACATGCAAAGCAGACTGAGCTCCATTCTTTACCTCCCTAAGCATTTCTGTCTAATATTATATTCTATCTAACTTATTTGTAGTGTTATTAGGCAGACCATTTGAGACTGAGATGGAAGTCTGGCCTTATCAAGATAGTACACAAGCTGCTGCATTTACACCTTTCGCTCTCTTTCTAGCCAAAACATCCTTCAAGCTTTGCTGTGAAATGTTGGGTGGGACAGACAAGTCTATGACAGTGGCAGATGCTGGGATTTTGATACAAACCTTAATATTTTGGAGCTTCCTCAGAATATATGATTGCTGGGAATTAAGGTGAGTTCTTTTGGTCTCTGAAATCAAAATTCATACCAAGGCCAAGTTCTGAATCTTTTTGCAATGGGCTCACTCAGCTTGAGAGTGGATGTAATTTCCAGATGTTTAAAATTAAGTATGTGTAAGCTATCTTGGTAATAAAAAGGGTTTTAAAATGACTGACATAGGAAAGATGGGAATTTAATCCTCTTAGTACCACAGATGACTGGCTTATTTAACTGATGCTTTAAATGATGGGAATTCATTGCTATTAGCAAAAAGTAAAACATACATTAAAAAGGTTGCAAACTCACTCATTTTCTACTCAATCTTTGTATCATTTTTCAGCAGCATGATGCAAAAGCAGGAAAACTTAAAGAAGTTCAGCCTGGTTTAAACTATCATCTACATTGTAAGTCTTTTATCTCTGCTGACTGAGACCTAATACTGCCTATCTGATTCACCTATTTAAATGATCTCTACTCATCCACCCACCAGGTGATGCTGTTTTAGCCCTCTTAGAAGTGAGCTGATGCAATTTTTAAGAGTAATCTCCAAATTTAAATTGATGATAAAGGTAAAAAATTATAAGATGCAAGCAACCATTGGAACTTTTATGCCCCCAGGAAGGAGCTCTTTGGAACTTTGGCTTTGGCTTTCAAAAGATCTGCAAAAGTAGAAGAAAGGCAACATTGTGACAGTATTCAAAAAGGAAGGTAAAAATTACTGTGATAATTGTAAACTGTATTGGCATAACATTGAGTCTGAGCTGAGTTGGGGTTTGATTAATTAGCAGACAAAGTAGGATAATGAAATAAACACCAATTTACAGGAGTATAAGGAAATAGAATTGTTATTGTTATACTAAAAAAATAAGCTTCCAATTTTTTGCAAAGTGGCTGGAAAAAGAAATCAGATTGCTGAATCTGGCTTACACTTTTGCAAGGCATGTAGCAAGATCTACACTGAGATGTGCTTCTTACAGTGTCCCAGAGGAATGGGCTCTTGGCTATGCATAGTTTACCATTTTTTGTCAGTGGACTGGAAGAATGGATTTGAACCACTTAACAAGCTTGAGGCAAAACTCCTTTGGGATACAAAGGAAAAGGCATCCTGAAGAAATTTCAAGTGAGTGTATTTCATATAGAAAGTGGAGTGATTACTGCTGGAACACAGAGACAGGGTACAGCATCTATAGTGCAGAAAGGATGTTGAAAAATTGGAGTGGGTTCAGAGAAGAGCCTTGAGAATGATGAAGGGATGGAAAAACATGGCTCTCACTGAAATATATAGCTCAAACAATTTGTCCAATAAAAGATAAGTCTGTGGGGGTGACCCCAGCATAATCAATAAATAATTTCCTGGGCATAGAAATCTATTAACAGAGAAGTAGCAACAAGGGAAAGTAATTGCCTATAGTAAGCATTTAGCTAATGGATTCTTCATCTCTGGAGAATATTTGTAAATCTATACTGGATATTTTATTAAACTATATACTTGAGATCAAACAGGAACTAATTCAAGGGATTCTGTAGTCTGTGTTTTGTTGGAGGATAGACTAGATGATCACGGCCTGTAACCGAAACTAATAATCTGTATTTCTCTATTGATTAAATCAAGTAATAAAATCAGTGAAATTCTATTTAGGTGCAAAGTTCTTTCTCAAATAACTCCTAAAATCTGTTTCTTTATTTATTATTTTTTGTTATTGTGGGAAATAATTTTTTTCTGCAACAGTATTGCTAATGACTAAAGTAAATTTTATATTTCTTATGTTCTTGCCCTTGTCTGCTACAGAATCTTCTGGTGAACGGTTAATAAGATTTTAGTGGCAGCACTAACAGCAGTACATAAAGCACAGATCAGAATCACAGTGTTGTGGTTGATTATGAGCTACACAGCACTTTTGTTTTTGTTTTTAAAAGGTGTCATTATCAGTTTTAGTGCATTAGAATACAACTGAATCATATTTCAGAAAGTATATCTTAAGAAGATGTTTCCTATGGAATTATTACTAAAGAAGTAGAGAAAAATAATTCTGAATCCTTACAATATTTTTTAGCTTGTTGAGTAGTTAGATTTATCTGAAGAACATTAAAACATAGAACAATACTGATATCACTGAACACTAATAGGGAATTAATTAATGAGGAATTGCAAGCACTGAAATGTTAATTGCAGAAGATGTAGGAAAAAGTTTCTAAAGCAGAGGAAATAGACCTAGATGACACCTGTAGGGGAAAAAAACCTCAATTTTTTACAAAGTAAATGAAAGTACAGATTTTTAATTATTTGAGGTTTTGTATGTTGTAAAATCACATCCTTGAATAACATCAGAAAGGTTTCCATCCTCATTCTGTCATGTGCAGATACTGACACTTCTAGCTGTTAGGTGTTTTTCCCATTTTGCTTTTTAGAACCTTTTCCTTTTATCATTGAAAGGTGTTGATTTCTGCAGACTGTAAAAATGACTGTGAAGAATATGAATTGCTATTCTGACTGTGGTCTGTGTTTCAACCATCTTTTCTATCTAGGTTGGACTTCACTCAAGAATTAGAGACAGTATCAAATCCAATTTGATTGGATACTTGTATTCATGGAGCAATTCATTGACATGAATGAAGCTGTGCCTAAGTGCAAAAATTCAACCTATGCAGATTTGATTGTAGATAGATTTTATATACCTGCATTCCAGATATGTATGGTTCAAACTAAAATCACATATGCAGTCTGAACATGCAGATAATGGTTTCTACTGCTGTCTTTTTTTCTCCTTACTGCGTCTCTGGATGTGGTGTTGAAAAGTACTTGTGGTTACCTTTGTTAGTAATAGATAAAGTCCTAAGCGTTCATTTGGAGGAATGGATGCGTCTTAAGTATTGTATGCTGGAAGTAAATGTAAAGAAGTGAACATTGATTCTGCATCATATTCTTACAAAAAATCAATACTCTGAACACAATGATATTAATTTATTTTCAAATCACAGGATCTTTAAAAAAATATACTATTTTTAGATTTCTATTATAAATTGTACAGTATAAAACAGATTTAAACACATTTATTTATATGTATTATTTAAAATATGTATTTTTCTCTTTTGTTTATAATGTAAATTTTATTATGTGGTGGGTGGATTTGCCATCACTATTTTTCTTCCAAGGAAATGTGATGTGTCAGTCAATAATGCATACACTATGCCTTCTTTAGTGTTCGAAAGTAGTTAGTTAAAGTTTTCAAAGTTTCTCTTCTACATTTTTTTTGAGAAAGATGATACTTACATGTGCTTACTTGTGTTCAGATAAATCACTCACTTTATGGGCAAATTGGCAATGCTACTGGGCCAGATAGAAAAATGTCGAAGTCCCTTTTATATGTTTGTCATTCAGCCACAGAACCGGTAGATGCACCTTACAGGCAAGCAGTACTGAGAAGAGAGAGTAGTCACTGTACAACACATTAAAATGCACCCAAATGTTTATATTGCACTACCAGCCTGCAGTCCCAGAGCCTCAACAGACTGTAAACAACTAAACCTCTCCTCAGAGTCATCCGAAGTTTCAAAAGCCTAACACATACCAAAGGGCCCCTGGCTCCTGGCTGGCAAGAGAGAATCTTAGACAACATTTACCAAGCTAATTTTGTTTTTTACCAGGTTTTACCAAGTTTAATTTACCAAGCTAAAACATCTCTTTTGAATGAGATTTTGAACGAAATCAACAGAAGGTTGGCTGAGAGACTGAGGAACTTCTTTCTTTCTGTGGACACAGCTTCAGAATTAATTCAGTGAAATATTCTTTAAAATACTGAATCATGATAACAGAAGGCTTCTCAAACTGTTTTGTCCAAAATTTGGAATGACTACTGCATTAGAGTACAGCTTCCTAGTATGGCGATCCAAAGAAAGACTAGCAAGAACACAGGGCAAGGAACAAGGGATGGTGGAGGAAAAAGAGGAAGAAGCTGTAAGAAGAGGCACTGTAAGAAGGTAAGAAGTTATGCAGCTAAGATTTTTGTACTGTGGGTGCAGTAAGTAGCAGGAGAAGCTGCGGACTGGTACTCTTGAACAGGGTCGCATACTCATGGAAAAAGCCAATTATCTTACATTTCTTTGTTATATCAGTTGGCTCAGATCTGAATGGCAGTCAGCCTTCCGAGGAGGGGACATTGCTCTAATCAGACGGAAAATGTTGAACAATGTTGGAACTAAGAGGATTCCTTTAGAGGTTTGTAAGTATTTTTTTTCCTACTGGGAAGTTCTTTGATAATTTCACATGAACTAATGCTTTTTTGGAGATCTGTTGCTCTGGTTTGCATAAAGCAGTGAAAGCATGTTCTAATGATACGCTATAGCATTAATTTTTAATATTGAAATGTTATCTTTTACTAAGTCACACTATGTACACAAATAAACTATAAACATCTGCAGAGCCATTTTTTTCAGTCACGCTGAATAATATTTGTTTTAATAATTGAATTAGTTAGACTAGATATGTTTTCCATGAAATGGGTAATATTTGTGGTTTTGTGGCACAATAATTAAAATTCGCAATTAGCTTTCCTCATTTTTCTGTAGCACTGCTTGAAAGCATGTCAAATAATTGAATATTTTCAGCTCAAAATACTTAACTGTGTGAAACATTTCCATAATTGTTTCTTCTGCTTGCAGTCACAATCAAAAATTGTAACAAGATATTTTAAGTGGAGTGCAAAAGAGCATGGCTTACATCTAAACTAAGGTGATGAACAAATAGACAATCTGTCTTTTAACAGAAGATATTGGTGAACTTCTCACATTGTAGTTCCCAAGTCATGGATAGGTATATGTCAAGTTAAATGTAAACCATTGAATATGTTGTACAGTTGAAGTTGGAGTAATTTTTTTTTCAATGTAATGTAGTTATGCTACACCTCTGGTTTAAGGAAACAGAAGTCAGTCCAGTCAGCCAACTTAAAAAAAATTTCTGGAGATCTTTCAAATTAGATACATGTGTAATGGATGGGACATATCATATTAAAAACATATCGAGGTAAAAGGGGGGAAAAAAAAGATAAGAATACACAAGTCCCAAGAAAATCGATTCTTACACATTGTCTGATATGTTTGATCTGATCTGTCTTGTACATTAGTTGACAAACAAAGGAATGTGGAATTAGAAAACGAGATAAAACTACAAAGCACAAAATAGGAAAGTAGAATGACTACAATATAAGTCTTTATTTTCACAGCATTTGTAAAAATCTTTGTTGTTTTTTGTTGCACATTTACACATTACAGTGAGATTTCATGTACTCAATACCTTCATTTCACAGTGATATCCAGTCTGGGTACAGTAAATATCCTACAATACAATGAAAGACATG
Organism: Phalacrocorax aristotelis; assembly: GCF_949628215.1. Classification (NCBI taxonomy): domain Eukaryota; kingdom Metazoa; phylum Chordata; class Aves; order Suliformes; family Phalacrocoracidae; genus Phalacrocorax; species Phalacrocorax aristotelis. The sequence goes on along the minus strand of NC_134278.1, from coordinate 29,435,552 downwards.
TTAAAGCATTTTAAAGACAGAGCAATTATGTAGTTGCAGCTGCTCTGCCTTCTGGTGATAGAAATTTATAAAACAGTTCTGCTGGTTTCCTCTGTTTCTGTTGTGACAAAATCAGTCTTTCCACCTCTGGTACATGACTAGAAAATGAAGAAAAACATGGTGCAGTTTCCCAGTAATGTGTGTTGATAGCTCCACTAAATTACATGTGTACCTGGATGAACTGGAACTTGGTGTGTTACAGACACTTCTTCCTTAAAAAAAAGGCGGGGGAGGGAAGTGAACTGAAAATTCTATATCAGAAAGATGGAAGCATCTACCTCATTGTTAGTAGTGTATTATAGTTGCACAGTATAGTAATAACTATAATATGAAATATGAGTTATTAATTCCTTCAGATAGCAGTTAACAAATGTTCCACCAATTTCAGTAGGCCACAGATTCTAAATGGCTTTGAAAATCTGGACCTTAGTGATTTTTACTTACCTGTCAGGGCTGCAAGTGAGATATCAAAATGGATGTTTCTCAGTATAATGGTCCAAAATCTGTCTTCATCAAAGTTAGCAGTGAAATGTAAGCCTCTGAGGATACGTAGATGTAGAATTTTGTTAAATATATTAAAATAAAGCTTATTTTTTCAGACAACATTCTTTCCAAGTACATCAAGACAGTTAGGAAGACTTAATCAACATAACCAAAATGCTTTATTTCATACTGGAGCTATAAGTACAACTGAAGTAATATGTTGGCTCTTACACTAGCTTTCTGGTGCCTAATTTGGCTCTTTTTGACTGTTCCTAAAGAAATGTGTACACTGGAGTTACTGAGGCATTTTTATATTCCATCTAACCTATAAAACTTTATAACTCTAATAAAGATAATAAAAATAATAACAATATTTTATGGTTGTAATCAGATATGTGTAATAACAATCTTTAACAAAGACAGCATCTCAGTCTTTGTTGGAGTCAAGACAGGTAAACAAAACCATAAATTTTACCCCTTTCTTTATTGTAGCTTTATTTTTTATAGCATAAGCAAAAAAAAGAGGAGAAAGAAGCTTTTTAACAGATTGACTTTTTTCTCTCGTTGAGCTGGAAATATGTTTTGTTTTAAGATTGTTTCTCATGTGTTAGCTTACATAGTAGAGTAGTTGCTTCCAAGGTCAAAAAGATCTGCCGAAGTTACTAAATGTTACTCATTGTGGATGTTCTCGGTGTAAGTGGCAAGCTTATTTATGCTTCCACAAGTGTACAGTTATAACCATTTGTTTTCTAATACATGTCCAAGGTAACAGAGAGAGAAATTAAAAACATCACTCATGCAGTTTACAAAGTGGTCATTTTGGTCACTGGCTTTCATTTAGCAAGTCGGAGCAAAATGCAGGGATCAGCAGAAGACAGAATAGATTTGTCGAAGTGAGGAGGAATCCTGTTGACACAAAAGGAATCCTGAATTATTATCTCTACAATTTCACACTTTGTAAGATCAATGTTATTTTCCAAGAGTTTTCTTCTTACTGCACTTAGAATATGAATTGAATCTATATAAAACATATGAAACGATGGTCTTCTGTCACAGAAAATGCAGGTATTTTCTGTACATACAGATTAGAACAAGACACTGCATACATGATTTCTGAAAAAAACCCACATCATTTGTAGGATATAGATATTCTTTTTGGCTGAAATAAGGTTTATGTTGCAAATTTGTTAAAAAAAAAATACTATGTAGAAAAATTGTTGCTATAATGGTATTAAATTTTAATAGAACTGAGAATCAAAAAGCATATTCGATACTAGTTCAAACTAGTCCAAGTAGTAACTGTGCTGTACACATATATACAGAACAGACAAAGGATTCAAGCAAAGATAACTGATCACTTTGAAAGGTTGCAAATTCAAGATTTCAACAGTTATAAAGTGGCAGAATATATATGTATAATTCAAAAGTATATGATGCACTTTTTTTCCAACCCCTACTCCATTTAATGCAGAAACTGTTCAGTTCTTGCAGAATAAACAAAGATTTGAGCCTTCGTTTTACCCTCATTGGTCAATGGATGTCATTAGGCATTGAATCATTCACTGTATATTATATAAGTGTTGAAACGAAATGGAAAACAGGTCACATAGGCCTACACGCCATTTGTCCCACCCCTGGTCTCACAGTTTTGGCATAGCAGGGTTTTGGCATGCTATGTGACTTGCGCTTGTACCCCAGCAGTCTGTGGCAGGATACCATGTCTGCTGGGCGAGGAAGGGGTACCCTTCCCCAATATGCTTGACTCTGTGAGCAGTCACGCTATGGTCCAGTGCCTGGGCAAAGATGTATGTTTAAATCACTTACCTAGAGCTTCTGAAGTCTTTGGGAGGGGTACTCATGAGTGTGTGTGTATGTATATATATATAAAAACCACCAGAAATTATTTCAATAACCTTTGATTTTGGGTTGAAAAGCTCCGTTAGAACTCAGTCTCTCATTTATATCTTTACAACAGCTTATGAAGCTGTTTTCTTACCACCTCCCTGCTCTCAGCAATAGCCACCCAGCCAGAGTTTTGTTGTGACTCCACCACTCCACCTGTGGTACCCATATTTCCTCTGTGGTTCTCAAATGGTTTCAAGCTGCAAGCCAAGAGATGACAGCCTGGGCTTGTCATTTAACATAGGGATGCTATTTAACTATAGCATTTATATCATTTAGCTATAGGGATGCTGTTCACCACTGCATGGAGGAAATACTTGTGGTGAAAGCTCAGTTAGCATTGAAGCTGGCTAGTACTATGAGGGACATTAAGAATGGCTTTTTAAAATACATTTATGGCAAAAGGCAGCCAGAAGTAACATTGGCCCATTGTTTGATGAGAACGGTCACCTCACAAGCAGGGACATAGATGAGGCAGAGACATTTAATGCTTTCTTTGCCTCAATCTTCAACACCGATGGTGAGCTCACGGACCCCCAGAGCCCTGGCTAGAGAACCATGACTGTCAGAATGATAAACTCCCAATCAACCATGAGCTTTTGCAGGACTTGCTGCTCCACCTAGATCCTTATAAGTCAAAGGGGCCTGGTAGGTTTTATCCAAGGGTACTTAAAGAGCTGGCTGATGTCATAGTGAGACCTCTCTCAATAATTTTTCAATGCTTTTGAGAATCTGGAGAGGTCTCTGTTGACCAGAAGCAGGCAAATATTGTCGCAGTCTTCAGGAAAGGCAGCAGAGGTGACCCCAGTAACTATAGGTCTGTCAGTCTCACTTGTGTGCCTGGTAAAATTATGAGGAAGATTACTTTGGGAGTATTTAAAAAACACCTGAAAGACACCATAGTCATTGGTCCTAGCCAGCACGGGTTCACAAGGCGAAAGTCCTGCCTAACCAAATTTTATTTCCTTCTATAACAAGGTCACCCACCTAGTTGACAAAGGGAAGCCAGTCAATGTGATCTTTTTGGATTTCAGTAAAGCTTTCGATACTGTCTCTCACAGTATCCTCCTGGACAAGATGTCCAGCACACAGCTGGATAAACGTGTAATGTAATGGATGAGGAATTGGCTGACGGGTCGGGCTCAGAGGGTTCTAGTAAATGGGGTTGCATCGAGCTGGCGGCCAGTCACTAGTGGGGTTCTGCAGGGATCCATCTTAGGGTCAGTACTCTTTAATCTCTTCATAACTGATTTGGACGCAGGACTGGAAGGAATGCTAATTAAGTTTGGTGACGACACACAATTGGGAGGAGCTGTTGACACTCTTGAGGGCAGAGAGGCCCTGCAGAGAGATCTAGACAAATTAGAGAGCAAGGAAATCACCAGCCATACAAAGTTTAACAAGGGCAAGTGCCGGACTTTGCACCTGGGGCGCAGCAACCCTGGGTGTACACACAGACTGGGGAATGAGAGCCTGGAGAGCAGCTCTGCAGAGAGGAAAAAGTGGGTTCTGGTCGATGGCAAGCTGAACATGAGCCAACAGTGTGCCCTGGCAGCCAAGAGGGCCAACCATGTCCTGCGGTGCATCAAGCCCTGCATTGCAGCCGGTCGAGGGAGGTGATTGTCCCTCCCTGCTCTGTGCTGGTGCGGCCTCACCTCGAGTGCTGTGTGCAGTTTTGGGCACCACAGTACATTAAGGATATAAAGCTACTAGAGAGTGTCCAGAGAAGGGCCATGAAGTTGGTGAAGGGTTTAGAGGGGAAGCCGTACTAGGAGCACCTAAAGTCACTTGTTTTTTTCAGCCTGGAGAAGAGGGGACTGAGGGGAGACCTCATCCATCACGGTCCACAGCTTCCTCGCAAGGGGAGAAGGAGGGGCAGGCACTGATTTCTTCTCCCTGGTCACCAATGACAGGAGCCGAGGGAATGGCAGGAAGATGTGCCAGGGGAGGTTTAGGTTGGGTATTAGGAAAAGGTTCTTCACCCAGAGGGTGGTGGAGCACTGGAACAGGCTGCCAGGGAGGTAGTTATGGCACAAGCCTGGTGATATTCAGGAAGCACTTGGACAATACCCTCAGAGATATGATTTGAATTTGGGTCTGTCCTGTGCAGGGACAGGAGTTGGACTTGATGATCTTTGTGGGTCCCTCCCAATCCACAACATTCTATGATTCTAATAGTGTGCAGGACCTGCTAGCGAAGCCAGAAATTTAGACCTGCACAGGGGCTTTGCCAGTTGTGTGAATATATGCTGAATGCACAGTAAGTCTGGGGAGAAAATAATAAAGGGCCATTTTTAAATGAAAATGTATATTATAAACTCTGTGCATAAGGAACTAAATTAAATTGAAAAGAACAATATTTTTCTAGTAAATCCTAACTTGGGGGATTTGAGAAAGGAGGTAATAAAAATGAAGAAACATATTTGTGCATCATTTTACAGGTTTCCAAAACCTCTATATTGACCATTCCACTTACATTATATGCCATAGCATTGATACCTACACAATCTGTGTGGGAAATACAGTAAACTTATAACTTATCACTAGAATCTACTAGTGTAACTGATAGAAAGAATAGGTAATCCTCCCCTCTGTGGAGTGGAGGAAGTAGGAAAAAATCACATTTTCTTGTAGGTTTTGCACAGCTCCAAGTCCCAGCACTTCCTTTCGCTGTTTGCTCCCTCATCTTCTTAGGTAGCCAGTCCCATCTCCTCTCCCAACTTCTTCCCTTGACTCTACCATGCTCTTTTCTTGTTTGGTTTTTGGTTTTCAAACCCTGTTACTTCCAGTCCAATAGCTTGCTCCTTCATGCTACCTGAGTTCTAGCTCCGGAACAGAGAGTCTCCTTTGGTTTGCTTGGATGCTGCTCCAGATCTGAGAGATCAGCTACAGATTCAAATTCAGGGGGAAGCCATCACTATTTCTCTCGCACTGGAGGGGCTTGTTCAGCTGGGACTTTAATAGAAGAATTTTTTGTATGGTAAAAGCAAAATAATTTCCCTAGCTCTATTCCTAGAAGTAATTAATTGTTTTGGTTGACATTCTCTTTTCAGGGTTTGTACCCTGAGTGAAAACTTTCTGTTCAAGGCATTCTCAAAATAGATGTTAAACAAAACTTCAGTGATTCATAGGTTACTCATTGTTGGTATCATGAGTGATACCAACAGTTAAACCTCTTTTTCTGCTTAGATAAAGTTTTATTCTGCAAGAAGCCAACTTAAAAGTTTATCTGCTTTTGATTTTGACTTTCCCATCATACTTCAGCTGACTGTAACGAGATGCAAGTCAGGAGGCAGCCTGAATTTCAGTCTGTCAGGCATCCCCAACACCAATACACACTTGTTACTTAGGACAACTATGAGTGACTCCAAGATGACAAAGAGTCAGTCCATTGGGGACCCTAAATAAGAAAAAAAAAAGCCTCATATTTCTTTTAAGCTCTGTTTAATGCAGTAGCTCAGGCTGAACTACAGATCCTGTGAGCTGTTCATTGATGCTCTACTGCAATGCTTTGTCTCAACATATGAATAGAACATTCCCAAGTACAGTTTGGTTCCATTGCTCCACCACACTGTTGCCCTACCTCAATATGCCTTACATTTACCTTCCTCACTTCATATCACACATGCAGCCTGACATCAGAAGCTTAAAGAAAAACAAAGCAACAAAGCCTGATCAGTCAGCTGTGAAAGAGCTCACTTTTGAAACGAGGAATAAAACGCTTTGGAGTTATTTGGAGGATGGTAAAGTAAGAAAAACCTAATCTGAAAATGGCAATGTCTGTAAAAATCACTCCAGCAACAAACATGCAAAGATTATCTCTGAAACAACAATTTTTATTACCTGCTTATATACAATGGTTTTTTCCTTTTTCTTATTTTTTTCTTTATTAATGATTACTTACTGGTAAAAACTGAGTAGCCTAACTTTAATCATGTTTCCTGGAAGAAGAGCCTTACTTCAATCCCTGGGAAAGTTATGGAACAAATCCTCCTGGGGGCCATCGCAAGTCAAATGAAGCACGTGATTGGGAAAAGTCAACATGGCTTCACTAAAGGTAGATCGTGCTTGACAAACCCAGTGGCCTTCTATGACAAAGTGACTTGCCTGGTTGACGTGGGGCAGGCAGTGGACATGGTCTACCTAGACTTCTCCAAGGCCTTTGATATGGTCCCCCACGGTCTCCTCCTGGAGAAATTAATGTGTTATGGCCTAGACAAGTGGTCTGTGCAGTGGGTGGGGAACTGGCTGACAGGCTGCACCCAAAGGGTGGTGGTAAATAACTCCTTTTCCAAGTGGCAACCTGTCACAAGTAGAGTCCCCCAGGGATCAATATTGGGCCCAATGTTATTCAACATCTTTATAAGTGATCTGGATAATGGCATCAAGTGTAGCCTAATGAAGTTTGCTGATGACACCAAGTTGAGTGGGGAAGTAGACACTCCAGATGGGAGAGCTGCTCTGCAGGGAGATCTGGATGGGCTGGAAGAGTGGGCCAGCAAGAACCTTATGAAGCTCAACAAGGACAAGTGTAAGGTCGTGCACCTGGGAAAACATAATCCGGGAGTGCAGCACAGACTGGGATGCACCTGGCTGGAGAGCAGCTCTGTGGAAAGGGACCTGGAGGTCCTGGTGGACAGAAAGCTCAACATGAGCGAACAGTGTGCTGCTGCGGCCAAGAAGGCCAACAGGATGCTGGGTTGCATCAAAAAGGGAATCACCAGCAGAGAGAAAGAAGTCATCATCCCGCTCTACTCAGCGCTTGTCAGGCCACACCTGGAGTACTGCGTACAGTTCTGGTCCCAGCTATACAAAAAGGATGTGGACAGGCTGGAAGGGGTCCAGAGAAGGGCCACCAAGATGATCAAAGGACTGGGAAGCCTGCCATACGAAGCTAGGTTGGGAGAGCTGAGTTTGTTCAGCCTTGGGAAAAGGAGGCTCAGAGGGGATCTCATCACCATGTCCCAATACTTAAGAGGTAGCTACAAAGAGGGAGACTCCCTTTTTACAAGGAGTCACATGGAGAGGACGAGGGGGAACGGACACAAGTTGCTCTTGGGGAGATTCCGATTGGGCACTAGAGGAAAATTTTTCACAGTGAGGACAGTCAGCCATTGGAATAATTTCCCCAAGGAAGTGGTTGACTCAGCCATGTTGGACACCTTTAAGAGTCGTCTGGACAGGGTGCTGGGCCATCTTGTTTAGACTGTGCTCTTCCCAGAAAGGTTGGACTAGATGATCCCTGAGGTCCCTTCCAACCTGTGATTCTGTGATTCTTATGTGACTCAGATACTAATTATCAGGTTATTGGCCCTGCATTAAGAAAAAATTATTGCAACAACCTTGGCTGATGCAATTATTTATTTCTAGAGACTACAGATGTTTCATGATTTTAAAAATATAACTAATTGGCAAACAACACCATAAAACAACCATTGTCCAAAATCGGTGCCAAATTATCTTTTTAAGTAAAGAAAATAAAAGTTTCTCACAATCAGGGGTTCTGTATGCCATTCAAGAGCTCATAGAGATCCTTTGTCCTCCTTCTGCCTCTCAGATTCCTTAATAAAAACAACGATGGAAGTGAGGGTAACACATCTTTGTACTGCCATCTTGCCAAGTCCTCATCATATAAGCCTTAATAAGATGAAAAAAGCATATGTATACATCATACCTTAAAGTTTTTATCTTTAATACTAAATCCATGCAAGCCTAAGGAGATAAAAAAGTACTACTGGAAATCTGCGTTAACATCAAATTGAACTGAAATACTTCAGTGTGGTTCATTCAGGGTTTTGGTAATTTGTGAAAATTTGATAACTGCACCAGTAAGAATTTAATATTTTCATTACAAATTTAATTAAATATCATGCCTTTTTTCTTAAAAAGCATATAAAATTACATTATGGAGGGAAACACTGATATCCCCAAGGCAGGGGTTGTATACATTTAAATGAACAATTTTGAAGCAAAAACATACTTCAGATGGCCCACAGGTTTGCCACTGCCTTCAGTGGTAGCCTTCATGAAATGGAAAAGAAAAAATGTTTTCCAGGAGGGAATCAATGTAGCATATAAAAAATGTAGTTTTGGAACACAATCAGAATGTTTTGTCCTGTCCTCTATGTTCACTGTGACTGCTTGCCCTGGTTTCAGCTGGGATAGAGTGAATTTTCTTTCTAGTAGCTGGTATAGTGCTTTGTTTTGGATTTAGGATGAGGATAATGTTGATAACACACTGATGTTTTAGGCACTGCTGAGCAGTGCTTACACAGAGTCAAGGCCTTTTCCTGCTTCTCACACCACACCATCCCTGAGAAGTCTGGGGGTGCACAAGAAGCTGGGAGGGACACAGCCAGGACAGCTGAGCCCAACTGACCAAAGGGATATTCCATACCATATGATGCCACGCTCTATATATAGACTAGGGGAAAATTTAGCTGAGGGTCAACTGCTTGGGAACTGGCTGGACGTCAGTCAATGGTTGGTGAGCAACTGCATTGTGCATCACTTGTTTTTATATTCTTTTATCATTATTATTATTTCCCCTTTCTTTTCTGTCCTATTAAATTGTCTTTATTATCTCAACCCAAGAGTTTTACCTTTTTTTTTTTTTAAATTCCAATTCTCTCCCCCATCCCACTTGGGGGGAGTGAGGTGGGGCTGTGTGGTATTTAGCTCCCTGCCAGGTTAAACCACAACACAGCTACAGTAGATTTTACTCTGGGTAAGTCCTTTCAGCTGTTTTACTTTCTGTCAAACATTTTGGAAGACTCTTAATTTTTGACTTGCAGCTCAGCTTTGTATCATCTTTTGCTGTAGTCTACTTGATGACAACTTTGGCATGCTTCCTTAATACTGACAGTACCTTCAGGTGCTTTAGAAATTGAATCTGTGTTCAGCACGATGCCTTGAAGCAGGTTACAATAGCAACAACTGAAAATAACTAGAACAATGCACAGAATGTCAAGATAATATTCATTTGTTGTTACTGGATGAATTGACTAAAAAGATCACTATAAGACAGCTTTCGCTCTCAAGAGAGTTGTTAGGACTTGTTTGCAATAAAATTGGGGAAGTAATAAGCCTCTGTGATGCCTTTTGTAAAGTCTTTTTTAGTACTACCTGGAGTTAACAATATCAGGCTCACTTCTGCTTGCCCAGGGGTTTTACCTTTGTGCAAAAGTCTACAGACCCAGTTTTTACTAAAAGCCTAAAAGGAGAATCAAACTATTTTTTTTAATAAGAGATGAGTATGGATAAATAAAACTTGAGAATTAAGGGGAAAAATATCTAAGCAGTGAGAAAGCTGGAAAAAAAAATTTGGTTTGCTTTATAAACCTCTTCCCCACCCCACCCCCACTCACCCCCAAATTGTTTGAACATTGCCTGTCCTTTCTGACTCTCAACAGAAATGGAAAGAAAAGGAGTTTTGGGGAGCATTCATGCTATCTGGCTTTAGACAAATTTGGATGCTTAGACTTCCCGTATTATTAAATTCTAGGTGGGTGCCTCCACAGGAAGCCCTGCGTTCTGGGTATAGCAACTGCATTGCTTAGGATTTCTAAATTCCCTCTGGAGGCTCATGCTGTTCTCTGTGAAGTATTAGAGGAGTGGAGAATACCATCTTGGAAAATCTACTTTGGTGCTAAAGCTGGTGACATGAAAATCCTCTTTCACCTCTTTTTGCACTGCAGGCTCGCTTGGCCCTTTGTTTAAGTTAAGAGCACATTAAAGGTTGCCAACACTTCAGTCAGCCTACAAAGGTTTACCCCCAAGCTGATCCTTAACCAAGAGCTGTGCTATGCAAGTCAGATGTGTGTCCAGCTTCTGACATATCCTTGGCATGTCATCATGAAGAGCTGTTTTGGCAATATTTTTCTGTCAAAACAATTCCTAAAGTTTCGTCAGCTCTCTCAAGGCAATTTTCAGAAACTTTATGTACAGTGAAACAGGTACGGTGTAAAATATAGCCAAAAGGTCTCCATAGCTCATAGATGAGTATGCTTCTTGTAGGCAGAGGAAACTTGACGTTTCAGCTATTATTTGTGGCTGTTTTATGATAAGGTATTAAGAGATTTTATACGGACAATTAGCAGTGCACTTAAATTCAATATTTTTTTTTCTCTCAGAACATCAGATGTGTTCAAAAGTCCTGTGCAGCCGCTGTGTTATTGTCCTAAATCCACTCTTTTCTGCTAACGGTGTTTATAACGTAAGTGTGGGGTGAGGTATCCCTTGCAAGTTATTATTTTATTGATTGTAGCCTTCATATCTACCAAATACTGCAGTGACAGTTTTACTAAAATTAATTCCAAAGTAAGATCACAAACATCTTACATCAAAATGGCAGCCCCATCGAACGTTGCACATTGCAAGAATGGAACAATCAGCCATAAATGCTTTTGCATTTATTGGGCTGACTAGATATTTGATTTTTTTTTTAAATGTCCTCAGTCATGACGACAATGATAAAATGTCAGTGATAGCCACTGCTCTGTATTCAGAATAAATTGGATTACCAAAAGAAAAAACCTGTTAGGCAGTTGTGGTTAGTAATCTAGCTGTTTCTCCATGTAAAAACTCATCCTATGCGAAGCACAGAAAACAGCTTTTGTCAGTCATCCAAAAGGATCATGCCCATAATTCATGGGTGTGTAGAAGGCTCTTAATTATTTCCGATTACGTTCATATTTTATGGTTGTTGTCGGTACACCATAAATAACAATTTGTACACAGGAAAATGAAACTGAAGTGATTTCTGGAGTGCTTGTGAGAGAGCAGCATCAACAAGCGTAGAACCAGCTGCAAAAATTTGTCTCACTTGCACAGATTTATCCTGCAGAGCACAACAGAAACTCATACATTGCATATCACAAAACAAATGAGAGAAGAAGGAAAATGAGCCCTGTGCTGCATATGGGCAGGTGCAGCATTCCTAACCAAAATGTGACCTTATCATAACCCAGAGGCATAGCCAAAATGGCTGAATCCCTTGCATTTCCATATGCAAGTATGGTGTGACATGAATTTCTAAGAAAGGCTGAAGATGATTTCATGTTCCTGAAAGCAAGTCCATTTTTTCCAACTACATTGTGTGGTCTAACAAATAATGTTATCATTCAGTTGGCCTCTCGATGTGCAGTCAAATAGAATCCTATGGGACATGCATTGTGAGCATTATAAAACATTGCAAATGTTTTATAATGCCATGCAAATCAGGATGATAGGATTGTAGCACAGCACCATTTTATCCTACCTGTGGTCACAGCCACAAAAAAAAACCAGGCAACTAATTTTTCTTCTGCCTCCTGCAATGATCTACACCTTCTGTGATTTTAAATTAGTTAAATTCCTTTCTTTCTTTCATTATAAAGTCTGTGTTACACATTTTAATATCCTGTGGTTGTCTTATAACATCTTATTTTATTTAACTTTGAGTTTCCTCATCCTTACTGATGTTCGTGTTTTATTTATTCACTCGAGTTCAATATTCTCAGTAAGGCGCTGGATCTTCAAAAGAAATCTTCAGTTACAACACAGTTTAATCAAATCACATTTCTGTAAGTTGTCTGCCCAGGTTAAAATTAAAACATTATACTTATCATCTGTGGATGCGAAATGGAAACAGGATGATTATAAAACTCCTTTTAGAAGTTGAAAGCAAAAAGCTGATGATTTTTCCATTAATATTTTTCCTTTAAAATTACAATAACTTAAAACTTCCTGCTAACGATATATCAAAATTAATTTCCTACCCTTCACCTTTCTGCATTTCACATGCACCTGAGAACACCCCCAATAGAAAGCTCAAGAGAGACAACATTAAGAGGCTTCTAAGAGACTACGTTAACCCTTTGGTAAAGCTGCCAGATGAGGTGTTCCCCTTTTGTCTGGGAATCCTCAAGGATTTCTTTAAAGATATTATGATCTCTTACTTTGGTGTCTATGGAGTGTCAATGCTGGAAACGTAAGAACATGTTTAACATTGGAAATGTAAGGAGTCTTAGCATTTCTATGCTAAACAGCAGCTAAATCCTTCAGCGACTCCAGGCTGCAGTCTGATAATGGATGAATCACACCCTTGTTTGTGAATTTGTGTGGAAACTGACAGCTGCTCCTGAGCTTGAAAGGCTAGTTTTACTTTGGTCTAGTTTCATTTTCAGGTGTTAGCAGAGGTCAGACTGTGAACTCAAGATGAAACTGGACAAGGTACTAGATAATCTCACCTAGGCTCCCTTTCCCATGAAAGGTTGCAACAGATGATCTTTGAGGTCATTTCCAGCCTTGGCTATATGATGATTCTATGATGAACTCTGGAAATCTGCTGCTTGGATGATGTTTTAAGGGCACTTGCTTCCACAGGCAATTATTTGAGTGAGCGTAGTGGGTGGAAGGTTTAATTTATCATAATTTTATAGGTGCATTTTTCATCTTACTGCATGTTATGGGAGCATCCTCTAATACTGATAACACAGATTTCAGAATATAGTCAACTGACTATATTGACATGATGTAGCTTTTATTGTAAATGCACACAAAAATCATTTGATGTTAAAAATGAATCACTGTAGGAAAAATAAAATTAAATATGTGAAAGTTTAACTTTTTTCTTCTGGTACAATGCAGACAACTTCTCCACAGTCTCTGGCTGGATCCTTTGGTTCATAGATAAATCCTTTCATGAGTGAAATAACGTGTGATAGCTGCAGTAAGACATGAGATCAAGGCTAGCAGGACTTTAGCCTAGCTACAAGGTATAATAAGATTATCACCAGGAGCAGCCAGAGTAGCTGTGTGTCCTGGTGTTGTTATTTGTGCTAGGACATGGACAATGGCATGGAACGTGCCCTTGGTGAGCAGATTCTGTCATCTGCAGATGACAGAAAATAAAAGCAAGTGGTTGATATGCTGCATAGTATGGTTTCCAGGCAGCTGGAACCAGGCTGAAGAAAGGGGATGATGGGAACCTCATGAAGTTCTATAAAGACAAATGTGAAATCCTGCACCTGTAGTGAAATAACCCTATGCAGTTGCATGGCTGAAGAGTCAAGTGCCTGGAAAGCAGCTATATACAAAAGGACTTGAGGGTCCTGGTATACAGTAAGTTGAATGTGAGTTGGCAGTGTGCCCCTGTGGCTATGAAGGTTAACCACATCCTGAACTGTATTAGTAAAAGTGTAGCCAATGGACTGAGAAAAGCAATTATTCACCTCTGCTGAGTTCTTGTAAAAGCATAGCTGGAGAACTGTGCTTAGCTTGGGGCTCCCTGGGACAAGAAAGTCTTAGATAAACTGGAGAGTCAACCATGGTGGCTGTAGGGCTGGTGTGAATAAGGTGAGAAGAGACTGAAAGAGTTGAGTTTGTGCAACCTGAAGAACAGGCTGAGGGGGACTCTAATTGCTGTCTTCAAGTACCTAACAGTTTTAAAGAGGACAGACTCCCCCTGGAAAGGGACAGAGAAAGTATAAGAGGCAACAGTCACAAGCTGCAGCAAGGGAAATACTGACTAAATGTCAGAACAGCAGTTTTCACAGTGAAGTCGAGCAAACACTGAACCAGGTTTCCTAGAGAGGCTGTGAACCCTTTATCCTTGAATATATTCACAGAATCACAGAATCACAGAATCCCAGGTTGGAAGGGACCTCAGGGATCATCTAGTCCAACCTTTCTAGGAAAAGCACAGTCTAGACAAGATGGCCCAGCACCCTGTCCAGACAACTCCTGAAAATGTCCAATGTGGCCAAGTCAACCACTGCCCTGGGGAAATTATTCCAATGGTTGACTGTCCTCACTGTGAAAAAGTACTCAGAACTTGACTGGACGAAGCCCTGAGTAACCTGATCTAACTGAGGTTGGTTTTGAGCAATAGATTCAGCTCCAGAGGTCCTTTCCAACCAAAGTTATTCTATGGTTCTATGAGTTTCTGGATGTGAATGACCAGGTAATATGTGTTTAATGTGTACTTCCACTATTTTCTGGTCTGGGACAATTGTTAGTACTGGTCACAGCCCTGCATGGACATGACTGTTCTAGACCAGAGCAGCTCAGTCCCAGAAACATTATTTCTGTTTCAGATTTTTTCCATTATCCAGAATATCTCAGGCCCCCACTCTCTTTCTAATAAAAATGTGATGATTTTACTTTATCCAACATCACACAGCTCTAAACAGATAATCAAATGTATACAGGCCAACCCCCATGATCATGCAGATCTACTGAAGTTAACAGAAATTAAGAGAACCTGTGGACAAAAGTCTAGTTTAAAGAGCTCATTAAGTTCCCAATTTCTCTATCTGAAGATAATTATTATAAAAGGAAACCTAATCATCCTAATAATTGATTACCTTCCACAGAATACTTCAACAGCTTTGCAGACCAGTTTTGTAGTTTGTAGACTTTCAGCAGTGTATACATTTAATTGTGGGTGTTTTAAAGTTATTTACCAGAGTTTTTTGGGTTTTTTTTTTTGTTTATTTGTTTGGTTGGGGGTTTTGTTTGGTTGTTTGTTTTACAGAATGCAGCAAACATATAGGAAGCCTCAAAAGTGGAGACAACATAGCCATAGAGGTCTATTTTCCTATTTGTTTTTTTGGCATGAGTACCAAGAGATCACTGTGAATGAAATTTATCGTTCTCTGATGGGCATTCTCCAGACAATAAAGGGAATAACTTTTATTCTGAAATCAATGTTTGCAATTTTCTGCTTCTCCTTCAAATACAAAGAACACATTCTTTTAATTCACAAAACCAATTACTAGATACTCCTTCAATTTTGTTCATTCACTTGTACTTGAAAATAGCGCTTTATTTTTATTTGTTAGATTAATTTAAATGAGAGTAGCTGTTTCATTTGGAGACTTTAGGTTGTAGACTGTCTTTCTCAGGATAAAAGAAATACTCAATAAATTATCATGACAAAATATTTTCCATATGTAGTTCTGCTGATGACGGACCATGTATTAGAATTACACTAGCTCTCAGAGACAATTTTTTTGGTAGATCCTCAGGGGCCATAAAATGGTTTAAATGGATCTGTCCTAAGTTACAGTAGATTGAAAAATTGGTCTATGATGAAGCTGAGTATTTACATAGCACATAGAAACTATGTGCTATGAAACTATGTTTCTAGAAACGATGTTTCTATGAAAATAGAATGCACCTTTAACCATTTTTCCAATGATCAATGCCTTTAGTAATGTTATTTCCACATTTCAGCTTCGCTTTTCTAAAAAAAAAACCCACACTCTCATCAGTCCTTTAAAGACAGTAAAAGATAATTATACAGTTTTCTGTATTCACATGACCCTTGTTATTCGAATAGTTCATATGTTTGAGCAAACGGCTATGACAATAAAATTGAAATGAATAAGGGCACCAGAAATAACTTCAGAGTACAAATTGCTTTTGAAGTGCTCAGAAACTCAAAATGAGAAACCAAGACATCTCTCTCTGACTTCAGTTTAGTTTCCTAATCCTTTCCAAACTCTCTGATTATTTCTGTCAAACTATTTCACTTAATTTTCTAATTACTTACTTTTGTGTATCCTACCTCAAAAAATCTGTCGTTGTTTCTTTCTTGTGCACTTGTGAAATTTGATACTAACCTGAAGTACATTAGAGGGGAATGAAGACATAGATGCTTTCACTTCCTGGGCCAGCAGGTGCTGTTCAACAAAACCTCTTTATAATTCTCATTTGCAATGAGGGCAATCTTGTTCATAGGAAGTTTCTTACTGAACCTGTGAATTTCTTAGTAATCAGCAATGGGGTAAGAAAAAAGGAACCAATCATCTGGAAGTCTAGCTGGCAGTGTCTTTGGCTTAACAGAGATAAAACTAGAAATTATTTGTCTTTGGTAGAGAGCAATGCATTTGTTTTTTAAGAGAATAACAGGACAAGGCAGCTAGGTGATGAAGTAATTTGCTGGACTAGAAAGTGTTTAGAATAGCTGAGGAAGTCTTTGTTGGTCAGTGAAAATCAGCATATTTTGATAAACATTTATGAGGCTGAGATGTTTGATATCAAAGATTTTGGTATAGTTTCTCTAAGGTCATGACAACAGCACATAAATTTTCATGGGAAGTGGTGTGAATAAAATTATTTATTGAGGGGTATATATGTGTATATATATATATGTATATATACATGTGTGATTATAGCAAGGTGGTAAATGAGTTGATGGTGTCTAGTAGAATTATATATTTAAGATGCACATTTGTCCTTGACTTTGACCTTTTATTTCTACTTAAGAATGCCCTGGATTTGTGAATTAATCTTGGTATGGATCGTCATAGACAGATCTAGAAGAAGTAACTGGCGTTTAAGCTCGTTCTACTAGCTCAATCCAGTGTCACAGCTGGCACTACAGTATTCTGCTGACTGACAGGGATAAGCTTGAACCCTTTCACTTAGGGAGTGTTACAACCTGGGGGAACATTTTGGGTCAGGGTTGAAATCCCGTCTTCATTAAATTGAGCAACAAAACTCCCATCAGTTCCAAACACTCACCCAGGTTGAGGCACTGCTAACTCTGCTTAGTGATACAGCAAAGCATGCAGGTCTAGATTTAATACTCTGGTAATCTCAACACATTGCTCCGGCCTGTGCCAGTCAGAATCTCACCTACCTGCATTTTGGAGTGTAGAAGCAAATTGCTAGGCTTGGAAGGGAAAACTTCTATGTCCAGATGTGAGATAGGGCTAGTGTATGATGCTATTACCTCCTGGCACTCAAAGTGTGAGGGATAGCAAATGGAATGAGGATGGCTGAGAGGAGGTTTCAGACTGTCCGTAAGGGCATTGTTGAGTTCCCATTTGGACCACGCCATATAATAACACAGCAGAGTAACATCAATAAGCTAAGTGTAAATTTGTTGAAAAGTCTGCAATTCTACCAGAATCACTGAAGTTCATATACTTTTCAACACACTGTTTCAGTCTTTGATATTACAGTTATCAGAATGGTTACTAACTTTTCAAAGTTATTTCCTTTCATTCTCAACACTGGTATCTATCTGGCAGTAAGCAAGAGGAACTCTGTGCAGCAGTGGTTTTTCCAGGCTGTGTGCTAGCTAGAGTTTTACACCTCCAGTGAAAGAATTTATAGGTGAAACCATTGTTTGTTTAGCTTCCTTGCAACACAATATTTTACAAAACTCTAGTTTAACTCTTAGTTTTATAAAGCAAGAACTTTTGCCAATAAGACTAATGATAGTTTTTTTCAAATTTAAAAAGAAAAGCATAGCAAAATAAAATCTAATACAGGCTAACACTTCTCTTGAGCTCCAGTGACAGCCAGTATTTCCCTTTATCCCATTTCACTTGACTCACTGTAAAGCCACCTTGGATATAGTTCAGTCAGGAGCTAGTATAAATTACTTGACTTATGTCAAGAGAGAGGTTGTTTCATTTCCTGCTTGTCATGGACAAATAATTTTTTTAATGGTCTCTCCACCTCATGCTTTCTGAGATACTGCTTGGAACACTGCATAAAGGAAATACAACTGAGGGAAACACTTTGGCATACTTTAATATAACTTCTGATCCAGAGCCTGGAAGATGTAGCTTTAAACCAACATTTTTCTCCTCAACTGCATAAGGGCTGGTGTGGACCGCCTAGCCTGCTAAAGCAGAAAGTTTTATATTTTATATAGTTAAATTTAAAATTAAAAGGCTTTTAAAGGCTTGTTATTCAGGTAAGTTAATTTCTCAAAATTCTAGATACTTTAAAATTTTAACCATAACATAGTTAATGTGAACTTGGAGCTGCTACAGTAATAAAACTTTCTGTTGGGTTTAGGATCAATGTTCTTGGTGATAACAGATTTATTTTGTTTTTCTTGAAACTTGAAAGGCTACAAGGGACAATAAGAGACACATAAGTTGCCCCTCCATTTTCAAGAATAAACTAATTCATTGGTGATTGTTATCATTATCCTCATTACTTAACAGTACAGCAGAAAGCTGACTTGAAATTCAGCATGAGCAAAGAATAATAGATGTCCTCCATTAAGGACAAACTAGAAAAGAAAGTAAAAGCTTTCTTTCTTAGTCTTTTTCTTGTTCCAGGGAGACAAGAGTCTGTGCAAACCTTGTAATAAATACAAATAATCTCTTTTGCATTGCTGGTTCATCTGTGCCAGTCAAGGCCCTATCCTCTCCCATTGCAGGGAAGCTGCAGTCTCAGGGAATGTGTTCTTTCTCATCCCTGCAGAATAATTACTTTGGGAGGCAACACAAGCACACCATAGACATGCTATTTGGGGACTTACAGTCCTCCTGCCACAAATAGATTTATAAGATGATAGACACTTACCTGTAAGGTCTTAAGGGTTGTAAACTCAGTGTAAATTCTTCAGCAGGTTACAATCACATAAATGGACACAGAATTTAGCTACTGTAGCAGATATTCTGTGCTACGTCTCTGAGAAGTGCAGCAAAAACCTGTCTGGGAAATGTCTTTGCACCCCTTTAGTCCAGGGATGTTTCATCATACTGTGCAGTGAAAAAGCCAAGTCATCTGTTGAAGCTACAGCAGGCTCATAGACATGCCTTGGACCTTGCTTGAATCTG
This sequence comes from Phalacrocorax aristotelis, assembly GCF_949628215.1. NCBI lineage: Eukaryota > Metazoa > Chordata > Aves > Suliformes > Phalacrocoracidae > Phalacrocorax > Phalacrocorax aristotelis. The sequence goes on along the minus strand of NC_134278.1, from coordinate 29,416,554 downwards.
CCAAGTTACATGGTGTAACTTGATCCTGGTACTATCTTCTCATCTGTGCCTTTTACTTATATAGGGGGGTCTCATTCACCACACCAAAACACTATCCCCAGCCACTGCTGTGGTTTATACAGCTCCTTTCAGCCCTTCAGCACTTCAATCCAGTATTTAAGGATCAGGAGGGAGCAGAGAACCCAATTATCTGCACATAGACCATATCCATGGTGTGAGAGGAAGGTGTATTTTTGGTATATTTTATTGTGTCAAATAAGAGAAAAGTCTTAAAATCCTCTTAATAATAGTGATTGAAAGGACCTATCTGGAAGTAAGTTTATGTGTTAACATCATCTTATTTTTATTATTTTTTTTAAAATCTATTACACTAAATGCAGTTGCCAGCAAGTGTGCTCGGTGACAAAAACCTTGTAATCTAGTGAGATACAGAGGAAAGGTGGAGTAATGGATAGGGAAACCAGAGAGAAGTCTTCTAAAGCCATATCTTAGCTTCCAGAAGACAAATCTGCACCTCGTGTGAATGCTTATGTAGTTCCAAACTGGTAACCATAGTAAGGTAACGTCATTTCAGAAAGGGATCAAGGCAACAGGGCAACAGACCACATAGACAGCCGTGTTCATATTGCAAGATGTGCCTTTGATGGTAGATATCCTGTCCAGGACTCCTCTGTGGTCAGAGCTTGAGGATGGAGAAGAGAATGAAGAGACGAGTTCTCATCCTGACAAGGAGAAAGGACATAGCTTCAAAGAAAGGGCCTATTCTTACAAAACATGAGACTGTACTCACCTCAGAAATCAAACAGAACATGCAGGCCAGATGTTTATTTGCTATGAATATAAGTTCAAGACTTTAAAATAGTTATGCTCATTTGCCCTGGTTGTTCCTCTGATGGGATTTCTATATTATTGCAAAGCACAGTCAGCAACAGCTGGAAGGAACCAGAGGAACTGCCAGATCAAAGCCATATATGACAATTGTTTGTTAGTTCTTTCTTTTGCTGTCTCACAGGAAAAGCAAGTGGGTGAGGAGGAGCCCCTAGAGAAACAAGTGAAAAAGTCAACAGTGTTTTCCAAGTCTTCCCTTCCCTTCCCTTCCCTTCCCTTCCCTTCCCTTCCCTTCCCTTCCCTTCCGGAAGATTACAAGAAACAGCAGCAGAGGACTTGTTTATAGGGAGAAGAGGTTCCTACCAAAAACATTTATCTTTTAGGCCTACAGGTGTGTTTCATAGATTGTTCATATAAAAGGTAAACAAGAATATTTCCATAAAAGAAAATAAAGGACATTTCAGAGCCCTATTTGTTCATATATGAGTTTTCCCCTCTCTCTAAAATACTGAAAATAAGCTGAAGAATATCAACTCACTTACCCTGCTCTCCTGGATTTGTAAAACATGCACCTTGGTATTTTTTGTTTTGGCTATGAAAAAGCAAGAACAGAAATCCATTAATTCTGTTAATCTTGTGAGAAATACCTAACAAAGTCTACTTTAAATATTACGGAAGAGATGCAAATATTTGGTTTTCAGTCCAAAGGCATGTCTTTAATTCATCTCTAAATCTTAAATTTTCTTCCTTCAATTCCCTGTTAACTTCCTTTCTTTCTCTGGAGCTGGTCTGATTTTTGGCATAAAAAAATTTAAACTTCAGAGAGGCATAGGGTCAGATTGTTTTATATACATACAGCTGTCCCTAAGGTTAGTTACATCTTTTGGACTTCCACCTTCTACTGTAAAGCACAGATAATCGGAGGCAGTAGCCTAATCTCCATTTTACATAATGTATTACTGATAACAGCCTGAAAATGAGATGTTTATGTTTTATGCACTAAGCTCTTGATCACAGAACAGAGAAATTCTTGAGATAAAAAACCTTGGAACAGAAGCACAGAGCTTCCCAGGGAAAAAAAAAGTGCAAACTGCTCTGCAAAGAGAAAAGAATTGATGTAGATGCTGAAGATCAACCTTAAATCACCAAACAAAAGGAAATTCTCCTAATAAGAAAACACTACAGTTAGTTCGATGACTAACACTAGAATTAGGAGACTGTTGTGAAACATGTAGAGAGCCCAGGAAGGACAAACTGATTTCTCAGAATTGTAAAATATTTATATCAATATACACAAGATATAACAAGAAAATGAGAATACAGAAGAAAGAAAATGTTACAGTACTGCTTAACATATTTTGAGAGCAATAATCTGGCTGTTCATAATGAGGTGGCAACAGAAGAAAGTGCATAAGTAATTTGAAAGAATTAAAAAATGACACAAGTACCTGATTTCTCAAAAAATATCAAAAGTGGTGTGATTGCTTAGTTTTAGCAAAGAACTTACTTGATGTGCTACAGAAATCTTTAAAAAGCCAGAGGATACAAAAAGTCGAAAAAATAGAAAAGTTATCAAAATTAGAATGGAATGGGAAACTTCGGAGATTCGGGTCTTTTTCCATGATCAGTATCTTACAGCATATAGCAGAACACCTGCCAAATTTCCAGTGAAGCTGAATGGCTGAGAATGCAGAGAATTGCTTTCCCAATTCCTTGTGTCCCTGTCACTTAAGGAAGCAGCTTCTTGACTTTTCTGGTTTTTGAGTCCAAGCTCCATAGTGGTCCACCTGCCAAATATAGCTGGAATCTGAGCTGGGGCTCTTTGGGATCCCAGGATCCTGGCTGGCAGATCAGGCGGGAGACTGAGGACCTGATCGCCACCAGGGCAGGGCTTCTCAGCAGCACATTAGGCAGCAGCCAGACAGTGAACCAGCCGAAATCCCTACTGGCTAAGAGAGCTCCTCAGAGCATCGCTGGCACTGTACTTTTCTCATAGAATGCTTTGGTGTTGATGGAGTGGTATATTCTATGGGAAAACACTACATCAGAAAATTTCCTGACAATCCTAATTCCCAGGAAACTCTGAGTTGCATAAACATGGCTTTAAGCAGGTGTGTGAGAAAAATGTTCCTCATAAAAGTATTTGGAAAAGAAAAAGGAAAAAACGAGAGTAATTCTTCATAAAAGAAAACCAAAGAAATATGTATTCCTCAAATAACCAAGACTATTACTAACTGCTGAGAAACCGGGCATAACAGTGATTAGAATGATCAGCTGTGCACTGTGCTACCAATGGAGATAGATAACGTTAGAAAAGGGACAAACTGGTATTGTGCTATGTAATCACCTCTGGGAACTGCAAGGGGACTCTTACAAGCACTGCTGATCTCCTTTAAAGGAGAAAAAATTTATTCTACAAAGCAGGGACAAGAATGACACATGGCCAAACAATTCACTACCTTATTTCCATTCCAGCTCTTCTGTTTGGGATAGCTGATTTTGTTAGCCAAAAAAAATGAAGTGCAAGAGAAGGACTGTGGCTGAATTTTTATTAGGATGAATTTGCATTGAAAGAACATTATTTCTTTTTGGGGTGGTTGCCCATTTTCAGTGACCTCTTTGTAGTTGGAAACATCTGCAGTAAAAGTAAAAATATTCAGCATCAAAATTCACTTTCAGGCAGAAATTTTCTCAATCACTTTAAACTGAAGAAATAGACACACTAAAATTTTTACGGAACATTACACAAACAAATATTTTTCCTTTTTATTTCACTTAAGAGGCACAAATTAAAAATAGCTTAGAGGATATTTTTTAGGCAACAGACAATTTGATTCATATTTGCATTTGCTGTATATTTTAGAATAACTAACCCTGTAAAAAGCAATTTTTTTCATTATTTTTGTGGCATTTCAAGCTCTTTGCATGGCATTAAACCATTTTCTCTGCACAGTCCTCCAGTTAACCCTGGGAAATATGTTGTTTTCCATATTAGCAAGACTACTCATGGGAATGTAAGTAAGAAAAAACTTGCAGGGTCAAATGAAATGAAAACTAATCTGGCTAAATCATAAATATTTTTAATTTCTTCTTCTGAGGAATTTAGAGGTTTGGGTTTTTCTCAGTTATCCATCTGGTTATTTTTCAACTCTTAAATATTTTGCACTTCTTTAAAATCGTTTAGTTGGCTATATATACTGTGTTTTTTATTTTAAATACAAATTAAAATATTCTGTTTCTGTAACACACCAGATTAATTTGTTAGCAGAGCCAGAAAAGCAACTGAAAAATAGTCTTACACTATCAGCAATAAATTATCATGAGTTTAAGTTCTAAAACACAACAGTCATTTAATTCAGTCAAAAGAGACAGAGTAATAAACATGAAACAAGGATGAGTGTCTAGTTTCTCATTAGGTTTTCTTCACAGTAAGATGCATGGTACCTCTAGAATAAGAAATAAACTAGGTATTAAAAGACAATAAAAATGTGCATCATCTGTTCAGTTCTAAAACTTACATCATAGGCCTACAGATCAATTACTGAAATGCACATTTAATTCCCTTCCTAACAAGGATTTCACTTATTAGACATGTAAAGGCTTTATTGTTCCAGAAAGTAAGGAGAAATGATCTCATGAAACAGGCAAAAAAGAGACAGTGTAAATTAATATTTTTGTGTTATAGCCTAAAATACATTTCATTAGGCAAAACAGTCCTTGCAGACAGATATAGCTGTAAAACAGGCCAAATTTCTGTTATTAAAGTTAGATAATTGGCTTGTTATTTTTCCCCTGTATTTTGGTGCCAGAGGAGGAGTCATAAAAGTACAGGATTCTTATAAATAAAACACAGTAACGTGGTGATATTAATGCTACACTCACTCTTGGCATTACAGATGATATGCTCCCCACTGTACTTTATCTATGCTTCTTTCCTTAGGATCTCAGGAGACTCACACAGGATTAGTCATTGTTTCTCCAAAAGAATTGTTAACCTCTATGCCCTGCCTTTGGGACTGAAAGAACAAGAGGGCTGGGAACTGAGTTATCTGTTATGACAGGACAAGGGGCAGTGGGCACAAGTTGGAACACAGGAAGTTCCACCTTCGTATGAGGAAAGACTTCTTTCCTGTGAGGGTGACAGAGCAGTGGCACAGGCTGCCCAGAGAAGGTGTGGAGTCTCCTTCCCTGGAGACATTCAAAACTCACCTGGATGCGTTCCTGTGCCCCCTGCTCTGGGTGTGCCTGCTCAAGCAGGGGGGTTGGACAAGATGATCTCCAGGCATCCCTTCCAGCCCCTGCCATTCTGTGATTCTGCGATACTGCACTTCTGTAGCCTTTTCCTAGTCAGGACCCAGAAGAGGGAAAAGGAAAGGAGGATGTGTATCGAAAATGTCTATTCAACCTTCCAGGTCAGGCTCAAGTTTGGAAAGGGAGAATATTTGCAGTGCTTAAGTCCATTTTACATTGTATATGACAGCTTTTGTCATCAAAAATACCAAGAGCAATGCCACTAACTGTCCAGCAGCATCTTAAGTGAACTTCAACACCTTTTAATCTCTCGCTTGATAGAGTAATGTATAAAAGCATACTTTTTTCAATGTAGAGTTTACAGAAGTTTTGTGTTGTACTATATTTTAACAATTTATTCCAAATGCTTCAACAGGGAAACAGTCCTTCAGAATGTTACTAATAACTAGATTGGCATTCAAATTTCTTTTTTCTCCAAATTTCAAGGTCAAGTATATATCTTACAGCAAAACCGGTTTGCTTATTTTTGGGATTTGGGAATCTGGGGTTTGATCCACTGCTTGCTTACAGTAAGTTGTTTCCATTGTCAGGAATAATTTTTGATCTATCCAAGGGTAAGGAAGGGGAACACCAGATCAATCGGATGAAGTCCCAGGCCCTGGCTTCCTTCAAGCTTAAGTTAATTGTTGACTTAAGCAGGTATTTGATCCAATTCTGCAGGGAATAACAGTTGTTGCACTGCTATCTTAGATAGTAAATGAAAATGAATTTTGAAAATGTATTTTTGCATTGTTGGTCCTGGAACAGTATTTTAGTACAAGAAATAAGACTGTTGCCTCTTTCCCAATGGAGCCATCATCTCATTGACACTGAATTGTACTTCTCAGCTGCAGACAGAGTAGGACTGACAAAATTCAAGTCTCATTGAATTTTCAAGTCCCATTAGAAAACACTAAGACTCAGAAAACCTCAAAGCAGATTTCACGTAAACTCTGTAGTTAATAAAAACATTGAATGCTTTCTTTTGATCTTGAAATAAATGCCTTAATTTTTTAAATTAGTCCCCTCTCCCTGCTAAAAGAAATCCCTTGGCTCCCTAACCTTGTAAGATAATGCTGCATGATAAAGAATGTAGACTTCTCCCTACTTTTTCTTAACAGGTGTAACGTTAAGCTTGGACGTTCATGAACATTCCAGTCTAACTCAAACAGTTCATGGCAGTTATCACATAACTGACAATATGAATGAAAATCAGCAAAGATGATTCTTCACTGTTTTGTTTTCAGAATATCAAAATTTAAGCTGATTGGTTTTATGCTTCCTGTTTTATTTGTCTTTGTGCATCCATTGTGTGAATATTTTATTCTTTTTTGTTTTATTATATGTGAACAAGTAACAATGAAAATACATATTCAATAGACTGCGTGGCTATGATTTTGGTTTCATGTACAGTTGTTTCATAGATAAATTGGGAATGGAATTGTATCGTGTTTTTAAGGGTAACCAGCAAATTTTCAGTTTTAAAGAAATGAAAGGGGGAAAGATAAGCATGGTGGTATTGATTTTCTTGAAGTTTTTCTATTTGTTTGTTTATAATGCAGTTCTCAGAACTCAGCAAAACCAACCAAAGTGTTGACATAAAAGAACAAAATTATTTCTTTCTCAAGGACTTTCTACTAAGCAGAAAGGTCAATATGGGCAAATTAGAATTCCTGCTCAATACAAACTTCAATCAAAATGTGTACATTCAGTTCAAAAAAATTAATGAAACTGTCAACATAAACAAAATTGAAATATTTTTCTTTTTTTGCCTAGATCCTAGGGGAATAAAGACTGCATTTCTCTTTACCTTCCAGCAATCTGCAGTTATCAGCCTTCATTGATAATTTTCTCAATATGTATTATTTGAACAATATGAACAACTTTGTTTTTTCACATTTCGTCTTTAGAATGCTTATGTTTCCTCTCTCTTTTTTCTTAATTAAAAGATATTTAGGTTATTATAATTGCAGAAATGATACATGAAAATGACCTGTTATGTTTGTTATAGCTCCTTATTCTTTCAGTATTATTCCCAAAGTGTAGTATGTTTTTATTGGACACATTCCCTAGTGTACAGTATGTTAGTCTGGATTTGTTCAGTGCAGTTCTGAAATGGTTTGAGCAATAGAATTCACACCTTTTTGTCTGAGAGACTAAATGAGGAGGAGCTGAGGTGTGTGCACTCAGGGAAGAAAAGATCTTTGGAGTACCACTGGAACGGTTGTTGTTGACTACAGTCCAACAGTCTCATCACAGATCTTCATTTTATCTAATCCAGAGGAGCAGAGTGTGTGTGTGTGGCATATTAGCATTTTGGTTTGGATCAGAGGGACACTGAGGCCAAGCTGGATGTCAGTCTGCTCGTGAGTGGGGGTCAGGATCAGACCTGGTGAGGGGGTCCAGGGTCAGACATGGCCCCAGCATGGCGCTTCCACAACAGAGGATCTCAAGTCTTCTAGCAACAGCTCATGTGGCCGTGCCCTCACCTACCTTCATCTTGAGGATTCCTCAAGAGACAAAAAAGTCTTTGGGTTACTGAACAAAGCAGGGGTGAATTTTTCAGAGATGTATAACCTGATTTGGCTGTGTGGTCACTGACTGCATGGATAGTCCCTTGCCTAGTGTCAAGGTGTTGTTCGAGAGGGGAATGCACCTGACCTTCTCAAAAAATATTTCTTATTGAAGTGTTAAATTATTGAGCAGGCATCCATCACTTAACAGGAAAAGGATTAGCACAAATGTTAAATTTTGGAAAAAAAACATTTGGCATCTTACACTTACCTTTCAAATCTAAATTGGGTCATACAACCATCATTTCTCCTCCTCAGCAAAGGAATGGCAGAGAACAGTTTTAATGAGATTACTGGTATGTTCTTCATCAAAACTAAAGCCTTGTCCTGCTTACAGTTTTGTAAACCAGAAGCATGAAATCATTGAACTGTACTCACACATTTGCAATTAGTTTTGATCACTGGGAGAAACAAAACCAGATTCACATTCTTAACTGTAGACTTGAGAATCTGTAGGAACTACTAACAAAATCATGCTAACCCTTTTTAATGAAGGTTGAGAGGTGCAAGGATTTGTTTTTAGGGCTAGTACCAAGATTAAGGTAATCCATTATAGTTAAATTTTAAATTCTTAGTGGAGAGTGAAGGGGTTAATGTTTTCACTTTTTCATGCTTATTGCTGCCAAAAGTGGAAGAAAATATTTTTATTAATGAAACAATTTATCCTGAGATTAATGACTCAACTGAAAGCTCATAAAATTAGTTGCCATAAAACAGATTAAATTTAATGCAGATTGCATGTGTTCCTGTTGTTTATAGTTGTCTGGTTTACACTTTCTTTTCTTCTTTTACATTCCTTTGCAAGGTTCCAAGTTAAAAGCTGTTCAGAACTCATTTTTAATATCATTCTCTATGAAGAACTGACAGATGCCTTCATACAGAATGGACAGCTGGTTTATACACAATCAATTTAGGCTACAGTTTAAAAGTATATAAAACAGCTGTACCCTACTGATGAATTTTAATAGTTTTGCATCTTGCACATCATACCATTTGAAATATCCATAATTAAATGTGCATTTTGTTAATGAAATCTTCCCCTTGAATCATTAAAAGAAGCAACTTGTACTTTTTCTAAAAACTTCTCAGACATGTTTAGATAACTGTTTTATTTTGGCTTAGGCTGGTTGTTTTTATATTGCTTTTTTTAAAAAGTTATTTCAATTTTCAAAATATAATTATTCTCTATTGATTTGCCTGACATACTAAATTACTTCTTTTCAGTTCTGTCACCATGTAGCAGTTGTTAGCTGTTTTCCATTGTAATGTTGCCTTTGATTTCCAGAGAAGCAGTAACTCTGAATTGCAAAAAAGTAATATAGCCATTGAAATACATGGAGAACATACTGGGAAGAATGGATGCTAAATAACTTCATTTTGTGTTTGCACTAATAAAAACACGATGATATGAAACGGATAAGAGTAACAAAATCTTTAAGCTAATCAAACAGAAAGATATAGATTGGGTTCTATATTAAAAAGAATATTTATACATTGAAAGCTCTTCTGTAGTGAACTCAGTTTCCAAAATTACATATTACAGATAGAATGAGTGAGTGTGACACCATCAGAGAGAAACTATATCTCGACAGTATGTTGCATGTACGATTGCAGCAAGGGTAGTAGAGGTAGACTAGTTGGCACTAGACAGCGATAACAGTTTTGAACTGGTGGTCATGGCCTTTTGGCAGAGATAGTTCAGGTTGTCCCAGTATCTTGAATTTTTGCTTGAAGGCTGAAAGAATTGATTTTGCTATCATGGCTGTCACTGCTAGATAGATTAAAACATGTTCAGATAGCCTAAGACTACATACTTGATATTAAGTAGAAATACATATAGAAGTGATCATCTTTTAACCACAGTGCCCCAGCTGGGTGTAAAACTGGAAAGTACCTGTGTTCAGACCAACTGTACTTCCTGACTGTCACCATTTCTTAATCAAACAGTAGGGACAAGTTGACTACCTGCTGAGCTGGATGCCCATTACTTTTTCAGTGCCACCTGGAAAGCATAACAAGCAATTTGCTTGCATCCCTAGCTATCCCTTTACTGTTTTTCCCCCTAGTGTCTCTGACTGTCTGTCCATACCTTTTCCTTTTACATATGTCAATGTGTATACATATGGCAATCCCCTCCTGCGTTGATTTAGGACCCATGTCTACTCCTTCCTGTCTTTACAGAGACCTTCTGGCAGCATAGCCTTTCACCTAGGGAGATGTAGAATTTGGGTCTCTGCTTATTTCAGTTGTGGCAGTCTGGCACACAGCCCAAGAGAATTTTGTTAAATCTAACAATCAGAGCTTTAAAGTCCACTCAAAAATAAAAAAATAAATTCAAGATTTTATACTGTTTATCTCCAGCTATATTTAAGATATAATAAATTCAAAATCAATTTGAAAATTAATGAAAGTAATAAATTTCATTTCAAAATTAATAAGAATGGATGGTTGTAATCAGGTTTGCTATATGAAAATTCATGATTGGACCACTGCTTGGAAGTAAAGAGGGTAAGTGTGTCATGATCATTATAGTTTCTCATTAGCTGGGAAACTAATGACTCCCAGATCATTAAAATTACTGGCAAATGTCACTCTGTCATCTTTAGTATTACCATAACTTCACTATTCTTGGCTTTATCTTCTATTTACTGTTCTATGTCCAGCTAGCTGGAGTGGAATATTTACATGATGGTTTTACCTCCGTTAGAGTTCCAGATAAGGTCAAGACTGTGCCTCAGAAATAAATCTCCAATCATTCCCATGTATCATGCTTTGGTTTACATCAATATCAGAGCATGTAAACTTTGATTTCTTTGAAATTAAACCGAGCCACAAGGGTCGTCACCTCGAGAGCACACCTAATGAACTCCAGCCAACAGGCATTCATTCCATGGAGACAAAATATTTTCAGAGAGAACCCCCCTACCACAGTATGGAAATCTGTTCTTCAACACCAACTGTTTTGCTTTGCAGCTCCATTTCTGTTCTACCACATTGCGTGTTAATGTAGATGTAGGTGAACTCAACTCAAATCCACACTATGGCCTGGGGCATGGGTGATAAGCATACTGAGGACTATGTTGGAGGAGAAATCTTGGACCTATGCTTACTGGATTCAAGGGCATAGGTGTGCTGGTTTTGGCTGGGATAGTGTTAATTCTCTTCACTGTAGCTGGTAAAGTGCCGATGGCACATTGATGCTTTAGTTGCTGTTAAGCAGCGGCTCAGTGTCACTAAGCAGCCCCTATAGTAGTCAGGGACCTTCCCAGCTTCCCGTGCTCTGCCACGTGGGCAAGAGTCTGGGAGGGGCGCAGCCACAGCCAAGACAGCTGACCCCAGCTGGCCAATGGGATATTCATTCCACACTACGTGACGTCATGATCAGTAGATTAACGGGGCCAGTTGGCACGCGGAAGGGTGGTTGTGGCTTGGGGACCAGCAGCGTCAGGTTGGCCGGTGGTGAGCAGCTGCATCACGTGCTGTTTGTTTCGGTTGTTCATTTCCCCTTCCTCATCCCCCAGCCCGGGTTTCGCCCCTCTCTTTATTCTCCTTTTCATTGCATTATAATTGTTGTTGTTGCTATTATTGTTTTATTTTCATTTTTAAACTGCTCTTATCTCAACCCACGAGTTTTACACTTCTGATTCTCTCCCCCGTGCTGCTGGTGGGGGAGTGAGGGAGCAAGCAGCTTTGTGGGGATGAGTTGCTGGCTAAGTCACAAGAGTCTATTTTGGCGCCCAACATGGGCCTCAAAGGTTTGAGATAATAACAGCTGTCTACCTTTCCTGGTCTCTCGAAGAACCCTTCTGTTGTGGGGTTGCTGAGGGTCAAAGAACAACAGGTGCCGATCACCCCAACAGTGCACCGGCGGCAATATCGCATCAACCAAGACTCCCTGATTCCCATCCATGAGCTCATTCACCAACTGAAGAGCCAAGGAGTCATCAGTAAGTCCCACTCACCCTTTAACAGTCCCATATGGCCAGTGCGGAAGTCTAACGGAGAGTGGAGACTAACAGTAGACTATCATGGCCTAAATGAAGTCACTCCACCGTTGAGTGCTGCTGTGCCAGACATGCTAGAACTTCAATACGAACTGGAGTCAAAGGCAGCCAAGTGGTATGCCACAATTGATATTGCTAATGCATTCTTCTCAATCCCTCTGGCAGCAGAGTGCAAGCCACAGTTTGCTTTCACTTGGAGGGGCATCCAGTACACCTGGAATTGACTGCCCCAGGCACGGAAACAGTCCTACCATTTGCCATGGACTGATTCAGACTGCACTGGAACAGGGAGAAGCTCCAGAACACCTTCAATATATTGACGACATCATTGTGTGGGGCAACACAGCAGAAGAAGTTTTTGATAAAGGGCAGAAAATAGTCCAAATCCTTCTGAAAGCTGGTTTTGCCATAAAACAAAGTAAAGTTAAGGGACCCGCACAAGAGATCCAGTTCTGAGGAATCAAATGGCAAGATGGTTGTCGTCAGATCCCCATGGATGTGATCAACAAAATAGCAGCCGTGTCTCCACCAACTAGCAAAAAGGAAAGACAAGGTTTTTTAGGGGTTGTGGGTTTTTGGAGAATGCATATTCCACATTACAGTCTGATTGTGAGCCCTCTCTATCAAGTGACCTGGAAGAAGAATGATTTCAAATGGGTCACTGAGCAACAACAAGCCTTTGAACAGATTAAACAGGAGATAGTTCATGCAGGAGCTCTTGGCCCAGTCCGGGCAGGACAAGATGTAAAGAATGTGCTCTACACCACAGCCAGGGAGAATGGCCCTACCTGGAGCCTCTGGCAGAAAGCACATGGGGAGACCCAAGGTCGACCCCTAGGGTTTTGGAGTCGGGGATACAGAGGGTCCAAAGCCCACTATACTCCAACTGAAAAAGAGATATTGGCAGCATATGAAGGGGTTCGAGCTGCTTCAGAAGTGGTTGGTACTGAGGCACAGTTGCTCCTGGCACCCCGAGTGCCAGTGCTGGGCTGGATGTTCAAAGGAAACGTCCCCTCTACACACCATGCAACTGATGCTACGTGGAGTAAATGGGTTGCACTGATTACCCAGCGGGCTCGAGTAGGAAACCCCAGTTGTCCAGGCATCTTGGAAGTGATCATGGACTGGCCAGAAGGCAAAGACTTTGGAACTTCACCAGAGGAGGAGGTGACATGTGCTGAAGAAGCCCCACTGTATAACAAACTGCCAGAAAATGAGAAGAAATATGGCCTGTTCACTGATGGGTCCTGTCATTTTGTGGGAAAGCACATAGGTTAAATATGCACATGACTATGTTTATTCAGTCAAAATCTGCCCCTACTTAGCATGTAGACATAACATTTTCTTTCTTGAGCTCTTCTGAGCTTTTCTTGGCAGGAAAAGAAAGGTATGATATCTTCATCCTTCCCAGGCTGATACCTAAACAGCTTTATCCACTGTAAATTGGAAAGTCCCTGAGAATATCCTTGCTGATACAGGACACCACGTGATAATCACCACTAGAAAGACAGAAATCAGCAGTGTAAACGATCCACAGATTCAAGGTTTGCATTTATAAATATGCAAGTAAAATATGGTAGTACAAACAGTACTGATAGAGTATGAAAATTCCACAAGCTAAGGACAGTCCTACCATGGCATCTGTCTGTGCAGGTGAATGCTGCATCCATTCTGTGCAGTTCATAGCTTTAACTAGCAGAACAGAATAGAAGTGATTCTGTCCAACCTAAACAAGGCAGTGGGGGACCTGAAAGTCTAAGGAATTTAATTTCTAGGGAAATGAAAGACTGAAGTTCCTTTGGCAAGGAGTGAAGGTATCCAAGGAGAGGAAATTGTGCCAGATTGGGACCTAAGTTTGGCTATACAGCACTGGATGTTAAAAAAAAAATGGACTCAACAGAGGTACAGCTTCACAACATACTATAATTCTCTCTGCCTTCCAGGTTAACCCTTTCTTTTTCCACAAGCAATAAATTACCAGCCTTTTTTCTCTTTCTCATAAATGACCACCTTACCAATATTCTCTCAGATACCAGCCAACTTTTCTTCCGGGCAGTTCGGACTTGATGTTTTCAATCTGTATTTAGTCTGGAAAGGTGTTTGCTTTTGTCAGATCTGAAGAATGGTTTGTGTTTCAGCAAACTTGTCTGCTTTTTCCCCAGCAACATCAGATGGTCTAATAACAGGTACTATCCCTCCCCACAAATCTTGCCTTACTTCAAAGGAAAGGGCAGAAGTGCCTCATGTTGACACAGATGGTAGTAAAGAAAATTGTATGCATCCTGGTTATTGATCATTAGCTTTCATTAATTGTTATATTTCACAAAGTTTGTTACTATCTCATAATTCCTACATTTCTTTGTAACTCATAAATGATCTCCTAAGTACCTGCTGCTAGATTTAATGAAAACAGAGGGAACTGGCCTATTAAAAACAGTTTAACTCTTAGCAGCTTAAAAAGTGTTAAATATACCAGATGGGGGAAGAAGGCAGAGGGATTGGCACCAGATTTCTAGAAAATAAAGTCTCAAGATTAAATGCTTTGTTACTATCACTTCTTCTGTTGACACATTGCATGACTATTAAGAAATTATAGTGGTCTGGTTTTGAAGGACCCTCCCCTTTAATGTCCAACAAAATGGATTTTCCCAAATCTTTAAGTCTTCCCACTAATGACATGTCCCCTATAAAAAAACTAATTCCTTTCGATGTAAATTCTGGTGAGAAAAGAAACCAAGTTTTCTAATAAATCATCCATTGTACCTTATCATCCCAGAGAAAAGTCAGAGGACAATAGGTAGGAAAGGTATGTATAATATTTTCCCATTTCCTGCCATTCTCTTAAAGTTCCTAATTATTAAGTGAAGTTCCTTTGTGTCAGATGCACTTGGTCATCGAATGTGTGATTTGACGAGGTGTCAGATGTGCCAGCTGTGTGCTAACTGGTCAATAATTATTTGATGTCCATCAAATCACATCTATCCTCAGGAGGAACTTCCAGGCTGTGGATCCCATATAAACAAAACCACCTCTGTGTAGTTCCAGGTCTTTGAGGAACAAGATTTAACTGTCTATTTCTTTATTGGCTACCTATACAGAGCTCCTATGTGATGTCAATTCAGAATATCAGTAAGCTTTGTTTTTGGAGGTACCTGGCTCTTCCCAGGCATTGAACTGGGGCAGTAAATTGTATTTTAGTGATACTTGACTGGTTGATGTGTTAGCCTCTTGCTCCTACTCCACAGGTAGGTTTTGACCTTAGATGTCCAGTACAGAGTTCCAGTCTCCGCTCTGGGGAATGAAGACTTTTATCTGTGTACCATAACTAAGAATATTATGCTGAAGCTCAAAGTAATCCACTGAGTATATTTTAGAACAGTCAGGCTGTAGGTATACATTGGAAATGTGAATTAGAAAGTTGAGCTGAGCAGTGTTTAATAAATATCTTAATGTACATCATGTTAAATACTGCAGTTGATATGTTTGAATGAGTTAATTTTAAAGCTGGATTTTAAATGACTAGGAGGAATCACATATTCGTCATCAACAGAATGAAAACAATTAATTTTTGCTGACTATTGAAATAACAAACACATGTATGCTTGCTGATTTTATGGAAACTCATTTGTGTGCTTCAGGTCTGACAACAGTGAAAAAATAGGAAGAATAAGTGCCTGCTGAGAAATGGGTGAAAGCCACCACTTTTCCCAACAAGAAGCTCATGGTATCCTTTCTAACATCACTGAATTGAGACAACTACATTATACAACTTCTCTAATCCCCAAAAGATGGAACCTCTGAATCCAGCCTAATGAAAGCCCATTAACACAGAATGTCATATTGCATTATGCAATCAATGTAAGGCCAGGTATTAACATAAGGACACCTCACAGAGATTCTTGCAGAAACCATAAGCAAAATTTCTGCATCTAATTGGCTACTCAAATAGAATTTTAAAATGCAGATTCCATCGGGTTTTAAAATTAACACTGCTAGAAGAAAGAACATCGAATAGGCTGCAAGCATGTCAATAACAAGAAGTAACGCAGTATAGCTAGGGGAGATCTTGAGTTACATTTTTGCTGTGACATTCCAGAGGATGTATCTACTGTAAATTGTAAAATATCAGCCTTCCACGTGCCAGCTCAAACTCACGTAAAACTCTTCTAAGAGAGGGAGAAAACCCAGTTTGCTCTTTCAGTTCCTGCAAATAAATTATAAGTATTGGGTAATCATACCTTTTAAAGACAAGAATACCAATAGTACACAGGTACTCCATAAAATAGAAAGTCCCATAGCAAGTATTGTGTCTGAGTTTGAGAGAAAAATGCAGCTTCATAAGTTCATGCAGAAAGATTTTTGTTGGTTTAGTTTTGCATAGGTTAAGAGTCTTTGCATCTCAGTGGACTTAATCAACCCGTGATTGCCAGATTACACAATGTAAGAATACCAAACTTGTTTACTTAGTTGTTTAAGAGAAAGGATAGTGACTTGTAAACCTAAGCCAAGTATCCTTCCTTCCATTTCTACCCTCCATAAGAAACAAGACAGTATCTTCTGGGGATAATTTCTGTGTTTGTAAATCATAAGAGAAAGAGGCATCTGACGCTCCAAACTTAAACTGCAGGGAAACTCTACTGGGTCTCCATCTCCCAGGTCAATGTAATTTTGCACACAGTTGCATTTGTAGAGAGTGTAGGCTGTTGTAAAGGATATTGTGAAAATATGGGCTGCAGTGAGTTTAGACTGTAAGAGAGACATAAAGCGAGATAAGAATGATAGGAGGGAGTCTCAAGGCACAGAAAAGTAAAAAGCTTGCACCAATAGGAATATGCTTAAATCCTCAAGGTAAATCAAGTACTCAGCTTTTATTCCAGTCTAAAGTAGCCACCTGAAGGTCTAGGCAAAACTGACATCTCTACTGGGTCAGAGAACAATGGGTAAGTAAGTTTTGTTTTCTTTCTTTCCATCTAAGTTTGGAAAGATTAGGAAATTAGCTGTGCACTGGAAGACCGAGTGCTTTCCTGCTGATGTGATAGGAGCACTACTGTCTACTGTTTTACCTGTAATATCTCTATCAGTGTGCCTGTCATTGTTCCTTAGAGCATATACCCTCAAGGTATTTTCTCTACTGTGTTCACAGAGTGCCAGCAATGGTGCCTTGATCCTGGACCGGATACAAGGTGCTGGCATGTTACTGATATAAACTGGGCCTGTGAAGGCTTAAAGAAGGCTTCAGTTTTTCAAGGGAAGTCCAGAGTGTGGAATTCAGCCTGTGGAGGCTTCAGTGAACCCTGAACTTCCACTGAAAAATGACTTGAATTTGTTGGGACTCCTTTAAATTTTTCTCAGCCTGAAATTCAAGGAAGAGGATACCTAGGTATGCTTGATACAGGGAGATACAGACTCAGAAAGGCAAAGAGGTAGGTGAATCCCATCCCCATCCCTTCTTCTATCACACATTAATGATGCACATCAATCCTCCCCACAAAAAGCATCAGGGAACAGCACTGTGATGATTGCTCCAGGTAGAGATGGATATGTAGAGGTTTAAGACTAATGATATTACCTGATTTCTTTACTGAATTTTGAGTTGTCATTCTATGACTGACCATTTACTTTCGATAATTTCCACCTCAGTTTCTTCATAGTCATCCTGTCCTATCTAATCTTTTGATCTCTTTATACAACTAAATGTTTTGTGCCTTTTATTTACACCTAATCCAGAAATTACTTTGAACATCAGTAGAGAGAACACAACAGCAGAAAACTGAACTGGAAATTCTTTCCTGAGGACTACACAGAAACATGGTCTGAAAAGGTAGCTTCTTTACTTCTTAAAGCTGTGAAGCCCTTCAGAATAAAAATTCCAGTGGGTCTGCTTCTAAAACTCTGAGGCTACTAGTTTAAACCATTACCACTGGTATCAATGAAAATGGTTATGAGATGGGCTATTAAAACCAAAGCATTGCCAAAGAAGTTTAGAATCAGTGTATTCTCATCATAGGAAAGTATGGACAATATAAATATTTTTATCAATACCAGTTAACTACATTGTAAATTACTAACTAAAAGCAAATTTTGCCTTTATTTTAATAGATAATATTAACCTTTCTGCAATGATAGATATTGATTTTTCTCTGCAGATAAATCCAAGATGTGTTTCAAAGTTATACTATTGATTTAACTTAATATGAAAGGCTTTGTCCATACATACAATGTACTATTAATTGCTCAAGGATATTCCCCATAAGTTACGGTATGGACCTACGAAGACATGTTTGCAAGTGTAATGTTAGTTCTTAGCTTTCTTTTGCATATGAATGTATGTTTAATAGAAAATATACTTACAGTATTGAAAAGAATGGTTAAATTTTTACTGATTTTTATAGCATTGGATGTAATTTGCTTTATATTTAATATTTCATTTAGCTCTGCTAAATATAATGCACTATATCATATGTAGTATTTAGTAAGAAATAGTTTAATTTCAACATCAGATTGAAACCCATATTATCACTAATACTTGCAAAAAATAATGAAATGTAAATAGCGTTAGAGAAAGATCAAATGAAAGAAATTATCAACCTTTGGTTAGTTTAGAATATGAATATTCCATATTTACACTTCCAGTCAAACTTACAACTCCTAAATTTAAATAATTTTCAATGTTTTGCTTTTTTGTGAAAGAAAATTCTTTAATTATGTCTCCATCTCAGTTTTTATTACTTTCTTCTGTTCTAAAAGGAAATTTTTTACTTAGCATGTAGAAAATTTTAATATAATTACCAAATATGTCCAGCTGACTGTATGCAATATTAGAT
Organism: Phalacrocorax aristotelis; assembly: GCF_949628215.1. Classification (NCBI taxonomy): domain Eukaryota; kingdom Metazoa; phylum Chordata; class Aves; order Suliformes; family Phalacrocoracidae; genus Phalacrocorax; species Phalacrocorax aristotelis. The sequence continues at coordinate 29,398,035 of NC_134278.1, read as the reverse complement.
AGGTATAGATGGCTATCTTTGAACCAGCTAGTTTTCCCTTATGCATTTTTAAGAATATGTAAAAGGTGTTTAGAGGCATTCACATAAGAAGCTATTTTAGAAGGCTCTAAGTTTGCATTATCTACTAACTTGTTGAGTTACATTATCAAGAAAAGGAGAGAGGTTCAGTGACATTTTGGACATATTCCATTATCCTTTTAACGTCAGGTTAATATTAGAAACAGAAATGCATTTGCCAAGTGTCTTTCAAGCTGCATTTATCTGTCTTTACCTCTTTTCCTAGGAAGCAGTTTTACAACAGTAAAACTATCTTTTTCTTTCAATAAGCTGTTCCCAACAGCAGAAAAAGGGTGCAGAAAGAGATTATAACAAGGAAAATGAGCTGAAAACTCAAGGGTGTTTTCTCTAAAGGCTTTTTCAATCTGATTTTATCACTCACAAGAAGCAGCAAAAAAGATGAGAATTCTCTTTTCTTCCTTGAAGTAGGACCACAGTTAATCAGTGGGTCCGCTGTCCAGTAGATCTCAGAGTGAAAATATTTTCATCTAAGGTATAACCTCCAGTTTTCTTCTACAAATTTCATCTTATAGATTTTAGTCACATCATTTCATGCCTCATTAAAATAATTATTGCCTTATAAGAATAATCTCCCTGAGAAATTTTTGACTTTCTTCTTTACTTTTCATTTAAGTAAATACATGGCTGTTTCCATTTGTGGCCAGTCCAACAAAGCACACATGATAAGGCTGAGTACTGAACCATGTGAGTAGGCCTGTTAACCATGATGGTTGATGATTACCATGTTATATGCAATGTGTATACGTGTTAGAATATATTTGCATTTTTAAGGCTGTTTTCTGTACCCTTAACTAATTAGCCATCCTTAACCTTATTATTGTTACTTACATAGAGGTCTCTCCAACGTGATATTTTAGGTACCGTTACACTCAGAAGTGGTTGAGTCATTCTAGATGTGGTCACAATAGAGTTATATACATATATTATTTCTCTGATATTTGTATGCATCTTTCAGCTGTGTTTAGTTTAGAGTCCCACACTATCTTAAGTTACTTTCATTTTAATATATTAGTATTTATTTGGTTTCTTTTGAAATTCATTATTTGTGTTTTCAATTAATATTCTTCCTAACCAGTAATCTGCAGTGAGTTTGGTTTGTTACGACTATGAAAATGTTCTTAGTAAGCAATTTTTAAGTCATGGTCCCCTGCCCAGACAGCTCTCAGGAAAATGAAATCTGTTATTTGTGTATCTAATGCAGGGGTATATAGAGGAAACACAGCTAGTTGTCATCAAGACATTCAAGTCATATGACCGGTGGATATTTCTAGGAAAACTAACCCATCGTTTAGCTAAAAGCAAAATAACATCTTATTTCAGAAAGGTCTAAATAATCAAGTTTTCCAACTTCAACTACTTCCAAGCAGGCAAGATAAAATCTTTTACTCAAAGTTAAAATAGGGATGAGAAATCTTTTCTGATTTAGGGTAAGTTCCTAAATCTATGAAGTTTTAGCTCAAGAAGAGGTAAAACTTCGAGTTTAGTAGCATTGTGGTTAACTTTGGTGTATTTGTGAATTTCTATTTGACTGTCTCTAACTCAGTTTCTGATTTGGAATGAGAAAGCTAAAATTTTCAAAGAAAGACTAAGATCTCTAGTCTGTTTCTTTCAAAGTTAGAAAGCTTAGTTATTTTGGGTATATATCCAGACTCCTGGATTTTTCTCCTCATAGAGCAGAATTAAGCCTCCAAGCACTTTGAAATGTGTCCATCAATAGTTCATGTCTTCCAAAAACCTCCATTTTCAACTTGTTTTCTATAACTGAGCTGGACTGGAGCTCACTGTGGCTCAACAAATATTAAGCTGTAAATTTGATGAAGAGTATTACAGTTGCTGTCCCAGCAATCTCTTGAAGCTTATGGAAGGTCAGAGGGGAACACATAGCCTTGCCTTAAGATTATACAATAAGTGTTTATATGAATATTTGTGTCTTTGTTTACTAGTACTTACAAAAATGATTGATGTTTTATTCCCAACCCAAATCCATCAGTTCTTTTAGAAATTGTTACTAAATTCTTATCAGGACCATACACAGGCAGGTGCATTAAATTCTCCACACTTACCCTTCAGCCACTTAACAAATAACAAAGACAGCATGCCAATATTAACATTAAATGTGGCTCACTAAACAAAACAGCCCTATAAGTGTAACCTCCTGAATATATTAATGAATTTTAGGAATAAGTTAATTCATAGCTGCAGTGATCTTTAATCTGAACATTACTATAACAGATATATTTCTTAGTAATACTTCCAAGTCTCTATTTATATGCACTTCAATGACCTTAGTCTTGCCAAATCTTTTTATTTAATTCTTCATCTTAATAGCGTCCTTCCAAAATCAAAATATCGATTGATTCTGAATACGAACGTGCAATTGTTTCTAATGTAAAATTTCCTTTTTTTTTTTTCTTATTTCTCTAAGATATTGTGGATCTGTGGTTCATGAATACAGTTTTGCCATTGATGGTAAGAGAACACAGGCTTGTTTGAAAGGCCTTAGGAATGAGTCTTGTCAGGCTTGCTTGGTCTGAACTTATTTTGACCTGCCTATAGCTTTGTTTTCACTTGGTTTAGCTGCAACAGCAGTTTTGCTAATGATCAGGTGGCTACGCTTAATTTGTTTCGCTTTTGCTTATCTTCATATGGCATAGCCATAGTTTTATATAGTTGGTAGTAACAAGTAATTACTCCATGTAGACTGAAGCATTTATGACTCTAATGCGACACCATAGTGTAGAGGAACAGAAGCTTGGTATGACAGTGGTGGCCTTGAAGAGTGGAAACAGGCTGGCACCAGAGATTCACCAGCAGTCATTTAAAGAAAAGCAAAACTAGATCTGGAAAAAATCAGTTTTAGGTGTAACAAGGAGAAAAAAAAAAAGCATCAAATATTCATAAAATGCACTACATGCAGTAAATTTAGCTGTATAGATCCTGACCTGCTGACTTGTTTCCCAGCTTGACCTCAGACCTACCTCATCACTAAGGGGATCTCTGGGCTGTGACTGACCCTGGTTGCCATCACTGGACCTGCCCTGCTCTCCTTGCTCAGGGACTGTGGGACTGTGCCCTTGCTGGTGAGGACAATGCCCTGCCACCTCGCTGTCACCCTGGCTCCCAGCTCATCTTCCCTGGGTAGCATCCTGCTCTTCCTGCTCCCTGACAGACACCTTTCTGACTTTAATTTGTCTGAAAAATTATGCCTTTCTTGTAAAAAAGATATCTTTGTTATTTTCTGAAGGCTGCCCTGGGCATCTGTGGTTTGCTGAAAATTTCATCTGTTCCCACCACTAAGGTATTCTGGGGGAATAATTTCTCTACAGCTGGAAGCACACGCCTTCTGTTAGTTATAACAGCTGATGGCTTACCAGGAAAAGTGATGTTTTTAAGATCATTAATCATTCCAAAAGGTGAACATGCAGAGGAAATTCAATTCATTGTTATTTGCATAAATTCCTGGGAATAAGCAATCAGGGTATAGTTATCAGCAGACAGATCAGACAGTCTTGTTGCTCACAACAGTGGCATTTTACAGCTCTCCATCAAGCCCGTAATCTAATCTGGATACCTGAAGCATGTAGGAATCAGCTGAGAGCAGCATGACAAAATATATTCTAAACAGTGTTGGTGAGAGGACACGAGCTTGTGTTACTGGAGGAAGTGAATTGAAAGCATTCAAACTTGCCTCATCCTGCCTTTATTCCATCATGAAATTGTCTAAACCTCAAAATGAAATTGTCTAAGCAGCTGATCCTAAAGTAAAGATCCTGCCAAGAGTGTCAAACGTTACTGTCGGGTCAACAAAGATGGAGCAGACATTAGAGGCCTCTCTATACTTCTGTTTTATGTGCTAGATAAAAAAGATTAAGCTTGTTGCTAATTTCATTCTCTGAAACAAAATTTGCTGCCAGGCAAAAATCTTTGTTATATTGATAAGTAAGGCAGTTAAATACAGACATTTTAGTAGCAGTGCCAAGCATTTTTAATAGGCGAATTCTTCAATGAAGAAAGCGAATGAAATGACTATCCATCTTCTTATAAAGATGGACAAAGAGACAAAGTTTATAGTCTTGGGGGATCATTACTTTATCTCACATAAGCAGAAGGAGCTTTCTAAGGATTAAGAAGCCTCAAAGCCTCTGCGAGTCTCAACTGAAATGAGAGTAAGTACTTTGTCACCTGAATTTCTGAGACAGTAAATGATAGCTAGAGTGAACTGGTGGGCTGGGAAGACAGGTGTTCAGTAGCCTTGTAGCTGATGGTGGATTGTTTTATGAATAAAAATTTAAACACTGACATTTAGTTTCCAGAATTCAGTTCTCTCCAGTCAGAAAGGTAATCTATCCAAAATTCGCACGAGGGGTGGAACTGCCGTTACGAGAGCCATACTGTATTTTAATAGCACCATTAGCATTTATGCCATTTTGATTGAATTGTTATCACAGCTCATCTGTTTTCTTGCCATCCAGGAACTATGCATAATTACAATTTATGTTAAGGATTGTAAAGATTTTTCCTAGATCTTGATAGTCTATAAGCTATTTAAGATTAATATAAGCAGTATTTTCCATCAAGCCATTTCCTGCAAACTGTCTCATAAAACTGGTCTTTGTATTTCCAGGCCATTGCATCAAGGCCGCCCAAAACATTTGTGTTGAAAACATTTTTGAGGTGATTAAACATTGCCAGAAGTTACATTAGTGATAATTCAGCTTGCATTACAATGTTTTGCCATTTAGAAAATTTATTGTAATTTAGCTTCTTCAAAGCCTTTTTCCCGAGTTACTGCAGAGAGAAGATGGTAGTCAGAGAGGCTGAATTTTGAACAGACAAAAAGATGGTCTACCTAACATTAAAATTGACTTCTAAACTTGCTGTTGTTGATGTTTCTGCCTTACAGTGGCTAATTAAATATCAGTATTTGGGTCTGAGGTATAACCAAGAATTATTTTTTTCTTATTTAAATGCTGAAATATAGTATTTATAGTAAAATCATGTTCAGCAGCTTTCTTGAAATAATAAATTATTGGTGTTTCTTCTTCTGGGTCCATTCTCCTAAGTAATATTCAGCCAGGCATCCTGGTCACCATGAACACTGGAGACACCCGGAATAGGTTTGTGTCCTATCCTGGCCCCAAAAGATTGTGTTTTGCAGTTCTGCATACATCTTATTTTGATCTCATGAGGTTTTCTCATGACACTGAGAAGTCACTAAAGGTAAGATTTCCAGACAAGCTAGTTTATTGACAGTAATAGACCAAAGAGCAAACAGTGTAATTTGTAGTGACAATATATAACAAAGGTATAGCTGATCAAGAAGGTATTGATTCATTGTTGTTTCAGCTGCCCACATGCAATTTTTCTGCAGTTATATTCCCTGCATACCATCAATGTGTGCTTTCCTATAGATCTATTGTCACAGGATACAGAAATAATGATGGAGATATGAGATGTTATGAAATCTGACAACACATAAATTACTTTCTAGGGAGGATTATTTGATGAATAGACCTAGTGGAGGGAAACTTGGCTGCAGTGGGTAGGTGTATGTCAGTTCTACCAGTTACAATGACTTAAGCTGTCCACAATACTTTGCCATAGAACATTGCTCCCTGAGAAAATGAAGATATCTTTCAATTCATCATAGCTGACTACCAGGAGCTGGGTGCTGTGTAGTCTGAGTCCAGTGGAACTTTACCCTGGCGATCAATTTAATGGGCAGGGTGTGGCTGTCATCAGTGACTGAATGTTTCAGTGTAGCAAGGAAAGTTGCTGACAAACACATTATTTCCATTGCATACAGATCTTTAAATAAATAAATATTGTTAAGACGTTGAACCAATCATGAAAGAAAGTGAGCTGTATTTTAAGTGAACATAGTTTGTGCTAAGTGAGCATAATTTATTTTCAGACCTGTCTTCATGGTGTCTGTGTCCTTTGTAAGTCTAGAAAATATAGCTAGACAGTCTCAATTCACAGCGTATTGAAGTCTAAGGAATAAACTAGAATTGAAAGACTGACTAGAATAAACTAATTTTAAAACATTTAAACACAATATTAGACATTTTTCCATAACTAAATAGAACTTCTTCAGTTCCAAATACCTAAAATTTTTATTTCCAAATAACTTCAGACATCCAGAAAAAATAAAAGGAAATCTTTTTCAGGTAGGTGATAATTTTGCAAAATCTTGAACAGAAACATTTTCTGTTGAAGACATACCGGCCATAAAATCAAGATTTTATGGTAAAAGTTGTGGACTTGATGCTATACCACTTTACTGCACAAAGTAATTTTGGAACTAAGACAAAAGAATGGGGTTCAGTACTTTTTGCCATTCAAAAAACTTCAATTAAATTTACTCAGGTTGCAAGTAAAAAAGTTGTTGCAACTCCCAGTTTATGAAATGAGATGGGGCAAACTCTTCTTAACTCTTGCTTTATTCCACTAGTTAAATTCCAACAGGCTGAAATATTTTCTTGGTTGTATCTCTGCACCTTTCCTCAGTGGAAGAATACAAAGAAACCTAAAGGAAGAAACCAAGACTGTATTTGGAAGTTAAGTTTTTTCTTAGTCAATTATAATGGGTCAGAAAAGATTATATCTGTAGCTAAGACCTGTAGACTAACTGTGGAATGCAGTTGCCTACAGTTCAGAGTGCTGTAAAAAGTGAATCAGAAGTTATTACAATTAATATAAGTAGTATGTCTCAGTTGCAAAACTTAGATAAATTTTTAAAATGACAACACAGGAGAATATTTTTTCTAATATATGGGATTTTATTTTTAAAAAATTTTGTTTCTCAATGTAAGAATTAAAAAATGTACATTTTAGAACTCCACGTTGTTGTAGAAATTTAGTCTGTTTCTTACGTATGGGTAGCTAAGACAGACATAGTACTATTTTTGGAAAACTGCAATCCAGTCTCAGTTTGCTTAAATTAGTTGGATAGTAGGAAGACATGGCAGATATGTCAGGGTTAAGCTAAATATACTTTATCTTACATCAGTGTAGATGTCTGGGTAAATGACAGAACGATGTCCCTTACAGTTATACATTTCTGTAAATTGCACACTTTACTGCAACAGAAATAGAAGATATATAATGGAAATACAACAGCTGAAGCATATGTGCACACGTTATGTAGATACAGCCATTATCAAAATGCTACAGCATAGATAAACCTTTCAAAAGCTTTTTCTGTCTACCAAAATGTTTATTTTTATACATTTAATATAACAAACAAGTTACCTTGTAAGTATAGTACATTATCTGTATGTGAAATACAAACTGCTCATAGCCTTAATACTGCATGGGTGACAGTGAAAATTATTAAACAAATTTCCTGGAAATTAAAGCACTCCTATAGAGTGCTACTTTCAGTGATCTTTCTTCTTCCTTTGCACTTAAATTCAGCCAACTAGAAGTAGAAAGCATGCTGTTCTGGAGGTAATATTTATGCCTCAGGAAGCTTGAAAAATAAGTGATTGTGCTCTCTCAAACCACTCATATCCCAAGTCCAAGCCACATACGATGCCAAAATGCACTCATGATAAAATCACATTATCATAATGTGATCTTTCCTTTTCTTTTTACGCTCTTTAATCAATATTTGACTAGCCAGCAATGATGGTGTTCGCATTTTAATTAGGATTTTGAATTTGCTTCCCATTAAGATGAATCAAGGAACCATTCCTTTCAAGGTCTTTGCTGGGCTATAGCGAAAAAGCCGAATAATTTTATACTTAATTTACATCATATAGATTATTTTTTTACAGTCATAAGGGTCCGAATTGTAAATTATTGTACATGAAGCTTGAACATTCAGGAGTGGTTCTCCTGGCCAGATGAATCAGACTTAGCTCATCTGGCCCTCTGGGACAAAGTCATGCCTTGGTACATAAAACAAGTTAATACTCAGATCTCAGTTAGGGACCCTTTGGCTCAGTTTGGTACAGAAAGATCAGCTAGAACTATTTCACATTTTTGCACAAGTCACTACACCAGACCAAATGAGTACACTCTTGATGTAATTTGAATTAAGCTGTTTAAGTGGAGGAGGCATAGGTTCTAGTTCCTGCTGTAAAGATTATTGTACTATTTAGTATACATTTATTTGATGCTTCTTCCTGTATGAATGTGTTAATTTATAACATGATATCTCTGTTGCTTTTCTGGCACAGACATTCCTTAATTCTTTAGGCAAAGTGAAAAAACTTCCATAGGAGGGAATGAAAAAGCTTCCACTTCTTCCTTTATGGCAATCAGAATATCCCAGAGTCTGAAACACATAACCTTGGACCATGTATAATGAAATGCAAACCATATCTGACAGATTCCAGAAAAGGCTCAACAACTGAGCTTTGAAATATTAAAAAAAAAAAAAAAAAAAAAGAGAGAGAAGTGTAATGCTGTCTTGTATTCTGTAGGAAAGTAGTCACCACTCATTTGTTTGTTTGTTATTTTAGTAAGAGGGTATCTGAATTCCAAGCTGGGGTGGTACCTGTTGCTAGAGCTGAGGAGAAACAGCGAGCACAAGGCTAATAAGTTTCTTATCTCAGCTTCTCACCTCAGCTGAAGATTTTAGCTTCCCTTCCCATGGTTGTGTCCACAGCAGTTTTGGAAAGATTCCAGTCTTGTACGAAGAAAAAATGCTGATGTTCCTCATCCAGAGGAGACAGAATCATCACCACACAACTTTTATGCCAGTTTACACAGTTACTAACCCAGGTCCAGCTTTGAAGTACATCGAGTTTGTACGGATGTAATACAGCAATTTAAACCTAGAAAGAAGAAAATTTGCCCAAACTGTCAGATCTTCTTCTGCTGATGTTAATTTTCTGTTATGTTTTCACTTGCTTCCACGTGGTTTTTTTTTCTTCTGCAAAATGTTTATAAGACAGTGTTACAGGGACATATAGTCTCAATTGGTTTTAGTCTCAGCTTGTTCTGCAAGATTGCCCTAGTTTGTGCTTAACACCCGGGAAGTAAGTGCATGTGTGAAATCACTGAGTTTGGAACATATGATAGGTTCACAGCACCTTATATGTCTTCTATGGGGAGCAGGAAAACAGAGGGAACTCGGGAGGTTATGGTTTAACTGGCAGCAATAGCAGAGTCAGCCAATGAGCAGGACATCTCTTTGGAGCATCACAGTGCCCTGGATGAGAGAGTCAGACTTAAGAAAATAACCATTATGTCCTCTGGATTGGTGGAATTGTGATAATTTTAGCACCTTTTATAACTTTTTCTGTCTTCCAAAATTACAAGGTTAAGTAGGTTTGATTACTTCTTTCTGCCTATCTCTTCATGGTTACTGCAGGTCCACAAAGGAGGGAGGCCCTGAGATTAACAGAAAACAGTACCTCAAGAAATGCAAATGCACTCATTTAAATTCACGTATAACTTTTGTTTATATGACAAATAACTGCGTAACATGTATTCAGTATATTTTGCTATGATTTACTTTCCTGATTGCATTAGTATGTTTAGCTTGCCAAAAATACTGCAGCAGTCAGTCTGCATGTGAATTTGAGTCAGTTGAAGAGGAAATTTACATGGAAGTTAATGCTTAAACTGCTGAATTTTTGTGGAGTTCAACATGAAGCTGCCAGCAGTTCTCCTGGACCAGGAAAATGCTCTAAAAGACCTGGTGGATCATGTTCAATGGTAAGCATGAACAAAGAGTGCTTAGTGTGGATATATGTGGCTTTGTTCAGTGATGTCAAGGCAGAAGCAATTTCTAATATGGACGGAAGCAGAATTTTAGCAATGTCAAAGCCTCTGTGCTTATGCAGGCTGAGAAACTGCCAAATTAGGCAGAAGCTAAAAAGTGTCTTTAAAGATTCCTTTTGTGGGCATAAGCATCAAAAGTGGGAATTAGCCTGACTTCAGGAGTTATTATTTCTATAAAACAACCTTTTCCCCTGTCTGTAGAGTTAGTATAGCAGAACTCCCCCAAAGCCCTCCAACCATAAGCTAAACCTTTTTTTATAGTTGACCAAGACCATCTTACTAGTTTGCATCTTCTAATGTGGAGTCTGAAACTAAGGATATCCAATCTGGTGGGGAAAAAATCCCCACCCTATAAAAAATGACATCAGGTCACCAATTTATTTTTAGATATGAGATCCATAGCAGAGGTGGTTTTGTACCTGTTGGTGTACAATAGGAAAACATCTATGGAGAGGTGAAATGTAAGCAGTAAGCTGTAAAAAGTTTTCGGACTCTGCAGTCTGAAGAACCACAAAAGAAACTTGAATGCCATGTAACCTTTCTGTTTTCCAAAGTATTGAACATTTTGTAAAAGGGTGACTGCTTTTAAGGAAAAAGGATTACAAAACCAATGAAGTGCTGTTACAAAAATCTATACAATATACTTGTGAAAGTGCACCTCATTATGGAGTATGACAGATAATTCTTCAGTGAAAAAGGCACTGCTGTGGAGGCTGTGAAGATATATGGATTGCATAGACCAAAGGGAAATTTTATGTGATATGAACCCTTCAGACAAATACAGCCTGTGCTTTTCTCTTTCTCCCAGGAAAGGTTCTGTAACAAGCGGGTATTGATGCAAATTATTTGCATGGGGATGGTTTTAAATGCTGAACTTTGTACATAATGTGAAACACTCAAATCCCTCTCTGTCTTGGCTGTTTGAAGACAACAGCTATCTTAAACGCTAACATCAAGAATCAGTGCTTCTTGTCTTTCTCAGCAAATGCTTTATCTGGTTAAGTTTATTTGAAAGTACATTGGCCATCTCCATATTTGAGAGGAATTTATGAAAGAATGAGAGAATTGACAAAAGAGGGTATTCTAGACTAACAGAAATAGAGACCAATATGTGTATGGCTTATTTTACAAAACATACAAATAATGCCACTGTTTTCCATTTGTTTCTTATTATTCATTCTTGAGAGTAAATACTCAAAACATTAGGCTTGAAGCATAAACTACAGTTTATATAAACTAGGCTGAAGTGCAAATGCTCTATTTTACTGAAGTTTGTCAACTAAATATTTTAAAGTGCACACTGTTTAGTGCAGTACATTTAGGAAGTGAAAGAATTATACAGGATTAATGAACTCCATTAGCTATAACTAAATTAGCTATGCCTATTGCAGTGGTAAATATAATATCAAACCCAATTTTTGTTTGCTATTGGAAAGAAGATATTGAGCTTCTTGTGAAATAGAACTCATAAAAAAGTAGTTCAATAGAGCATTTGGCCAGGTTCTCACATAAACAAATAGAAGACTCTAAGACAAGTAATGAAATTATGTTTTATGAATCTTCTGGAATAAGCAGAAATCAGACAAACAGAAGTTAATCAGTCTAGAAATGCCATAAGTAGATTTCTACTGTTTGGAGGCTTTAGGATTTTCTCAGGTTGAAGTGGCTGGAAGAAGACTACTTTTTGTGGCTCTTCTCCAAGTCTAATCTATCAATTTATAAATGACTATATATTGGCTTTATCAATCAATGTGCAACACAAAATAATAGTATTTAAACTATAAAATAGCATTCTGCAAAAACTTCTTACTTGGAAAGTGAAACAATTTTGTGAACTATTTCTCCTGGATTCAGGATCATAAATTAGCCAGACATCTACTCATGCTGCCTGCTGGTGGTTAATGATACAGTTCATTCCCTGGTTTCTGGCAATTATAACTCATTCTGTAGTGCAAAAATGCAGTTTCTTCTGGAGCATTTCTGAATGTAGGAGAACATCTGATTTGCTATGAATACGTGTAAAACAGACGTGCAGAGTCTGTATTAAATAAATATAAAGAATCTAAAATATAAACTATATAAAAATATAGGAAACCTGACATTTATTTATTTTGATTTTACCTGCAAGGACAAAAGCAACGCTCTCAAGAACCTTCATGAAAATACAGAAAAGAAATAGAACAGCATAATTTCATCAATTTTCCAGAAATGGATTTTGTAGAGTATTCATTTTTCAATCTCTCTGAAAAAAAAAAAAGAAAAAAGGAATAAAAATAACCATCAGATTTACCCAGTGAATAAATACCTTTTTTTTCTTTGTTCAACTTACAGCCATTGTCCTAGTCCTCTCTTCTGTGGTTTTTTCCCACACAGGAGTCTTACTGGCATCTATGAAGTACAACACACTGAATGAATAACAGGAACTGTTATGGACTGACAACAACCTCCCATTCCCCACCTGCCCTGTTCCACTCCTGGGGTGGGGAGAAGGTAGAAAAGTCAGGAATGAAGGAGTGAAGTTGAGCCTGGGAAGAAGGGAAAGGTGGGGTGAAGGTGTTTCTCTCTCTTGTTTCTCACCATCCTACTCAGTTTTTAACTGGCAATAAATTAAACTAATTTTCACTAACTTGAGTCTGTTTTGCCCATGGTGGTAACTGGTAAGTGATCTCCCTGTCTTTATCTTGACTCACAAGCCTTTGACCTTATATTCTCCCACAGTCTGTTGAGGAGGGGGACTGAGAGAGCAGCTGTATGGGCATCTGGCAACCAGCCAAGGTTAACCCACCACTGTAACAAAGGAGAATTCTCAGATAAAGAGAGGCCAGAGGTGCAAGAGGATGCACAAACAGGGAGCAGGTCCCCAGATTCCCAAAGAGAGCATTTCAGGGCAAAACACCAATGGCCTTGATTATACAGCCAATGCAAAGTGCAGTAGGAGACATCTGGATTAATACTTTCAGGCTGAGGCAGGCTGGAAGAAGCTAGTCCAGGAAGAACAAAATTGAACGTGGTGGTGGTCGCTGCAGAAGGAAACAACCCAACACTAAGGCATGGCCCTTTTTATTGCCATCTTTGCTCCCAGTTTCTCCATCAGTTGCATCTTGGAAGCCTGTGTGACTCTCACAGCCTCACAGCTTCCCCAGACTCAGCCAGCAATCTCCTGATCTTAGATTCCCTCTAATCTGTTTTCCCTCATCTTCTTTTGTGAGCTTTTCTCCTACTGCAAAATTGTGTTATCTGCTCCAAAGGTGCTAAACTCCAGCATGAGCTATTTTGACCTCATCCCTTGAGCAGGGGGAGAGTTAATTCAATTTTGCCTACACTGATTTGCTGCTGCCAACCCTTAATTTCTCAGCAGTGTAGTATGTACGGCTCATTCTATGATTCTTTAAGAAAGTGGCATACTTTTAAAGCATCTTGAACTTGCAGAAAATATTAATAGGCTACAATAACCACTCCTCTATACTTAAATGCTGCAGTGCAGCTATGTCCACACTTTATGATAAAACATGACTATATTATTGCAAAAAACATAATCGTTGGAATTGTATGGATTAAATCAGTGAATCATGAGAATAAATCCCTGCCCTATTCTATAGGTGCACTCACAAGTCTTTTGAATTTTTAATGTGAGATATTTTGTTGTTCTTTCTCAATCCTGTGAATGATTTATGCCTTTCTGCAGAAACATAAGAAAAGACCACAAGTCCCTTGGCACCCTCTTGTCTTAGTAGGTGGCATCCTGTACATACCAATCTTAGTAAAGCAGCTAGAAGATTTTTACCATGTGCAGAACTGATGAAGTCTGGAATTCAGAAATCTATTAAGCAAAAATAATCTGGGTTATAGAGTCAACTTGTATTTTAGATGATGCAAAACTAATACAGCTTTTTGTTCTTGGTACTATATTTCAAGCCAGCAGACAAATATTCCCATTAATTCACCCTAAAGGAGATAAGTATGAAAGAAAATTTAAAATGAAAAGGTGAACTTTCATGTTTGTATCTGAAAAGCTGTGTGCAAATAATAGTCTTTGAAGGCACACAAAATGTCGGTTTCTTACATAAGGAAGGATTTGCCTTTGCTAAGGGACCAGAGATACTAGTGATACCCTATTTTTCTGATGAGCTTATGGAGTTATGTTATTAGCAAAATCCAGATATCCATGTACATATGACCATGGATGAGTACCAAATGCAATGAATAAAGACGTTAATTAAAGGAAGTGGATGACATAATTAATTTCTATGTCCCTCTTAAGCTTGAATCTTGAGAAAATTTTCTTATTCTTTCTGAGGCACTAAATAGGATGTAAAGCCTAGCTTCAGCCACTAGTTTTGGACAGTTGCAACCCATCAAAACTGCCTTTGCATGCACAGTAGGGGAATCCTTCCTTTAATTGGTATAAAAAGGACAAAATAGGAACAGTAAAAGTTTTCTGTTTATCAGATGTCAAGTCAACAAAAAAGCCATATGGGTATACAAGGAATGACCCCAGTAACCATAGGCCTGTCAGTCTCCCTTCTGTTTCCGGAAAAATGATGGAGAACATTATTCTAAAAGTTATTGAAAAAACACCTGAAAGACACCATAGTCATTGGTCCTAGCCAGCAAGGGTTCACAAGGCGAAAGTCCTGCCTAACAAATTTTATTTCCTTCTATGACAAGGTCACCCACCTAGTTGACAAAGGGAAGCCAGTCAATGTGATCTTTTTGGATTTCAGTAAAGCTTTCGATACTGTCTCTCACAGTATCCTTCTGGACAAAATGTCCAGCACACAGCTGGATAAATGTGTAATGTAATGGATGAGCAATTGGCTGACGGGTCGGGCTCAGAGGGTTCTAGTAAATGGGGTTACATCGAGCTGGCGGCCAGTCACTAGTGGGGTTCTGCAGGGATCCATCTTAGAGTCAGTACTCTTTAATGTCTTCATAACTGACTTGGGTGCAGGACTGGAAGGAATGCTAATTAAGTTTGATGATGACACAAAATTGGGAGGAGCTGTTGACACTCCTGAGGGCAGAGGAGCCCTGCAGAGAGATCTAGACAAATTAGAGAGCAAGGAAATCACCAGCCATACAAAGTTTAACAAGGGCAAGTGCCGGACTTTGCACCTGGGGCGCAGCAACCCTGGGTGTACACACAGACTGGGGAATGAGAGCCTGGAGAGCAGCTCTGCAGAGAGGAAAAAGTGGGTTCTGGTCGATGGCAAGCTGAACATGAGCCAACAGTGTGCCCTGGCAGCCAAGAGGGCCAACCATGTCCTGCGGTGCATCAAGCCCTGCATTGCAGCCGGTCGAGGGAGGTGATTGTCCCTCCCTGCTCTGCGCTGGTGCGGCCTCACCTCGAGTACTGTGTGCAGTTTTGGGCACCGCAGTACATTAAGGATATAAAGCTACTAGAGAGTGTCCAGAGAAGGGCCATGAAGTTGGTGAAGGGTTTAGAGGGGAAGCCGTACTAGGAGCACCTAGAGTCACTTGGTTTTTTCAGCCTGGAGAAGAGGGGACTGAGGGGAGACCTCATCCATCACAGTCCACAGCTTCCTCGCAAGGGGAGAAGGAGGGGCAGGCACTGATTTCTTCTCCCTGGTCACCAATGACAGGAGCCGAGGGAATGGCAGGAAGATGTGCCAGGGGAGGTTTAGGTTGGGTATTAGGAAAAGGTTCTTCACCCAGAGGGTGGTGGAGCACTGGAACAGGCTGCCAGGGAGGTAGTTATGGCACCAAGCCTGGTGATATTCAGGAAGCACTTGGACAATACTCTCAGAGATATGGTTTGAATTTGGGTTTGTCCTGTGCAGGGACAGGAGTTGGACTTGATGATCCTTCTGGGTCCCTTCCAACTCAGGACATTCTGTGATTCTATGATAAGATTACAGGCAGTGTAGCAGGAGGTAGATTCTTCTCCAGAGCTGCCAATATACTTCTCTCAGACTGTATCTTGCATGTGGTTTCTCCTGAAATATGCCTTCTGGAGTTAGAAATCATAAAGAAAAGAATGCAAAACATAGAACATGTATATGTTAATAGGAAGCAGGGTCCTGTTTGATTTATGCTTTTAATTTGTTTCACAATCTTTTGGCTCAAAATTATCCTTTTCTTCTGCAGAGATCTTAATCTTTCTGCATCTCTTGTACAAATCAGTGTTCTGACAGAGAGGAAAGAGAGTTAAATTAGTTTTGAGAAATTTTCTGCCTTGTTACTTTTACCAATGGAAAAACATTCTTTCTGTTAGATTTTCCTCTTCCCTGGAGTCAGACTGAAGATTCTGACTTAATAATTAAGTTCAGATCCCACCTTTTCTCCCATAGATTTGGGGTCCCAGACAGCTGGCTTAAGCACGCTTTGGTAGCCTGAGTTCTTATTTCCCCTCATAACCAGCACCTTGTTCTCTGCCTCTCTGATATTCAGCCTGGCTCCTTCACCCTCATCTGGAGAAATCCCAGAGGAAAGGTAGGTGAGGAGCAGGAACTTCTAACTATTGCTAGGGTAAGTAACCACAGGATTTTTGCATAAGGCAGCAGCTCCAGGCTTCAGCTGATCTTCTGCAGGCAGACCCAGATGGAGATCTAGTAGGGGCCAGGCTGCCTCTTTACGAGGCAGCCTGCTCCTTGGAGGAGCAATCTTCAGTGGGCTTTGACTTAGATGTCACTGGCATGTCTCTGAAAGCTATCTCAAACCCAGGAAAGGCACCAGTAAAATATGTACCTTGAATAGAAGGTGAGATACATTTTAGGTTGGTTTTCCTGAGGAAATGACTTATTCTCAGAGACAGGCTGCTACTTTCTTCTCCTGTGCCAGGTTGTGGTGATGGTTTGTTCAGATGACCTTTTTCGAGTTCTTCTGATAAAGCATGTTGGGTCTTTTTTCCCATAAATTCTAATGGAACTAAGCAAATGTTAGGATCTTTGTTTTTAAAGGCCCTGTATTTTTCCATAGAAAACAGTTCAAGCTGTTTTTCAAAATAGTTTGAGATTTATTCAAATGGGAGCTTTAATTTAAAGAGGTTGTTTCAGGCACAGTGAATTAAGTCATTACTTTTTAATCCTTTAAGATACACCTTCAAGGAAAATTATCAGTTTTACAAGGCTGAAAAGATACCATTATCATCAGATTGAATTAACACTACTTTTTGAATTCACAACAATCCTTGTTAAAAAACAATCCTCAGCAAGAATATATTAAAAAAACCCAAGATTGTAATTGTCTGGAAATTGCAGAACTCACATTCCTAAACTTGTCTCTTAACAAAGCAATTGAAAAGAAAACACTACTGACGTTTATTTTTGTAGATATTTCTCTGGGATTATCAAGCAGAACTAGTCTTGGAATTGGAATAATTTTAGAAGCAATTCAGCTTTAGCACTTTGCTGCACAAGCGGCATTCACTCTTGTTTTCTACCGAAAAGGATGCTAAGAAAATAAGAAAATAACTTCTTTTGAGTTGAGGATTGTAAGGCCATGTAACAGATGATGCTCCTCGCATCTTTGCACAGTAGTAGCTAAGATAGACTATTATCTTTCTCACTTATTATTTTCTCTGATAGCTCAGGACAGTGCTTTGGCAAAGTGCTGTTGCCAGCATCGAATGATAATATCCTTCATAATTCAGGAAGGCAATAATGAAAAAAATGTAAGTCAGTACTGATACAAGTTTGAAGGATTTGGAAGACAAACACACGGGTCTTTAACCTGCAACATGCTTGAATGGGAGCAGAAATCTGGGTTCTTGGAATGCATTGCCAGGTTGGAACAGAGTAGGAAGGACCTGCACCCCGAGTTATCTCTCAGCATGAAACTGGAAGACGAAGTTTAGACTGCTTTATATCATTACAATATAATGAAAGATATATAGTGTCAACAAAGCTGACAAAGCAAGCCTGTGCCAAAGATTAATTATTTTGTCTAGAAAGTACAATGAGATTTTTTTTAAAAACTGTCTCTATTCGTAACACAGTTGAAGGAAATGAATGGGAGAGGCAGACCACAGAAAAACATTGCACATAGACTTGTTACTTGCAGGGCTCTTGTTGAAAATTTTTATCCTAGTGGCCTTCAGTCTGTGTTAAAGCAATCCAGACAGACTGTGGGCTTAGCGCTCTTTTACCAGCATAAATCATATTCCACTGAGTGCTTAGTAATGCCTGGAGAGACCTGGTAGTTCGCCATGGCTCCGTTCCTCTCATGAGTTTTATCATTACCATAGCCATATACAACAGACAGATGCCATTCATTAATGAATTGGATTCAGTGTGCCTATAGCGGAGCGGTGTGCCTAAATTGGATTGAAGTAAACTGCTGGCAGCTGGAACTGTTAAGCACAGAAAAAATGGGCAAAACTAGATGGCTGGGCTTTAGACAGTTGTGGGAAAGGTAGCTAACTAGCAGGGACTTGATAAAACCTCTGTTGTGGAGAGTTGCTGCAGTTTCCTAGAGACATCCTAGAATCATTATGCAGCCAAAAAGTTCTAGATAAGAAAGAAAATGGAAAGGAAGTCAAAGGATTTACCTGATGGTTTTGTTAGGACAAGGAGGACAGAAGGACATAATGATTTCTCTGGATCAGAGACAAGTGGGGTAGGTTGACACTGGCTGGACGCCAGGTGCCCACCAAACCTGCTCTATCACTTCCTTTTGCAGATGGACAAGGGAGAGAAAATATAATGAAAGGTTTGTGGGTCCAGATAAGGACAAGGAGAGATCATTTACCTATTACCATCATTGGCAAAAGAGACCTGCCTTGGAGAAAATATTTTAATTTACTACCATTCAAAATCAGAGTACAATAATGAGAAAATAAAAACCTAAATTTTAAAACACCTTCCTCCCACCCCTCCTTTCTTCCCAGGCTTAACTTTACTCCCAAATTTTCTACTTCCTTGCCCCTGAGCAGTGCAGAGGGACAGGGAATGAGAGTTGCAGTCAGCTCATATCACGTTCTTTCTGCCACTCCTTCTTCCTCAGGGGGAGGACTCCTCACACTCTTCCCCTGCTCCAGCATTGGGTCCCTCCCATGAGAGAACTGCTCCGATGTCGATCCTTCCCATGGGGTGCAGTTCTTCATGAACTGCTCCAGCGTGGGTCCCTTCCATGGGGTGCAATCCTTCAGTAACAGACTGCTCCAATGTGGGTCCCCCACAGGGTCACAAGTCTTGCCAGCAAACCTGCTCCAGCGTGGTCTCCTCTCTCCATGGGTCCACAGAGCCTGCCAGGAGCCTCGTCCAGCACAGGCTTTCACAAGGTCACAGCTTTCTTCAGGTGCATCCACCTGCTCCAGTATGGGGCCCTCCATGGGCTGCAGGTGGCTATCTGCTCCACCATGGACCTCCCTGGGCTGCACGGGGACAGCCTGCCTCATCACGGTCTTCACCGGGGGCTGCAGGGGAATCTCTGCTCCAGTGCCTGGAGCACCTCCTCCCCCTCCTTCTTCACTGACCTTGGTGCCTGTAGGGCTGTTTCTCTCACATATTCTCACTCCTCTCTCCAGATGCAGTTGCTGTTGTGCAGTTTTTTTCTCCCTTTTTAAATATGTTATCCCAGAGGCACTACCACCATCACTGATGGGCTCAGCCTTGGCCAGCGGCAGGTCCCTCTCAGAGCCGGCTGGCATCAGCTCTGTCGGACATAGGGGTAGCTTCTAGCAGCTTCTCACAGATGTCACCCCTCTAGCCCCCTGCCCCACTACCAAAACCTTACCACTCAAACCCAGTATAACTGGAGAAAGAGCAGAGGTGTTTTCTGACTAAACAGTCCAGAAAAACTTCAGTGACATGAATAAAGTTGTCAAGCTGCAGACATCTAAGGGACAAAAGAAGATCAAATAAGCTTTTTGTTGAAAATGCAAATCTTATGTTCTCAGTAGGAGATAATAAGCTGCTCCGGGCAGGAGTGAAAGAAACTTCTGAGGGAATCTTTGAGTCACTGCCAAGAAAGAGTTACACACTAACGCCGATGCTTGCTGCATGTTTGGTACAACAGCTGCCATACTGTAAAATAACCACTTATATTCTAGAGTCCACAATGGCCATTACAGCAAAATATGTGATTGCTGTCCTACTGTAAGCAGATCCACTAAGTTCTGGTTAAACTAAGAATAGTTTTGAAGGGTCTCCTCTGAGTCTCCTTCTAGCTTGAGTGACTCCGATCACACCCCATATATACTGGGAAATTTTGTCATCTCCCTTTGGCAGCATCCATCTGCTGTGAAGATTCTGCTGGGTCTCTAATGGGATGGATCAGTTCCACTGTATTAACCAGGCAGTTCTTGAAGAAAAGGCAACCCCATTAATCCAAGCCACATTTTTCAAAGGGAGAAAAGCAAACATTTCCTTTTAAAGGGAGAAAGGCAAATTTTTTTTTCTAATAACAAAATCTTATAATCTGAGGGGACAACAGTGTTAGTTTATCATTCTTTGTTTTCCAGTCATTGCTTCAAATTATATTTTCTCTTTTTGACATGTAATGAAAAACCTGATAATTTTACAAAATGATGGCATCTAAGTCAGACTGTGGATGGTAAACTTGCCAGCAAGGTGAGTTCTGGGCTTACAAAAGCAAAAATAAAGAGATATAGATGAGTCAAAAATTTATTCATTCACTCGTGACTGTGAAAGACCTTGTCCATATTTTTTTGCAAATGCCATTTGTAGTACTTGAACATTGGTGCATGATTAATCTCTATGTGGGGTAAACTTTCAGGCTGAGGATTTATAGAGGTCAAATAGATGACTTCTAGACCAATGTGTATACAGTGCCTCTTTTTGTTGATTTTCTTTTCATAAAAGGTGTGAAATGTGTGAGTGCTCAGAAAGCTCATCTAAATTGTAGACCTAAAAGGTTTTTCACAGGTTGTAATTTTTTTCTTCTACTGTTAAGAGTTACTTACAGTGCATATTGCAAATCCTGAGAAAATCTTTGTTTTCGTTCCTGGATGCTAGTAAAACAGGGTTGTAAATTGGATTGTCAAACAAGTTTTGTTTTGAACAGTTCCCAGTAAGGAATGACAACAAGATGTAAAGCATTAAAAAATACTAGACTTTTATGGGCCAAATGAGAGTTTAACTCTCAAAACATCTGACCTTACCTGTTTCTGTACAACTCTAGAAAGGCATGTACTGTACTAATTTTCATAACTCATGAAATATTACCTCTGCAATATTACTTGTTACTGCTACACGGTGACACCAAAACATCTCCAAAAGTTCATTGCAGTGAAAAGGAACCCGCCTGATTTTTTAATTAATTTTTGACGTGTTACAGATTTCATTATAGGCAGAATTACAGGTGATTTCTCCAATTTGCAGGAACAACTCTCTACATTACATTTAAACTAATGTAATATGAACTAATTTTATTAGTTGTTCGTGTTAGGGAATAGTTACAGGAGCAGCACAATGTGAGGGAAGGCTAACTTGTTGCTTCATACATTTTCATGCAATGTAGCATATACATCAAGACATTACCACACTGAGTATCAGACAAGAAAAGTACCTAGAAATACCAGTTCCTTGCTCCCCGTCCAATTCATGGGCTCCAGATTCAAATGTATTATTTGTAAAAATATGTAATTGTAATTGGACTTCACAGAATTTAAAACCACTTCTGATTTGAACTCAATAAACTGAGTTGAGCTACTTGCCTTTGTGTTATTACAATCATTTTTCCCTCTAGCAAATTATACTCAAACTTCAAGTGTTGATAATAAGCTTCCGTTCTGAACGCAAAGACTTCATCTGAGCACTTAGTAATATTAATATAAACACCTGTCAAACTTCCTCCTTGTTCCCTTTAATTGCCTGAAGTATCAGACTTTACAGATGATTTGCTTCCTAGGTATTTAAAATACCTCTTCATATTTCCCTTGTTGTTTGATGTTTTATTTATGATGATATTTTTCCTTATCAATGTCATGTTTAATTGTGTCTAGCTTTCATAAACTTCTCTTTGTAATACAGTATGATACACTAATATATTCAATAGGTTTTTTCTTAGTCTATGACAGTTCTAGCAAAAAGTCTTGCAGGATTATCCAATTTGCAAAGTTAGCCTCTTGCACACGCTATCTACCTCTGGTGACATCTATTATATACCTAGAAAGGTAATACACTTCCTTTGAGTTAATATTAAGCCCAAAACTGAACAGAGAAAAGTGTTAGCTTTTGGTTTGAACTACAATCAATATCAAAATCAAAACTATTGTAACCTGGAATAAAGTGTTCGGAGTGTTGTAGTCCAGCTTCCATTTTTAGTTTAGCTATGGCTATTTTTCTTTCACAAATTTGAGTTTAAATTCTGTATTATTAAATATAGGCTTTCTTAGAGTTAAAAGAAGTTGGTTGAAGTTAAATATTTCATTAAAAATCAAAATATGTAATCTGGTTCTTCAATATTCTTACTCTTGGTTTGTTGTTTTGATTTTTGGTTAAGGATGTTTGCAGACCATACACTTCATTTTATTCGCTCTAAATCTCCTTTTTAAGGCAAAGTACAATACACTGGAAAAAATATTAACTTGGCTTTTAATGACTGTGCTCATATATTATAAAAGAACTCCTGTTAAACTCTGGATTATGCTCCTGGTCTTACAGTATTCAGATTCCGAATAAAAGGGAGTGGAAGTGGCTGTTAGTTCACCTGACAGGTTGTCTTTTGCCAACATCTTGAGTCTACTTTGTGGAAAGACTCAAGCATGTTTCAGTCTTCCTTAAAACCTGCTTCTGACGTGGAAGAAACCCAACAGCATAAGCAAGGTGAGAACTCCAGTTTGCTTCAGCGTGCATCTAGTCTTAATCTCCACATCCCTCAGCAGGCACACTGACCTCCAAGAGGTGGGGTATCCCTCAAAGCAAAGCAAGGACAATCTCAACTCTGACACCACAACTAAGAACCTGGCAGTACGGAGGCAGCATTACTGTTGTTTTTGAGTATAGTTTCTGAAAATCTGACTCTAAACGTGGTAGTCAAGTTTGAAATAGGAACTGTCTTCCTAAATAACTGGCTCACCTTGGAAAACACCATCTTTGATCTTACCTTTACTGTTTAAAATTCCTTTCTCCTTAACAACATAGGTTACTAAAGCTCTTCTGAAATGGGGGAACATTACAAGGCTGTACCCATGAAAATATAGTTGCAGCTGAACAATGGTACTGAAGATCTTGGCAGTATCGATATGGCTAAAAGGAAGATCTCCCTTAGATCTCTTAAAAAATATCCACTCAATCCACTTCTGTTCAGTGATGTAATTTGCTGAGCATCAGGGTAAGCATGTACAGTAAGCACATCCACTAAGTGTGCTAACAATGACAGTACATGTAAGCATAAGATAATTCTACCAACTGATGCCCAAGTGAAATTACATCAATGAAAGAAAAGGAAAATGGACAGTAAGCACATTTTCTTCACTGCAAATCATAAAAGTCTCTTATATCTACTTTTTGTATTTGATCCAGAGAAGACTTGTTTTCTCATCTGCTTTGTTTTCATACTGTGTCTGACCTGTTCTGTACTAATAAAAAACCTCTCCAAAACTTTTAATGTCATTTGTCAGTAGACAAAAAGTTATTTTCATCTGGTTGTCAGGGCAGTCCTGATATTGATTTATAGCAATTTCAGAAATAAATAGCTTTAAAATTTCAAGACAGAACTAAGATACTATTTAATTTCCTTAAAATCTGCTGAACTGATTTTATATTATAGAAATTACAGACTGGTTATTAATTTGAAAAATGCCTACAGAGGACTGTGGATATACATTTTTCCTTCTTTTAGAATTTGACCCCAAAACTACTAAGTGAATTCCATGTGTTTTTTCATCCAATGGAAAGATTCTCTTCTTGGATGCAACAACAGAAAAAAGGTGAGATTTTTCACCCTCTTTGGACAAATGTGCTGCAGAGGTTAATAGAGATGTGATTCTTTAAATAATATGTAGTGTTTAGAGGTCAATTCAATATTGTTCTGAATTTTTTTGGAAGAAAGTTCCTTTTGTTATTTTTAAGAAGATAGTTTGAAAATGTTTTGAAATCATCTTCAGAAAAGTTTTGTTGCTGTAACAATGACAGTTTCCCCAAACTCACCACCTCAAAAATCTTCTTACCACCAAAGCAGATGCCAACATGCACGTACAGGTGTTTAATCTTTAAAAATTTACCCAGATGTATTTATAATGCCAGAAAAGTGAGTCACAGTCCTTTGGGCAGAGTTTAGCAGAATACTAGCATTACTTTCAAAGGTTGTGGGAAGACCCATCGTGTAACCTCCCAAGAATCAGGAAGGCAGTTCTAGGTCCAGACACCTTTCCGTTGCCCTGGCACAAGGTAACAACAAGCAGGTCTGGATGCAGAGAGAGAGAATCTGAACTGGAACAACAACAACAACAACAAAAACCCAACAAAAAAAAACAGGCCAGAAAAAGGGATTGCCAACCTGATGCATAAGTAAGAAGGTGAAAAAAGAAATGCCACCTGTCAAAACACATGCATGGGCAAAGGAGTTTCTGGCAGAGAGTGCAGCAGCAGGAGGAAATGAGCTTGCAGGAGGTGCAGAGTATTATTTTGTTTAGCAGGCAGTTTGGGAACTTTTTGATTTTTAATAGGTAGTTCTAAATAACAGCTTTCACTACAGGTCTGGATCTTTTCACATCATATACGGGCTGTAGATTTTTAAGGCTGTAGATTGTTAAGGACAATGTAGATAATCTATTATAAGATACTGCATAACCCAGGCTGCAGAATTTGGTGATTCCTGTGGTACTGGTGAAACTTGTATTCTAGTGTATTTTAAAGAATGACAACCAGTCTTGCTTTAAAGTTTTCAAGGGATTGCTAGGAATATGATAGAACACACTGAAGTTGTTTTTTTTTTTACAGTTAGTTAGCGTTTCTTTTGAAAAAATAAGGGCCTTCTGCCTTGTCTAAATATATCTAAATTTGGACTCCAGCTTCTAGTTCTTAAAATGATTCTTACTTCTTAGGCTGAGAAGCCCTTTTTAGCAGAAAATCTTCTCAACCTTGAGGTACTCATTAGCCATGCTAAAATTAACACTTGAAACTCTGTTAGATACATGCAGTAGATAGAAAGGTTGTCACTCTTCACAAGGAAGATTTTTCCAGACCTCAAATACTGTTGAAGTAATTTTTATTTTGCCAAAATACTTTTAAAAGTAATTTTTTCGTATGTGCAAGAAGAAACTCTACTGAGTTTCTACAGTGCCTAATATAATGGTTTGACATTTCAGCCTTTCCCAAAAAAGCAGGCTTGACTATAGGCCTTCAGGTTTATCACTATTAATTTTAGGCAGATAGCTAATGACAAAGTAGAGAGGAAAATCAGCTCCAGAAGACAGTTCCATCTATATAAGGTCTGATTTGGAGTTTGGTGATATCTTTCTGTTCCCTGAATATATGTAGGACATAAAAGATAAATTTCAAACAACTGAGTTCAGATTTTACTTCCAGCCATTTTATACTTTCACCTGTATCATTAGTAAATTTAAGGACTAAAACATGGCCAAGAAAGGATATGAAGTCCAGGAATCTCTCAGAAACACCTCACTTGCATGTTGGTTATTAGCTGCAGATAATTCAGGTTATGCTACCATAAAATATTTGCTACTACATCTATCCTGACTTCTTTCTGTCATCTTTCTGTCAAGTTACGTTTGACTGAATGAAATTTTTCATTCACTTATAATACCAATGCATTCATCATTTCTTTCTAGTGCTTAAGATCTTTCTGGTGTTATGGCAGCTTGAAGAAATCCCCTTAAACTCTAGTAGTCATTGTTTGGTCCTACCTGTTCAAAATATTTTTTATCATCAGCTCTTGCTCTTTGGCACACTTTGCAGTTACGAATGAAATAACTAAAATTTAAACCAAAACACCTCTGTAAAGTGTGACATTATCCAGCTTCCACATTGTTTTGCTTTTCTTTCTTTGATTTTTATTGTGTCTTGTCTGTAGCCTCTTACTTATGTTTAGCTACCAATTCCAGTAATCTGAACTGTTAAAATGCTTTCAGCAACTTG
Source organism: Phalacrocorax aristotelis (assembly GCF_949628215.1). Taxonomy (NCBI): domain Eukaryota; kingdom Metazoa; phylum Chordata; class Aves; order Suliformes; family Phalacrocoracidae; genus Phalacrocorax; species Phalacrocorax aristotelis. Next base: position 29,372,194 of record NC_134278.1, on the reverse strand, counting down.
GTCTAATGAAGTACGAAGGGCTACCGTTAGGTAACTGGAGACAGTGTCAGGGAGAAGACAACCTGCTGGGAAGCATGCCTCAGAAGGGAAGGTGTCTTAGAGGTCCTATTCCTTTGTTCCTTTGGATTCCTCTGGGGAGGAATGGATTGTGCCCAATTAAAAAAAAAAAACAAAAACAAAAACAAAAACCAAAAACCCAACAACCACAAAAAGACCCAAACCAAAAACCAAACCCAAGACATAAAACCCAGGACCTTTAAGACATCTTCAGAAAAAAACTACTAGAAAATGTTTGTTTTAATACAGTTTCAGAAAAAAATGTTGGAGGATGTTTGTTCGGGTCTATCCCTTGGCACAGAATATGGGTATCCACTTAAGCACAAAATGGGAGAGTTGGGGATTTATGATTTACAGTTTCTAGTTTCTTCTTGTGCTTAGCATAGAAAACATCCACCAAGGAAGGATTTTACAGTGTACAAAAAAAGGTGGAGACTGGTAAGTGCCTACACGTACTGGCAAGTAATAATTGCATCTGATTATATTGGGGTTTGATACAACAGGACACATTCATGGTGGAAGAAAAAAACTGGAAACTTTAATACTGTATTAGTGAGTCCTGCCTTATGCAGTTGTACTAGGTTTGACATATCACAATCATTTATGTTGTATAATCTGACATACTGACATAATGAGAGTTGATATGTCACCCTAATGATAGGTGTCTTCTGAAAAATGAAAGAAGACGTGGTTCATAATATCAGAGATAATATTACTATGCTTTCCGTAACATGCTCTTTCCAATTAAGATCATAGTCAAGCTGTGCTAAATGTACATGCATGTGAATATGGTCAGTCATATAATGATATGCTTTTATAATTACAACTACTTATGTAATCTTACGAAGAAATTTTGCAGAGTTCAGTAGTAAGGCAGCCAAGTAGTAACGAATGTAGAAAGGCACACACAAATTGCTATAAGTACTTAATGGTCAATAATAGATTTGCTGCAGCTTTTTTAAAGCCATCTGATGGGGTTCTATAGCGAGAATCCAATACTATATTAAATCCCAAAAACTTGATTAAAATAACTGGCATGTCATTTCATTTTAAATCTATCAAGATTAACCATTCATTCCCAAAGACTCCAAGATTATGTACAGTCTTAGGTTTATTCACCCACACAGAACAGCATTGGCATTCCCCAATGCATAGACATACTTATAGTAAATGCTTGGCCATTTTTAGAATGTATCTGTCATTGTTCCTTTGTGTTATACTGTTACCAATGCAGTAGAAATACGGCAAATTATTGCAATTACTATTATGTTACAGCTATGACAGCTGAAATGAACACAAATTTTGAAAAGCATTTTATTCATCCCTTTTGCCAAAAGCTTTTAAAAATCTTTTATTGTCGGCCTGTGACCTTGCAGAACATGATTGACTCTGAGAAATAAAAGGTGCACATTTTCCCTGTCATACTGCTGAACCCTTTCAACTCCTATTATTGTCAGGAGAAGGCAAGGACTTCTGGTGCCTTCTACGCAATACGTCCACATGAAGATCTTTGAAGTCTAAATTGTGAAGTGGAGACCCAGGAAAAACTTCTTACCAGGTAAGGGATGTATGACTGTACCCCTGGGATAAATTTTCCAACTGCTTCTCTTTGCCATATTCAATTGGCCATGAATAATGTCACATATAGCTAAACTTTGCTTTACTCCAACTGATAATATTTATAACTGTTCTGTGCATATTTACTTTCTTTTTTTAAACTAAAATCTGGACTAGGCAGTGTAATTCAGCTGCTACTCCTTTAGTAACCAGGGAGTGTTGATGAATTTTTTCCACCAAGCACTTTGCAGCAAAAAGAAAGTAGTTTTCCCTCAGACTGAAATTATAAAGAAGAAAACAGGTTTTATATAAACTTTTAAACATACAAACCCATGAAATTTGAATTATAACCTCATATTCCTCAGGCGAAAATAAAAATATTTTTCAGGAGAAACCCCTTCCATAAAAAGTAAAGATAATTGTGTCAAAATGATGTCAAATCCATGCAGCAGGTACAATGGTGTTTTCAGCCACCAGAAATTCTGGCCTGGAAACCACTGCACAGGGAGGGAAGCTAATATAACACTTTCTGCTGACCTGTCTTACTCTCTCACTGTGTAAAATTCACACTAGAGAAGTGGGGGTGGGAGGGCACACCTTTGTCAGAAAGATCCATTTGCAGGATCCTCCTGTCAGGGATTTGCTCCTATAGCTTTTCTGTTTTTCAATCAAATTTTTACAGACTCTTGATTTTAAACAGCGCACTGGTTAAAATATTGCAGGGAAATAAGAAAAAATAAGATATACATTGGACTGATGTATTTCATTATCTATTGCATGATCATTTAAATATAAATGAGGTGCCATTAAAAAATGGAGTGCAACAATGTAATTTCCCAGCTCAATTTTGCCTATTTCTTCTACTTAAATGTTGGCAGCAATGTACATATAACACGTTACTGGGAGGAAAGAATAAAATGGATTTGGAAAAAAATCCACATTAATTTTGTTTTCTTTTACAGAAGAACTTAATTTCACCGATTTACAGCAACTCTGAAAGTGCTTGATCAGTACAAAACCAGGCAAAGTTAATTAATGATTTCAATTTCAAAACACCTTTGATTAGCTGAAGCCAGTACATAGGGAGGCAAACTACTTTTCATTAATGACTCTTTTTATCATTTCTATTATAAAATGCCTCTAATTGACAGCACATATTTTCCAAACAGTCTGTATTATTAGATTAGAACTCTTGACGTTGTTCACATCTGGGTACATGAGCAAAAATAATTAAATTTAATAATAATGGAAAAAACACAGTAATCCATCATACTACTACTGTAGCATGAGCAATGAAGTCTGAGTGGGTGCCAAATTAAAAAATGAATCCATAAAAATATGCCAATTACTATAAGCATAATAAAATTTCAGTTCCTGTTCAAATGAATATGAACCATAATCCTCCCTCTCAATCTCACTGGGGTCTTCTGATTTCAAATTGCACCTAAACATATATTTAAGGTGACTAGTGTTGCACATTAGCTTTAGAAATCACACAGAGCACTGTAGCCCTGACTGAAACAAATCTACACGACTCTTCAATTTAAAGTTCCTCCATTTTCTGTGCTATTGCCTCAGCTTCATCACAGCATTCAGTATGACCTGAACTATTTTTCGAAACTCATCGTTCATATACTGGCAGCTTCCTAAGGTAAGCACAGTGTGATTCTCTTTCTTTAGACACTGCTTTTTGCATTCTTCTCATCTTTCTGTACAAAATGTCCTCATTTGTCAGGCTTTAGAAACCTGTTTGAAGAGTAAATTGGGAGATCTGAACATTCAGAATTTTTGTGTGTGTCCTGTGAAAGGTATTGTTCAACAAATAAACATCTTTTTTTTCATGGTTAAAATGGATTGCTATTGTAACAACCGAGAAAAGCATTGTATAAATGATTTTTCAGCAGTTCAGAGGCATGCATCAATGCTGTGTATGTTTCACCTTTTTCCATATGGAAGAAGATAGCATGCCCTGACAGACATGTTTTGATTAAAGACTCCATATAGCCAGTTCATGACATCATTGATAATTCATGTGTGAAGGGAGCTCAGGAGGTCTCCAGCCCAACCTCCTCCTCAAAGCAGGGCCAGATATGGGGTCAGGCTAATTTGCTCAGGACTTGTTGCAGCTGGGTCTTGAAAACCTCCAAAAGTGGATCCTCCATAACCTCTCTGGGTGGCCTGCTCCACTGTTGTGCTTTCCTCATGGGGAAAATGTTTTTCTTTGTCACCAGCCTAAATCTCTCTGGTTTGAAGTTATGTCTGCTGTCTCTCATCTTCCCACCATGCACCACTGAGAACAGTCTAGATCTGTCTTCTTTATAATCTTGTAGTACTGACAGGCTGCTGTTAGATCCCACTGAAGCCATGCCTTCTCCAGGCTGAACAAGCCCAACTTCCTCAGCCTTTCCTCACAGGGCACTTCAGACCCTGAGCTTTTGGTGGCCTCTGCCAAATCTGCTCAGGTTTATCCATATCTTTCCTGTGCTGGGGGACCCAAAACCGGAAATAATCCCTTCCGTCCATCGACAGGCCATGCTTTTGTTAGTACAGCCCCAAATGCTGTTGTCTGCCTCTGCTGCCAGGGCACGCTGCTGGCTCATGTTCAGCTCGCTGCTTACTAGGACCCCAGGGCCTTTCACACAGAGCTGTTCCCCAGCTGGTCAGCTCCAGCATGGATTGTTACAAGGAACTCTTCCTTCCCAGGTGCATGATTTTGCATTTGTCCTCACTGAGGTTCCCTGCACCTGGGAAGGAAATATAATCCATGTAACAATCCATGCTGGAGCTGACTAGCTGGGGAGCAGCTCATGAGGTTCACCTAGACCTGTCCAACCTGTCTAGACCCATCCAACTTGTCTAGATCCCTCTGAATTATTTAAATTGATGAAAGTGCCTTCCCTTTCCTCCTCCAGATCACTGATGAAGGTGTTAAACAAGACAAGTCCTAGGGCAGGCGCCCTGCACTTGCTACTGACCTACAGATAGAACACAATGCATTAGCCACAGCCATTACCAATCTTGTCCACTGTTGTGGTTTAGCCGGCAGCTCAGCCCCACACAGTCGCTCGCTCACTCCCCCACCAGTAGATGGGGGAGAGAATCAGAAGGGTAACGCTCGTGGGTTGGGATAAGAACAGTTTAATAATTAAAATTAGAAGGAACAACAGTAGAAATGCAATGTAAAGGAGAACAACGAGAGGGGCAAAGCCCCGAGGGAGGGGGGAAGGGAGGAGAGAAGGGGAACGAACCGCCGAAACAAACCGCACGCGCCGCAGCCGCTCGCCGCCCGCCGACCCGACGCCGCACCGCCTCCGCGCCCCCCCTCAATATATTGTTCATGGTGTCACGTGGTATGGAATGAACCTGCCATTGGCCAGTCAGGGTCAGCCGTCCCCACCATGGCCCCGCCCCTCCCAGCCCCCCCCCGCCACGCGGCAGAGCGCGGGAAGCTGGAAAGGTAGCCGACCCCCACAGTGAGGAGAATTAACTCCTTCTCAGCCAAAACCAGCACACCACCCATCTAGACTGTAAAGTCACAACGTGGGTACAAGAAATTTGTGGAAGTCAGTGTCAAAAGCTTTGCTGGAGTTGAAGTAAATGACATCCACTGCTCTCTCCTCACTCTCAAATCCAGCCATTTCATCAAAGAGGGGGATCAGGTTGATCAGACATGATTTACCCTTGGTAAATCCATGATCACTGTTCAAAATCACCTGATTATCCCTCATCTGCATAGAAATGTGTCCCAAGAAGACACTTCATGATTTTCCCAGGGGTAGCACTTTGTAGTTCCCTGAACAAAATTTCCTTCATTGCAGAGCTGTAGAGACCCCATGAAGATCATTGTCAACAGATCCTCTTGAACCTGCGTACGAAGATCGGACAATTTACAACCACCTGTGTATGCACTGTTTGACTGTACTTCTTAGACATTTATCTCCTCCAGTGAACACTCCAACCCAACTCCACTCTCCAGTAAGAACTCTATTTAAACGTGCCAGTATGAAGAGCTTTAAAAGAACAGCAATTCATTTTCTTATGATAAGCCTATAATAGTGAATATTTCAGTAGTTTTACTTTGTTTTACTTTGGAATATGTTAAAAAAATATACTTCTCAGGTGTCATAAGACTGCCTTGTTCTAATTTTCTGGAGATTACAGATAACCCAGTTTATGCCTATAAGTAAGCCAACCTGAAATAAAACTGTCGCTTTTCGCTTTACTACATGCAAAATTATCTTTTCTGCAGTCATGCATCAGCCATGTGCATTTAAGCAAGTTTCATTAAAGTTCATATTGTGCACATCAGTTACAAATACCACCTCCTTTTTAGCATAGTTATGGACAATATAAGTTGTGATATTTTTCCTGAACTTTTTTCTTTTTTTTTTTTTAATTTAAATATTTAGCCCCCATAAAATTGGCTACAGCTAATTTATGTCTTTTACCTTACAAAAAGTTCTCTGAAAAAAGACAGTATGAAAACTGGAAATGTGCTTTTTAATATATCATTTTAAAAACTTGAGAGTCTTGCTTAGGAAACACAGTATACTGACACCAGGTCCACAAAATAAATAGCTGTATGAATGAAAGACAAAACATTGGGTCAATGACCAAGAAGCCTCAAAAACATACAAACTTTAAAAGGGCCTCTGCAAGAGCCTGCTTACAGCACTTACAGAACACATTAGAAACAGACTGTTTCCACAGATATATTAGTGTTCATTAAAATCTTTGCTATGCTTAAAGATGTGCAGAAACAGTGTTAGCAATTACAATATTTATTCACTGGAAATAAAAGTAGAATTATTCTGAGACTATTCTCTAAATTGGAAGGTATAGTTATATAAAATCAAGAAGTTTTCTCCCTTTTTTTTTTTCCTTGACCCAAATCCTTTAGTGCTGAGAAAGGAATGTAGAATTCCTTTGTCACCATGTTAATCATATCAGAATATGCTCTGCGTGGCAAAAAGTTGCCGATGGTAACTCTAAAACATATGGATAGCATATTAGAGCATCTCATTATGCATTTATTTAGAGTTATTAGTGCTGTAAACCATTGTAGGTAATTGATTTTTCATAATTTATGTAACTGACCATCAATGATATTTTAATGTGAGAGACATGAAAAATATTCTCATTCAAATGGACAAAAAGATGTACTTTATCTTTCAGCTATCTTTGATGACTATAACTACTTTTTTTCTTATGGGGCCAGCTTATTGGCAGATGGATGCACTGACCATTAATTCAGTTCATAATTGTGGGAGATTCTGCTCCCACATTTTTTAAGGTTCAGTTATACAAATTAGTCACAACAAAGGCAACAGAAAATAGTGACCAAAAGAGGGTATCTAAGTAAGGATGGAAGATATCTCCTGTAATTTCAGTTCCTAAAAGCTGTGTCTAGGCTAAGCAATTATTTGCACTCCCTCTACAGCCAATGGGGTGACACAGACACTACCTGAGGATGATTAACATTCCTCACTAATCTCTTTCAGGAGGCTTTTCATCCCACCGGATCTCCATACTGGCAACAGGGGAAGCAAAAACATGTAGCTTAGCTGGGACGCCCAGATTTCTAGACAGTCTTTGTGAGGGGTAATTTGTGTCACATAAACTTTGCAAAGCTGTCACAGGATTTCCAGGATGGCAGTGAAGTGGCCAGGAGGAAGGATGGCTTTCTCGACCATATACTGTAGGTGGCACCACTTTTACACAGTAACAGAAATCTGCAGTTTCTTGGTAAACCTCTTTGTCAGCAGAAACCAAGATGCTCCCAGGCTGTAGGACTTGGCAGGGAAAGCATGCTTAAGGTCAAATAAATTTTAGATGCACAGGTCATGAGAGTATGATGAGACCTAGACAATGGAGCATCAATCATCATGCTGAAGACTAGAATCTGGGTCAAATCCAATTATCTGCAGCGAGTAAGAGGGCTACAAGCTCTGAGAAGCTTGGAGAACTTTTATTACCTTGGAGTTTCAGGATAAGCAGACATGTTGTCTGTCCAGTTTAAAAGGAATGGACAGATAAGGAATAGATCCCCATGGTTCCTTGAGATAGACAACTTGCTGCAGAGCAAAAGCAATATGGAATAGTCACACGCTGACCAACAAATACCAAAACCAGCAACAAATCTTCTAAATGTCAGATAAACATCAACAAAATTTATAGCTATAGGACAAAGAAAAACCCAATTATTTGACAGAAAGTGAATCATAGTATGTGTGCTTTGCTGTAAAGGATGGTACAGCTTAAATATAACCATGAAGGATTTTTATTTTGAAGTAAAATAAGCTGATATTACTGACATTTATCTTCTTTCTGCTACCACTGGTAAGTTTGTCAGTATGAAGTCTGTCTTTATTCAAATACAATTTGTTGACAGAAACTTTGTGTCCCTTAGTGAGGGACTCCACTTGCAGGATCAACCTTAATTAAGACAAGAAGAAATAAAACAATATCTTACTGGTACTGAATATGATCTATGACTTCTGATTATGGTTTTTTTTTTTTGCTGTGGTAATGCAACAGTTACATTGAAAAAAAGTCACTGCCATTTCAGAACAACTGATTCTCAGCTAAAAGAAACTGAATAGTCGTGTTTAGGGATGATATTAATTATAGCTGTTTCTTCTTTTATATTGCAAAAACTTGATGGAGACGTCATAAATCAGGACAGTTGGGTGCTGAAGAAATACAGTTTACAATCAAAGTGGGAGTCTCCCATTGTCAGGATTAGTGAAAGACTGTAGATACTTGTCATTTTTGTGGCAAAGGTATTAACTGTACTGAAGAACAAAATAATGATATTCTGCACTGTCTCAGGTATACTCTCTCCATGGACTTTCAGAGTACATTCAAAGCAAATATATTCTCAGATCTTATAAGAGCAAGGACCAAGGGACTCAAATTTTTTGATGGTGATACCAGAAATCTCAAAGGACATGATAACCAAAAGGCTGGGTATACCTACCTGTACTCTACAGTTAAGGAAGGCAAGCTGAAGCATTTTGTTATGTAGAGTGATCGCATTGCTGTAGTTTTGGGCAAGGCTTCAGAAAGAATAAAATCAACTATGTTGACCTAAGCCAGCTGCAGACTGCAAAGAGCAACTTCATGTCAAAGAAAGACATCTTTCTTTATCCCCTTGCTTTATCAGAAGCATTCTAAAAGTACTATAGTGAACCTCCAGTGTGTGAAAAACTACTGGCCCTTTTGAAATGACCCCTCAAGGACTGCAGGCACAGGTCCCCTGATGTGTTTAGGTAGCTACTTCCTCTAGCAATTGATGGGACCCAGGGACCTAAATACAGGCTGCAGTCCTAAATAGCTTTGTACATCTGAGCCACATGTACTTACACTCAACAAAGTCAGCAAAGCTTTGTAATATTAAGAAGGATTACACAACTGCAGCTATGCAAACACTTGCAGACAGTCCATCTGCTATTGTGGTTTAATACAAATATGGTGCAAGCCTTTGTAGTGACTTCAGATTATGAAAATATTAAGAACAATTACATTCAGTGGTTTGCATGTTATTATTACTTTTGACAGCTCTCAAGGATAATAGCCCTTGACTAGACTTTTGCTAGTTCAATCTCACCCAAATCTGCATGAATTATTTCTACTAATTCTAAAATGTTGACAACTTACTGAAAAGAGAATGTGTTAGACAATCTATATATAGAAAGTAAATAGATCTGAAAATACCGCAAAGGCATAGAGAAATAAGGATGTATAATAAAACTTCAGTGATGCAGTGTTAGACTTTATAATGAAATGTAGGTTGTCATATTTAAGGCTGTTCTGAGGCAAGGTTCTGGTAAATTAATTACATTTTAATTGCTCACACTAGCAAAATTGTTTCTCATATGCACTATCTGTTTTACACTTCAAACTCAGTGTATCATTGAGTCAAAGAATAATCACCACAGCATTACCACAGTCAAAGCAAAATGCAGTTAATTAAGGTGCTTAGGACTCATTGCAAAGAAAATCTTGCTGTCGTTTTAAGTCCTACCTTTCATTTTAAAAATTGTAAAATGAATTCCACCTCTTCGTTCGCAAAGAAAACCATAAAAATATAACCAAGCACAGTCAACCCTGTCCAACTCCATTGAAAGCATAAAGTAATCCTCCAACCTGTGAACTTCCTCATACATGGTCATAGGCCATTAATGATAAACTGTATTGCAACAGAAGAAGGAAATCCAAGTCGTGTTACCCACTTTGCAGTAGCTCCATGGGAATTTTACTGCTTGTCTGGTGTGGTAGCGACAAGCTTAGCTTCAGCACACAAGATCTAAGCTTGTCCAACATGCCTAAAACAAAATTGGTGGTGCAGAGAAGGGAAAAGAAGGAATGAGTACTTCGGAGACTTCAGCAGGAAAACAATTTGCTTTCTGTGTCTCGCTTCTACAACTACCCACTGCTGTGTGAGACAGCGCAGCGGGTTGTATTTACAGATGGGTATATGAAGGTTTAGCCAGGGTCTTAGATCTTTCGCTTTGAAAATCATCCTTGCACAGACTTGAGGTGAGAGTTAAACAGAGCGTGCTGGAGAATTGCACAGAGATTTTCTCCAGTGTCTTTTTTTTTCCCCCACAGAAAGTATTTAGGAAAACAGATTGTTAGAAGGCAAACCCCCAAATTTTATCTCAGAAAATCAGTCTTGCTGTACAAATGACAATTGCCTGTGATTCTAAGAGCTGTGAAATGACTTTTAAAGAAAGAATAGTAACTATATTTATGTAAGCTACTGGAGAACTCAGAAAGTACAAGGCTCAAGTTTGAATGGAAGACAAAACAGTAACCCTTTATTCTTGTGAAACCATTATTCAATTTTAACAAAAAGAAGTCAGACCGTTGCATTCATATCATATTCGAAATGTAATAGTGCCCCAGTATCATACTTCAGTGGGGTTTCCATGCTTCTCTGACCTGGCTTAAATAGGACTGTTAAGAGCAGAACTACCATTAACACTTTCTGGAGCAACTGGTCTGAAATTTCGATTAGAAATATCAAAGTTGCTTCAGTTTAAAATGATCTGGCAAAAAAAAAAAACAAACTAGTGCGGTTCCATTTCTCATACATGTTATTGTCACCAGTGGTATCTGCAGTAAATGGGGGGTAGGGAAGTTATTTTATCTTTCTCACTATGCTTTGCCCATGTTTATTTGATTGTTATGGCATTACTTTATCAGTGACTATCAAAGATTAGTAAGCTGCAAGAATCAAGTTGGTCCAGAAAGCAGTAATTCATTCAGATAAGTAATTTTGGAAGTAGTCAGCAAAAACAAAGATCAGTTATAGTTTGACATCTGCTCAATTCCTGCTGTCAGTGCAATGGCACAGGAAAGATCTTGATGATAAACTAAAATAAAAAATGCTGATTCTCACAAAAACGTCCAAAAAACACTGAGGTCTGAGGAAATGAGAGAAATCGGGAATTGTATGTTCTTAGACTGTGGAAGCATAAGGATAAGCAAGACCTGCCTGAACCAGCAGAAAACGCATTGAGAATTTCAGTGCTGCAAAACAAATTGCTTTTGTTTCTTAAAATTCTATAAACTAGGGCTTTGGATGAAGCAATCCTGAAGCTATCTTTTTCCTTCTGGTCATATGCTTCTGGATGCAACTCAAGAACAGCCAGATCTACTAGGTCAAATGGAATGAAACTTGAACTGTTGATAGGATGTCATGATGCTATTCTTTAGCTAAAACATCTCTGTTTACTTCTGCCTTCTGTTCATTCTCTCCACATCAGATGTCTTTTCTTTCTGTCAAATATCTCTGTCCCCATAGCTTTTCCTTTCTAAACTGAAGAGATGAAGATCTTAACCACAAATGATAAGTCTTATTTCCCAGCATGTAAATTATCAGTGTTCAACTCTCCTTTAAACTGTTATTAGCTCCAAAGAAGTGGCACTAAAAATAATGTCATTACAGTTACTGGTGATCCAAGGAATCTGAGTACGGGTTCAAGATCACGTCTCTGATTGTACCAGATATTTCCACTGCAGGCATCCAAGGACTAAACTAATCAGTTGTCTACAAAACTTCTTAATGTATCTCTGCATCACTACTTTTCAAGAATTTCACACCCTCATTTTAAAGATAGCTTGCATGCCTTGTTCCTAAATACACTACTTGGCTGCATGCAACAGCAAAATGGTACTGTTCCACAACCCAAACACTCCTTTCTTCACCAGCAGGAAGAAATAAAGATTTCTTTCTGTCTTCAGAGTTAGGTCTAGAGACTTGTTATGAACTTTTTTGTGTGAAGCTGTGATTATCTAAGGTGATTTCAATGATAAGAGCTTCTGTTCAGTGGGAAACAATTCTAGATGAGCTTCATTCCTTCACTGTAGCTTTACTAATGCTATAGAGGAGCAGGGTTCCATATTTAATTTCTGTAACTGTTTAGGGTTTCACATTTAGATTTAGAAAATATAAACAGTTTCTTGTCTGATCTATTTGCAGTTTCTGCTAGGATTGTTTCTTTGGGGCATATACATATGTATGTTTAAATTAAGCTTTTTCAGCAGAAAGTTTATTTTATATATATTTTTCTCCAAAATGCTGTAACTTGCCAATTCTGACGTAGCCTCAGAATTTTTTTTTTCTTTGCCCTTTGTAAGTCTTTTAAAACTCTAACTATGCTTGTCTTGCAGTCTGGTATTTTTAATTATATGTTTAGTTCAATGTTTAACTCAATGTTCATTTAAAAATTCCTTGCTGTGAGTGGCAAAACATTAAAAAATAAAGGGAATACAAATTTCCTTGAAAATTAAATGTCAGAACACTGATTTCTATTTCTAATATATTTTTTCATTTGACACAGATTCCAGAAAAAAGAAAAAAAACCACGAACCTAAAAACCAAACCCAAAAAACTTAGAAAGCTGGCAGTCTAGAAGCCATTGTACTGACCACCAACTTTGAGTATGTCAATGAGTTGCCTGAGAGAGTCATCCTGGTCAAAAACATGCCAGACCACATTAGCAATTTAAAAATGCTGACAGTCACCTGCTTGTGTTTGGGATGCTACTGTGACACTGAAGAATTTGCTGCTACAGAAATAGTCTGTTAATCAGCAGTCTGCTAGCTTATAGATATCTGAAGCATCCTGTACCATGCAGTGCAGGGATGAACACATTCTGTAATTTTTCATTAAATAAATTATTTTGATCTTTGAACAGCTGTAGTAACTTAACAGAGATTTCCAGCAAGCTTTATAAAGGGCTTTTCATGAGGACTTCAGACCTCTCGGTTTTAAAAGTTGTTGACTTGTCCTTGTAAAGCTCTGTTAATTTCTTCTTTGTATAGAACAAGATGCGTTGTAAGGAAGAGCTGCCTTTCCTGAACTTTGACAGCTCTGTTTTTGTACAAGAATTATGATGATTTTGTACAACTAGACAGGCAGCATCGAAAACACAGATTTTTGAATTTTCATCTTTTTTCCTCTCTCTTTAGCAGTTTCAAGACCAAGACAGCTCAGATTTGTTGCCTTCTGCAATTGTTATGGAAAACTGGGTCAGGGTAGTGTATTTCATTTCACGTTGTCCACAACCGACTTCCTAGGATGTGAGCAACTGCGTGTTTTAACTGCTTATTGTGGCACTTGAAGGCCATTCCCATTAGAAAAAACAAAGGAAACAACATTACAAGAACTATTGTACCTATTTAAATACCCACAAAACATTATGTATTCCCATATTAGGACTTGTTCAGAGAGGATTCAAATTTATTCTGGATGAAATCTCTTTGTAGGTTTCCATTTTAGTCTTTTGCTCATTCTAATTTTAATGAAATTAAATGTGGGTGCTTCACACAATGTTATCTCAAAACCTCATTGTCACTTACAGTTTAATTATTTGAACTTTTGGAACTTTTAAGCTTTTTTGCAGTTTCTTGATGGTGGCGTCTAACCCTTCTGAAAGCAACATCTGAAGTCTAGTGGGATCTCCAAGACCATCTCTTGGACACCTCAGAAAAGAGGTTATTTGGGATTTACACACTTATTTGCAAATGTCTACAAGTACACTAGATGTTTTAACTCCTGTTATAATCAGTGAAAATCTGGTCAACACAATCAGGGAATTCAAAAGGTCAATTAAATAAACATCGAAGACCTGGTTGACCAAATTCCTCTGCAGGCTCTGCTGGCCATATTGACCAAATTTCCACTACTATAATAGTGGGGCACTCTATACATAATGACACCTAAATTCAGATGTTTTGGTATAGAACTGAATTCTGCCCTTAATTTACAAAAGAAGCCATTGTGTCACACTGAAAACTGCAGTACTGGCGCCGGAACAGCATGTGCTGCCCACATATTGGTTACAGAGGTTAAAATTTAGCAGAGTCTCCAACTCTCATCAGTATTTTCTCTGGGGTGTAAATCAGTAAATATCTGGTGTGCAGCTCAAGCTGAAAAGGGATAATACAGTGTGAAAATAGTAAAATTTTTACTGTAGCTGCCTGCGTGCAGTACAAGACCAAAAAGAGAGCACCATTTCTGATCTTGCACTTTCACCCTTGCCCAGACAGCTGCTTGCACTGTAAGCATAGGAATTAAAATGATATCACAACTTTAGTCACAGTTTTGTTCTCTTCTGATAATCTGATTGCTTTCCTGCCTTTGTCTATGATCAGTATTTGGCTTACTGTATGTCTGCCAGGTAATCTCAGCCTTTCCCGAACCATGATGCCCTCAGTGATGGCCACACGTGCCTGCTGCTTTCACAATCTGGAGCGACAATGCTGTGAGACCTCAAATGGGAAGGAAAGAATGATTTTGTAACTCCAAGCCAAACAGCTGTGTTGCCACAGCACTGCCATTTAGTAGCCATTTAACATATTTTTCTTCATGAAAGTAGTACTTAGCACCTAAACAGAGCTCTCCATCTTCAAAGAGCTTACAAAAGTTAACTAATTAATGTATAAGCATTCTGCAAAGGAGGTAAGTAATGTTGTCTCAACTCTTTTTTCAAATTCAAAGACTATAACTGATCTGCCTAAACCAAAGAAAGAATTAGTATAATGTAAGCTTAAGTGGAGATATCTGTTGTGCTCTGATTGTTAGATCAACCGCAACTGCAACGGCTCTATCTATCTTCCGTTATATGTATTTTCCAAGGTTTTAAACCAGCTTTTGTTTAAATATTATTTTAACAAATATTTAGGCTAAAAGCTAGATATAAGGCAAAATTATTAAATGTAATAATTTTTAAAATTAATAACATAAAAATTAAGAAAACCTGGTAATAAAATATACTCAAATATTATAAATTTTAAGGCAAAGTTACAGGATTTATAGCAATGTCTAATAATATATTTCCCTAAATGTGCTTCCTGTTTCCACAAATCCCTAATTTAGATTCTTGAGAAAGACAGTAGTTAAAAGGAACAGCTTAATGTGGTATGTGGCCTCCCACACTACTGCCCAAAGTTAAGGTCTTCCTTAAAGGATCATGAATCTTATGCAGTAGCACATGACAAACCTTTTTTCAGAAAGATTGGCATTTATGAATTTTCAAGAAACTGCTTGACAAGGCAGCTGTCTAACAGCTGTGGGAAGGCAAGAAAGGATTACAGATGAGGGATCCTTTCCTTCGCTACTACTCCTCCCAGCTATTCACTATGCCAGTAAATGTTTTGTGATTAAACACTGCTTCTTAACACTGTTTTGACAGGTTTCTCAACCTTCTGAAATCCTAGCACTTTGTTAGGGAAAGATGGAGTAGCCTGTTTGGGCTGGTATCCTCCCTCTGGTTTCCTATCCCCTCTGCTGAGGGTGCTACAGGAGGCAGAATTATCCATGTAGCTTAAAATTATCATCTTATGGAGAAGTCAATATTAAGGTTTAAAATGTACATGTCTCTCATGATACTGACTTTACACAGAAAAATGGAGTCTCTGATAGTAGCAAAGCACAAGCACTAGCTTTTTCTGACTATTTTAATCAGATAGTGTCTACAGCAGCTGAGGTACTATTGGAAAAACAAATGGCTTAGGACATATGGCATTAAGTGACTTTTGGCAAACCTATAGAGCAAGGCATATGGCATATGATAACCTTGAAGGAAGAACTGTCTCCTTGTGTCCTGTAAAATGATCTGACAAACTGATCTCTGAAGCTATTTCTTGTCAGAAACTTGAAAAATTCCATTGCTTACCTAGTATAAATTTAAGGTTTTTTGTTATTATTTTTCTACCCAACTGTGATTGCTAATTAAGTCTAACTGGCAAACTGAGATATTATTTTTTTTGAGTGAGCCTAATATATGGACATGAATATGAGCAGCCACCTTGTCACTCACAGCTATTACCTTGTTTTATATTTTCCTATCAGGAGAGGCTCACACACCCTAAGTAAACCTAACAGAGATGTGACATGTAACAAGGCACACTTAAATTTTTTGTGTCCAAGGAGGATGTCTTATGAAAAGCATGAACAAGAAAGAATCTTTCTGGTTTAAGGTAAATGCAGAAATGCCATCAGTATCAAAACAATGACTAAATTAATTTATGAAAGAAAATGTTATCTGTCTTCTAGTCTTGTGTTTAAATGTTATGCTATCAGCATTTTCTGTCTTTTTTCCCATTTTTTGTGTTAATTGTATATAAAATATAGGTCATTGCCATGCATAGATTTCTGAACTGAAATCATTCCATATATGCCATCATAAGATTACAATTTTAGCAGTAGTGAACTAGGAATATGCAGACTGGTTTACCATGAAGATTTTATACTACACAGTCTTGCAGCAAATTCCATACGAAATTAGTTAACAAAGTTGTAAATAAATCTTTTTTCTAATCTTCTATTAATTTTTTTTCTCTCAAGTAGACAGATTTTTCAAGACAAGGACATTAATTTGCTCTGTAGTCATAAAATAAGAAGTATGCTTAATGGCAGTTTCAAGCCACACATAGTAAGGTTGTTAATTTTATGATGGAATATCCATTTTTCATTACCAACAGAGCTCGAATAAAAATTGAACCCTATTTTCCCTAAAATCAAAATAAATGAGGGGTATAGTCTTGGCTTCCTCAAGTTTAAAGAGCGTTTTTGATGGAACAGGGATGAATATTCAGCATCCTGCAGTTTATAAACCTAAAAATATCCAGAAATCAGGTTATTTCCTTAATCTGCATCAGAATGATTTCATAATCTGTCTCAAAATGGCACTGGAAGTGTTTTTGTAGTCCAGAATGACTATTTGCATGGCCAGAACGGCCAATTTAGAAGTAAGTATATAAAATTTCTATCTCAATTTTGTAACCAAAACCATTCCTGATTTAACTCTTTGTGGAATTACAGCCAAGAGGAAATTCTTGTTTTTTTGGAAGAGGTTGGACTCAGTTCAACATTCTGAATATCAGTTCCTTCCTTGATACAGCACTTCCAAATACCATAAGACTCTGCACACCGGTAGCTCCAGCCAACTGGTATAAACCCATGCCTTCAGAGTAGTTTTCTGCAGCCCATAGGACTTTGTGATGTCTGAAGCTAGACATAGGAAACTTGATAGCACCTGAACTGATAATTATTTTGGAAATTTTGGTTGCCTTTGTGGTGAATTTGTCTTTTATTATCAAGTCTATCTAAAATTAGTCATATAATCTAACCACTCATTTAAACTTCCCTTTCAGTCATTATATAAAAAGGCAAACCTCCACAACCCAAATCATCTCAGCCTAAGATTTTTTTGTGAGCTAGCTACAGCAGCCAAACTTAAAAAAATTGAAAATTTGGATTAGACACTCAACCTCTGGATGAATAAATCTATGTCAGATGGATCTCTTAAAGCACTGTCTACTCATCATCAAAGAATGACTTCCAATAGCTTCAAAGGCTAAGTCTTCCTTTGACCTTCAGGGCTAATAGAACAAATCTGATCCCATGTCATCAGAGCCAGCAAGAGCCATACATGTACCTTTAATAGGGTCTTGATTTGGGGCTCTGCCATGCTACTTGTAAGCTGCTGAGAAAATGCTGAACACCCTCAGACGCTAGGGATGTTAATGAGGGCCAAGTGCCATCATTATCTTTCAGGTCAGAGCTGCATGGACTGAAGGAGATGAAAGCAACATTTCTTCTCAAAGACCTTCCTAGTTCATTATGCTGTGCATTTCCATGGAGGAAGTATTGACCTCTCTACTTGACTAGGAATTGTGTCTTCAATTTTAATAGACACCAAATTTCACTGTAGGCATCTAACTGTCCACGTTCATGTGCATATAATCCAGGAGATAACTGGAATAAGTGATCAGATTGTTTTGATCCTGTTTAGGATATTTAATGACAAGTTCAAGCAGTAGAACATGTACAGGTATTCTTGCAATTAACACCTTATAAATGGATTTAATAAAAATTAAAATGAAGCAATCATTAATTCAAATTTATTTTCATTAGATTAATATAATTTTCAATTATTCATTAAATGTAATTAAAAAAATAAACTATGCTCTTCAAACGCCAATTCTGAGTTTTTACACTGGTGATTTTATAATTACAAATGAAAATTATTCTAACAATAAAGAAATTGTTTGCAGAAAGGTGTTAGAATTGATTTTTGTTAGACAAGCACACCAAATACATTTTAATAATGCAGACAGACTGGGATTGGACACAAGATCCGTAACAGACACATTTAAAGATTAGCTCCCATCCTCCAAAAATAAACCCCTTCTGTTGATTTTAATTATGAACTGACATCATTAAAAAGAAATGACCTTACACACTCTTGATTCAGATCACGTGTACTTTATATGAAATTTCATATTACTGCTAATGCATTGCAAATAATTACCTTATTCAACTGCTCAGAGGTTAAACAGACTTTTTTATACTTCATAAAGAAAAATAAACACCATCATGTAGACCTAAGTTTTTAGAGTAGAAATTATGTTCTGGTTTCTCTTCCCAATTCTCCCTACAAGCTCATGCCTTTTTAATGGAAATTACTCGTTGATCTTATGTGGAGAAGCAATTCATATAAACAGAATTTGTATATTAAATTTACTCTCGTTTTCTTTTCTGTTGCAAATCTACCTACCAGCTTACCTACCCACTCATACCCATCATTGATCATGTATGCTCATAGCTAATGCTCCTGACTGTTGGCTGCCGCTGAAAAAGCTGCACCACCAAAAGCTGGGTGTACACAGAGCAGCCAGAAAGACCAAGGAGCAAAAGATGTCTCCATCTTTGAACCCTCCAGATCCTGAGTTGCTTTTTTTTCAGACTGTTCCCAAGATGACCTGGCAGGAGACAAAATTGTGCTGCTGGATAGCCACAGCGGAGGTTGGCTGCACAACAGTGCTGGCAACATGCTGTCTCTCCTCTGCCCCACAGCACCAGGTTTGCAGGGGCAGCGCTGGGAGAGAGGATGCTGCTGCTACCATCGCTTTACCTCTGCACTCCTGAAATCTCCCTCTTCATGCACACCTCCATCACAGTGAGCTTCAGAGCTTCACTGCGTTGTCCTGACAGGGAGGAAAAGCCTGGCCAGCTCGTTTGCTCTGCTGACAATGTTTGTTCACACTTTGCTTATTAGTACTTTTTTTATGATGCACCCAGCAGTGCATAAAGAGTGTATGCTAACTTCTTAATTATATAAAGTTGAATATTAATTGATACAGTTAATTATTTATAATGCCTTCAAATGCCTCCGGCCTTAGCAAGGATGACATCTACTAATACACACAGGACCACTATATCTGCAGCCTGGTATGTCAAAGTACACTAAGGTCTTACTTAAAAAATCGATTTCTGTGTGTAAGACTGTGAGTGGGCTGTAAAGCACGGAGGACAGAGACTTTTTACGTTAACATATTTGGAAGTAGCAAGTCAACTCAAGTAATTTTCCAATGACACAAGTTAAATATGTAATTTTTATTACATCTTTTCAATAAAGCTTTCAAATATGTAAACTCTATAAAACCAAATAATAACTTAACATTAAATGATTTATAACTGTTTTGAAATAAAATAAGCCCTGCCTTTCTCTGCAGTCATTCTACAGTAACTCACTTAAAATCCATAAAGAAAGTAATGATGCTTCTTGACTCTTAATGTGAATTTAATTGTTTCTAAAATTAATTTATAGCTATTAGAACTGGTGTTTTGTGCAACTTACATTTATTACTTTCTTAATTTAGCTTTAGCAGAGAAATAACTTTCACCACCTGATAAAAGATTTGGCATTTTGAAAGGTAAGAGCTATGTTCTGTCATAAATAACATCTTAGGTCAGGACAACACTATTCAAATCAAGTCAAAGCAAAGGAGTTGGACAAAAAAAATCACCTCAATTCAAGGGCAAAATAAAAAACAGTTGACTGGAAAAATCTTTCCACAGCTTGTGTTAGCAATAGGATCTTCTGCAGAAGATTTGTCTGTGCTGGTGGGGATCAAATCACCTGTCAGGTTTCTGAAGGGACACATCAATCAGATTTGACACATTGCTGATTGTTCCATTAAATCATCAACGTGGTCCTGATTTGTCTCATCAGGTCAGATGAAAATTTTTTTGAGAAGGCTTGAGATGGTAAACCATTTTTCAAATTTCCTGATTAAAGGCTTTTCAAATAAATATGTGATTTTCATTGAACTAGTCTAATGGAGAATAAAGCTCTATCCTAATAATAAGGTATTTTAGAACAAACACTTTTGTTCTGTTAAATAAATTGAACCAGCACATGCACTTGTTTTTTCCTTATTCTTTTCTCTTTTCCTTTTCCTTTTCCCTTTCCTCTTCCTCTTTCCCTTCTCCATCCCAAATCTCCTTTATCTTTTATTTTTCCTCCATCAAAAACTACACAAAGCATTTGAAAAATCAAAATTCTTTTCCTGAAGTTCTCTACTAATAATTAGGTCAAAAAAAAAGAAGGAAAAAATCAAACAACTCTGAGAGCAAGAAACGTTTTAGAATGCAGCAGTTTCCTCTGATAAAGTAGCTCTGAGACATATATCGTATGACTTCATTATATTCCTGGATTTTCTATTAATATTTTGTATGTGCACCCAGAGCTTTGGATGAATGAATATTTAAGCAATCTAAAGAAATTAATACATTAAATTATCACTACTTTAAATATTTCTCCCTTGGTTTTCCATATAGGGCTATGGTAGTCTCAAATCCATATTTGAATAGATTATACTCATAGCTGATGTGACACTAGGAAGATAACTTACAGTAGGCATGACTTTGGCACCCCTTAGATGTTGACTTGAAAGCAAAGCTGTGACCCAGCAACTTCCTGACTTGAAGTGCTCTGGAAGATGATGTTTATGAAGACGGTATTCTTGAGCCAGCATGTCATGGCACATAACATTTTCTGGGTGCCTACAGTTAGCCTGCATAATATATATTTCAACATCTCCAACAGATATTTTAACTTAAAATCCCAGTCTCAGTTAACAACCACTAATATTTCTCCATGCCCTGATTCACTTTGAGTGAGTTTAATTAAAATCAATGGAGAACATATATAAATAAATTTTTAAAAAAAGGAAGAAATTTTGGAAGCTCTATAAGCATTTGCTCATGTGTCTTTTTAATCAGCAGCCTTTCTGAGGGACTGTCCTTACATCCACTGTGAGTAAACAGTTCCTGAATAATCAGGAGCCAGTGCACATAATCAGTATCGATACTGGGAACACTGACATAGGCTGATTTAAGGTGTGGGTAAAGAGGGTAATTATGCAGAAAATCAGCCTGTCAGTCAGCAGTTTCCCTGCTTTGCTTTTGCCCAAGGAGATAGGGACTGTCACTGTGGGTTTCTTAACTGCATAACTCTCTTCTATTATGAAGTGGCATCACATATATGTTCCCCAGAAAGCATGTGCACGGGGACGAGGTAGAAACTATGTGTAGAATTCTCTGAACAAGGAAAGTACATTCAATTTTCTGCCTAGCATCCTTCTACCTGCTTGTTGCAGCAGGAGCCCTGCAACAGGCTATGTGGGTATGTTTCATGGTATAGTAATTCTCAATAGCCAGCTGTCTTGGAGGCTGTGCCTGAGCCCAGCCTGACCAGTTTGCTCTCTAAATAATCTGTGTACTGTGTACACAATCTGTGTACTGTGTGCTCTGTCAAACCTCAGATGTATAGAATGCAAGGCAAAGCAAGTTGGAGAGTCCCCAAGATATCAAGACATCCATTGCATACCCACCATGTGAGAAACGAATAAGCCAAAACTGGGGTGTAAATTAGGAAAGCTGTATACACAAGAACAGGGAAGGACTTGTGGGTGATGTGATAATTGGACACCACCTTGGGCATAGAGATCACTAATTGATAGGGTTTTCAATTCTTGGAGAAGTAAGGAGGGGGGTCAGCAGAAGTGCCACCTTGGACTTCCAGAGTTCCAGACTTTGGCATATTTAGAAAGACTGGTTGACAGAGTCCCTTGGGAGTCAGTCCTGAAGGGCAAAGGAGTACAGGAAGGTTGGATGCTCTTCAAGAAGGAAATCTTAAAGGTGCAGGAGCAGGCCATCCCCATGTGCCAAAAGATGAGCCAGCAGGGAAGAAGACCCGCCTGGCTAAATGGAGAACTTTGGCTGGAAGTCAGAAAAAACGGAGAGTTTATGACCTTTGGAAGAATGGGCAGGCAACTCAAGAGCACTACAAGGAAGTCATGAGGTTATGCAGGGAAAAAATTAGAAGGGCCAAAGACCAGCCAGAACTCAATGTGGTTACTGCTGTGAAATAAAGAGAATAAAAATGTTTCTATAAATACATTAGCAACAAAAGGAGGGCTAAGGAGAATCTCCATCCTTTATTGGATGCAGCGGGAAATATGGTGACAAAGCACGAGGAAAAGGATGAGGTACTTAATGCCTTCTTTGCCTCAGTCTTTAATAGCAAGACCAGCTGTTCTCTAGGTACCCAGCCCCCTGAGCTGGAAGACAGGGATGGAGAGCAGAATGAAGCCCCCATAATCCAAGGGGAAATGGTTAGCAACCTGCTTTACCACCTAGACACACACAAGTCTATGGCACCAGATAAGATCCACCCAAGCTCACCAAGCTGCTTTCCATCATCTATCAGCAGTCCTGGCTAATGGGGGAGCTCCCAGCTGACTGGAGATTAGCAAATGTGAGCCCACCTGCAAGAAAGGCCGGAAGGGGGATCTTGGGAACTACAGGCCTGCCAGTCTGACCTCGGTGCCAGGGAAGGTTATGGAGCAGATCATCTTGAGTGCCGTCACATGGCATGTACAGTATAACCAGGTGATCCGGCCCAGCCAGCACGGGTTTAGGAAAGACAAGTCCTCCTTGACTAACCTGATCTCCTTTTATGACAAGGTGACCTGCCTAGTGGATGAGGGAAAGGCTGTGAATGTTGTCTACCTAGACTTTAGTAAAGCCTTTGACACTGTTTCTCACAGCATTCTCCTGGAGATACTGACTGCTCATGACTTAGACAGGTGTACATTTTCCTTAATAAAAAACTGTTTGGATGGCCAGGCCAGAGAGTTGTGGTGAATGGAGTTAAATCTAGTTGGCTGCCAGTCACAAGTGGTGTTCCCCAGGGCTCAGTACTGTGGCCAGTGCTTTTTAATATCTTTATCAATGATCTGGGCAAGGGAATCAACTGTACCTTCAGTAAGTTTGCAGATGACACCAAGTTGGGCAGGAGTGTTGATCTGCCTGAGGGAAGGTAGGTTCTACAGAGGGATCTGGACAGGCTGGATGGACAATCTAAGACTGATTATATGGTGTTCAACAAGTCTTATTGCCAGGTCCTGCACTTGGGCCATGACAACTCCAGGCAATGCTACAGGCTTGGGGAAGGGTGGCTGGAAAGCCACCTGGTGGAACAGAACCTGGGGGTGTTGGTTGACAGCTGGCTGAATGTGAGGCAGCAGCATGCCCAGGTGGCCAAGGAGGCCAACAGCATCCTGGCTTGTATCAGGAATCGTGTGACCAGCAGGAGTAGGGAAGTGATCATGCCCCTGTACTCGGCACTGGTGAGGCTGTGTTCAGTTTTGGGCACCTCACTACAAGACATCAAGCTGCTGGAGCGTGTCCAGAGAAGGGCAACGAAGCTGGTGAAGTGTCTAGAGCACAAGTTACATGAGGAGCAGCTGAGGGAACTGGGGTTGTTTAGTCTGGAGAAAGGGAGGCTGGTGGGAGACCTTATCGCTCTCTACAACTACCTGAAAGGAGGTTCTAGCGAGGTGGGGGTTGGTCTCCTTTCTCAAGTAACAAGTGATAGGATGAGAGGAAATGGCGTTAAGTTGTGCCACAGGAGGTTTAGATTGTGTATTAGGTAAAATTTCTTCATGGAAGGGTTTGTCAAGCATTGGAACAGGCTGTCAGGGAAGTGGTTGAGTCACCATCCCTGGAAGTATTTAATAGAGGTTTGGATGTAGTGTTTACAGACACGGTTTAGTGGTGGACTTGGCAGTGTTAGGTTACTGGTTGGACTTGATGATCTTAAAGGCCTTTTCTGATCTAAATGATTCTATGATTTTATGATTCTATGACAGTGGTTATGTCCCATTGTGACTGGCTTATGGAGTGAAATAGAAAGCTGAAAATTATGCAGATTTTTACTGGCAATGGCACAACAGCTGCCATTTGACTGCTTTTGACTGAGACTCTGTTTTGGCACATTCTTACCAACTTTAACTGAGCATATTCAGGCAAGACAGGCTCTGCCTGTGGAGTTCTACAAATACTTATCTCAGGTGTGGATCCCAACACTGGAACCGCTTTGGTTAAAGATGCTTAAGATTTGCTTCCCAGCAGCTAGGTAGATTTGTAAGTTGTTAAATCCATGCCTGGTATATTGATATTAAATGCTTGGAAAAGATCAGCGTTTAAGATATTCTTCTCAGCTTGAAAAATCATAGAAAACACAGCAGAGTGTTCACATCTGAAAGAGATATATCAGTGAGGAAGAAAAAAATGCATGCTCTTGTATCTGCTAAAAATCAGTGAAAGCGGTATAGAGAATGCCAATAAATGCCCAACAGCTTTTGTGTCAAACTTAATAGAATTTTAAACAGTATCAACTTTGTTTCCTGAGTGCCTTACACATATGCTTACAAGAAACTGGCTTTTTACAAAATTGACTGAGCATTATTGAAGTCTTAATTCTGGATTTTAGATGGAATAGCCTTGAGGTTTTATTCAATATAATGCATCTGAGAGTCCCCAAAAGACAGAACTATGGCCTTTGCTTCATCAAAGAGCTAGCCTGAGGTTAGGAAACAAAGAGAGAGTTACATGTAGTGTTATGTCAGCATTTTTGCCTCCTCATGCAATGCAATGCTTCACTGTTCTTGTTATGAACTGCAAAATGAACAGTCAGTTCCTGTTTGCATTATCTTGAATGGGAGAGTGACCAGTATTAGTCACTGCAAGAGTATCCGTGTCTCTATTAGAAAAAAAACCACATCTGGAAATATAAGAATAATATCTGTTCACAGCCTTGCCCGATTTTTGTTTAAAATACCATAAAAGTCATCACATTCAGAAATCTGGCTTGAATAAACAAGTACCTGAACATTAAAAGGAGCACATAAAAGCAATAATACTAAAAAGCCACGACTTGCACCATAGCTTTAGATTATGCAAGTTATAAAGACATTGGTAGTTTTTTCACCTACTTCTGATATAAATCACTGAGGAATGGACACATACTACATTACCCTTGTAACGTATGGATTCTTGAAACTTCATTCTAAGGATGTGCAGGTTTGTGCTCTTCCAATGCTTTTATCTTCAGATTTCATAGTTATAAGACGTGTTTGCATTTTAAATGATCTGATTTTCACTTGATGTTTGTTCGGTATTCACTTTGATGTCGACATTTTTACTATGTCATTTGAGTTATAATCACTCCAAGGAATTAAGCCATCACTTTGGTATTTTAAATGTTTAAATGACATGTGAAATAACTCCGTGAAGAAAGAGTAGCTGTGTTTCAATTTGACTTTGCAGCTGTAGCTGCCATTGTATATAAGCCCCATAAAAAGTACAAAATATTTGCAAGTCCAAATGTACAAAAATATTCTGCTTGGAACTTAATCAAAAGGAAAAGGAAAATAAATCACTGCTTTAGGTATATGTTATTACAAAAGTACAAACTGAGAGAATTGTTTTTAACACTTTAAATTGGAAATTCCAATTATGATACATAGGAATTTTACACTTTTCATCTTCTAAAGGACAACAATTTATTACTTTTTTATTTTCAGCTGTCATACAATAATTATAGTCTATTCATACATAGGATACTCTATATTCTACTTCCTGTTAAAGATATATAATTAACTGCAAGCCACAAATCATGATACAATGCAATTTAAGAAACCTGTGTAGACTAGACTGGTTAGGCTGGTACGTCATGTAGACAAATTCTTGTTTCCTTTAACTTTGTTTTTACATACTTCCTTAAATCCTATATAACCCTGCAACATTCCCTAGCCATTCCCTTCTTCCAGCCTCCTCCACTTCCCACCTCTGCTAACTCTCAGCTCAGCTTACCACTCAACAGGACTCCCAGTTCAGTCTCCATATCCCTGTCTATGTCCCTGTGCCTGTCCCTCTTGCTCTTGCTCTCCTTTTCCCTCACACACACATCCATCCCACTACTGACCATTGCAAAACTCACATGAATTTATAAGGCTTCAGCCAAATTTGGTGGAACCTGGCCAGGAGATTCAATTTACCAAAAGGAAGACAAATGGGTGGGCCGATGTGAAAAGAGGCAGACAAATGGACAGTATAATTACAGAAACCATGTTTGTTTGGGAAATTAGGCTAAAAGGCTCTTATATTTTTAAAGGCTACAGAAGTGGAGTTTTAAAGGCATATCAGTGCTCTCACTGTAGTCCATTTCCTATTCCTTTTAGTGAAAAATTGGCAGTACAAGAAATAAAACACAAAATGAAAGAATACTGATAAGAGACAAATACCGTCTTACAGAGATTGTTGATACCAGGTACACCACTTCGCCAGTGTCAGCTCTCCATAGGAACTATGCCTCAGGATCCTTATTTATTTACTTATTACATATTAGCAGTTTATCAATCACAACTGATCTGATAATATGTGAGCAAAATAAATTAAGGGTAGCAAAGGTACTTCATGACATTTCTGTTTATTCTTCAGTTCCAGAAAATGAAAGCTGGTTTGGAGGAAGAATGAAAGTTGGTTAGATATGCTATATATATAGGACACATACATAAAATGGAAACTTTTTTATATTTCTATAACAGATAGAAAAATCTATTTGCTTTCCTCATTTTCATTTAACAGGGATATTGGTATTTGTAATTTTGAAAAACTGTTTTGAAAGTGGAAGATTTCAAAGCTTTCACTGCAGATGGCTGCAGTCGGAACCCTCTTAGTCCTGGAAGACCCTCCCAAAAGCCAGTCTCTCTTACCAAGAATGTTCTGTCCTCAGGACTTGGAAATCAGTCTTGAGACAGAACACAGCTGTTATCACAACCACATCAAGAAACTTTTAATCCTTACCATAGCAGTGGTATGGTTCACTGGTTGTTCTAAAGTTAATGAAGGCTCTGGATTGTGGATGTGATGTGCTCTTAGGAACTCAAACCATGGACATGATAGACAACCATATTTATAACACACTGTAATCTACAAATTTCTAAAAATTTACCACAGTCATACTGTTCTTGCCGGTTGGATTAGAGCCCTGACAGACAGTGTCAGGAAGGATTGCCACTTTTTCCCTTTCTAACAATATGCCATGTGGGACATTGCAGGCACCTTTTCTCCGGGGTAGATGAATCTTCTCCTGCAAACCTCAGCAGTGTACCCTCAGCAAATTTGCAGATGACACCAAAGTGGGAGGAGTGACTGACATGCCAGAGGCTCATGCTGCCATCCAGAGGGACATCAACAAGCTGGAGAAATTGACCAACAGGAACCTCATGGCATTCAACAAGGGGAAGTGCAAGGCCTTGCACCTCAGGAGAAACAACCCCATGCACTGATATATGCTGAGGGCCACCCAGCTGGGAAACACCTTGGCAGAAAAGGACCCAGAGGTCCTGGTGGACACCAGATTGAACACAAGCCAGCAACGCACCCTTGCTGCAAAGGAGGTGAATGATATCCTCAGCTACCTTAGGCATTGCCAGCAGGTCAAGGGAGCTAAAGTTTCCCCTCTACTCACCACTGCTGAGGCCACATCTGGAGTACTGTGTCCATTTCTGGGTCCCCCAATAAAAAAGAGACATGGACATACTGTAGAGAGTTCACTAAGGGCCACGAGGATAATTAAAGGGCTGCAGCATCTCACGTATGAGGAAAGGATGAGAGATCTGGGACTGTTCAGTGTAGAAAAGAGAAGGTTCATGGGGATCTCATTGATGTATATAAATACCTGAAGGAAGGGCCTAAAGAAAATTAAGCCAGGCTCTTTTCAGTGGTGTTTGGTGACAGGACAAAAGGCAATGGGGCCAAACTGAAACACAGGAGCTTCAGTCTAAACATCAGGAAACATTTTTTCACTGTGAAGGAGACTGATCACTGGCACAGGTTGCCCAGAGAGGTTATGGAATCTCCACCCTTGGAGAGAGACAAAAGCCTCCTGGACATGGTCCTGGGCAACTGGCTCTAAATAGCCCTGCCTGAGCAGAGGGTTTGGACAAGATGATCTCCAGAGGCCATTCCAGCCTTAAGCATTCTTTGGTTCGGTGATTCTGGGAAACCTTTAAAAAAATTCCACTTGCATGTAGAATCTTTGCATAAACAGAGGAATCAGATCTAACCCCTATAGGGAATATAAATCTGTATTTCTCTATTTTTCTCTTTGTTCAAATTCTTATGGAGATGACACAAGATCAGGTGATAGATCAGGGCTCTCAGTAAACACATCACCACTAATTCCAAAGTGTCCATCCTCAGCACTTTCATTTTTATACCCTCACACTCTTTGGCCCTCCTTCCCATTGCTATCCGAGCCCTTCCATGCACTCTACTCATGTTTGGCAACAT
This sequence comes from Phalacrocorax aristotelis, assembly GCF_949628215.1. Classification (NCBI taxonomy): domain Eukaryota; kingdom Metazoa; phylum Chordata; class Aves; order Suliformes; family Phalacrocoracidae; genus Phalacrocorax; species Phalacrocorax aristotelis. The sequence goes on along the minus strand of NC_134278.1, from coordinate 29,343,573 downwards.
CCACGTGGCACTTCAACTTTTATCTTCCAATTAGCTAATACAGTCAGTTACTTCAAACTCAAAGTCTTGATGGTGTTCTGCAGCTGTGATTTGACCTACTACAGTCTAATGTTTCTACTAACTTATGTTAGCAAAACCTAACTTATGTCAACTAACTTATCTTAGCTTTGCTGTTTTAATACCAGAGTATGTCTTCTATCTCTTTCAAACTGAGTAAATTATACATTTCTTAAATAAGACTACCCATACGAAGATTTCAGGCAGAGTTAGTCTGGTGAAGCTGTGGTCCTGTATCAAAGCTAGACTTATTTATGAACAGGGAAGAGGAGAGCATGTCCCCAAATAAAGCAGATATTCATAGCGTTTTTCTCCTAAGTTGTTATAAAAATTGTTCCTAAATGTTTTTTTGACTGAAGAGATTAAAGAACTGAAAGCCCTTTTATATGTAAATGTTCTTATTTGTTTTGATTTTTGTAAAATGTTTAGTTTAATTTTAAGGATCATCATTTTTATAATTTACATAGTTGAAAAAAATTAAATGGAGCTGCTTTCTTTTCACGCCAACAGCAAGTGGATTTAATTAGGCTTCTTCCTTATTCTGTTTATGCAAACCACCAACCACCCCTAAAATTTCTGTATATCATAGATTATTTTTGTTTCTTCTTCCTTTCTTACTGCTCCAAGGTAAACAGGTTTTTCATTTGGTCATGTTTTATTTTTCCAAATATTAAGTTTTGATGTGAGGTGTCCTCATTTTACTTTCATAAACCTCCAAAACCCCTGCAATTTCATTTTCCTTTATTTGCACTTCTCATGTTTCTATTCCACAGTATAGTTATCTTTGTTAATTGGATATTGTTTTTCACTTTCAAGTTCTGCTACTACGGTTAAATAGTGCTTTCTAGGCTGAGCTGAGAATAACTAACAGGATTTATGCAGTGTCCAAACTTTTCATGCTGAGCACAGACTTAGCATGCTAACATTTCCCTTTAATATTTGTACAAATAAACTTAAACTTGATTTATTTTCCTCAGATATTGCTTAAAAAGTAATGAATAGCTCTAAAAAACAAATCTTGTATGAAGAACAGAAAAGACAGGAGCCTATTAGAAAAAAAAAAATTTACAACTTTAAAAAGAGATAGATCTTTGGGATAATCTGAAAAGAAGTCTCTCTCTGGTGGACTTAAAACAATAAGCCAAAGGAGTTTATTAATAGAAGGTAGAGAAATTAACTACTGTAAATGTACATCATATGCTGTACATGAAACAAAATAATAAATATATTAAACACACAAAATAAGATACTTCTTTAAGAAGATACCTATTTTCCTCACTTTTATGTTTTTGAGATTATGTTTGGGTTTTCTTATTTTTAATATTTTACCAGATTTTGTACATTTATAAATGGTTTATATGTGACCATTAAATATTGTTCTGAAGGCCACATCTCTGTTTTCTGAAGCATAGAAATGAGTAGGAACGGCCAATTTTAGATTAATCCAATTTTTGCCATTCCCAGTATGATCAGAGAAAACCACAGCTGGCATTTTGAGATTAAAACTGGAAAGCTAAGTGAAAATATGATTCAAATTAGAGTCCAGCAAGCAAATCTAGGAGAAGAAAGCAGAATAGTACAGTGGATTAAATGTTATGCGGCCAACAAGAACCTATATATCCTAAGCTATAAAAAAAATAGCAACTGCAAAAATCATACAGAAATCTTTTTCTTGCCCTAGTTAGGTTACATCATGACTTGAAAGCCATTTTTCATTGCAAGTTATTATACTGCAGATTGTTTCATTTTTATAAATAATTTATTATGATTTTTCCAACTTCCCTGTAGATAACATAAACTGGTGGATATTTAGCCCATAAAGAAATGCCTGTTGGTTTCACCCTATATCCTGTAGGAGTTGTCTAGGCTGTCATCCTTTCAGTTGGGTTAAGCCAGTATGAAAACACTATTTTTGCTCAAAAGAATTTCTGCAGAGGTCATGGTTTTTTCCCACTAACTGGAACTTTGGTCCTTTCTTTGCTCTGCTTCTCCTTTGGAACATATTGTATCCTAGCACTGGGCTAGTGGTGGGTCTTCTTCAGGCTATAACCAGCATATTCTCTCTCTGACTTTTTCTACTTGTTTTTCTATGATTTTTTTGGTTTTGTTTTTGTTTTCTTCTCTTCACTTTTCTCTCTAGACTGTTACTCTGGCACTGCCCTACAAAGAAAGGCTGTTTATGCTGCTTTTCCCATAGAAGTAAACCTTTGCATCTTCTCCTTCTCCCTGTCAGGTTCCCATATTCCATTCCCATTACTTCTTAAGCTTTTACATCTAGCAGAATTATATTCTTAACAGACCGAAAGAACTTGGTGGAGGTACACAAGCTTTTATTAATCAATAAAAATAATATTTTCTTAAGTTTAATTTTAATTTGAAGAAAATCATAGTTTGTAGTACTCTAATATTCTGAGAAAACTGTAAAGTTAACTTGAAAATAAACTGTGAAAGCTAACATGTATTATCTGTGATATGACTGACAGGCTAAGAACATCAATCGCCTCATGGCTCATAAATAAATAATAGACACAGAAATTATATCAGCTATTATTAATATAAGAATTACTTTTTCAAAGAAAGTTAAATCCCTATTGTCTACTCCAAATAGTTATTAGAATAATGTAGGAATAAATGCAGCTACTTTCATGTTATTTATGATTAATAGACCAAAAACATTTTCTAATTCAAGAAAATGAAGAAACTGTTTTCTGACCTCTGGTGAATCTCATCCCATCAACTTCTTGCACAGTCCCATTAAAATCTTCACATCCTCCTTTGAACTCTGGAGGCCTTTTGAACATCACAGCTTATCTTCTGTGGCACGCTCATTAGAGTCCAGTATGCAATTGGACCATCAGTGTCCCATTTAGAAGAGAACTTCTTCAACTGATTTAATGGCTCAAACTTTTAAAGCACTAAATGAAGTTTTACTTTCATCAAAATAACAAAGAAAAAACCATGCAAACTATATATGTGCAATCTAAGCTTGATGAAGGATTGCTAACAGTTAACCAGTCCTTGAATTCTACACCTATAGATGTAGAAGACTTCGATATTATCATTGCCCATATTCCAAGAGATCAGTGCTGGAATCTTATGGTTTCATCAGTGAAGCTTCATAAAAGTTGTTAGAGAGAAATCAAAAGCTATCTCATTTATCTGTTATACTTATACTGACACTATACAAGAGCCACCAGTAACCAACTCCTTAATAACATGTTTTATTAGGATAGCACAAAACAGACTGCAATTTTTTGACAGTGTACTTAATTCATTAATTTTGCATCATCTGTATTGTTCATAGTCCATGAAACCTCCCAGAGGACTATAACCATATTTCAACATTGGACTGCAAATCTCAGCACTGAGCTGGTTCAAGATCTAGGTCAAATATTTGTGTAAGCTGGCTAGCTTTTACCAAAATTATTTAGTGTAAATTCATTAAAAAAATCTGTGTTCTTGCACCATATTGCCACTCAAACTTCTTCTTGATCCTTTCCAATGAAATCAAGCAATCATAGGACGTCAGCACTGGCAATTACAAAGTTAAATGGAAAGGCGCAATGTTTCAAACCTTGTTCCCATCCATACCTACAACAAATACTGTTCTGTCTGTTACTAAGGAATACTTCAAAGCGCCATTTTTTTTCAGAACTGGAGTTAAAATTTAGCATCATAAATAAACAAGAGTTAATGAAAGGACTACTTCATAACCCTCCATATTGGCTCCATAAAATCATATATGAGGTACCTGGGAAAGACCTCCTTTCTTAACCTGTGATATTATCCACTCATAAAAGGAACCGATGCATATAATGCTTCTGATGATATCTGCCATATACATACTGATGCTTTCTAATTACACAGACACCCCTTTTTTTTTTTTTTGAGGAAACATTAATTTGAAGAAAAACTCAGTTACTTAAGCAATTTTAGTAACAAAAATCAAAGAGTGTATTGGTTTTCTTAACCTGAAGCAATGGACTTTATATTGCTATCAGTAAAAGTATCCAGGCAAAGAAACCGGACTTTTATCTAAATCATGTCAGTTCCATGGGACTGATGGAGTATTCAGGCACTGACAGATCTCCATGTCTCTTTGGAACATAACAGAGTTAATATTTTTCCTGGCAAGGGAAAGCTTGGAACTGTATTTAAAAAAAACACCTTACACAAAAAGAGCGCCATTCCCAACAGACATTTTTTGAATTAATGTAATCATGAGAGATTTTATGGATCTCTATTAGAAATTCTGAGAATTTAGGTGTTGTCTATCCCCTCCTAAAAGTGCAACAACTGATACAAATTAGTGCTGTTGTCAGCTGTTCTGGCAAAAAGAGGTGAAACTGATTCTAGCAAGCTCCTGCCATGCAAAGACCATCTGTTCTATCTTGCCCTGCACACAAACTGTTAGGCAGGAATTTGGAGGCAATCTTTGCAGCATGAACTCATCCTGTTGAATCCAAAAAGTTATGGCTGGACAACTGATGCCGAAGGCAATCCAGATATTCAGAGAATGGCTGGATCATCAGTACCCAAAGCTATCCCAGAACTTACAAACACAATTTAATTCTTTCCTGCCAAATCAGTTAAAACACACGTTAGAAAGCCACTTAAGCACCCAGGAATGTACAAGCTGCAAACCTATACCAATTATTGAAGGCTGAATGGATTAAAAAATTGCCCCAATGAAAATTTGAAGAAAAAAAGCGCTAATACTTTTATATAGGTCTATGTACTATTTAATCATATATAACATTATAAAACTGAAGATAATATTAATATGTATTATTTTGTGTAGGATATTACAGTATAAATTATAAGATAGGTATTCACCTACCTTATTTTTTATATTTGTGCTGTTAATGGCACTTCTAAGGTGTAATTCTACTGACTTAAGATAGGTTTTCTGACCTACCCATCTTAGGGTCTCTAAACTACTTGTTCCTCTCCATTGATTATAAAGTACAATGTACATATTTGAAATTAAATGAGATGAACCCCACCTCTGATCTTTTACAAATGCTATATATTTTGTCTAATATTCTTTCAGCAAGAAGAAACACTTAGGCTTTTTAATAATTGATACAAAGAGAATTTTAATCTCGTACCTGCATCAGGGCTGTTTGCACTCTGGGTTGGATTGCTACTTACATAAATAAGACAAATGCATCACCAGGTTTTTCTTTTTTTCCTTCAAATGTTGGTGGTGCTTTCCTTTACCCTTAACACAGGCAAATCAACCCTTTTGAACCCTGTCACCTGGCAGAAGTGATTATTGTCTGATTAGTCGTTGCCACATAAACGACAACATTTATGTCCAGTGGTCCAGGGAAGGGACTCTGAAGAGCATGTCCATGTATATAAACCTTCTAATTCTTTCACAGTTTTTTCTCCTTTGAATCCATCAATATTGTTTACAGGAAATGTACTCATTCAGGTGAATGTTTTTTGTCGGCACAACAGAGTTTTGGGTCATCTCTGTTTTAACTGTGTTCCTGCCCTGTCCACGCTGTATGTGTCATAGCCTCACTGAAGACCCTTGGAACTCCAGTGTGTCCTTCATTACCTCATGATTATTCATGGATAATGGAAGAGACTTCTACCCCTAAGACATCTGCATTACTAACTGTCAACTGAACTTAAACATCCAGCTTAAAAAAAAAATCCTATCCAGAAACTCTTTTATATTATGCTGGAAAAACTTACGAAGAAACTGAATATTTTTTTTCCCAACTGAACATAGTATTTGAATTCTCTCATGTTAGCTCACTACTTTTAAACCACCCTTAAATCAAATCATACTGGGTAAAAGGTAATTAATATGTTTATTTACCAAATCTCAAATAGTCAGCACAGTTCGCAATTTTATTAAGACAGGTGCATATGTATGAAAAGAAAGCTTTATTTAGGGAGTGTTAAGCTCCTCTGTCAAGGTTCCTTTCACCTGACATAATCCAGGTAATAAAATAATATTTATGAACCTTGCTGGGTACTCACCTGATTCTTATGCCTGAAATTCTATTCACAGAAGGAAGTCAGATTTGGATACACTTTCTTTTATGAATAGTTCATATTTTAAATCTTTCACCTCTGCTAAGCATTTAGTATTCATTTAAAAAAAACCAAGAATGTGCCTAGATCTTCTTTTAGACTATTATCTGTTGCTGCATGCTTTGAAAATGTTAGACCTTCAGACCAGTGTAAGCTTCACCCAAACATTTCTACCTCTCCAGAGTCACCTAACTTCAGACATCTACACTGTGCTTATCTGCCTCTGATCAAACCACAGATCCCTTTATATTCATCAAAAAAGAAGCAGGGTCTATTTTAAATGTGTTTTAGGATGAGATTAATTTCATACCCAGTCATATGAATACTGTCAGCTTATTACCAGCATTTGAGTGACAGTATCAAATTAGACTGATAATGGGCTCATTGGGATAATATCTCTGAGAGATACTAGGACTGTGAAGAAAGCATGAATCTTAAGTCTACCTGTTTAACATTCACCTTTGGGGGTTAAGGAAGTCACAATTCTTTCACACAGTATTCTGCGCTGCCTCCTTTCATCTGTAAAGCTGGTTGTTTAAAAAAAAAATTAAACATCTTGCTGCTTTTGATCTGGCTGCTTCCACTTTTGTCTTCAATTCTATATTGTCTATCACTAGTCATCTATCAACATGGCAACTTTGCCTCTCTCATCATGTGCAGTCTATCTCTAAACATGCCCTCCAGCTTGAGAAAAATACACTTCTTTTATTTGCTGGTTTCCATGGTACTTCAAAGGTGCAACCAGCTCTGTTATGCTGTCATTGTTGCCACCTTTGAAATAGTGAACGAATTTCTGCTCTGAGTGTGCAGCAGATTTTGGTTCTCAGAATACAGGTCACAGTTATGTTTGCCTTCTTCATTTAGATGTGCTATTTTGGGAGGACTGAGCTTTTACCACTACAATCTCTCTATTGAAGATTGGACCCTGGTGTCCATCTTTTTTGTTGTACCATTTCACACAAATATCTGCATGTCACAGTCATGTTTAACAAGTACTCAATGACTCCTCTTTCAATTACTTGACTTCCTTTTAGATGAAGATACAGTCCACCTCACACATCGTTGTCATATTTAGAGCATTACTTGGTGGTTTAATTTTTTTCTTTGCCAGAATTTTTGCCACCGTCACTTACAAGAGCTTGGGTATTTCCATTGTGCATATGTTCTAGAATTTCCAGGGATGCCGAATATAGAGAATATACAGTACTGGGCTCTTATTTAAACATTGACAATGTCTGGGGCTGGTCACAGGTGACTGCCAACAAAGTCTAGCAGTATCTGCTGAAACCCTACACAGGTGCTTAGGTCTTCTGAAAATCTGAATAGTACATTTGGAAATTCTGTGAATCCTCTGTGGAAGGGGGTCCATTGGTCCCAGATGTAGGAACATAAATGCCACACCTCTGGAACAATTCTGTAATGCTCTTTGTGGTAAAACAGGCATCAGCATCATATGAATAAGAACAAGTAGCAGACACGCAAGCAAAAGTGATATGGGATTGCCCAGGTTTTGTTACAGTGAGAGCAAATATGAAGCAGCTTCTCAGCTAGACACATAAAGCACACTGACAGTTTTTGCCACCTCAGGTGACGGTGGTTACCTCATTTACCTCATAACTCTCTAAGCATTACACACTATGTAAGAGAAAGTTCATTCTCTAAAAAAAAACCAAAAAACCCAACACACAAAACCAAAACCACAAAACACCTGAGAAATTATGGCAGAATTATGATTTACTAACAAAACCATAAACTGCCTCACTTTTGTAGAAACTCATTAGAATGATCTACACTCCAGCCTTTCCCTCTACAGCCCAGAGACTCATAATGGCCAATCCCTATAGTGTCAGCTACCCCACAACAAAAGATGCTAATTAACCTTAGCATCTTTTCAGGCAAGGTCCAGCTTCTGGTTCTGGTTGTTTTGGCAGAAAAAGTTGCTCTCTGGCAACTATCATTTGCAGAAAGTTTTCAGAGACCTTTTGAATGACTGACAAACCACAGAAATTTCCATATAAAAGAAGAAACAAAGCTAAAGGTGAAAGGGTTCCAAAGTTACCAGTGCCTCAGGAGATCCAGCATTTCCCATGCATCTTCAAATCAATCTCTACACATGCCAGCCAGGGCAGTATTACTAACCAGAGCTGACTGCTGACATCAATAGTTTCCAAAACTTCTGTGTTCTTTGAGGATGAACACAAGGAGAGCTCCATGCCAGAGAGAAAAGGATTAGCTAAAGTTGCTTTCCTTAGCAGAACTGGGGTGAAGGAGACTATGGATAATTTGAGAGCTCTTTCAAAAGATACTATCCTTGTTTTAGTCTGTGTGTCTCTCTGATCATAGCAATGGACTTTTATCTTGTTCTCCATCATCCTGAACCTGGGGAAAAAACTGCTACAATAAAAAACAGCCTCCTACAGACGTGGGTTGTTAGTTAGTCCTTGAACAAAGACAATCTATTCCCTAAGAGTTCTGCTGTTGGAGGGTTAATCTATTTCCATCTTTGTTCATGTAATGTTTTGTCAATCTTCTATTTTCAGCTTTATCTCCTCTTGTCAGCTATATAAAACCTCTCTGTTGCAAGAACCTTCTTCTTTGCATTTAGCATCTGATTTTATGTATTAGTCATTGTCTTAGAGTCATAAGGACTATTTTCATTAGCAAATGTGTACGAGCTATTTATGGTTTCCCAGAAAATTGTTGTGGAAGGTCATCTACTAATGCTATTCAGTTTTTCCAGAAAGACTCTTCCAGGGTTGCAAAGGTTCTAGATTGACCTTGTTTCCTGCTTATTGTCAACGAAGTGTCACAAGAGAGACGCTTGTTTGGAAACAAGTGGATGTAGCACCTGTCGGGCAAGTGTTATAATGGTTTATAAAATAGCTTAGGAAGAAAAAAACCTCTGTTCCATCAAGTATGTTAAAGCTGCCTGCTGTTACCATCAATACAATCATTTTGTAAGTTTAAGATTTTAAGTTGATTCCTTCTAATGAAGACCCAAAGGGAGAATACATTGCTGTTATCAAGTGATATTTTCGTACTGGCACTAAAAGATCTAGTTCTTTAAAAAAATGTTCCTTTCTCTCAGTTCCTTCTTAATAAAATCATGCCTAGGCACATTTATGAAGAGGTACTAATTTATCTGATGTATTTGGAAGTATCTGATATGTAAGTAATGTATATACCTAAGCAATCTTAACTCTCTGTGAACAGGAGTACAGAATTTACAGATTTTAGAAGACTCATAGCATGTACAATAATGTTGGAAAAGCATCAGGGTAACATAAGGAGGTGGAGGAGAGCAAAGGTTAAATTATAAAGAGAGGAATGCAGACAGTTATGGTATTGAGATCCACGGAGTCTCTACGCCATTAGAGAAATACAGAATAGAATAGAATATTTATGATATATAATACATATATTTATTATATATAATATATATATTGATAGAATAGTTTCTTCTGTGTAGGCATATCTCTCCTGCTGGGGTAACCAGGAGAGCTGAAGGAGAAAATAAACACTTGTCTAAACTCAGACCCCTGTTGTCCCTCTTGTGACACATTTGGACTGAAAGCCAACATTCAGAATAGCACACAGTTTACTGTACTCAAAAAAGCAGATTCTGAAACCAAAAAAGCCAGTTGTTTATAAGGTAAAGCACATAGTGATATTTCATCCACTTACAGTAGCAGAGGATGTAGCCCACTTAATCAAAAGGTGTGGTGAATCTGGAAGTGACAGCCAGAGGAGCAAAGGCAAATTACAATTTTTCATAACTGAAAGACCATCTATAACACATTGGGCATATAGGTGAGAGACGTTTAATGATAAATTTTAATGATAAATTTAACATCCAGAGAGGATATTGTCATAGTTTGTCATTACATATTTTAAGGAATTGGACAATCCACGCATATTTACATAGAAATAAATGTTGTATCAGGTATATGTAGTTGAAGTAAGACAATTTCTGCTACACTTGGCATACTAAAATCCAGTTGTTAAGCTGCATGAGTAGTTTCGCTATAATCAACAGTAAAGTTTGGGCAACAAATTATGGAGTAAAGTATGATTCAAGTGATTGAAAATATCAAAATTTTGTCCTTAGCTAGTAAATAACAGGAAGTTGTCATCGCCAGAGAAAGCATCAGCACTTTGACTGGAGCAGAAAAAAGCAAACAAAAAAAGACTCAGGAAGTATGTTTAACACCAGAAGGTTAAATAGCACCACGCCTATTACCACCACTCAATTCTGCCATCAGAAGATTTGCAACATCAATTAGCAATTGAGCAACTTGTTACAATTTCAGATAAGAAAGATGTGGCCTGGCAGGTGAAATTAGACATGTATGTCTCTTTTTAGGTACCTCTAACTCTCCGGGAGGACATTATCAGTTTTCTAGATTAACATTTGAGATTAAATGTGTCAGTGAAATATTGTAGAGAGAGAGTTATGAGGCACTTGGTGATACTTCCAGGGAAGACATAATTGCTGATGATACGATTATTGCTTCAGCTGATGGGGCTGAGCATGATAGTACCATGAGAACAGTAATGCTGAAAGCAAGAGATGAAAACATTAAATATCACAGAGGTAGAGTAGAAAGAAATAGAGATAATATATATGCTAGACCTTGTATGACTTCAAAGTGACTAAAAAAACAAAAGCTATTGTGATATGTTGATGAATCCCAATAAGGAAAATGAGAGGTCTTTACAAAGAAATTATGTGTGAAACATAGGCAGCTTAATAATTTAGGAAATACTGAGCTATATTTTTCAGTCATATGGAATTCAGTTTTTGCCACATTGAGGTCTTTTCCATAAGTCTTCATAACAGAAAATATAACGTTCTTCTATGGTGCTTACAGCATAGTTTATCCTCTGAGTAGTTTATAATTTTGAAGGTATCTAGATACAGACAAACAGTAATTCTCTGTTCCCACAGCTAGAAAAGATAGATTCCCTGTGGTTTGTTCTTGCACTCAAATACTGCCTTATTCAACACTTTCTAAAGGTCTTGTATAAAAAATACATCTACAGAATAGATCATAACTCATCCCACAGGACCACACAAAATATAAGATTGACCTTATTGTAGTAGGTTCGTCCAGAAAAATCCAGAAGACATTTCATCTCATCTTAAAATTTGAGGCTGAGTCAGGGGAGATGAATCACCTTCAGGAAATGCCTATTTCTCTTTGCTAACTATACAAGGAACCTAGGATGATTAGCTTTGATGTCAAACATTTAGGTATTTAGGGCAGATAAATCACACAGAAAGCATGTGAAGATTTAACGCCCTTTCTTTTCAGTATATATGTACAACACGGACAAAGCCATTATAATACAAGTTCCTCTTTGAGTATAGAGAAGTTCTAAAATGCCTCAACATTGTATTTCTATTCTTTTCCTATGTAAATTATTACTTTCTTCTGTTTTTCTTCTTAGCATGCCTCTGAAATTCAGTTCAAATTATACAAATTGTCTGCATAGTATTAATATGATTTTCCTATTAATCTGTGACAAGGCATGAAATTTAATATTTTCCCCATGACAAACCCATGAAATTTATCAGCCTAGCCTATGCTCTGTACAGTGAACTATTTATAATCTATGGTTGTTAAAAGCAAAGGAAGCTAAAATAAATGGATAAACATGCAGAACTTTTCTCCCTATGGTAGTTTTATTAATTACTTTTGTGGAATATAAGTTTCACATTATTCACAAAGCCTTCCCAAGCTGTAACCACAGCCTTTGTCATGGTACTGTATGCTATTAATATTCAACTAGATACAAAGCAAGCAACTAATTCTGAATGAAAATTCAAAAATAAAAGGAAAATATCCTCTTTGATCATTTTAGGTAGCACATATTTAGGATGGGATTCTTCTGCAGCTTCCAGACTCTCTTCAGTTGTCATAGGAACTCAAGGCATTCGCTGTGACTACCAGTTCTTGCATTTTTCTTTCTTTCTTTCAGCTGTCATCTGTTGCACAGACAACTTCAAGCACTGAAAAAGGCAAAAACCTGCCAGATTGCATGATTGGCTTAAAGGACATAAGAATGAACAGTAATCATTCTCTTTATTTGCTCTTTGGCACTGAGTGGGGCTTGCACCAGTTGCTACTGTTTTTCTCTCAAATCACAAAGTCTGTATGGTCAAGTAAGTACTTCAAGATCTGGGCTTTTTGAACAAGGACAATTCTTATGAAGCTTATTGAAAAGGTGGCAACACATTTTTCAGTCTCTGCTGCTGTACTTGGGGGTTTTCTTTGGGGGGTAGGGGGTGGGTGGTACAGTCACCATCCACATGCTGATCAGCTTAGACCTGTTTTTCAATATTTTCTTCTGCCTTTCTCTTTCATAATTCTGTAACAATTTCAGTCACTCTTGTATTTATAAATTATATTCTCAACTGATGAAATGGGGATTGTAAAAAAGCATTATTTGGAAATTTGAGAGATGCAGGAATATTAAGTGCACATTCTGAACGTTATACCTGGGATGTGGCTGTATTAAGCTCTCTAGGAGTTCCCTTTCCTTGTCATGACCATAAAAGTAATTGAGGGTGATTAATCTGGATTTTGACAGCCAACTGAGACATACCACTTGCAATTATGACTCTCACTTTTGTTGCCTATATCACATTTTCATCTGTCCCTAAGGCTTTGCAGAAGTGAGCGCCGAAGTGCCTAAGTGTCTTTCAAAAATGCAGTCTTTGTCTATATTCTGTCATGGTACAGATCCAAGATCACAATATTTTACCTATCTACATAGTTTGCATGTGAAATATTAATTTCAGTTGAGGCATCTGATTATCCTAAAGTTCCACTTTAATTTTCCAGCTGGTCTAAGGTCAAGTTTCTTATCCGAGGCCCAAGATTGTACTAGCAGCTTAGGCAGTGACTGGAAAAGAAACTTCTCTGCATTTCTCAGGTCTTCCTAGACTGCAGAATTTGGTATGCAACAAGGTCTGAATAGGAAACTTAGACTTCAGAGAAAAAAAAGCTAGAATTTTAAAAGTCTTTTAAACATTTCTACATTATCTATTTTTTCGTCTTAGAAATAGAATATAAAAATGTCTTATGTAATGTAATAAAACACTCCTCACTCATCCTGATTACTGTAATGCATATACACGTACATAAATCTAATATACTGTTGATAAAGTGCCTGAAATTTCTTACAGATAAAAAACTGATATATATATAAATACATACACATATATATAGGATAAGGGTGTTGCTTTAGGATAAAAAATAGCATAGCTTTCTATAAATACACCACAAAACTAAATATATATATACATCAAGATTAACAAATTACTGTGATTATTATTCAACGGGCATTCTCATGATGACCTACACCAAGCAAAATATCTAAAGTTATACAGGACCGTATTATCAGCTAATATAAAACCCAGCACTGCTTCATATTTCAGAGCAGATATTCCGATTTACCCTAGTGGATGATTTCTCATTAAGAGGGTTTGTTTGGTTGCAGTGCCAAACACTCTTCATTCCCCACATCACCCACGTTTTGAGACACTTTGCTCTTACCGTCTTCATGCTTGATGTATTACTGTTCTTTGTGAACCTTAAACAAAAAAATATCTGGGTTCCAAGTTTTTGAATCCAAAGGTCTTTAAGAGCAAGTCCTACTGCAAAGGGACCATAGTTAGGCAGTGTCAGGGTGTTATTTTTTCCTAGGCATAAACTTGCTGAGAAGAAGGGAAGAGGAAATGTTGCAGCAAACAACCTCTCATCGAGCTTTCATCCTTGCATCTTTTGCATACACACACACGCACACACACAGAGCTGCTGCTCAGTACTACCACTTCTCTTTATCTGATAGAAACTGTAAAATTGCTCAGCAGCCAGGATTATTTCACAGTGCCTATTCCCTTCCTCAGCAACCCTGCACAGCACGACTGCACTCCAGTTAAGTGACCTGTACTGGGAACACATCCCTGGCTAAGGGGCAAACCTGACAGAGGAAGAAAGCTTAGTCTCTCCCCAGTGACTATGAGATTGCATTCAACCCCAGGTTTTATTTTAAGTAAGCAATCTTCATGAATTAAAGTAGTGCTGAGTAGTGCCTTATAATTAATTTCTTCCACTTAAAATCAATGTCTAGGGTAAATGTTGTATTGGTATGTAGAGTTTTTAACAATATATACAAGCACTGAACACATCAAATAACCAAATAGTTTCACACAACTTCAAGCTCGCTCCAAGCAGGCTTGCCAAAGGCCTGTTTGGAGATGCTCAGACTCACAGACCAGAAGTTAACACATTTATATAAGAAAGTAAAACCAAGTGCTAGAACCCACATTGAAGATGTAGCCTGCTATTTATGGTGCTGAGCCAACTGAAAGTTATTGAAGAGTATGTGTTTCCAGTACCTCTAGGCAATAAGTGGATTAAATGAATATATAAAGCATGTGAAGCTGTGAAAGATTTTACATAAAAGCCAGAAAAATTCAAAACTGATGTTTCTACAGAAAGAGAAAATTGTTAACAGGAAATCTAACCTGAGCAGAAAAACGTAACTCTGCAATGCCATTCAAGATACCTTCCACTCCCCAAATAAAATCACTTCCCAAAAGGAGCTCTCATTTTGATTCTACTTCAAAAAACAAATCTAAAAAAGTGAAGATATGGGAAACTTGATCTATAAATAAATTACCAATAACTCCACTAAGAAGGAACTGGGGGTCTTGGTGAACCACAGGCGATCCATAAGCCAGCAGTGTGCCTGGACAGCACTGAAAGCTAATAGCATCCTCGGCTGTGTCTACAGAAGCATGGCCAGTTGATTGAGGAAAATAGTTGTTCCCCTATGCTGAGTCCTCATTAAAACACATTTCAGATAGTCAGTCCAGTTTGGGATCCCCAAAGGAGGTGGTGATGAATGTACACAAGTCCAGCAGCCCTGCTCCATCCAACATTGTCAGGGGCTGGAACCCTTGCCTTGTGAAGAGAGGCTGAGGGAGTTGGGTGTGTTCAGCCTGGAGAAGAGGCAGCTTCAAGGACATTTAAGCAGCCCCCCAGTGACTGTGGGGACGATGGCAAGGAGAAGGAGGCATGCAAGGAGGTCGAGAGACAATGACCATAAGTTGAAAAGGATGATTCTGACATAAGGAGAAAATTTCACGTTATGACCATGATTAAACACTGAAGAAGTTTCCCAGGGTCATTGCACCATCTCCAGTCTTGGAGATTTTAAAGATCTGACTGAATAAACCCTGGAACAACCTGGTCTCAATTCTTCATTGACCCTGCTGTGAGGAAGAGTGATGAAAGACCACCTGAGGTCCCTACCAACCTGAATTATTATATTATTTTATGATTTTGTAGGGGTCAAAAATTCATTACCATGAAAAAATATTTTTAAATTCACTCACCTTTTATGAAGTCACTCCATTTTAAGTGGAGAAAAGATACGTGCATGTAAATGCAAAACTGTAGTTTTAAATACCATTCCAACATGGTGTAAATAGTCTAGCTGAACTGTGAAACCTCTTGGATACTTTGTATCCACAACAACACAGAACATTTTTGTGTATATTTATGAATGCATGTGTGTACATATCTATGCATGCACCTTTCTTTACTCATGCAATAAGCTTGTTCTCCAACTTTTCAATCATTTTCCCTACTCATTCCACATAATTAAGATCTTGAATTGTGTATTCATTTCCAAAATTTTTCATCACATTAAAGAACAAGAACTTATGGTAAGTCTTACTGTACTTGCAGGGTACATTAAATCCTTTGGGCTTCACCGCTAGCTGCTTTTTTATTTATTCATTTATTTTTAATGAAATGGGCACAGCATGTATAATGATGTTTGTGCTGGAGGATGAAAAGGAATAAAATATGACCATTACATTAGAAATTATTTTGAGGTCTAATGCGAAAAAGTGTTAGGAGTCAAGAGCTGTATGGGTTTAGAGGGAGATCTGTTGGTATAAGCTGATGCAAAGTGATGCAAGTTAAACAAAGAACAAAATGTACAGTTTGCCATACCCCTCTTGAGTCTAAAATAATGGATTAAAATAAAACTGTAAGTTGCAAAGAGCTGAAAAAGATAATTCAGTTAAACAAATGTGAAATGAAATTGAAAAATTTAAATGTACCTCTTCAACATGAATTGTGTTAACATAGAAAAGTTCTTTTGTTGACTACTTCACAAAAGCAAAATTATAAAAACCAAGATTTGGATTTCAGTCATATAGAACAAGACTGAACATTAACACAAACTACCAATACAAATAATAATCATAATTATTCATTTGTGTGAGATGATAAAATAAAATGAGAATTTTTGGTCAGACTATATAGATAATTAAAATCAAAGTTCAGCCCAAAGGAACTTGAAATATAGTAGAAAGAGAAAGAAGGGAAACACTGGTGATGTCAGTTGTTAAAGGTTAAGAAGCAAGACAGCAGTTCTGCTAGGCCTTGAACTCACATCTCCCGGGACAATGCTGCAGTCACCAGCTTATGTTGCTTTCATAACAACAGACCAAAGCATTTAACCTTTCAGCAATGATGAGGAATTCTGCCTGCATAATGAAGAACATAAGATCATATCCCATAATCTTACTTAAGACACCCTGTTTATACAGAGGATAGAAAATTTGGCCAAAACTAATTACAACTCTCAGTTTCCCTGGAGAGTAGATGTCTATCACCAGCTTCCACAAACAGCTAACAGTAAATTATCAAAGTGAATCTTTTGTAAATATCTCACCAGCTGAAGTGTATTTGCATGCTAGTAGGCAGAATTCAGTAAAAAGATTAAAATAATAAGACAATCTGTGGAAATCAGTATAAGTACATGAAAAATTGTAAAACAAAAATCCTTCATGATCAGACATATTTGTCACTGAAAATGAAGTCCTCGTCATAGCTTCAATAACATGCATCTTGGAGAGCTTGGCTGTTAAAGTGGAACAAAGTACTCCTGTTGGCGGGACCTGCACCTACAGTTTTCATAACTATGCCATATACCACTCAGTTTTACCCTCTGAATAAATACAGAAAGCATTGGAAGCTCTAAGTAGTGCATTTGAGTTGCAACTATCTGAATGGATTTACAGTATGCTTTGGAATGATTTTTGACAAATCCCTTAAAGGACTCACAGAGTTACAGAATCAGAATGGTTCGGGTTGGAAGGGAACTTCAAGGACCATCTAGTCCAACACTAGGAGTCTGAGGAGTGCCTTGGTTCAGACAGGACCCCTTGCTTTCTAAACTCCTTCTCCGAGAGGAGTCTAGGTGCAGCTAAGCCCAGTTTTAGTCTCAGACCTGGTCAATTGTTTATTTTCTAAGGGTTGCAGAAGTAACCACTCATCAGAGTATTTGTTGTTAGTAATTAATTTGCCGGATGCCCTGGCTCTTGGTGTTCAATGAGAATGATCATGGCTAGATTAATGAATAGTACAATTTGTTAAAGCAGCAGATACACAGGTTCTTTGGATCACCGGTGATAAGATTGCTGGTTACAAGACACACACAAATATTAAGATGAGTGACACTGCTAGGCTACAAATGCATTAAGCAAATATGAAGCATTGGAGACTTAAAGTGAAGCTATAGAGAGGTTTCTAAGTTTTCCCAGGGAAATACTTGGTATAACCAGATGTTTTGATTTTACCCAAAGGTGTCCCAGTGGGGGGGAAGGAGGCTCAGCCCGTCGACTGGTCCCAGAAGTCAGGGTGGTACGTGATGGTATCTTCCCCAACACCCTCTTTCTCTTCACACATTTTATACTATTTTTTATCTTTCAGGTGGAGCCTGAGTGACTCTAGTCATACGCACCTTTATTATGATGGGTGTAGAATTTCCTCGCTTTACTTTTAAAAGCGTAGACTAGAAGAAATTCAAAGCGCATGCCCAGTGAGGGGTGGTTGCACCTTAGAGGCAGGTAACTTTTGGGATGGAGGTGTGTTTTGGTATTCTAATGATATTATAATAAGCAAAAGGACAGCATTTTGTCAAAAGTATGATGGACTGTTGGCCCAGGCTGGCAAATATGCAGCGTACCAGCTCCATGGTACCTCGAGTTCCCATTTATCCCAGAGCCTGGCTGCAATGTCTCCACACCACTCCACCCTCTGGATAACTCCTCTTAGAGTCAGCACGCCAAGTTCTCCTGGCATTGCCGACATCTATGGTTACTAGGATTCCTCACAGAGCCGCTGCACTTCACCCTGACAGCTTCTTCAATGCTGTACCTTTTCTAAAAACATAAGTTTAATTTCTAGGTCACCTCCAGTGATTATTCCACACCATCCCTGGTGGTGTTCAAGGCCAGGTTGGATGGGGCTTTGAACAACCTGGTCTAGTGGAAGGTGTCCCTGCCCATGGCAGGGGCCTTGGAACTAGATGATATTTAAGATGCCTTCCAACCCAAACCATTCTACGGTTCTGTGATTCTATGATAATATTAAATACTATTAGTCCCAGTATGGACCCTTGAGGGACCCTACTAGTTAATGATTTATTTTTGGACTTTGAGCCATGGAATTTAGCCAAGGAAAGCTAAACCAGAAATGTATTTTACTTTGTACTTGCATTTCCTACTGGATCTTAATTTAATCTAATTTATCACTTTGGGACATTTAATAAATTGAAATTGTCTTTAATTTTATAAATACTGTTATTGGTCTTGATATTTAAATACTCATGTCTTGAAGAGTCTGCTTTACCTGTAAGCAAAATATATCAATATTGTCAAATGCTACACTGCAGAGTTTATAAATATATTCAATAATGAGAACAAGCGGTTTGAAAAAGACGCACAAAGATAAGCTGGAAGGTATACAAACTTTCATTTGAAAAAGCACAAAACCTGAATGTCTTTCAGACTCTTATGAATACAAACCACCCATGAAAGAGCTCTCTGTGCACATGAAAAAGAGTATCGTTACATACACAAGAGGAAAATGGAAAAAGATGGATAAAGTGAGAATGAGAGATAGACAAAGAATTCTACAAAAGAGCAGAGTGAGGAAAAAGGATTACAGAAAACACTGATTGGAATACACAAAAAAAAAAAAGAAGAAAGAGACAAAAAAAGATGAACACTAATGTCTCAGTTTGTTCTTGCTGCACCAGTGCTGTGCTGGAGAAATCATTCTGGTATCAGGGGGTATCAAACGCTGCAAAACAGCAGCAACTCTGGACAAATGTGGGTTGGAGAGAAATGGAAGAAGCAAGAGGGTGAAAAGAACATACCAAAGGTGAAGTCGGCATGAGCACTGAATGAAGGAATAATGAACAGAAGAGAAGAAAGTCCTGGCTTCTGCGCCTTCCTCCCAGCTGGCACTGCCCTGCTGGGGCAGAGGGTGAGCGGCTGCAGCGAGGGCAAGGCAATCTCAGGGGAGAGGGAGCGCAATACACTGTAGCACTGTGAGAGTCTTCCCAGAAGGGAAGGCAAAATACTAAAGGCTGAAGTGCACTAAAGTATGCTCAAAAGCAGGTAGGAAAAAACAACAATAGAAAGCTTTCACAAACAAATACCGCTGACAGATGAGTACACTCCAGGTTGCACAAGTGTTTTTTAAGAAAAAATTTTTTAGAATAAAATAAATTCTTATTTTTAAGAATATTTTTTAAGAATAAATTTAAGAACATAAATTAATATACTGTGTTTTATTTATTTATTTACTAAGTGAACTGAACTGCAAAGGCATTCTTTTCTACACCAGCTAAAGTAGTGAAATTTTCACAACAACTTCAAATAGTAGAGCCCTGGATGGAATTAATTTCAATAAACTTTATCTTCTACTTTGTAGACATCTACACGTTTGTTGGCTGACTCACGCCACCTTTGAAGTCAATGGAGAAAAAATATTTCAGAATGAGAATCACCTTTCCTGTTTTAGAATTTTATATTATACAGGTACATGGTGGAGTGCCCTAGAAACAATATTTTACAAACTCTTTGCCCTGTATTTTTCCATAGAGATGTGGTATATTTATTGGATGTACAGTAACTGCATTTTGTTGACATTTAAAGTAACTTTTACCAGTAGCCACTATTTAGAATATGCAATGAGATATTTATATGGAAGACTATCTCATAAAAAGGATGATGTGAAAAGAGATTAGAAGAGCAAAGAAGTCATGTAGAACATTCTGACTTAGATAAAACCTAATTTTGTTTTGACAGGGTGAAATAAAACATAAAGATTTAATACAAGTAAGACAGTTGCTATATAAATTGCTTCGTATTTGTTCATTATTACATTCCATACAGAGTACTGGGACATCTAAAAGACCTCAACTGTCCCTGTTTCTGTGGCTTATCTTTCACTCACAAGACAGGAATTCCATGTGACTTATTTATTTAACTGTAAAGAAGTTCATCAAGGTTCGAGTGCACCAAAGAGCAGTCATATGCTTAAATTTAAGCACCTGCTTAAATAGTTTCACCGTGTGACAATCGACCTAAAAATGGTGATGCTATTTTGATACCTTGTGGGGACACTAAGGAAGAGTTAGTTATATGAAATAACCTTGGAGGAAGTTATTTATATACAAGCTAATTTTATTCAAAGTACATTGAAGGAGAGAGAAAAACTGCTGAATTACAAAACAGCAGACTTTTATAAACTAAGAAAAATTGTAACGGAAGTGTTCAGAGACTTTGATCATTATCACAGGCCTCCTTTGCAGCTTTTCCAATTCAACTATACCTCTTTTGAATTGGGGGCCAGATGTGTATTCAAACTACAAGTACAAAACAGTGTATCCTTGGATTTGTTCTCTATTCTTGTTTTAATATTTTTTTAACATTTGTTTTGACCACTTGGCTGTTCAAAAAACCTAGTATAACTTCAAGAAAAATTGAAGCGAATGCTTAACATGCAATTTGACATATTTGGAAAAGATATTAGAAGTCTGATCTGGTGTTAAGGCACCACAGAATGCATATTAGTGTTGAAAGTGACTGGAATGACAGGTATTCCCAATATCTTATACCTATGTGCAATATGTTGTGAAACTGAGCCTGGGAACTGCCAGCGGGAACATGGAATTAGGACATAGCCCCTGCTTAGGGTATAGAAGGATTTGGATTCACAGAGGATGGTAGGATTTAGATGTCAGTTCCCTGGCTAACCTAGGAACATTTAGAGTGCCTTGTGCTTGGCCATCTAGGTGGAAAAATGTCAAACTTCATTCATCCTTTTCCATTCGAGAAGAGCAAGAATTCGTTAAGACTGAAAAATAATAAGCACAACTATAAAAGATGCCCACAAAACTTAAGGAAATGTGATTTTGCTTGAGCATCTAAATTGAGACCTCAAGTTTTAGGGAAAAGAATTCAGTAAGTTCAGGATGGACTTCTTTAATGGGGAAGCAATACTGCCTGTATTCTTTCCCCATCAGGGAACAAGTACAGCATTGCTAATAAACTGGCTCTCTTCTTCATGATTTTTACAGATGTCACATGCATTAGAATAACAACTGCCCAACAGATGTCTTGGTTTAAGATGCCATTTTCTCTCAAAGACAGTGAATCATATTAAAACTTGTAAAAACTTCTGCCCAGTTAAATGGGTTGTCGAGGTTTTATTTAGTCTGCATTTTATTTAAATTAGTCTCAGGCCAATGTTACAGCCAAGGGAGGAAAATGTTCACTGTAGATTTTTAGCCTACAGAAATATAATTAATTTGTGTTTTTAAGGAAACCGCTTCTTAGAATTCTTTCTCCATCCATCTTACTAATCATTCCTTTTCTGTACATACAATGGAGGTCAACAAAAGTCTATATTATCTTTTCAGTTGCACATGCTTTACTTTGTCTGCAAATACAGGTATGATAAGATGGTAGTGTCAGTATTGTGGCTGCTCTGAATCTTTCCTGTCAATCAGCTTTCCAGGTCTTTTTTTTTTCAAGTCATGAGAATCAGTGAAGTAAGTCAACACTTCTATAATATATAAACAGCCTGAATAATAATATACATTAAACATACAGCAAGCAGAAAGTCTACAGTCCATTTCAATCTCTGTTCTGGGTGTTACATGCATTGCTCACTTAGTAGGAGATGATTCACCTTAATAATATTTACATTTGGCATTACTTGAGTGTTCAGTGTCTTGAAATGCAGAATTATCTTCTCTGAAACACAGCAACAAATAAAAATATAATTCTTCATTTCTATATCTGTGTCTTCAAATATCTATGTGCTTTGATCATATGAATGCCAATTCAAGTATCATTAACCATTTAGTCATATTCAAGGACAGGAGAATATGAGCTCTTAAAATCATCACACATCTAGTCTGTTTCCTCTGTTCAATCAAGTATAATAACAGAGAATCAGTTATGCTTGAAATCTTAGTGCAACAAAATAAACAACTGATTACCATAGCATTATTTTTCTTTGATATTGAAAATATATGCATCTGAAGTCTTTCATTTAAAAGAAACAGTATTTGTGGACTGTGCCCCACTAGAACTTTTCACACATGAACAGCTAAATTTGGCATTGAAACACAGTTTTAAAACCAGGCTGAGCATATTTTTTAGCATGTGAACATCCACAGCAAAGTGCTACCTTCAACAGATGTAAAAATATCCAGGGCCACTGCCTTTTGGTGGAAGGCCACTAGCTAATCAACCCACATTGACACAGGGTGTAACTGAGTTTCCAACATTCAGAGATAGGTCCTTGCACGAACACATTACTTACCAAGGTGTCATCAGTAATTAAATCTAGACAGGGGATGAAAACCTCTAAATTAGCAGTGTCACTTAGGACTTTAAACCAAGTATTTTCACAGCCTCCCTCCATGAGCTCTTCTTGCCTTCTGTAATCAGCACTAGATCTATTCACTTGCTCCCTGCTAAGCTTTTATCTCTATGAAGGGAAGGTGACAACGAAACACTCTCCTGCAAGATCCTCCTGGCAGCATTCCCCCAGAGCCTGCTGGACTGTTTTGATCCCATTCCATATGTCCACAATTTAAGTAGCGCTACAGCTGCCGGTCTCTGAATTGTATCATATCACACTGCAGGACACAATGCTGTAGTACCTGAGTTTCAAAGTAATCTTCTCAGCCTATTTCAATTTTCACATCACAGAGCGTGCTGCCTGGAACTTGATGATTACAGGTTTGTAAGGACAGGATCAAACAGAGGAAGACACTAGCAGGGAGTCAAGAGTAAGAACGTTATTCTGCAGACATAGCCAGTTTTTTCTTCTCCTTTGAATGAATTCAGTCATCTACAGCAACACGGATCTAAGCACGGCCTTGCAGATGCATATTACTGCAGATACATTTGAGTAAATTTCTTACGTGTGACTGCGCCCAGGAAAGCCATTTATGAGAGAGCTGTTTTTATTATTATCTAATTGTGGCTCTGGATTATTAAGTGTGGGGACTGAAGAGTTAAGAATATCTTTGCAATATATAAAGAGGTACATATATGATAATTTACTTGAGCAATAAATCTATCAATTATTCTGTCTGCTGATTAAACACTATGAACACTGAAGAACCAATATATTTTTCAGGGCAATTCACTTTCATAAAAGGACACTAACTGCTCTCTTTTCCCTGAAATCTGTCAAATGTTTTAAGCTCATATTACATCAGCATTTTAGTAAAATTACTGATGGTTTATAGCATAAATCATAGTTCTTTGACAGTGAAACACTCTGTCATGTCAGAATACTATTTCATTTACATGTTTATTTTCTATTCAGAGAAAAAAAAATTACCTGGTGATACCACGGCCATCCCTCAAAAATTTTAATAGATATTAGTAGCATTAGATAAATAAAACGAGAATACATTAAAATGTTTCAACTGGCAACAACTGACATGGATATATTTATTGTTTTTAAAAAATCTAACAAAATAATAACATAATAAACATTCTTATAAAAGACATAAAGAGTACATAGGTCTTAAAATAAGTTTTCACCACTAGTTGTGTGACTACACTAGGGAGAGTGAGATCCTTAGTGGGCACTTTGTGTTCTTTTCCTGGTCCTTGGTACCATCTGTACAGGTATAAATAAGAACTGTTTTTCTCCTGTTTTCTTTCTATTGTAGGCGGTTAGTAGAAAGAACATAGAATATGGAGCCTTGGCTTTAACCAAGGTGTTTACTCTGCCTGCACTGCTAGTGATGAAATAGTTTCCACCCCTTTCCTTTCCACTCAGAGAAGAGAGAAAGAAGCACAAAAGGAATCATGCTCGAACAAATTATTGGGGCAAATTATTGGATCGCAATTAAGGACTGGGTTCTGACATCCTTCCTATTCAATTTTCTTCTTCCCTATTTCATTCATCGTCAGTACCACCATAATACCTAAGAATCTGTCTCTGGTAGATTAAATAATACTATCAACATCCTTCAGGTATTCCCCTTATCTTTTCAAGACCATGAGTGTTGGTAGATCAGTGTATTGTATTTTGGGATCTTTTACATTACATGTATCAGTATCCATCTATGTACCTACTTATACAGCTATACATGGACATACATAACCACTACTCTGAGTTAAAGGCTCTGTCAAAGGAAAGTGTAATAAAATAAAATAAAAATTATTCTGTGATGGCCCTGTCTCTAGATGGGTGTTTTCTACAGTTGGAGACTCCTAAGAAAGCTGTCTTTGCTGTACAAAGTAAGTTTAACATTACTGGAAGTCTTAATTTTATAAATTTTTAGTATTTAGATAAACTGAAACCAGGCTATCAAATGCCTTGAGTAGCACCTTTTGGTGTCAGTCCTAGTCAGAGTTCCCAAGCTTCATATCTAGACGCATCAATCAATTGCAATGGCCAAGTCATAAAAAGGCACAGGTAGCTGTGACCAGTTTATAATCTGCCAGGATGAACCAGACTTTCCTAGCCTGTTGGAGTCTATAGAAAGCATTACTTTTGGGCATTACTTCTGGCCACTCCATGGAAATGAGACATCAGTGAGAAACCAAGGACATTTCTAACACATGATCTAAACTGGGGAGCTAAACACATCTCCAAACAAAGAAAATAATCCTAAGGTTACAGACCTGTGAAACGTTCTTCTCCACCCTCTTCACCCCCCTAACTTATGATTACACAAGGAAAAGCCCATTTTTCTTTATCATATCTCATAGGCTTCTTGGCATCAGTGACAAATGTGGAAGATAAATCAATATCAGAGAGAAAATAACTGATGTTAGACAGCGATGAAAGGACTATGCTGCACTGTCCATAGCTGTCCAGTAACTCGGTATACACTTGAGGCCAGAGGGTAACTACACACTATCCTGTCCTCAGGGCTAGGGTCTGCTGTCAGTCTACCCTTGAGCAAAGAAAACAGTAAATTGTTTCATTCCAAAATTCACTGAGCAGTGCCAAGAATAACATTAAATGTTAGTGGTTGTTGTCTCCATCTATCTCTAGTTGTCATTACACATGATGAGTGATTTTTGTGATTTTTGCAAAAATTGGTTAGCTTATGGATGGTATAACTATGGAAAGTATAACCAAAGTCTCAAAAGTGTCTGAAAAAATGGCGGGAAGATACTTTGAGTTAAGAAAATCTGAAGAATGGTAAGTGAAAGACTTAAGGTGTCTATATCTGAGATATGTATATGTGACTCTAATGAGATCCAGATACTATATAACCAAATCAATTAATACCTCAGTATTATGGACGTCATCCAAAACTAAATGGACTTTTTCTAGTACTCTAGTTTTGATGTGATAAAGTATTATTTTAGCCCTAAGATACAGGAGATAGAACAGCAAGTCAAAATGATAGAAGAGAAAAATAAACAGTATTTTTTTAGTATCTTTGACTCCTGTAGCTTTGCCATGTACCCTGCATTCAAATAAATAGGTTGTTTAATGAAGGAAGGAATATGTGGTTACTTGGAAGCTTATTTGGCTCAACACTTCATCCTTTCCACTTCTCTAGCACCTATACTCCTTTCTGTCTAATGAGGTTTGCATGTGGTGCTATTTATTGAAATAGGAGTGCTATTTCAGGGGAAGTTTAGGTTGGATATTAGGAGAAACTTCTTCACCAAAAGGGTTGTCAAGCATTGGAACAGGCTGCCCAGGGAGGTGGTGGAGTCTCCATCCCTGGAGGTATTTAAAAGAAGGGTAGATGTGGTGCTTGAGGATCTGGTTTAGTGGTGGACTTGGCAGTGATAGGTTAGCGGGTGGACTCGATAATCTTAAAGGTCTTTTCCAACCTTAATGATTCTAAGATTCTATAATTTATAGAGATTATTTCAAAATCCAAATATTTTAAAATTAAACTTAGATCCTGAGAATCTGAACTTAAGGAAAAAAAGGAAGATGTGGATTTCTGAGAGCTGAGGCTTTGAAACATTCAATATCAGTAAGGGTAAATTTTTTTTTAAAAAAAGAGGAAGCTAACAACACAGAGTCATCGAATAATGCTAATTAATATTTTTAAAAAATGAACCCACCACTATTTGAAAATCAGCATTTATACAGTAACAGTTAAAAACCCTGATTATCCATGCATGAACACATCCACATACATGGTGAATTAAATATACTAAAATGTATTAAGAAGCTTTATTATTTTACTTCTACTAATATTTCACTTTCCTTATGCAATCTTGTTTCTTACTCTGATTAAACTTTAAAAATTCTGTGTGACCAGTTTTTAGGTAAAAGGAACTTGCACTTTTCTTAAAGGTATGAGATTTCTCTTAGAGTACTTACTATGGGAAGAAGAAGGAAGATATCAAAGTCACAGTGACTTTTCAGTTGTCTAACATTCTGGATCAGATATACCTGGGTGTCTTACAAATATGTTCTTAATAGTTTTGCAGATCAACTGAAATAGGAAGGAATGAGTTCTATTTTAATTTGAAGGGCAAACTAACTCGAAGAACAAAGTTGCAAGTTTTGTCTGGTCATATGGAATGCTACATATATTTTTCAAGTTTACCGCTTACAGGAGACATGCAAATCTGGTTTTCAATGGCAAAGACATGTAATCTCATTTGTCAGAGCGCAGCTGCCTGTCGTCTTAGTGAGAAGTTAGACTGGAGGTGATATCTCATGCAAATTGACAGCCATGTGTTGTGGGGGTCACTGGCACTTTATGAAGTAGTTAGAACTTGAAAGTACTCCTGAAAGCCTCAGAAGAAATGCCCTATCTAAGCAATATAAATGGCGAAAGTTCTATGTAGTTTGCTTTGGGATGAAGCTGTGTGTTACACGTGTCTCTCACTTGCTCTTTGGTAATCTTCCTTACCTAGGGGGATTTAAATTTGCCAGCGACAGCCACAGTTTTGTAAGACCTTTGAAGCAACTGCTGTTTTCAGTTGTGCGTTATGCAACAAGAAGCATGTCACTGTTATTTAGCAAATAAGAATGCATAAAGCAATATATGTATACTATTATAGCAATAATAGCTTATTGATTCCAAAGTAATCTATGACTGAAGGATATTAAAATATGAAAAAATATAGTGGGAAAATTTGTTAATGCTTCTTCAAAGATAAACAGAAATTCAGTTTTCTTCTTCAGGAACCAGAAAATTCATGCCTGATTCTGAACAACAATGGGGAGAAGGGGACCTTAATGAAGACATCACAGACAAAAGAGCCATCAGTGAAAAATATCTTTATGTGCCTGATCTTCCCAGTCAAGAAATAGGTGAGAAGGTCTCTCAAACAGTTAACAACAACCCAAGGAGGCTCAGGCTGAGTCATGTGCCCTTCACTGGGGTTCTAACCTAAAAGGGAAAAAAAACCCAAAACAAACCAAAACAAACAAAAACAAAACACAGAACATCTTGTTAAAGAAATAGCTATTCAGCCTTCTTGGGATGAGACTAGCTGACAATCTTTCTGAGTTTTGTGGGGGATTTCTTTGGGGGGAGGCATGGTTTTGTTTGTTTGTTTTTATTTTTAGAAAATACAGAATGTCATCCAATTTCCTCTGGAAGGTTGACCGGTTAAAAATTACATGAATGTAAATCTAAGCAAGGCTGATAATCAGGTATATATTACTGGTATTCTTATCAGCATTTTGTCTATTGAAAGTGACATAATTCCATGGATGATAGAAATAGCAACATATCTCAATTTTACTTCTGCCTTATTAACAAGTTAAGACTTTTTTTTCTAATTAAACTATATTGATGAATATTTTGGTTTCTCTGAAGAAATGCACGTACCTCACTGCGTAAGAGAAGTATTGACTTTGGATATCTCTCTGTTCATCAGATCAGATTTTAGCCCACAAGAAACAGGCAAACTATTAGCTTATTACACTAGTGTAGCCTACTGATATCAACATTGTGATTCTCTGCAAAGGTGGTGGCAGCCATGTAGTATTACAGCTGAGAATGGTATATCCGAATTCAGCCAGGTATTATGATGCCTGCAAAGGTATCATAACAAAAAGCTTCTGCTTTCCTTCTCAGTTCAGTCTGGGAGCAAACAATCACCATGAACTAGAAAGACAGAATAAAGGCCAGTCATACCTACTAAAACATTCATTCATGTTTTGCACTTCACACTTGTAAACCATAGTAAAACCTTTGGTAACTTCCAGTTGTTTTCCATTAGAGACTTGGTTTATCTTTTCCATCATTTTTGTGTTGATGCAGTTCTGGGGTGTTTTATCAGTTGAATTATTCTTTCAGTTTTCCTTTAGGATTATAACCTTCCTTTTCATCTGCTGTTACTCTATATCTAGTCTTAAGGAACATAGCTGCTTATTATGGGAGCTGGGAAAATAGAAGCTTTTAGTTGCAGTTAACAGAGAGTTAAGCATTTGTACTGAACATTATGGACATGTCTTTCTGTTCTATTTTCTAATAGAAGAAATTAAAAGACTGTGACAGTATTAACTAGATCATTAGACAAACACAATAAGAGCAAAAAAGGCAGAATATAGTAGAAACTAGGGAAGAGTGATGATGGCTTCTCAAGACCCACAGACCCATTCTTACAATTTGCCACAGAATATTTATTTCCTCTGGCCTGTTATTCCACTGAGCAGGAAAGTAAAAAGCTTACAGTGCTGAGGCTGATGATCTAATATTTGGCTGATATGGTGCTGAATGTATTGATCTGTGGGTAACAAATTTCATGAGCAGCCTTTGAAATCTTTTATAGGACACTTTAGAATTTTGTTCCAAACCAATAAGCAGCCTAGATCATATATCATTTAGGATGAGCTCTCAGTCAGTGAGTGGTGAGACAATTAAAACAGTCAAAATTACTATTACTTCAAGATTTTGCATGCTTATTTTTCTCATCAGCCCAAAATGGACCATACCAAGGAAAATATACTCAGGACTGATGCATTTTTTCATACTCTTAAATAACAGAGAGGCCTTCAACTGCCAGTTGTAAGCAAATGTAGCAAAGGTTTCCATCATTGAAACAGACAGCCTAAACTGTAACAAAATGCAAATACTTAATAAAACCAGGAAACAATATGCCATACATGTCACATATTGAAAGATCTACAGTTGCTCCAAGACAGACATGTTCAGACTGTCACACGGGAGCTTGGAGAATTTCCATCCTCAGTGGGAAAAAAACCAAAATGAAGGCAAGATTTTTGGGAGTCACTCTTCCACGGCTATGTCTCACAATAAAACTGAACCCACCAAGTTCTTCTGCCTGTGGAGTTTTTTGGTAATCATTATGTGACATGAAAAAATACCCCAAACCTTCTGTGGTAGAAAATTTACATATGAATTTGAATTTCCATCGTTTATATTTCTATTATTTTCTAAACTAAATATTTAAATTCAGTAATACTCATGAGCCTAAATACAGGGATTTTGTACAATTTTGGACACCTTAGCATATAGGAAATATCTGCATGGGCCTGACAGACGAGAAACAAGACTTGAAAGAAAAGTCTCCACTTCTGGACTTGCAACTCACCTTTCAAGGAAACCTAGCAAAGATTAGAATTTCAAAGCTCCTAAGCAACTTAGAAAACTAAGGCCACTGGCTTTCAAGCAATGTAGGCTCTTGGGAACAGAGTGTGTAGGAGAACCTAAGGGCCTAAAATATCACTAAATCTATTTTTTCTATATCACAGAAATCTATGTAATTTTCTTTGAGTTGCTTACTCTCCTGGTTCATCTGGAATTGAAGAACCAAACTTTAAAAAATGAGGTGGGTCTGAAAGTAGTCAGGTTGCATTCCTGTATGACCTAGGGCAAGATATTCATATTAACAAGAGTTAATGATGAGAGCTGAAGATCTTAGAATATCTCACAGACTATTTACATCAAGTTAAGTACCCAAGTTAATAAATTCAGCTCCTGATTTTAAGTAGACTCAAGTATGTACTCAACCTTAGGTAACTTTGTGAAATGTGTGGAACGATGCACATAACTTACTTGCAGAAATATTGCCAGGACAAGGTCCACGGTCTTCATCTTACTTTCTTAAACCTGCATTCATTTTTTTTAATAATTTGAGATTCTTAGAATAAGAGCTTTACTTAGCTCAAATGAAAGTGTCGTATTTTATGAGACTGAGTCGAAGTATTATATCATTGAAAATAACAGTTGGATGCACCCTACAAATGCACATAATTTTGAGGCAAGCTGGAGCTATATTATGACTAAGCTTACAATATTATGCAGGATACTTCATTCCCCCAGTGCAGGCTTGTTTTATGCATTGGGAATAAATCTGTGTCTGAGACCTTACACATACTGTACATGCTACACTGAGTGGTCACAAGTTGTTTCCTCCTCTAGCAGCATGAGGGTATTCAGGTATCCCTGTGGTCCTGGGGAGAGTGCAACGCCATATGATTTAAAGGGAAATGTATAGTTTAATCATTGATGAATGCTACATTTGGAATTTAAAGGGAATTATGGAGCTTTGCAAATCTGCATGTCATGCATTTCTTAACAAATGGTATGGCATTTGCTAGAATTATTTCAGACAGCAAATACTTCCTCTGTAACAACTACTGCCCTGGGCCTAAAGTAATTTATTGAACATCCTCCTTTAAAAATGCTACAAAAGCATCCTTCCTTTTATCATTTTAGTACCCAACCCTTCCACTTTTGGATTTGCAAGGCATTGTATGCTTTGTCTTATACAGAAAAGAAGATATCTTTTCAACGATGCAACCTACAGGAATGTTCAGCCTCTTCTACAACTTGCCCTTTGAGTGATTCTTTCTCAAAGAAACTCACTTCTTCCATCCGTACAAGAGAACATGTACAGAATTCAAGTGTGAAGCTAGAGCCATCACAATGTAGTTCAACTGACGAAGCAGTGGTTCTCACCTTTCATGGAAACCTAGCAAAGATTAGAATTTCAAAGCTCCTAAGCAACTTAGAAAACTAAGGCCACTGGCTTTCAAGCAATGTAGGCTCTTGGGAACAGAGTGTATATATATTTTAGACAGAAAAAAATGATGTTTTATATACATACACACACCAGATGATCTTTTGAGGTCCCTTCCAACCTGGGTTGTTCTATATATGCATACTTAGACAGATATAGGTATATATAAAAATCATCTAATATACAGTTAGTATATAAATATATATAAAAGCACCTGACTGAATTAATTAATATTTTATAGTTACTATGTCTTGATTATATGATCAGACAATAATAGTAATTTTCCTTTTATAATTCCTAATAGGACAGCAAGTAAATATTCCTGCCTCATTAACATTCTAAACACTTTGTGAACTTGGTTTTCAATCCTTTTAGAAAATTATATTTAGCTTCCTAAGTTAGTAAGGAGCTTCTGAATTTTTTTAAGCAAAGACAGAAATAAAGTCCAACTGATCAGTATGAACTGAGAACTGGGATCACTATAGTCACTTTGTTTTCCCACTAGACCTTCAGCACAGAACTTGTAACAAAACTGTTTTTGATGTTGTCATGTTCCCACGCTGGTGAATCTATAAAAGTAGTAACTACAGATGGTGCCCATAATGCATTTTTATTTGGAACTTAGTGAGGCTGCTGGAAAGAAGCTTCTCACATCCAGGGTTGGAAGGAACAAAGGGAAGACATTACTTACTAGGTTAAGACTGAAATTCCCAAAACCTCTGGTTTGATGCTCCAGCCTCATTCTTTCCCTAGAAACATTATTGCTCTGCTCAATCCTTTCCCCTATTCCTCCTCAGTGCTCAGCTTCTTCCCTCATTGCCTCTGCTTAGTACCTGTGGGCTAGCCATAACCTTGCCAGGGGAAAACAGGAAAATTGGGAGACATACATAAATATGATGAAATGTTTTTATTCTTAAAATAATTTTGTAGCCAGTAGTTAGGAGGACATAAAAGGAGCCTCTTCCCTCTTCTTATTGTAACTACTCCTCTACAACGATCAAATACTAAGAGCTTATTGCAGTAATTGTTCAAGTAATGTACAGTCATTACAAGTATGGATTGTACTATAGGATTGCTCCCCTATTGTAGGAATTGCATGCCTGCCCTTAGAAGAATGCGCCTTCATTGTAGCTCTGTGGAATTTCAGCACGTAGTAGCCATCTTAACAAGAGTAAAGCTAACAGAGATGCTCTTCCACAAGCTTTTCTGAACTTGCTTTGGTGGGACTTTAATAATGTTAATGAGACTGAAATCAGCCAGAGTAACAAAATTCTGCAAGCATTAGATCTACACGGAATTGAATGCACGGAATCTTGTTTCCTCTTTGAACATTTCAAGTAGTACAAAATTATGTCATGGTCTCCAGATGATCACAAGCCTAAGATTAGAAATGGCAGCCTTAGACTTCTGGGAATGTATTTCTTTTATCACAGTTAGTCTGCTAAGATCAGTAGACATTTCTATTCTTTTTCTAGAAACCTCATCTGCAGCAATCATGTCTCCCATTATGAATGAACCCAATACAGTTGCCCAATGTCGTCTTCCAGAACACTCAAAATGAAAACACCAAATACATGCCTGGCTGCTGGAGGCTGTGGAGAGGCCCTCAGACACAGTAAGACTGAGGCATCAGGGAGAAAGGACATGACCTTTGGTTGAAGCTACTGCAGGACTCCTTGGACATTATACCAGTTCAAGCTAAAAGGTGCTCCTGCTGCTATATGGAAAGACACATGCTCAGGGGTCTTACCTTTGTCCTCCAGTCCTGTCTACATATTAGATTTTCCCCTCCACTGTCTCTGCCAAAGATGATCCTTGTCAGCATGAGTGCTTCACTGAAGTGCACCTTCCAGCCTGAAGAGAACAGCTCTTACTGGGAACACTGTGGGAGCAAAGAGGGAGAAATACAGAACTCCCTGTGTACACCGGGTTTCTCTGGAGATAGTGCTGGTCACTTCCCAGGACATACTTTGCCATTGAAGAAATACCATAAAATCTTCCCATTATTTTGACTTCATCCATATTAGGATAAAACAAACCATACTCCAGAGGTGCCTATTTCTCACGTCATTTGGAAACCAGGGTAACTAGCACAGAGTCAGACACCTGACTGTTAGTTGTGTAATGTTAGGTGAGAAGAACACCAACATTAACAACACCAAAAGACTGAAGATCACAATCTAACTGTTAGGAGATTATGGCTTTTGCTACATACACAGGCAATATCAGAAGCATTTTACTCTGTAAATGGTAATGGCTGATTAAAAACTTGAGTGATATATGTTCAGCAGCCTGTTCCTTATTTCAGATCTGAGTTCACAGATCTCTTCCTGTGATCTCAGTGAAGCTTTTAATTGTACCAAGCATGATTAAAAGCCTTTCAGTGAATGCTGGTATTCACTCTCCTCCTTTTTCAAATGTTATACCTACCTATGTCGTTTTTCACAGAGTTGTGGAACTCAGCAACTCCCTACCCTGCGATGATCAAAGATTGGAGGCGTCTCTATAGTTATCAGAACCGTGCTTTACCTTTTGCAACCCTACGCTTTAATTAATGGCTCCAAGGTCTGGAGCTTTGAGCCACAGCATTTTTTTTTATCTTCTGTCACCTTTCTTGTATCAAACACCATGTCCAGTACACTATCATAATACAGCTTCACTTTACTGATGTATTTACCTATTTTTTTTAACTGTTATATTTTTTCTATGGTCTTCCACCAAAAATGTGACTGATATAAATGAAGTCCCTGTATTCTATTAAAAAAATATTAGTGTTTTACTTCATTTTCCAACATCTTTACTGCGATTCCTTAGTCCTTCCGCATTACTTGACATAAAGAAACAAAACCTTAGAGTCAAAAAAGAAGGGAAAGAAAAGGCCAGTATTATCACTGTCTCACTGACATGGAAACTGGTCATTAACAACAAAGAACTGAGATTGTTGTGTTAATATACCATCTTTTAAATTTGAGTTACCCTTTATACATACATATATGTGTATATATTTTTAAAGCACCATTTGTCCACAAGTCTTTTTTGTCTGGGACACTGCATGTGCACACAATTTTTCCAAGCTAGACGACATGGATACTGTGAGGAATAAGTCTTGCATACAGTGAGAAAACACACCAAAACCAGAAATGAAATTGTTAATGTTTTCTAACTCCCTTGCATTAGTATTTGCTGTCTTTTTCTATTTGTACATCCGCTAAAAATCTACAGAAAATCCTAGTTTTCTGACAATAAACTTCTTTTTGTTAGTTACTCTTTATATACACACGTAGAGTAACATAGAGGACTGTCTGTTGGCCTGAAGCAAGGTGGCATCTGTAAGCAAAATATTCTCACCCTCTTCCCATATAGTGTGGTTACCTCCTGGTTGTCTACTGGGAGAGGTCCCTGATGGGGGGACCTCAAACCCTGCCTAAGACTCTGCTAACAATTTAACAGCATGAACAAGCATATAGCAATGTTTTGTCCTGGGCTGTGGTGCTGTTTAATTTGCTGATAAGTTATAACCTTAGGATCCAGCAACTACAGCTTGAAAACCACTGCTTTGGACAACTGCGTTTCTGAAAGCCCAAGAGAGGGAAATTCACTGGTTTTGGAAACAACATTCACTTTTGCTGCCCCCTAACTCAGAAATCAGAAATCAAACTCTGATAGTGAGGGGCAGCACACCTGTGGTTATACTACAAGTGTGAAGGGAAAGAATTGGAAGGGGTCAATGGTGTACAAAACATAAAGGCTCGAATTAATGTGGGCATCTGTTATCTGCTGATTTTTCAGACCTGCTCATTATTTTTACTAGTTTATTTGTTCTTGCAACCCATTAAATAGGTCAAAAACTATATGTGCCTTTGTGTTAGCTTAATGGGCTGGAACTTCAATCCATTTCCCCTTCCTCTGAGAAACAAAGAATACTCCCTATAAACCCCAACTTTTTTCTTTTTCTGTTTACCTTCTGAATTATTTATAAAGTACTTTCGACAGGCAGTGTAAAGGGTGTGAAAGCACAGGGACTGGCTCTGTGGGGTACAGCAAAAGCTTTGAAATGCCTAGGTCCCTAGATGCAACAGCTTTTATACGAGATAGTTCTGTAATGAGACAAATAGAGCAGGCTTTGGAAAAGACCTAATGAAGTTGTTCCTACTGCTGATGGCATTGAACATCCTACAACAGTGGGACATGTAAAATAGAGGACTGCTTTTGTACAGCTAGCCTCAGTCTTCCTGGCACTGTGATTCATGAAGTGTTATCAAGAGCTTTTCCTAAACACTCTTTTCAATAGTAACAGTATGAATCTACAGTGCAGATATCCAGTAAATTATTATTTCCATACTGACACACATATATACCGTGTTCTACAAAAACAAAAAAAAAAGAAAAAGAAAAATATATTGTGTTCACCCTAAGTGATGCTCACAGAAAAGTTTTTTCTCTGCTCCCTTTCTTCGGTGGAGTGCTAGTAACAAGCCCAGCAGTTACATTAGTCTGTAAGCTAAGGAGCAGCTCTCTCTACTTCTCTGTTTGAAGATCTTGAATGTCTCACTCCAAGATTCAGCAGGCCCTCAACTTTATGATACAGTACATTAGAAAACTTGAATCTCTTACCTTGTGTTCATCTAAAATCTAAATAAATATACTTTTCACCCTAATTTCCACATTTCAGATTTATCCATAATTCATATTAAAACCCACATTGCCCCTGCACCACCACCCCCACCCCCCGCCCCTTCCCTGAGAGAACAATTTGTTGAAATAATGGCCTGGGGAAATCAAAGGAAAGAAACATAATGGATCATGATTTTTTTTCTGCTTTGCTCATGTTTGTACTAGTGGGAATGAACTCAAGAGGCACATGTGTCTTTATCTTCTTTATGAAAGAAAATCACTTCATTATACTACCTGCATTTTATCTCCTGTGCTTTTGAATGATGCTTCTATGCTTTGTTTTCCTCCAGAGTGAAAGTGTCTATGTTATTTAAAATATTAAGGCGGTCTCCTGGTTGCTGCATGTAAGAATAACTTCACTAATATCAAGAGAATTTCACTGGTAATAAATTTCATGAATTGAT
Source organism: Phalacrocorax aristotelis (assembly GCF_949628215.1). NCBI lineage: Eukaryota > Metazoa > Chordata > Aves > Suliformes > Phalacrocoracidae > Phalacrocorax > Phalacrocorax aristotelis. Next base: position 29,307,039 of record NC_134278.1, on the reverse strand, counting down.
GACATATTGTGTAAATAATTCATACTAGTATGCAATACCAAAGAAATTTTAAAAGGTTTAAAGACTGAACTGTAGGAAGAAAAGGACCCAGCTAAATCCATGGGAGACCAGCAGTAGGACAGAAGACAAGGTGAAAGAAAAGCATGAGAGGAAATACAGGGAAAAGTAGTAGTAGTATACATATAAGGGAAATTGGAGCGACGAAGATGTGAACAGAAAATTGCAAGTTAGAATTAGTGAGATAGAAACCAGTAAAGTGAAAGGAAGACATAGGTAAAAGAGAGATGTGGGATAGATTTTGAAACACATCGCTGATACATGAAATAAAAGACAGTCTTTCCTTCTGCCTTGTGAAAGCAGCCATGGCAAACATCTTATTCTAATGTTACTCAAGTGAGTACCTTATCCAAAGTGTATTGGGAGCTAAGCTCAATATGCAGAACAATTTTACTGTGTTGTAATAAGTATACATTGGAGTGGTATCTGTCTTTTCAAGTTGCCTGGTTCATCTGCCTCTGACCTAAGAAAGTGCAAGACAGACAGTGCATCTCAGAAGAGAGAAGTCCAGCTAGAAATTCTTTGCTACCATGGTAAATGTGAAAAATGAAATAAAAGTCTAGTGTGACCCTGGGGAAAGAAAAGGAAAAAGCTGTGATAACCTGTAGACTATCAGTATGGTGAATGACATTTTTCAAGAAATCTCCTACACTTTCTGCAATTTTTAGTCAAGAAATAAGGCGTAATTGTCCTCAGTCTTCCTTCTGTCTCTGTCCCTAAGACAAATAAATGGTGACTATCTAAAAACGGGTGACATTGATGTCTTGTCAACTTGCCTAAGTTTGGAAATACACTACAGAACAAAGCCTACTGGGAAAGTTGTTCTAATATCTTTTTCACTTCTGGAAATGCAAGATAAAATGAGTTTTACAAACAAAGTCTCATCTTGAAACTGGTTTGCAACAAAGCCAGTTACCTGATCATTAATTACATATAACACTTGTTCATAATTTAGATTCGTTTACACCTGGGTATTCATAAGACATTTAAAAATCTGTAATTGCATAAAAACTTTTAAATTTTAACTTGTTTCCCTGGAAGGTGCCATTTACTATTTACACTGAAAACAATACCTGCTAAAAAAACCCAGCAGCAAAAGAACTGAATCTCTTTGCCTGCCTTATATTGTGTCTGCGTTCCAAACAGTAATGCTAAATAGATTTCTAAGTTCTCCCAAAAAAACACACATGTAAATTAGGGCTGGGCTTTTGCATTGTTTTGATAAATGTTCCCTCAATATATGTTCATGTGGTGCACATCTGATTTTAGTTGGGTGTACGGATAAGCTTGTCTGCTGAACACAGTAGTGCTGAAAGGACATTTTCTTATAGCAGATTTGAACAGGTGTTCCTTCCTGGATTTATATGAAGCATTACAAAGTACAAATACCAAGCAGTCACCTTTCCACAGAGGTCTTCAGCAGAAAGAGTAGGCTCTACCAGCACAACCAAAGACACTGGTTATGCTGATGATATGTGTTGCAGGGCAGCCCAAATTGGTCTTGGTACCTCGGCTGTCCAGCTCAGGGGCTTACCAGTATGCTCTGCAGCTCCCTCCTGGTCCTCATGCACTGGACCTCTTTCCATTTGAAATCCAGGTACATATCAGGGAATGTGAAGACTGATGGTGTGTGCTTGGGTTTCAATCTGAGGTGGAGGTGGGCTGCACTTGGAAATATTCCTTGGTGCCAAATTTTAGATATAGCCTAAGTATGTGGTATCTCTAATGTTCCACAGCTAATCAAAACCAAAAATCTTCATTAGGAACACTAATAGGATGTGTTGCTCTGAAAGGGAAGCTAGCTTTAATCATACTATACTAAGAGATAAAGTTTCAGCTCGCAACATTCAGGTCTGATTCTCATTGCCATGAATGCCCTCTTTTTCACTAGTATAAAAGAATTCTTAAAGCAGAAATTGCCCCGTGCTGAGACCTCTTTCTTACCTGAAGAATGCAAAGGGATGTCAGTGTAAATAAGGTCTTATTCCACATGCAGACTACCAGGTAATTGACAGGCTATTCTCAGTCTCAGCATATGGTTACTGACACTATGTCTTACCCAGTTCTTTGAAAACAGATTCAATTATGCCCAGCTTTGCTGGGTCCATCATTCCTGCCTACCACCACCTTGTCTTGCGCAATGCCAGTTTCTGAAACTTAGGACAGAGTAATTTCTCTCACTCATCAGAAGGCTCTGTCATTTCTGCATCAGACTTGATCACCACTGAGATATTTCTCTCCCACTTTCAGCTCAGCGTCATTACCTACATGAGACCGAGTTGTTTATTCTGAGTGTATTTAATCAGGGCAGGCCCAACAGGTAGGCATAACATCCTCCCATATGCCATACGGAATTTTTACAGGGTATATATCCTGAATCCTACAGACTATCTCATCAGCTTTTCTTACCCATGGCAATCAAGATTTTTCTCAGTTTCATATTTGACAGTGGAATCAGAGGCTGTAGCAGCAGTGAGGGGGTGAATCTGCCCCCAGAAGCAATCTAAAGAGCCTGGGCCACAGGACAGGCGAGGTTCATTTGTAGTCCAAGAAAGCTGTGCTGTTATGTAGTGTATGTGCAGATTTCAGACTGGGCCCAAAGTCCCGTCACAGAAAGAAAAGCAGAACTGGCTAAATACAAAGGTTTTAAGAGACCTACATGTTAACATTTCTGGTTTTCCTGAATGGCACATCAAACCCAGTATTTCTGTTTCAGCTAGGATGTATATTTCAGAAAGATATCTAATCTTTATCTGAACACTTATCAAGCATCTAGGTAACTTATTCTGTTGGTTAGTGATGAATCACTGTAAAAATGCATGTTTCATTTCCAGTCTCAATTGACCTATGCTCCCTGTTCAGGCTCTAGGTCTCCAATGCCTTCAATAGATTAAACTTTCCTCCAGTGTTGGAAGTATCTGCATTTATACACTATGATCAGGTCACTTCTTAACCTTCTTTATTTATGCTAAATTGATTGAACTGGTTTAGTACCTCACTTTAAAGGCTTTTTTTCAGAACTTAAGTCATTCTTGTAGCTCTTTTTAAAGCCATTTCCAATATGACAGCCCTGCTTTAAAATGAGTTCATAAAACAGACCACAGTACAGGTCTCATTAATATCACTGAGAATCAAAAATACCACTGTACTTCCATTTTTTATTCCTTTCTATTTATCTAAGAATCACATATTCTTTCTTAGCCACTGCTTCACACAATGAGCCCAGTAAAATCTTGTGCCCTGTATTGATTTCTGCTGCCTAGGGGATGCTTTGGGCCAAAATCCATGTTGGATATAATCACATTTCACCATTGCAGAATACTTCAAAACCTTCAGCAGTCAACCTAAGTACATAACACTTTAAAATATGAACCTATTTTGTAGGTGACTGCCTGCACAAATACAAGGAATATTTACCATATGACTACACCAGTAATTTTTAAAAATGATAAATATATTTAAAACATTCAAAACGTGTGTAGGGTATTGAAGGAGTATCTTTTAAAACACCACTGAAAAAAAAGAAAAATCAGAAAGAATAATACTGCTTTTTTCCCCTGTTAAAGTATTGTCTGACTTCTTTGCATCATATTCAGCCATACTAGTTACACAATGGTATTAACCACACAGTTCACTGATCTGTGGGTGACTTAATAAGTCATATTTATATCACAATAATTAATTAAAATATGATGCATGACCAATGCCATGCTGTCACAAAGATACAGACACAGTCTCATAGTCCCAATTCTGTGAAATGTAACAACTTTCCTTTTTTCTCCTACTGTATGATTTGCAGTTTTCCTGTAAGTGTTCAGTGATTGGGCAAGATATTTCTTTATATCACAAAAAATTCTGTACCACCTCCCTGTAGCACCACTGGTGCTGTCTTGAAATTTGCCATCAGAAAATTATTTTAATTTTCCTTTTTTCATTTCATGCTTAGTTGGCAAGATCACTGGGTGCTGTATGGTGATACAATTCAGCTACTTAATTTGTCAAGCTGGAGTACCATCTGCCCTAATGCTTTGCCTTGCAAAGCTCTGGATGGATCAGAGGGCACTTCTCTCCTTTCTGGGCAAGCAGCAGTCACTGTCTGCACAATGCTGAGGAACTGGCACCTCAGGGAGGCAGTGTTGTGCAGGGACATCCAATCTAATTCTAAGTGAGTTAGTTCAAGAATTAGAGTCAATACATTTGTTGCACATGCAAGACTCAGAGGTATAATTTGCCACACTGCTGCAGCGAGACAGCATTTGAACTAACTTAAAGCTGGAATGGGCATGCCTATTATGGTCTTCATTGTAGCCATATCCCAATGACTCATTCTATTTCTTGATCCAGGTTAAGATTCAAGCTTAGGCAGGAGATGGACTTTTCAAGCTTTGCTGTCTGAATCAAGTTGCAGCATACTGCACTGTGATGACAGAAGGCTCAGGGGAGACTTTTATCACTCTCTACAACTACCTGAAGGGAGGTTGTAGTGAGGTGGGCGTTGGTCTCTTCTCCCAAGTAACAAGCGATAGGATGAGAGGAAGTGGCCTCAAGCTGCATCAGGGGAGGTTTAGATTGGATATTAGGAAAAAAGTCTTCACCGAAAGGGTTGTCAAGCATTGGAACAGGCTGCCCAGGAAACTGGTTGAGTCACCATCCTCAGAGGTATTTAATAGACGGATAGATGTGGTGCTCAGGGTGGTGGACTTGGCAGCACTAGGTTAATGGCCGACTTGATGATCTTAAAGGTCTTTGCCAATGTAAACAATCCTATGATTCTATCATTCTATGACCCTAGAATTTCTTTCAGATGTAGTCTTTCATATACATTTATAGTATCTTTTTGCTCAGCTTGAGTTAATATGGTGAAAAATATAAACAAAAATATGTTTGCTCTCACTGACATCATCCATTTGGGTCTGAATGCAATTCATTAAAGTTCTCATTTTTCTGCTGATAGCTCCAGTACCAGGGGAAAATATTATTTTTTTCATATCAATTCATGCTTTATTAGGTTATTTGACTTCTCTCTTATTTTTTAGTTCCTTTCACGAGGGATAATTTACAGGCTTCTCCCTACTCTTTTGTGAGAGACAGATTGATTTGTTTGCGTTCAGAAGGAAAGGCATAAGTAGGCTGTGCTTCTGGATTATCAGCAACACAGAAGAGAATATTTTGACAGATTACTTAAAAGTCACTAATGTTAGGGCAACAAAAAAGCGTTCCGTTTCAGATTTTCAACCATGTGAGATGGCAATGTATCCCTGAATGGCTGTAACCGTCAAGAGCAATAAAAATGCTTAGTAGCGTTCCTGTTTTCTTAATATTCAGAGCAAATTGTAAGACATGAAGGTAATGTCAGACAGAATGGCAACTAGCAAAAAGAATTTTAATTCTCTTTTTGCCACTGGCTGGGGAGGTATACGTGCTCCCAGTCACAAGGTGGGTAATGATCATACAGCTCCACAGTCTCGTCAACCACAGTTTAACTGCATCTGCCCATTGCATCAATACACTTGCATGCCATTTTGCCACTTTCAAGGACAAAGCAGCACCACAGACTGTTGCAATGCATGTTTATCGCAGGCACTCCGTACCCCTCTGATAAGGATAAGAATCTTAAAGGCAAATATTTGATCCACATGAAATCCAGAAAAATCATTGCATCTTACAGATAAAATGGAGCAGTGACTTAATGCAAATACCAAATGTGATGCCAGATTTCAACTCATCCATTCCCTGCTGCAATTACACTGACAACAGTAGCCCTATAGAGAGAAAACAGGGAGATGGATTTGACATGCAGAGAATTATTGAAATGGCCATGCAGAACTATGGAGTTACAAATATTACATTCTTACTGTACCACACTGCCAGCTAGTATTACTGTTGAAAGATTTATCCTTCACAATATTTGCAATGGAAGGAATAGACCTGTAATTGTACTAATCACAGAATCATAGAATGGGTTGGATTGGAAGGGACCTTTGAAGTTGTCTAGTCCAACCCCCCTGCAGTGAGCAGGGACATCTTCAACTAGATCAGGTTGCTCAGAGCCCTGTCCAGCCTGACCTTGAATGTTTCTAGTGAGGGGGCATCTACCACCTCTCTCTATGAAGATGTTCAAAGAAGAGGGCAATTTATTGTGGGCTATTTCAGATTCCTGTCCTTAGGATTTATTTTGTCAAGGGGAATTAAAGCTGCTGGTGATCTCATTTTTAGCTTTCATGTAAGTCTAAATAAATCAGAGAGTTCCTGGACATATGACAAGGTTTTGATGCCAAATCACCATTATTTTGTTTACATGGCAATGTTATAAAAGGTGGCGAGGCTTGTCCAGGTCACAGGTGTTGCAGAATTTTGTCTAATTAAAGGTCCATTTGCTAGGAATTTGAAATGAAGAACACGTTCTACCACACCAGCTTGACTTGTGTCTGAACCATATAATGAAAACCTCTTTCCATGATAGACCTCCTCTGTGAGTGGTATGTTTGTCTAAATATTAAAATTATTTTGGCAACCATTGCAATATATATATGATAGATATAAATGTAATATGTATTTAAAGTAATTATATACTTTGTGGGTATAAAATTATTGTTTCTAGAGAAATAAAATTAAAACTAAAATGTTCTCTCCAGCTCTAGCAGATGCATCTTATTTAACTTCCAAAACTCAGAAATAAAAAAGTGCATTTTGGAAATACTTTATTACTGACTCAGCCTGAAGATCCACTTCAAGAGTGGCTTGTGTCCCTAGTAATAATCCCATAACAACCCAGTCACATTTTATAAAGCTTTACTGAAGAATGATAATGTATCCATTACCATAAGGGCCAAAAATGTCATTCTTAACACAAAGGATTTAGAATTTGGTAGGTAGCATCCTAGGCCCTTTCAGCCAACCACTGATCCTGACGAGGAAGCAATAGGTGACCTCTGACTGCCTATTATGCATAATGTTATGATCCACAACCTCCGATGCACATCTGGGGTTAAAGCTGTATCTATGATATAATAGGTGAGTTTTCTCAGGAAAACAACCTCCCAGCATCTCAGATCTAATGCAGGCTGCCCAAACCTTACCTGCAAAACTGGTAGTCCCTCTAGTATTTATCAATAATACGCTTTCCTGGTAGAGCTTCCAGAGGACTATGGGCTCTCCTGTTTGGTGGTTGTTGTTTTTCAAGGTTGCAAGCTAATACGATAATGTTTTCTGTAAGTGTATTCATGTCAAAATAATGTATCAGAAAAAGAAATGCAGTTAGTGCTTTTCACGTAAAATACTGACAAGAATCATAGGCAGTACAGTACAAATTAGCCAGTCTTTCTTTGTGGAATCACATCAAATATTTACTCCATTTTACAAAAAAGACAACGCAAGATGTAAGGAAACAGGCTAGCTAATTAGGGTGGATTTTATAGGATTTCATTAAAATGCCATTTGAATGAATTGCAGTTGTTCTGTTGAAGAGTAAACTTTGGACCAGCTTTCTACAGAAAGGCAGAGAAAAACTTGATGTGGGGCTGTGTAGGGTTTACATGCCCAGGCGCTGGTGGGGGGCTGCAGGGGCGGCCTCTGTGAGGAGCAGCCGGGGCTGCCCCGTGCCGGGCATGGCCGGTTCCAGCCGGATCCAACCCACAGCCACGGTGGTGGTGCCTTGGGGAAATGTATTCAAGAAAGGATAAAATACCAGACAGAGAGATGATGAGGGAACAGAAAGAGTGAGCAAGGTCAGAGAAGGAGGAGCGGAGGAGGTGTCCAGGGGCTGGAGCAGAAATTCCCCTGCAGCCCATGGAGAACCCCATGCTGGAACAGGTGGATACCTCCTGAGGAAACTGTGGCTTATGGAGAGCCCATGATGGAGCAGGTGAAAAACATGAGAAAGAAGGAGTGGCAGAGGGGAACCGCTGGGTACTGACAGTATTTTTCCCTCTGGCCCCAGCACCACTCGGGAGTCAGGAGTGAAGGAGTGAAGCTAAGCCTGGAAAACAGAGAGGAAGAGAAGGTGTTGAGGTGTTGTTTTATGTTTTGTCTATTTTTTCTTACTACATGAATCTATTTTAATTGGTAATAAATTAATTTTTTTTTTCCCCAAGCTGAGTCTGTTTTGCCCATGCTGTTTATCGGTGAGTGATTTCAACCCACAAGAAAGCTTTTTTTCCATCTGTCTCTTTTTTCTTCAGATTCTGGTGTCAGAAAGGCATCACTTCTTTTAAGAGTTTAGACTGAAGCTGATCCCTGATTTTACCCATTTCCACTGCTCTATTATGACTGGCCCCTGGTTTTTTCCCTCAGTGATCATGCTGCAGCTCCTGCACAGCTTCTCAGCTTTTCTGGCCCTTCCATCACCTGTATTTGTATAATTTCCTCTGTTTTCATCCTGGTCGCATCACATCTTTTATCCTGTCCTTTAGATTAAGAAAAAAATTTAATTTGAAGACAACCTAGTTGTCATGGTGTGTGTTTTAGGTGAGGGAAGCCACTTACATCTAGAGTGCACTTATTTGGCTTTAGTCAGCAGTCTAGTTTATTCAGTTCAGATTCTTATTTTTTACTGGCTACACTGGAATGACAAAACATGTCAGTAATTTCCCCTCAGACCTTCTGTAAAAGCTTTCTGGCAACTAAGTATATGGCCATACATATCAAAACCCCCCAGGAACTTAGAGATATTTGTGATGGAAGCATTAAAAGATCAATAAACCAGGCCAGGTTCAAACTTCAGAACAGCACTTTATGAGACTGACATTCATCAACCCCGCACTTGCTGCCAAGTTCTTACTCATTATATGTCACTATCACTATGTATTCAAATAATTAGTCCTTAACAATCTTGCCCTAAACTCACCGTCAGTGTACAGTTCTGATGCTGTACATTCGGAGCTGCATGTGGAGCGGTAAGTAGGGCTGATGCTGTAGTTGGCAGTGAAGGTCACAGCCCGATGGCCTTAGCCTTCAACATTGGGGTGGCCAGGCTGGAGTGCTCTTCAGTGAAGAAGGCCAATACTGAAGTGGTGACTTCTTTCTTCCCCATTTTAGCTCTTTCGTTGTTCATGTTTTTCAGTTCCTTCCCCAAAGAAAAGGTGAGGATCTTAACTGCTTCCAACAAAGCTGATCATATTTTTCAGATAAGGACTTGTTTTGATTTTCATCCCACTCATTCTGCAAGAATACTCTGATTCTACCAGACCCCCTCCCTGCTTGCTCTACATCCTTTTTTCATCTTGCAGGTTTTACTACTTGAACATGTTCTGATGTTCACTGTGCTCTATTGTGCAATGAGGACCGAAGTCCTCATTTACCCCTTTTTTGGTCATGCGTCATTTACATATTTAGGCCTAGTTTACTCTTAGGAGCATTACTGTATCATAAATTCTTATACTCTGTTTCCTGTTATGCTATTTGTGGGTTCAAGGTAAGTAATGCCAATTATATCTTACTTAGCATGCTTCTGCTCCTCTGGCTGCAACACTCCCCTCGTTAGGCTATAAGCTCTCAATCTCAATTTCAGCTTTCAATCGGCATTTTTGGTCAATCGACAGTTCTGAATTGAATCTACAATGATGAATCTACAATGAATGACAATACATTGGGATAAGAAAAGAATACTCTAGGAAGCCCTCTTCTTAAGCCTCCTAAAATCATTAGATTTTTGATTCAAAAGAAAGGATATCTTGTACAAAAATATGCTGAAATAGTAAAAGTAAGTCTAAGAATGATTACTATTAATAAATATATGATCTATATGTATAAAAGTCTACTTGTTATGCATTTTTGAATTTAGCATTATATCAGTCCTACAAATTAACATTATTTTGCTAATACAGAAAATCAGTAGTTAATTACCAATCATCAGTAGTGAGATTAGTAACACTGTTATCATCAGTAAAAATAAACTTTGATACTAACATGATTAGAGCAAAGTTCATGAATAAAAAATCTGGTAATGCAATAGACAGAGTTTCTGGGAAATGCTGATACTGCTTCTTGTGCTTTATGGTTTTGCTTGTACATTTAATTTTTTCTCACGGGACAGAAGTAGAACAGAACTGCAATGAGTTGCACTATAGTCTGAAAACTCAAGTCCAATCATCAAAGGGGATTCACTGTGAACAAAAGTTCAGTGATGGTTTGAGACCTTTGTGGTGTTCTGCGGCATGGCTTCATACGTCTTAATTTTCTCCAAAATGCACATTTCATGGTTAAGCTGTTTTCTGTAGCCATGAATTTTTCATGGCTACATTTTTCTTTAATGTATGTTAATATCCTGCTTCAGAATAGTGCAGCTGATTCTTCAAGGCATCAAATTTTAGACAAGGCTAGTTAGTATTGTAGCTGAGCTTTGCAGGTAGTTCTTTGATGGTAATCATTCCCCCATTAAGTGGTGTTTAATGTGATGTATGGTTCTTGCACACACCTTTCACTTCACATCATAGAATGGAGAACAGAGAGTAAGGCACACAAAATGTGGTCAGTGAATATAATCGGGGCTGAAACTTACATAATTTATAGCTTTGTCATGTTAAACACTCTGCGTTATTGAAACTATTTTCCAGTAATGTGCTTTGGAAATGGCATGTATCATAAGCACAGGTGAAGAAAAGGATTCCTCAATTGTAAGAAGCTAATAAGGACACGACAAAAACCCCAACAATAATAATGTAGCTACAGAGAGGTACCACGAAACCTCTGTGGCGTGACCCCAAAGAAAGGAGACACATTGTTAATGAAAATATATTGATAATTCAGCCATCTTAGTAGCAACCTGTGCTGGGAAGAGGAGGAAACACCTAGATATATTCTGAGTTATGGGCTTCCAGAGTACATGCATAACTTAGCAAAAAGATGCAAGCTTCAGTACTAACAGAGCACAGTAAAGAATATCATACAGAGGACTATGTTCTTCATAAAACTCTTAAGAACAGAAAAAACTAGGACCAGCAAAAGCCACAGTAGACTTGTCATTTGTCAGCTAGTTAAGCTGCCTCTTGCTACAGACCATAACTAGCTTGTCATACCATGCTTAGACTTTTTTCTCAAGATGGATCAGTTCTTAGTGATGCTCAACTGTGATTTAATTTTCACTGAACAGCACTATTTTTTAAAACAAGCATGTCAATGGAAAGAACTAAAAAGGAGAATTTGGGAAGGGTTGTGAAAAAGATCTTTTCCTTCAATTTCTCCTTGTATTTAGTGCAAGATATAGGGTATTTTTTCCCAATTTCTTTTAGCTTTGCCAATTTATCCCAGACCTGAAGACTCACAGATGCTGAGAGGCAGCAAGGCAGGGTTGAATATAATTTCTTTTAAAATGTAGCTGTGTGTAGTGTCATATATCTTTTATAGAATAACCTGTAGGAGAGAAGTACCCACCCAAGGAGACATGCATTTTACCCTTCCTTCATCTCAGGGGCAAACATTTCACATCTCTCAAGAACAAGCCCTAAATAACCTAAATTGGTTAATTTTCATCTTTCCTGTTCGAGTTATACCACTAAGGAGCAGGGAAGAGCAGATTCATGAGTCAAAGGACTGAGAAAGGTCAAGTGAGGAGAATATTATCTCTATCCCTGTTATTGGGACAACCAGTCTGGAGAGGGGAATTCTGCATTCCTGCCTCTGCTCCAGAAATGTTTCCACTGTTTATTATTCAGTGATTAATATACAGAAATGTTGAGTAAAAATGGGTAGAATTACATCTTTCCCTCACAGGTGCCATAACATTTCCATGCTTTGTTGCAAAATTAATTCACATCAGCAGAAGCAGTACAGAACAAATATCCATCAATACCACTGCTAGCTGTGTTTTTTAGAAAAGTTGGTGCAACATCTTGAAATGTCTTGAGGTGTGCTATGCATATCATGAGCACCTTTATTGCATTATGGGAGCTAGGTAGAAGTATTGATTTCCTTGCTTTCAAAATCAAGTTTACACAAAACCCATGTTATTAGGATATTTGTCTGGGACAGTCATCATAAATCAGTAACACTACAGGCATCACTAGTTTCAGCTCAAACAGAAAAGCATTTGTCCAGCCTATGCATTAGATGCATTCTGACAAATAGATTTTCAGAATGGCATCTTTTTTTTATGCTTTAAACTATTCTTACAGTATAATCAGACATATGACACACTTTCTATTGCATAACTATCCCCAACTAAAATCCGTTATGGTCCTCAGACAGACAGAGTAGCAGAATATGGTACCCAAATCTATCTATCTATGTGAGATTTATCAGATCCTAATTCATCCAAACCCCCTTCTAACTATGTATGACGTATGCAGGATAGGACACAGAGAGCAAAGCATTCAGTGGAAGTTTCCAACAGTGCTGCAGTCACTTGTAGTGTATTTGGACAGGGAATAGTATGCTAATCTGAAGACCTCTCATTGCTGATGACCTTTAAATGGATCAGACTTGACTAACATTTACCAACCACAAATGATAAATCAAGGGATGAGCCAAATCTTAGTACATATAGCAGAGCCCTCCTGCCTGGCTTCCTTTTAATTTGGGGAGGTCCACATACTGCTGCAGCCATCTCTTTGCACAGGCAGAATATTAGTCTGACACCATAACAAGATAATGTTATTATACTTCACTCTCATGTATTTTATGCTCTGAGATTTTTGGCCATGTCAGCAACAAGGGACTAAGAACTGTTCTGTCTCCATCATGATTCTATGCCTTTCTTTTTGTTGAGAAACAGAAGTCTCTCCATGATATTAAACACTGATAGAGCCATGTGTATGATCATGTTTCCTCACATAGTTCCCACAGTTTCATATTGATAATGTATAGAGCCAGAAAGATTTATGGGTCATTACACCTCGCTCTTGCGAGCTGAATTTGATCAAAACATTTTTTCTAGAAAGGCAAACCTTTGATTTGAAGACAAGAAATGGAGAACCACTTACCCTGGTATTCTGTATAAGCAGCTTTGCACCCTCGCTATTCAAAGCATGTTTCTTAATTTCAAATTTAATTTTTTCTGCCTTCAGCTACTAGAATTTGGTTCTTGTTAAGCTTTTTCCTCAAAGACTGCTAAGATTTCAGAACCTGGCCGTCTCTCTTTGCAAAGGTACATGCAGCATGTAATGGAGTCATCTCATTTTCCAGTTCTTCTCTGACCCAGACAAACAGAGGTTTTAAAGCATCATGCTTTAAGACCATTTCCACGTGTCTAAAGTATGACTTTCTCTTTTTTTTTTTTTTTGTCACAGCTTCTGTTTTTTAGCATACTTTTAAGAATGGATGTGTTTGACAATGTATGTACTGCTCTGACATTAGCTGCACTCGTATAGAGCAGTAAAGTTCTTGAACCCCAGTATTCTATTTTTATTTTAAATTAGTGCAACTACCCTTTATTTTTGACAAAGCTCTATGCTGATAACACACACCAAGTTATATGGTCACGGTCTATACATCCTATGAACTGTTGTTCCTAGATATGTTACTGCACATATGGCAATGTTAAAACACACCTTAAGCAGCTACCAAATGGTCCATATCAGCAGATACATTCTGTGTATCGGTCCTTTTTCCAATATCATGTATCATTCCTCCATTTTTATACCACTTTCTTATGTTTACCAGAAGTTATTTAATATTTTTTCAATATTTCAGAAGATTGTTGAAAATATTGGGTCTTTTATCAATCCCAATAGAACTGAAATACCAACAATCTCACTTGAGGGCAAGTCCCTGTTAACACATTATTTTCTCAATCAGCCCTTCCAATATCCTGTTGGTGCTGTATGGTTCAGGTTTGTGGGGTTGTGGGTTTTTGTTGTTTTTTTGGGTTTGGTTTTTTTGTGTGTGTGTGAAGGTGTTTTGGTTTAGTTGTTTTTGTTTTTTTTTTTAATCAGGATGCTGTGCAGGACTAAGCTGAACTGAAATATAAAGTGGAATACTGCCAAATAATTTCAACTGCATAGATGGCTTGGCCAAGGTAGACCTATATTGCTGCAAATGAGCAGAATGGCTATCATCAGCTTAGTTGCAATTCAAAGGAAGAACTTGAGTGTGATGCTGGGTAGAGATAATTATTCCTATGCAGGCTTAACTGCTGCTGTCATGTTCCATTAAAGTGTGCAAGATAGGTTTTCTCTGTGTCTGTCTATTATGAAAATAACATTCAGGAGAAAATGGTGAATGTACAGCTGGTAATGAATGCAAGCTTCTGTGATGTCTTGCAGTTACAAGGCCTGTGTTGTGTTAACGTAGTATTTGTATGCCTTTGCCAAAATTATTTTGGAAAGTCAAGAGAATCATTCAAAATAAAGAAAAGCAGCAACATTTGTATCCAAGTTACTAATATTTTTTGCAGAAACAAGATGTAATGCATTAGCAGTCTGTGCAGAAATGATGTAACAGAAAATAATTCTACACATTAATGACAGCTAAGCCAACCCTTCTTTCAACTTAATGTTTCCTTTGTGTTACCTTGGCTAATTCTAGAACAGCTAGTAGGCCTTGTGATTAGAGTCTGCCAGACATAAAATGTAAACTGTGAGATGTTTATATATTACTAATTTATTTCAAATTCTTCCCTGGCACTCACCATTACAGTACCATATGACCTTCAGGTATTGCTTCAGATTAATAGAGAACAGTCAAGGTACATTTCATATTAAGACACCTTCAGACATGATATCTTCTTTACAATATGTAGATGGGTTTTTATTATGTTCTAGATATTGCCCAGAATTCTGAAGAGTGATTTAGCATACTGAGACCATTACACTGAATAGAAAGAGTGAACAAAGACCAGTGTCTCTGTTCAGCAGAGAGACAAAGGACAGGGACATCATGATACTATCCCAGAATATTAATTAAAAAATTTGAAATAACTAGAAGCACACTCATTTCACCAGTCATACTGGTTAAATGCTTTTCCACAAAAGTAGAAAAGGATGCGGACCCTGAGCTCCACCTCTTCACAGCAACATGCAGCGTGCAATGGTGCAGCAACCACAGCATCTTGGTATCCTGATGGAAAAGGGAGCTAATCTAAAAACACTCCACAGCTGTTCTTAGGGAACTCTGACCACAGCATTTCCAAAACAACAAATACTCATATTTTCTATTGAATGGAAAAGTATTGACAATGGCAGACAGCATGCCTCAAACTGTACTCAAAAGGAAATTCACATATATGCTGCAGCCTGTGATTCAGTGACATTTTATAGTTCCATTCTGGAAGTAGGAAAGGGGTCCAAATAATATTCATCTCTTCTAATAGTTGCAAAATGTGACCATAATGTCTTGAATTCTTGGATATCTTGAATATCTTGGTCTATGAATTAAAAACAAATATAATCTTGTCAGACTCAGCTATGTCTTGATAGAAATTTTCATCCCTTTTCATTAGAAATCAACTAAAACTGTCACTGCCTTGGTAATCCCAAGAAAAGAAAGTAATATAATCATAGAAATGTTGGTTGGAAGGTCATCTAGTTCAGCCGCCCATTTGAAAAGTCACTGCTGGACCAGGAAAGAGAGAGGCGCTGTGTTGAGCAGGGGCCTGAACCTGTGGCCCAGCAGCACAAATAGCAAGGATCACTGAGGTGACTGGAAGCAGACTATAAATGAACACTGGTGCCAGTGAGGCACAAAATGGGCACAAAATGCCAGCCTCCTGAGCACCTTCAGTCATTCTTTGGACTGTGACCTCCTCAGCAGACAGTGAGGATCGTATCTTCTTTGAGATCAACTCAATCTTCACAAAAACCTCTAGAAGGACGAAGAGACAGTTCAGGTAAAATAGATTTCAGTCCATCTTGGATACCCACATTTAGATGCGCTATTAGTTTTGGTACTTACTTGCACAGAAGAAAGCTTACAGTCATAAAAACCAAAATTACTCCTCTTGAAACCATCTAGCATACATTCCCTACTGAAATAATTAATTTGATATGATAGAGGAAAACTGCATTTTGATATTCAACTCTGGTATGTTAGAAAGTGACAACACGGTTCTCCCCCAGAGATACAGAGTTGATTACTGCACTGTTTAACAGATTTAACATTTAAGAAGTTTAATTATTATTTCAAATTCCACAGTTACTGAAATTAATGTGAAGCAATCATGATGCATTAATTCTGGAGCCCCAGAGCATGGGACCCTGCCCTAGCAATTAATGCACTGAATAGGAAAGGCCTTATTTAATGGTTCCGTCTAGTACATTAATATAAATACAAATAATAATTTTAACATGCTTTGTTAGATAGAGCTTTATACTATCCCCTGTGTTATACCGCTGATTTCAGAGATTATTGAGCTAAATCTTCCCTGGCTTGTGCACATTTTTTTCTTGTATTAACCCAAAGGGCTCAAAGGGGGAAAAGAAAATAATCCAGATTTATTCAGGTGCAGAGGGAAAGCCCACTGTGCAAATAATGTCACAAGATGAGCATATCTGGTAGGCCTTACTCCATTACACTGCTGCATTTAATTTGAGATTCTACATTAGACATGTTTTTGCTAATTATCACAATAACCACAAATATAGTAGGGAGATCTGAAAATCTGACAGTATATGACCGAATGTCCTAAAAAGAGAATCATAGCCCAAAAAAACCCGAATTTGAAACGAGGGCTATGAAGCACACATTTAATGTTAAAATTATGTCCAAGTATTAAACTAATTCTACTGTTGTTTCTATTCCTACCTAGCAACAATTAGCTGTACATTAAAAAGCACAGAGTTCAGACCATTGCTGCTAAAAACCATTGGCGGCACCCATGTTTTCAGTCAGTTCAGTAACCTAGTAATTTCTACAGCTGCTTCTGTTTATAAAATGCAGGTCTGAAGTCAACCTGAGTATTTTAGCAAAAGCATTCAAATGTCAGTGCTCACAATGATCAAATACCAAATTTTGACAGAATGCTCACAGATACAGGTATCTCTACAAATATAACAGCACAAATAGCTGTTTTAAGAATTACATTATGCCCGTAGATAGTGAAAAGAGCAAATATAATGAGCTTTTCAAGAATGGTCATTTTTAATGCCATATGGAAACAATGCAGAATTTAAGGAGTAAGCGTTTTCCTCCATTTTGCATAGCATATATGGGATTATAATAATTAATTCAAATAATTCAAAGTTATCTACTTTTCTCTGCAAAACACCAGACAGAACAATACTGAAAATTTTTAAAAGCACTGAGCTTTGTGCCACAATATGAAAGGTATTCCATACAGAATATTTTCTATGTGCTTTCTGTGTAAAAATGATTATTGATTATTTGCAAGGTCTAAGCAACTGGGGGAGTCCCACATTGAAGGTCATACAGCAAATTGTACAGACATGATGACAAGTAGACAGACTGAAAGAAAGGATATCTATCCACATATTCATCCAGAATTGGACAGCAGAAACAAAACAATCCAGAATATGAAGCTATATGATAAGAAGGATTAAAATCACGATTTCTGCCCTTACGTGCTAAAAAGATTCTGATAGCTTATGATTAGACATCACAGCCAGGTACAGGTATCATCAGATCAGTAATTCAATAAAGCAGTAAAAATTCAACGACAGAGTAGTTACCTTTTGACCGTTACTCTCAATTAAAGCTCTAACTCTCTATTTAGATGACAGCTACTAATGTGTCATTTAAAACTAACAGCTTAGCCAGTGTTTCTCAATTATTCAGAGATTTATGTTCCCCAAAGGTGCTACTAATACGGGAAAAAAAATTATCTTTGGGTACATTATCAGTACTGTTGAAAGCATAATCATATTGAAGAACTCTGAGAACAAAAGCTTGGTGTGTTTTATTATGTCAGTAAGATGGTCAGTATTTCTTATCTTACTCTCCTTGTGCACTTAAAACAGCTGCAGGAAAAGGAGGTACACAAGACAACAATAAACAGGTAGCTGTGCCACTTTGTCAGGAGAAACACCTTTAAATCTCGTTGTCTTCAGAAGGAAATTTGTACATAGAGGTTCTGTATAAAATCAAGAGTCAAAATTATAAATTACTATTTTTAGTCCAGCAGCTAGCTCTAAAGATATCCATTCTATCATTTCCTGGCAAATTACGGCTTATTTAACACTGGTTAGAAAAGAAGGACAAGAGGACAATTTAAAGAGGTGAGCCTTTTTTATAGATTACTTCAGTCTTCAATGTAGATGAAGATATTTCCAGAATATATATTTATGAAGTGGTTAACTTAAAGCTGTAATCCTCTGTCATTTCATGGTAGAACTGATAGGAAAGTTAAAACTTAACAGAGTTTAATAAAGCAAAATTCTCTTAGGTCATGCCTAAGTTTTCCAGGTTAATTAACAAGTTTTAGCAATATGTTGACAAATATAGGCACAGGATTTTATATTACTCTCTGTTTAACAAAAGGAAATAAACAGATTTCAGTAAACTTTACACATACCTATTTTTAGAAAAGAGCGAGCTTTAAATTGTGGAAGTAATTGACTTTTTGGCAACTTATACTCCGTAGTTGACATATGGAGAGCTATATATTAGAAAAAAGTTACTTGCATTTTTTGCTTACCATAATAGGTTTGTGCCAGATTGTCTTGCGTTAAATTAGAGTAAGATATTTTATCTCTCTGGGCCTTGAAGTGCCTCTGGGGTAGCCCTCGACACCTACTGGTTTAGTGCTACAATGCCTAATTTCTATCTGGTGAGACTCAGAGCTTAAAAAGCAGATAATTAACTGCAGTAGGATTTGGGGTCACAGTTCAAGACACTTCTCATCAGTCATATTGCCTGTACAGCTATAGCTCCACTTCTGTTCCTACCTTGAACAAATATTACTTCTGAAGATAAGCAGCATTTATCTCACATTAAAGCAGCATTTATCTCTAAGTGCATTTAAGCCTCACCCGTGAAATATGAGGTCTAGGACACAATTTCTGCTACCAGGCAAACGTATAGTTCTCCTATCTCTTGTAGTCTTTGTAGAAACATCATTAAAAAGGGTCTAATTTACTACCAAATCTATGTCTTCCAACAGATCCTGTTTACCTTGACCTTGCTTGTCAGGCCAGGCCAGACCATAAAATTAATTTTGTTTGGTACATCTTAACATGGGAAGAAACACTAAGTAAAAGAAAGGACTGTTTATGGTAAGGCTTTCAAAACTGTCTCCCATAAGATCCTTATGGAGAAGCTGATGAAATATGTGCTGGATGAGCAGACAGTGAGGTGGATTGAAAACTGTGTGACTAGACAGGCTGAGAGGGTGGTGATCAGTTGGGGGCCAATAACTACTAGTGTACCCCAGAGGTCAATACTGGGTTAAATCCTCTTTAACATCTTCATTAATGATCTGGCTGATGGGACATCAGCAAGTTTGCAGATGACACCTGAGTGGGAGGCATGACTAATATGCCAGAGGGCCATGCTGTCATTCAGAGGGCTGGAGAAATGTTTGACAGGAATCTCATGAAGTTCAACAGGCGAAGTGCTAAGTCCTGCACCTTGGGAGGAACAGCCCCATGCATGAGTATATGCTGGGAGTTGACCAGCTGGAAAGCAGCTTGGCAGAAAAGGATTTGGGGATCTCGGTGGACACCAAGTTAACCATGAGCCAGCAATGTGTCCTTACAGCAAAGAAGGCTAAATGAATCCTCTGCTGCATTAGGAGGAGTGTTCCTAGCGCACTGAGGGAGGGGATCTTTCCCCTCTATTCAGCCATGGTGAGGCCACACCTGGAGTACCACATCCAGTTCTGGGGTCCCGAGTCCAAGAGTGATATAGACATACTGGAGAAAGTTTACTGAGGGTCCACAAGGGTAATTAAGGGACTGGAGCACCTCTAATATGAGGAAAGGCTGAGAGATCTGGGACTGTTCAGCATAGAAAAGAGAAGGCTTGGGGAGAATCTCATCAATGTATGTAAATACCTGAAGGGAGCGTGTACAGAAGACAGAGCCAGGCTCTTTTCAGTGGTGCCCAGGGACAGTACAAGAGGCAGTGGGCACAAACTGAAACACAGGAGGTCCCATCTGAATATCAGGAAACACTTTTTCACTGTGAGGGTAGCTAAGTAGTGGAATAGGTTGTCCAGAGAGGCTGTGGAGCCTCCATCCTTGGAGATATTCAAAAGCCATCTGGACATGGTCCTTGGCAACCTGTTATAGGTGGCCCTGCTTGAGAAGGGGGGTAGGACCAGATGACCTCCAGAGGTCCTGTCCAACCTGTGCCATTCACTGATTCTATGACAAAACTTTTTTACATGCAAAAATCTTCCAGAAATTAATTAATAAGAAACTATCATGACACATATCCTTACTCTATTGCATTGCTAAGCAATTTCTGCTTTCCCAACCTGAAAATAAAAGCAAAGTGGGAAGGGAAGGGAAAGGAAGGGAAGGGAAAGGAAGGGAAGGGAAGGGAAGGGAAGGGAAGGGAAGGGAAGGGAAGGGAAGGGAAGGGAAGGGAAGGGAAGAAGAATTTACAATAATTCCCAAACTTCTATTTATTTCTTAGTGAAGTATCACTTGCCTTTTGCAGCAATGCATGGCTTCCCCTAAGAGCTGGATGTTTTCTTAGGAAAGCTTATGATAACTAGGTGAGTTTTGGGAACAAGGCCCCCAGACTGCAAGATTCTGTTTCAATTTTGTATATGTATTTTTCTATATTTGCTTTTTGCAGACTAAGAAAATCTGTGAAATAATAGTTTTCTCCTCCTGTTTTATAAATAATTGCTTACAAATATTGCTTTTTCTTTTTTTTTCCAGATTTCAGAGGAAGAGCCAAAAATCCAGTTTAATTATAGAGTATATATTTTGTGATGTTTCCCTTAGCAATTTTTCTTCAAACATGAAAGATGAATATGGTTTCTCTTCATTCTGGGAGGAGAAAACAGTAGAATTCATATACTGTCCTCTATGCATTCCATCTAATTGGGTTGGGACTAGAGAAATGAGTGCTCTGCTCAGGTACAGCAGGGAGCAGAGCAATGAATCATAGCTGTGGGAAATGAAGTTCTATGATGCCTTTTCTTGTGACCCAACATTGGCCAAAACTTTTTAAAACAAAGCTATAAGTCCTCTAAGTAACACTTAGGGCTTGATCTAAGAACAGAATGACATTGAACTTACGTTTTTTCTTTTTTTTTTTTTCTTTTTTTTTTTTTTCTGATTAATGTCTGTCTTCAGTTAAGATATATGTCACCTGCTCACATGGAAGGAAATCTGCTGAAACAGCTTATGGCTTTGAAGGGTATTCTTTGTCTGTTCTGCCAATCAGGATAGAAACAGTAGTGAGAGAAAGGGATAAGAAGAGTAAATTGAGAGTTTCTCTCTACTTATCTTTCTTGCAAGTTTTTAATGACATTTCCCTTCTAATGAGTGCAAATTGACAAAACACACTTTGACTTTGCCCACCACACAATTCACTTGCAAGTATCTGGCACAAAGTAGCAAATGGATTTTACAAAAGGCAGAAACACAGTTTTTGTAGTTGGTCCATTTGCATTTGTTTTTTACCTGACAGAATGAAAGACCTATTAGTCTGAATGACTGAACCTGCATAAAAATAGAAAGATACCAAATGCTAGTATATAAATATCATGGTTCCGGGACTACTTCAGTGACTGAGCTCACACAGGAAGTTTGAACAGTTCAGTCCTCATAGCAAAAGAACCATACGCCTGAAATCTCCGGACTGGTAGCAAATTCCAAAATGATTTGCTTTACTAGAGCACCTCCAAATAGGTGCAGATCAGAGGAGACTAGAGCATTCTGAATGAATGAATGAGGAATGGATCTCTTCACTGCCACATCACTTTTACATAATAAATGACATCATGCATGGAAAATTCTTTAGATTACAGTATCAGAACATAAGGA
Organism: Phalacrocorax aristotelis; assembly: GCF_949628215.1. Classification (NCBI taxonomy): domain Eukaryota; kingdom Metazoa; phylum Chordata; class Aves; order Suliformes; family Phalacrocoracidae; genus Phalacrocorax; species Phalacrocorax aristotelis. The sequence goes on along the minus strand of NC_134278.1, from coordinate 29,285,152 downwards.
TGAAACTTATTTAGTTCTGATCACCTAAATGTTACTTGTCTAAATCTAAATTAGCCACTATACAGATATTCATCTATTTAATGGAGGTAAAGATGGTTCCAGTTCCAGTTCATTCAGCTTATTTTGTATGCTAATTCTTGCAGGAAATGTTTTGCCCTGTAAAGGTACATATTTTCCTTACATGGTCCTTCCTCCTCCCTGGAGGTCACTAATTCCTGTAGATGACAGTGATCTAGATAGACCATTTAAGTCTGGACAAATAGATTTCAGACGTCTAAGATGACAGATGAATCCCACTGTAAAAGACCAATAGCATCTGAGAAAACAGCTGTACCATTTTAGTATTTAATGCCTCATTCTTTTTGGTTTTTTTTTTTTGAAGGTCTCTATTTTTATCTACGCATTTCAAGAGTGAACATTTGTATGTCACTTGAATTTACTTAAGACATTTCAAAGAACCTTACAGAGAGCTCTGAGCTATAGTTTTAATAACATTCACCAAGAAATTTGCTTTTAAGTTACTTAATTATATTTTTGTATTACTTACAAGCAAAGTACAAACAGTTTCTCTTCAATAAAAATTAACTCTTATTGAAAGTTCTACATATGAATACATATGGAATTGAAAATCTGTAAAGATAGAAGTCATTACAAAATTTTGACCTTTGTCGCATTTTATAAGGATAAATGTATATGGAATATGAAACTAATGCAAAGTCTTTTGGTAATTAATATTCAAACCAATCATAAGAATGACAGGTTCTATATGCAAACGAAAGAGCTTTGAATTTTCTTTGAATGATGCCAGATATACTGGAAAAATGAATCCTCTGGTTTCCCAACACTTTCTTTGGGGTGTCTGACGGCTATCCAGAACTCAGTTTGATTAGCCTGTTTTGTGCTGCATGTAATTTACAAAGAAGACCTCCTTCCATTACACAAAATGAGATGAAGAAGATACTGCATTTATGAAGCGTTGGCAGAGCTATTTTACACGTACCAGAACATAATCTTGCCCAATCAAATGGTGCCTAACTGAAAACTATAAAATGAAACAGAAAGTTAACCAAAGCTCCTATTCAAGAGTACTGGGAAGTTTGTTAGATATGGATCATTAATGTAAACTACCTGAGAAGCATTACAGGGACATTGCAAGGTTGACCCTTCTCCCTCTCCAAATGGTATTTTATGTCTTTAAAATACTCCTCGATAAAACAGAACATTTATTTTCAGATTTGGGCTGTCAGAACATGAGCTGCTTAATCTTGATCATGTTCATTTAAAGCTGTTTCTAATACTTTTTTGAAGCCTAAGTTTAGTGTATATATGTGACTTATGCAATAATACTTATAACTTAGCTGATTCCTATTTAAGTGGTACTAGACATTATTAGAATCAGCAATGAGACAGACTGAAATAGTTCTGAAATAGTAATAATTGGGGGCAAGAAAGAAATTGCATACCTTAGGAAAAAACTGTTGAAAATTTAAATATACTGCATAACTTTTCTCTGCACAGTGCATGAGATGATCAAAATCAGATTATTTATTTTTAACAGATTTCAACTCTTCAGAGAACAGAATCAAAAGAATCAAAAGACCTCATGCATACCTGCCTTGGAAAACATCCTGAAAGGATGTGGTTCTACAACCATCTTTCTATAATCACGTGGCAGGAACCAAACTCAAAGGGTACATCAGGCTTTAAAGAAGCAGAGTGTTTAGCAGCTGGTCAGATTTTAAATGCAGATTTCCCTCCTGAAGGCAAAATATGTATCAAAGACATCACTATGTTTCAAAACCCATGAAATGCATCAAACGTATAACCTCTGTAAGCATTTGCTAACACTAAAAGTAATCCCTTTCTCATAAGAATATATCTAAAGTACTGTGTGCCTTTAGTGTCTTTTTTTTTTTCCTTTTTTTTTTTCTCAGCATTCAAACCCTAAGTGACAATTATGTACTGGGATAATGAATAAGTGCTGATGGATCTTCCAGGTAAGGATACATATGCTCCATTCAATAGGTTACAGAATTAAAGCCCCCTTGCCACAAACTTGCATTATGTCCTTAAGTATTTGTATCTCTGTTTCAACTGAAAAAGTATACAAAAACTCAGTCAGACAAGCATTTCTCACTTGGCTACGCAGCAGAAAAGGCTCTAATTATTAATGCCAATAAGTGCTTAGAACAAATTATGGCTTCAGGAATCCTTATTTCAGATACAAAACAAAGAAATTGTGATCCCTCAGCTAAGCATAGTCAACAACAACAAAAATAAACCTATATTCATATTATTCTTACAGGTTGGTGAAAACTGCCATGCTCTGTAGATGTTTATTAATAGGTGATTTGCCAAACCTGGAAATCAAAACTCAGACATATCCCTGTATTCCTACGCCAAACCTTACAACTCAGTTCCAACCTGCTGTCACCACAAATGGAACAGAATGGTAAATCCAAGCATCTGCATGATTTAGGCAATGACAAGATCAATACTTTTTCTTTCAGGACATGCTCTATGTGTCCAACAAATAACTCATGAACTCTGAATATTCATTTTTGTAGAGCTAAAGAGAGAGCCTTTTTATAAACAGCTGGATCTCTGCAAAAAAAACACCTCCAAACCCAGTATACAGGTTTTGCATAAGAAAATATCCAAGTGAAAAAGTTCTCAGAAGTAATCTAGTCATACAACATCAGCAGAGATAGTGGCAAAACCAATTTTGATTTCTGTGGCAATCCACATGTCTATATAAGAGGAGATCTCATTCCCCCTAGTCAGACTTCCTGTTTACTTAGATCTATATACAAGTAAATGTGGTAACTTCTCAAGTTACTTACTAAGCAAGTGGTAACTTCTAAAAATGCAGCCCCATGGATATACCTATCTATCTCCTCCATAATTTAATCACAAGCTCCAACCGGCTAAGCAGACCTCCAGCATCCAGCCTTCTCCACTGCACAACTCCATTTCCCAAATTTAGGATTACAGCCTCAGGTTCTTATCACATGTTCCAAATCCACAGCCCACAGCACAGTACCACAAGGGAATAGGAATGTCCTTGGAGGCAGTGCCACAGGCCAGAAGGACGGAGGAGGTGGCTATGCTGTGAAATAGAATCACCAATGTTTGCAGAGGTGTTGGGAAATGAAGGGCCTGATGTTTTAGCAAGGCATACAGGGAGGCAAAGAAGGTAGAAGTAGTAAAGCCAGAATAAAAAAATTATTACCTCAAGATCCCCTTTTTCTTTTAACCAAAGCATTACCTGTGCATGTAGTCTTATATGTTGTCTTTTTAAATATTGCTCACAATTTTAGCTTTCTTCCTTAGCAGTTTGCTTCTCTAATTTACACTACATGGAAACCACATACCCCACCACTTTAAACAAGTAGTTTAAATAAAATAAATGCAAGGCGGGGGGGGTGGAGGGAATGGGGGGGACAGAAGGTTGAGTAATTTAGTAACAGACGGACAAAAAGCCAGGAGTGAAAGAGTCTTCATGTGACAAATATCAGGCTTCATGGCAGTACAGCAGCAGTTACCATACCAGCACGTGAATAGCTTTATGCAGTTAAACTCCACAGGGCAGTGTTCCATATCTAAGAGGAAAAGTGGGAGACAAAGTTGAGGAGAAGGTTCACACACCAAAGGCAGCAGCCATCCACAACCCACTCCATTGTAGAACAGGGCTGCACAGTCTACTGCTGGCATAGTCAGACTTTTTGCCACTTAATGCTGCCCAACAGTACTGGAAACACTCACAGATCTCAGGTGATTTGAGCACAAGTCACCATTCCTACTACAAGTTCTAAAAACACAGAAAAAATATTATATCTAAAAGTGCAGAATCAGATTAAATAATAAAATCTTTATTCTCCCTTCATATTTTATTCAAAGTATTTGAAAAGGAGGGACAAAAAGCCAAATTACAAATAAATTTGTCAGAAGTTGTGCTGGTTTTGGATGGGATAGAGTTTATTTTCTTCATAGTAGTTAGTATGGGGCTATATTTTGGATTTGTGCTGGAAACAGTGTTGATAATTCAGGGACATTTTTGTTATTGTTGAGGAGTGCTTACACAGGGTCAAGGCCTTTTCTGCTTCTCACCCCACCTCACCAGCGAGCAGGCTGGGGGTGCACAAGGAGCTGGGAGGGGACACAGCTGGGACAGCTGACCCCAACTGACCAAAGGGATATTCCATACTATATGACATCATGTTCAGAATATAAAGCTGGAGGAAGAAGTAGAAAGGGGGGCATGTTCAGGGTTATGGCATTTTGTCTTCCCGAGTAACCATCGCACATGATGGGGCCCTGCTTTCCTGGAGATGACTGAACACCTGCCCGCCCATGGGAAGTAGTGAATGAATTCATTGTTTTGCTTTGCTTGTGCACAGCTTTTGCTTCACCTATTAAACAGTCTTTATCTCAACCCATGAGTTTTCTAACTTTTATTCTTCTGATTCTCTCTCCCATCCCACCAGGGGGAAGTGAGCAAGTGGTTGTGTGATGCTTAGTTGCTGGCTGGGATTAAACCATGACAGTCCTTTTTGGTGCCCAACGTGGGGCTTAAGGGTTCAAGATAATGACAGATTTGATTGGAATGTGTAGATCGAATTTATGGCTGTTATTGCTGTTTAGCTATTAATTGGTAGACTTCTGTGTTTGCCATGCGGCTTGACTGCCATGCTGTATCTTAGAGGCTAGTGCTTGTTAGCGGCTGCTGTTTGCTTTCACTGCTTGCTGTACTGCTTATTGCCTTGCTCTGCTGTGCCTGGGAATATTTTGGTAACAGCAATGGGCAGGCACCTGGGCTGGCAGATGGCCAGGGCCCCGCTGCTGTTTCTGTGCTGCTGTGCTGGACAGGCTGGAACTCCAGTGTGAACTCAAGTTGAAGAGACTGTGATCTGTGGATGAGTTCATGTGGGAGCAGGACACCCCGAAGCATCTGTGGCCATGGATAAGCCCACGCCAGAGCAGGTACATCTTGAAGCATCTGAGGCCGTGGTTACATCTGTGCTGCAGCAGGTATACCTCTGAAGGGACTGTGGCCCAAGGATAGTCCACACTGGAGAAGGTACACCTCAAAGCATCTGAGGCTGTGGATAAGCCCCTGCTGCAGAAGGTACACCTTGAGGCATCAGTGCCTGTGCATGAGGTCATGCTGGAGCACCTCAAAGCATGTGGCCATGGACAAGCCCATGAGAGAGCAGGCACACCCCTGGAGGGATCGCAGCCATAGGTAAAACCATGTTGGAGCGGGCTTACTTCTAAAGGGACTGTGGCTGCGGGAAGCCCGTGCTGGAGGACATATATCACTGAAGACATTGTGGCCCATGGAGAAGGCCACTCTGGAACAGGTGCACCTCAAAGCGACTGTGGCTGTGGATAAGTCTATGCCACAGCAGGTGTGCCCCTGGAAAGACAGTGACTTACAGACAAGGCTGCACTTAAAGCAGGTACACCCCTAAGGGACTCTCTGTGGATAAATTCAAGCCAGATCAGAGGCAAGGGTTGGAGTTCATTGCAATGTTAAACCCAATGGTCTGGTCTGAAGGGATCAGGGGTGGAGATTGTAATGGATACACCCTTAAATTGTTGTAAACCATGATTTGAGTTGCATGTTATGGGATTACTAGAGCAGGAATCACCTGAACCAATGGAGGACAAGCCTTGCAAGAAGCAGTGCAAGTGTAGCAGTGACCTGACCTGGCTTTGGTGCCAAGTAACTCCACACAACACACCACCTCTCCTGTCCTGAGTGACCACCAGAACAGATGGGCCCGAAGTCATGGGCTAAATGAATACAATGGACACTTTGTGGATGTTTTACAGACATTTTACAGGTATTTTATGGGGTGGTCCATAGACTAAGGGAATTATATCTGTGTATTATGTCAAGGGATGGGAAGGAAGGGGTGGGTGGTTGATGAGGATGTATTGGATAGTGTGAGACCTGAGCATGATGTAAATGGTATGCAATAAGGGATAGAGAACGTGCTAGTTTTGAGTGAGCAAGTGGCTATGAGGTGCTTAGTTGCTGCCTGGGGTTAAACCACGAAACCTGGACAAATGTTCGAATTATAATTAGAGTCATTCATTGCTGTTTTAATTAGCGGTAACAATGTTCACCAGTTTCTGCTCTGACTACCTGCATAAGTTATGTCTGATGCATGAGCTATGACACTAAACATTAACATGGAGCTATGTGATACTCTTCTCTGCTTTCTTCTCCAATGGGGTAGTTAGAATAGGCACTTAGGGAAAAATAGTGTTCCCATATGTAACTGGGAAAAGCAATCTCCATGTAACTCTTAGAAACAAGATTGTTACAGCTGCCAAATGGAACTAATAACTGCCCAAAGAAAAGATGAACAGTCTGGTTGTTCTGTTTTTGAAGTCTTGCAAGTACATGATCATAGCCAAAATGCATGGGTAGAGTGCTAAAGAGTGTCTATACTTCTAATTCAATTTAGCTTACTATAAAAGCAGTTTTGCAGAAAACCGTAATTATAATTACAAAGCACTGTTACACCTCTGTAGTAAAAAGATTTTCAGTATTTTCATTAAATACTTCTGTTTTCATGGTTTTCAAACTGGGCTATAACATGCACTCTGGTCATAATCTACCGCATATAATATAGGGGAAAAAAACCATTGTAATTGTAATAAAAAACTTAAAAAAAATACACAAGATTTCTTAGATACTGAAGACAAACAAACAGAAACATCCACAATTCTCTTGCCTTTTATATCCCTTTTGTAGTTCTTTTTCAGTAGTTGTCAAAAAACCCCCAAGGAGAAATATCACTAAATAAATGGAAAACTGTATAGCCTTTATCCCACAGACTGATTTAAAGAGAAAGCACCAGGGTTAATATTCAGTGTTAAATATAAGTCCACTAATGGCAGTGAAACTTTTAGCCAGTAACTTAGTAATGCAATTATTTCATTCAGATCAGACAGTTTACATGACTGCAGTTAGTATACAAATTTTATATGTTGTAATGTGCAAGAATGGTCTTATGTGCTCTAGTTGTACCTTAATACTACATTCTTTTTACCAGCAAATACAGTAGTGAGAAATAAGACAGGAAAGACACTGGAAAACAACTAAATCTTTCTACATCATTGTCCTACCTCAAAACTGGGCTTAAACCATAAAATTTTTATTAGTTGTCTCTGACATGTTTACTCCAGTAACTAGTCATTCTACTTGCTATTCTGTATGTTGGAAATGTTCTCCTAGCCTTTAACATGGAAAGAATAGCCATGGGTATTAACATTTTTTGACAGATCATTGGCATATCCTATAGGCATATAACATGGCAATCATATCCTATAGGTTATGCCAATTGTATAGGTTGCTATATTGGAGTATTTTTGATACACTGATACGTAGTCGATGATACATATGTTGAACAACTTGATTTAGAGCTACTACTCCAGCTGAAATAAAATCCAGCTTTTAGAAATATTTCTAAATAGGTCAAATAATATAAAATTATATACTGGGAATTCTTTCACATAAATTTGTGAACAGAGATGTAAGAGATTGGTCTATATTTATATCAGAAAAAGAAGTCCTGTGGCAATAATTACTGCCTTGCACAAAGCCATAAGACCCCATGTATCTCTGTGTTCACCACTTCTTTCTGACCCTTTTTTTCCTAATTCTCTCTAGACAGAGAGCAACTCTAGCAATCTCTAGCACATCAGCAACATCAGAGATAGCATTGGTTTGGGCATATTTGCACAATTTACTTATAATTCCTACATCTGGTGAGCTCTGCTTTTGTGCCATCCTTGCTATGCTCAGGTCTTACATACTGATGAAATTTCTTTGTTTATGCATACCATACTCAATGGGAATGGGCTGGAGACCTGCAAAGAGAAAATAGAGGACCTTACATCTGCCTTCTCAGCAGTTTGAATATTTTCCTCCTAGAGAATAGTCTTTGTATCTCTAAAAAGCACCCCCCATTGCTCTTAGCATAGTTTTTAACAGTCCATTGTACCGTTCAATTTTCCCAGAGGCTGGTGCATGGTAGGGGTTGTGATACACCCACCCAGTGCTGTGCTCTTTGGCCCAGGTGTCTATGAGGTTGTTTCGGAAATGAGTCCCGTTGTCTGACTCAATTCTCTCTGGGGTGCCATGTCACCGCAGGACTTGTTTTTCGAGACCCAGGATAGTGTTCCGGGCAGTGGTGTGGGGGATGGGATATGTTTCCAGCCAGCCAGTCATTGTTTCTACCATTGTAAGCACATGGCGCTTGCTTTGGCGGGTTTGTGGGAGTGTGATATAGTCAATTTGCCAGGCCTCCCCATATTTATATTTCAGCCATTGTCCCCCATACCTCAGAGGCTTTACCTGCTTGGCTTGCCTGATTGCAGCGCACGTTTCACATTCGTGGTTAGCCTGTGCAATAGTGTCCATGGTCAAGTCCACCCCTCGATCATGAGCCCACCTGTATGTTGAATCCCTCCCTTGATGGCCTGAGGTGTCATGGGCCCACCGAGCTAGAAATAGTTCACCCTTATGCTGCCAGTCCAGATCCACCTCAGCCACTTCAGTCTTGGCAGCCTGATCCACCTGCTGATTGTTCCGATGTTCTTCAGTGGCCCGACTCTTGGGGACATGAGCATCCACATAACGTACCTTTACAACCAGTTTCTCTACCCGGGCAGCAATATCTTGCCACAGTGTGATGGCCCAGATGGGTTTGCCTCTGCGCTGCCAGTTGCTTTGCTTCTATTGCTGCAGCCAGCCCCACAGGGCATTTGCCACCACCCAGGAGTCAGTATAGAGATAGAGCACTGGCCACTTTTCCCGTTCAGCAATGTCTAAGGCCAGCTGGATGGCCTTTACCCCTGCAAACTGGCTCGATTCACCTTCTCCTTCAGCAGTTTCTGCTACTTGTCGTGTAGGACTCCATACAGCAGCCTTCCATCTCCGGTGCTTTCCCACAAAGCGACAGGACCCATCAGTGAACAGGGCATACTGCTTCTCATTTTCTGGCAGTTTGCTATACAGTGGGGCTTCTTCAGCACGTGTCACCTCCTCCTCTGGTGATGTTCCAAAATCTTTGCCTTCTGGCCAGTCCATGATCACTTCCAAGATGCCTGGGCAACTGGGGTTTCCTACTCGAGCCCGCTGGGTGATCAGAGCAACCCATTTACTCCACATTGCATCAGTTGCATGGTGTGTAGAGGGGACGTTCCCTTTGAACATCCAGCCCAGCACCGGCACTCGGGGTGCCAGGAGCAACTGTGCCTCAGTACCAACCACTTCTGAAGCAGCTCGAACCCCTTCATATGCCGCCAATATCTCTTTTTCAGTTGGAGTATAGCGGGCTTCAGACCCGCTGTATCCCCGACTCCAAAACCCTAGGGGTCGACCTCAGGTCTCCCCTGGTGCTTTCTGCCAGGGGCTCCAGGTAGGGCCATTCTCCCTGGCTGCAGTGTAGAGCACATTCTTTACATCTTGTCCTGCCCGGACTGGCCCAAGAGCTCCTGCATGAACTATCTCCTGTTTAATCTGTTCAAAGGCTTGTTGTTGCTCAGTGACCCATTTGAAATCATTCTTCTTCCAGGTCACTTGATAGAGAGGGCTCACAATCAGACTGTAATGTGGAATATGCATTCTCCAAAAACCCACAACCCCTAAAAAACCTTGTCTTTCCTTTTTGCTAGTTGGTGGAGACACGGCTGCTATTTTGCTGATCACATCCATGGGGATCTGACGACGACCATCTTGCCATTTGATTCCTCAGAACTGGATCTCTTGTGCGGGTCCCTTAACTTTACTTTGTTTTATGGCAAAACCAGCTTTCAGAAGGATTTGGGCTATTTTCTGCCCTTTATCAAAAACTTCTTCTGCTGTGTTGCCCCACACAATGATGTCATCAATGTATTGAAGGTGTTCCGGAGCTTCTCCCTGTTCCAGTGCAGTCTGAATCAGTCCATGGCAAATGGTAGGACTGTGTTTCCACCCCTGGGGCAGTCGATTCCAGGTGTACTGGATGCCCCTCCAAGTGAAAGCAAACTGTGGCTTGCACTCTGCTGCCAGAGGGATTGAGAAGAATGCATTAGCAATATCAATTGTGGCATGCCACTTGGCTGCCTTTGACTCCAGTTCGTACTGAAGTTCTGGCATGTCTGGCACAGCAGCACTCAATGGTGGAGTGACTTCGTTCAGGTCACGGTAGTCTACTGTTAGTCTCCACTCTCCGTTAGACTTCCGCACTGGCCATATGGGACTATTAAAGGGTGAGTGGGTCTTACTGATGACTCCTTGGCTCCTCAGTTGGTGAATGAGCTCATGGATGGGAATCAGAGAGTCTCTGTTGGTGCGATATTGCCACCAGTGCACTGTTGTGATGGCGATTGGCACCTGTTGTTCTTTGACCTTCAGCAACCCCACAACAGAAGGGTCCTTTGAGAGGCCGGGCAAGGTAGACAGCTGTTTAATTTCCTCCATCTCCAAGGCAGCTACAACAAAAGCGCACCTGTACCCTTTTGGGTCCTTGAAATACCCTCTCCTGAGATAGTCTATGCCAAGGATGCACGGAGCCTCTGGGCCAGTCACAATGGGGTGCTTTTACCACTCATTCCCGGTTAGGCTCACTTCGGCCTCCAATACAGTTAGCTCTTGGGATCCCCCTGTCACTCCAGCAATGCTGATGGGTTCTGCCCCTATATAGTTTGATGGCATTAAGGTGCACTGCGCGCCAGTGTCCACTAAAGCTTTATACTTCTGTGGGTCAGATGTGCCAGGCCATCAGATCCACACAGTCCAGTAAACCTGGCTATCCCTTTCCTCCACCTGGATGGAGGCAGGGCCCCTCTAGTCCTGATCATGGCATTCGCAACTCACTTCCAGTAAATGTGAATCAAAAGTCTCTCTATTAAGCGCAGAAATAAAATCAGCACTTCTGCTCATCTGTCTGGGGACCTCCTCACTGGAAACTGGAGCAGCAGCTTTCCTGGAAGAACCTCCCTGGGTGACTGTTCTTCCTTGTAGCTCACGCACCTGTGCCTCTAGGGTCAAGGTAGGCTTGCCATCCCACCTCCTCATGTCCTCTCCGTGGTCAGGCAGGTAGAACCATAGGGTGCCCAGTGGTGTGTATCCTCTCCTTTGAGCCAAAAGACACTTATTCCTAACAGCTAAGACACTACTCTGTAGAGGTGGGGAGCAGGACATATCTTCTTTGAGTTGCTGGACCTCTTGGGACAGTTTCTCCACAGCAGAGACAAGCGAGGAAGAGATATTTGCTTCATAACCCTGGAGTTTATCAATCACCTCCACCACTGTTGGTGCCTTGTCATGTCTCCAGGGCACTCCATACAAACTTCCACCACATGAGTAGTGTGCACTAGGTTTCATCCCTGGATGACTGTTGATCGTCCAGGTCACCATAAATCACCACAAGCACAGCTAATTCCCTTAGATACTGGATACCTTTCTCCATCGTTGTCCATTTTCCTAGGTGATTTGTAACATCTTTGAAGGGACACCTTTCCTTTACTCCAGACAGGAGTCGCCTCCAGAGGCTGAGGGCTTGTGTCCCGTTTCCAATTGCTTTGTCAACACCCCCTTCCCCAGAAAGGGATCCCAGTTGTTTGGCTTCTTCTCCCTCTAACTGCAGGCTACTGGCCCCATTATCCCAGCATCAGAGCAGCCAGGTGGCAATTTGCTCCCCTAGATGATGGCTAAAATCTTTTCGCATATCTCACAACTCACTCAAGGACAGAGATTGTGTGGTCTCTATTTCATTTATGACTTCTTCCTCCTCTCCTCATGATGGCCCTGCTTTTTCATCATCCCGTTCTAAATGAGTTGACGTCTGCTTCCAATATTTCGCCTTGTGTATGGGGGCGACTGATACCGGTACGGGTTGATTCTCTGAGTCAGCTGCAGTACTTGTTGTGGGGGTTTGAGTAGCCACAGTGCTTGTCCTGGGGGGTTGAGCGGCTGCAGTGCCTGTCACTTTGCCTTTCAATCCAGAGACCTTCTCTTCCCCTTGGGAGCACTCAGTACTGTTGAGCAGGGCTCGGTACACCTGGGCCCGACCCCAGCACGTTGCAGTTATCTGTGTCTCTCTGGAGTTCCCAGCGTAACAACATACTTCCTCCAAATATTCTACTAGTTTTTCAGGATTCTGCACTTGTTCAGGGGTGAAACTGCAAAACACTGGGAGTGCCCACTGCCCTAGGTATTTGCCCATACTATCCCACATACCCTGCCATTCATAACTATCAAGCCTTGGGGCAGATTTCTGGGTAATATTCTTAAGTTGCTTAGTCAAAACCAAAACAACATTCCCAAAAACTAACAAAAAGTGCACCTTAACCACCCAAGGATGTTCAAGATACAAAAACGTTGTTGTAATAAAGGTGGAGACATCATAGAAAAAAGTTGCAAACATATCATTCCATATTCCTATATGTAAAATCTCTCAGAGGAGGAGGTATAATTGCTAATTCTCTCAGTGAGGTGATATCCAAAGTACAGTAACGGTTCCAGCAAAAACCCCAAATACCAGATAAAGCTGAAAATCAGTGTTTGCATAACAAATCTTGTAGGCAAAACATTACTAATCACAGCAGGACACAGGAGACTAAACGAAATAACACCATTCTTTAACACAAACTGCAAAACTGAGAACATGCTGCTGTGATCAGCAGCTGTTATTATCTTGAACCCTTGAGCCCCACGTTGGGCACCAAAGAAGACTGCTGTGGTTTAGCGGCAGCTCAGCCCCACAGAGTCGCTCGCTCACTCCCCCACTGGCAGGATGGGGAGAGAATCAGAAGGGTAACGCTCGTGGTTGAGATAAAAACAGTTTAACAATTAAAATTAAAAATTAAAATTAAAAAAAAGGCAACAAAAATGCAATGGAAAGGAGAACAATGAGAGGCATGAAGCCCTGGGGGGGGGGGGGGGCGGGAGGAATGAACCACCAAAACAAACCACACTTGACGCAGCTGCTCACCACCCGCCAACCCGATGCCACCAGTCTCTGAGCCCCAACAACCCCCACGTGCCACCTCCCCCATTAATATACTGGTCATGGTGTCACGTGGTATAGAAAAAACACCCCATTGGCCAGTCGGGGTCAGCTGCCCTGGCTGTGGCCCCGCCCCTCCCAGCCTCCTGCCCACGTGGCAGAGCACGGGAAGCTGGAAAGGTCCCTGAATACTATAGGCACTAGAGTGAAGAGAATTAACCTCTTCTTAGCCAAAACCAGCACATCTGGATAACGGGATCAAGTGTAGCCTGATGAAGTTTGCTGATGACACCAAGTTGAGTGGGGAAGTAGACACTCTAGAAGGGAGAGCTGCTCTGCAGGGAGATCTGGATGGGCTGGAAGAGTGGGCCAGCAAGAACCTTATGAAGATCAACAAGGACAAGTGTAAGGTCATGCACCTGGGAAAACACAATCCGGGAATGCAGCACAGACTGGGATCCACCTGGCTGGAGAGCAGCTCTGTGGAAAGGGACCTGGGGATCCTGGTGGACAGAAAGCTCAACATAAGGGAACAGTGTGCTGCTGTGGCCAAGAAGGCCAACAGGATACTGGGTTTCATCAAAAAGGGCATCACCAGCAGAGATAAAGAAGTCATCATCCCGCTCTACTCAGTGCTTGTCAGGCCACACCTGGAGTACTGTGTACAGTTCTGGTCCCCACTATACAAAAAGGATGTGGACAGGCTGGAAGGGGTCCAGAGAAGGGCCACCAAGATGATCAAAGGACTGGGAAGCCTGCCATACGAGGCTAGGCTGGGAGAGCTGGGTTTGTTCAGCCTTGGGAAAAGGAGGCTCAGAGGGGATCTCATCACCGTGTACCAGTACTTAAGGGGTAGTTACAAAGAAGATGGAGACTCCCTTTTCACACAGAGTCACATGGAGAGGACGAGGGGGAATGGACACAAGTTGCTTTTGGGGAGATTTCAATTGGACACAAGAGGAAAATTTTTCACAGTGAGGACAGTCAGCCATTGGAATAATCTTCCCAGGGAAGTGGTTGACTTGGCCACGTTGGACACCTTTAAGAGTCGTCTGGACAGGGTGCTGGGCCATCTTGTCTAGACTGTGCTCTTCCCAGAAAGGTTGGACTAGATGATCCTGGAGCTCCCTTTCAACCTGGGATTCTGTGACTCTGTGGCTCTGTGGCTCTGTGGCTCTGTGATTCTGTGATTCTGTAAATGCTTGCCAAGAAATAAATGTGAATGACGGTGTGAATTATCTTCTGTACCAAGAATTAAAGAAAAGACTGCAACAGTTGGCATCCTCTGTGGCTACATTTGGTCTGGGCATCTCAAATTTGAAAAATGAAGGACTAAAAAATGAGCATAATTTACACAGAGTGCATACAGAAACGTTAGCCTATCAATGGCTTGGCAGAGAAGTTTGTCTGCTTTAACTTTAAAAACAAACCATGAGTTCTGATCAGTTATCCCATCAAAATTTACCATTTCTTTCTACTAACAATCTGCAGAGAGACTGCCTTGAAAAATCAAAATAGAATTAATAATTTATTCAATATTTAAAAAAAAAAATTTGTACTGTTTTAAACACACCTTTAGAGAAGATTCCAGAAACTTTAAAAACATCACTTCTGAAGACATGCCATCAATCCTTAAAAAGCAATTTTGAAAGACTGTAACTTACTCTGCAACATCTGTTGCCATCAAAGGCTGACAATATTGTTATGTATATTTTCTGACACATAATTAAAATTCAAACATCACTTTAGATATATAATTCAGTTTACTTCTTTCAATTTTATAATACTTCTCAGAGGAATCTTGATGTAGTTCTTTACAGAAAATGAATAATACATTTTGTTTACATCAAGGATAAAAGAATAATTTTTCAAATTACTATGTACAAACTTCCTCCTCCATGTAGAATTTGAAAGCATCAGCTAAACTCCCCAAAAGAGAATCAGGAAGATTAGACAGAAATGACTGGAATAGCCTCTAAGGGTTTTTCTTGAAGTGGTTCTATAGTCACTCACTTTTTATTTCAGATCTTTTTCCTTGTTATGTACTTTGATTCGCATCCTAAATGCCATGCAAAAAAAAAAAAAAAAAAGAAAGAAAGAAAAAAAAGAAAAAAAGTGCTGTTTGCAGTGGCATATTGGCCCAGGATTTTAGTTTGCAAATTATATGTAAACAATGGGAAATTCATTTTAGCTGCACTGGAGCTTCTTCTAAGATAAGCATTTAGATATTGTATTTGGTATTACTCAAGAGGGTGTAGGCAATCTGCATAGATTTGCTACTGCCTCTCAAAAGAATGTGAAGAGATAACTTCAACTGCAAAGTCAGCAAAGACAGTCAACTCCCTCAGTGGACTTCTGTCACAGTTTAACCCCAGCTGGCTATTAAGCATCACACAGCCATTTGCTCAGTCCCTCCTGGTGGGATGGGGGAGAAAATAAGAAGAATAAAAGTTAGAAAACTCATAGGTTGAGATAAAGACACTTTACTAGGGAAAACAAAGACGCACATGCAAGCAAAACAAAACAAGGAACTCATTTACTACTTCCCATGGGCGGGCAGGTGTTCAGTCATCTCCAGGAAAGCAGGGCCCCATCATGTGCAATGGTTACTCGGGAAGACAAAATGCCATAACTCCGAACATGCCCCCCTTTCTACTTCTTCCTCCAGCTTTATATTCTGAACATGATGTCATATAGTATGGAATATCCCTTTGGTCAGTTGGGGTCAGCTGTCCCAGCTGTGTCCCCTCCCAGCTCCTTGTGCAGCCCCAGCCTGCTCGCTGGTGAGGTGGGGTGAGAAGCAGAAAAGGCCTTGACTCTGTGTAAGCGCTGCTCAGCAGTAATGTGAACATCCCTGTGTTATCACTGTTTCCATCACAAATCCAAAACACAGCACCATAATATCTACTATGAAGAAAATTAACTCTATCCCAGCTAAAACCGGCACACCAGGAAATTATATTTTGTGGTGAACTGAGATGAAACTAGAGTACGTGATATTTTGGAGTACATTTTCATCAGTGAATATCTTTTTTGCTAGACATCTGGTTGACATGTATTTTTCTACACACAAAATATTGTAGAGACACTATATATAAATGTTTTTCTGTCTGGTATTTTTGTTTAGGAGCTTGTTCTATCCTTAAGGTATTCTTCACCTGAAAAAAACCAAAAATAATCTTCCTTGTAACTCATGGGTTGGATTCTCTGAAAGACACATGCATTATTTTGCAAGAGTAATAGAATCATAGAATCATTTTGGTTGGAAAAGACCATCCAGTCCAGCCATTAACCTAGCACTGCCACCATTAAACCCTGTTCCTATACACCACATCTACATGGGATGGTGATTCATCCAGTTCCGTGAGCAGCCTTCCTTGACAACCCTTTCAGTGAAGAAATTATTTCTAGTATCCAATCTAAACCTCCCCTGGTACAACTTGAGGCCATTTCCTCTTGTCCTATTGCTTGTTACTTGGGAGAAGAGACTGACCCCCACCTCACTACAACCTCTTAGCAGCTGGTTGGAGAGAGTGATAAGGTCTCTCCTCAGCCTCCTTTTCTCCAGGCTAAACAACCCCAGTTCCCCAGCCACTCCTAAGACTTGTTCTCTAGACCCTAGAACTCTGTTCTAGAATAGGTAGAACAACTCATATTAAATAGATCTTTTATCTTTACTCATTTGCAATAAAAAAAAGACTTGCACATTATGCCAGGTTATAATTTGCAAGGGGTAGAACACCACTTAAGTTGCAAACGCCTTAATTCTTGAGGGAAGCAACCAAGAGAAGATAAAAAATTTCCAACATTGAGATTCTGATCCCATGAATTAGGAAAGGTAAGGCTTTATCTTACTCTCTAATTGTTTTACTTAGTCTTTTAAATGAAATGTTCATGTGCGTAAAATTCTTTAGAGTACTTTGCTTTTTCAACCATTGCAATTTCTAATAAAGTGTTTTTCCAACCTGTTAAGGGGTGTAACTATAATTTCATGTGCAATCAGTGGCATTTAGTAAGAGCTTATCATTTGGACTTCTGAACCTCTCTAATGTGGTCCTAACACATCAGAACGAGAATACAGTTAAACTGAGGATACAGTTTTTGTGACACATTATTGCATAAAATATCTGTGTTCACGAATGAGAAAAATAATGAGAGACTAAATTCATATATAAACACCTATTCTCATACCAAGCACAGCAGCACTTAAAAGTTAAGTGCCAGACTTCATGAAGGATTCTTCAAAATGCTGAAGGTACTTTAGTGCTCTAACCGACAAATGCAGTGTATTAAGTATACAAAGCTTTTACAGTAACTGGCAAAGTAAGTGAGGGAAAGATGAATGGCATTGGGTGTCCTGAAGGTAAGGCAAACCTTGAGTAAACAACTTCATCTATATTGTCTTGATTCCCAGGCCTGATGGTGCGGACTGAAGTACATACATATTGCTGAAGGTATATGCTGGCCCCATCCATACTGCACGACAGGTGGAATAGTTCTCCAGTGAGCTTTGTATCTATATAGTCTGGGGCCTTTCTAGCATACACCATATTTACCAGTTGAACCTTAGCCCTGAGTTTCAGCTGTCCCTGATTTAAGGTTTAATACAGTGCAGCCTGAATGTGGGAACCATGGCCTATTTTTGCTAAGAATGTTGGTATGAAAGAATGAGTACATCACCTAAAACCATGTTAGGTAAGAAAAGCAGGGCACAAAGAGTAACTGTTGTAGGAAAAATACTGACAAGAGAAGGTATAAAAAATTAAGCCAAAAAAACGCAGAGGTCAGCAACATGCAAGGGAGACCAACATTTCCCCTACTGACTTTCAGTTGCTTGAGTTGCTTATTGAGTGTTTTAGCGAGGATTACTCTTCGGTACCTACTATGTGAACTTGTCAATAAATATCTTTCTTACAGAGTTGCTCTGTAAACATTAAAGGACATCGGAATATGAGTGACCTAGAGAAAAAGGGTTACATGTCAGTGTGATCATATTAGCACTGAGGTTAACATGCTCGATACATGCTGGAAAATTCTGTTTAACCCTCGTTGCAAAAAATGTGCAGCCTATTATTTATACTGCCACTTCCAGTGCTTCTGTCCCTGTTGCCACTTCTGTTGCTTTTCTCATGCTTGTGACTGGGAAACAATGACAGTACCTGAGGCCCCTTACTGTGTTATCCTCATTCTTTGAGATGAGTCGGATGAATCTAGCCGTCCTGGAGAAGGTTCAAATCTTCAGGATACAGGAGGGGTTGACCAGAGCATCCAAAACTGCCAAGAAGACGTTCATTACTTTCTTGAGTTTTCCAACACATTCCTTCTACAGACCAGCCATTTAAGGGCTGGTGTGTACCATGGGTTCAGTTACAGTAAAATTTTGTGACTGTGGAAGACAAAGCTTTTTTACAGAACCTTACATGGTCTTCAGTAGCAGTCACAGACTTTGTGTGACCAGTCATCACATTTAGATTCCCCATTGGCATGGAGGCACTAAATGAGACCGGCATTGCCATACACTGAACCTGCACATGGATCTCATGGTTGTGTTGATGGGGAGGGCAGCCATGACCCTGCTGTTTCTGAAAATGTGAAGGCATGGGATGGGCTGTACTCCTAGAGGGAGTAACATCATCTTGAAACTGAAGTCGCTTCTTTTGTTCTGTGTGTATGAGATTATTGGTCTTTACATACCTATGTGCATGGTTATGAGGTGATGATTGTCAAGACTATCTTTTGCCTATGAGGCACTTATATACTTCCTGACTTTCAGTGGACATCAGTGAGCCAATTTGCATAATAGTTTTTGGATTTATGGGAGTTTTGCTGTCAAGGACTAATCTGTCAAAAAATACAGAATGGACCCAGACACAAACTATTCTCTCAGCCGTACTGAGATTTCTTCTTAGAAGGAACTGTTTGGTTTGTTCCAGAAGGAAACCCATTGGCAAGCTTGCATTCATAACCTGCTGCAAAACAGCAAGCAAATTAACAGGAGATTGTCCTTTTTTAACTGCACTTTTGGCAATGTACAGAATTTTTTCTTACACTTTTGTTTAAGGGCGCTAAATACTATGTTACTACATAAGTGGTGGGCTGCATAAGCAGAAATTCTCTTCTTTCTGCATTTTTCAGTGAAGGGTATAATGATTTCTGTGCTTAGCAGTGAACTTATTGCCCTATGCAAAACTGCCATAGAGGGCCTTTAGAAGACTTAAATACAGGGAATAGTTTATGAATCCTAAATCACCATCAGCAAGAGACTGGAGACTCTCTCATAGTGGTCTCACAAACACTTCTTAAAATAATCAGTCAATAATTAAACTGTGTTGACAGAAAACTGAAATTCACCACTATTTATTTCTTATAAATTTCTAACAGCACATTTCTATGGACTCAACTAACAATATTTTACAGTATGTTTAAAAATTCCTGGTTTTATTGTGTGCCTTTTACTTTGGTGTTATCCTTACTACCATGGAGCTTATTATGATAGCACCTGTGCTGCAGGTTAAGGGTTAGGGTCATGTAACACAGGTATCTCGCTCCTGGGAGTTTCCACAGTAACTCCAGAGAAGCTGTAACACAATTATGGTTAAAACAGACAAAAAGTTCGAAGCAACATTGCCTGACAGCATTTGTTAGGCACTGCATAAGACTATAATTCCTAATAGTGGTAGAGTACATATATATATACCCTCAAATACTCTCAACTATTGCACAAACTGGTTGTTTGACTTTTATAGTGGTCATAGCAAAAATGAATCTTAAGGAAGCACGAGAAAACGTAAAAAGTGAGGCTTTAGTGAATTAGTTGCCTACATAATGTCTATGTGGAAAGAAAGCAGTATCCAAACAAGAATTATTAATGAAGTGCAGGAGATTAATTGACTGTGAAGTCAAATCTTATCCTGTAGAGATTAATAGCGAAAATTCTCATTTTTCTCAATGGGAGCAAAATTTAGCCCTCAGCTTATATGACATTCATTAAAACATTCAGAAGTTGTAAGGTTTAATAGCAGTATCTTTCATATTTCATTAATATGTCAAGGTGACAACTAATAGACTACAGGTATCACAAGTCTGAGAGCAGCTTTTTTGTTCTGTTTGACATTTGTCTCCTTGACCCCTTTACACTTCCTGGGTCACGTAGAACAATCACACCACTTAATTATCTCCCCCTGTCAAAAAAGCTCTGGAAATACAATTGAATGGAGGAAGCAGAAAGACATATTCCACCTTTTCTAGGACTGAAACAAGCAAATGCCACTAGTTTAGAAACCCTCCTTATGCAGGAGTCGTGCCAGCAGCAAGGGTTTTACCATTCATAATGATTGCATCAAGTTGCACACAACCAGCAGCACTCAGTACAGCGTCGTGACCTGCAGGAAACCATTCCATTTGTAAAAAGGTCAAACATTCTTTGCCTTAAGCTTTTGAAATGAAGCAGAGAAAACAATTTCAGGGCTATTTACTACCCAGTTCTCTGACAGCTTTTGTCCTAGCTTCCTGTAAGAGATATTTGCTTTTATAGTCACAATCCTTTAAGTAAATATGATGCTTGTGGCTACAAAAAAGCATTTGATTGTTTTCTTTGAGTCATAAAGCTTTTATCTTGTTTTCAAAATCATAAAGTGTGCCTGGCAATGTATTTTTTTTCAGAGTTAATGACTGATGCCCTGTCTATACATTTTAGGTATTCAGATAAGAATACAGATGATCATAGAATAATGCTAGTAATGTAGAAAAAGATTTATAATGTTTTTGCTACTGATGTAAGTATGACCACTCTCAAAATCAAACAAAAATTATTATTGCCAAGTTCCAATTTTATGTTGCATTTCAAATCCTTTACTATGCTTCTGACTTTAGGAGAATATTTGAAAATGAGATATAAACTCCCTTCAGCATTGTTTAAACACAAACTACATACATGACCAGTATAATTTTTAAATAAGCAATTGATTCCAGAAAGGATTCTGACTTATCAGGGAAAATAAGAACACAAAATCTGTGAAGAAAATCCCAAACCTCTAAATGAAAGAAAGCAATGCCTTTTTACGAGACAAAATGTGTTGCAGACTACTGTTTTCAAACCTTCCACCACCTGCAGTGAACCTAAACACTAGCGAGCCCTTTCAGTGTATCAGAAAACCATAGCACAACTGTTAGACTTTGCCAACAGCAAAGGGAGGCATGAAATGACAAGAAGGGTGTATTTCATAAAAACAGTATATTAGCAAGAAATACTGGCAAAGTTTGCACTAATATTGCCCACAATATGACATATTCCAGAAGTATCAGTCACTTGCACAGGCATCCTGATTCTCCCCTCAAAACTGAAGAAACCTCTAGAGTATCCAGCAACGTTTTGCTTTCCAACATTTCCCTTGTTCCTGCTGCTCTCTTTTGAAAGTATCCCTAAAGCACCATCAGGTTTATGACTCCATCAATCTGCAAGAAAGACTTACAGTGAAATAATGGTCATCTGCTCCTAAATTAAAACTCTATCATAACACTGGGGCCTGATATCTCGAAACTTGTTAATGCCTGTAGGTAAAACATTAAAAGGAGAAAAGACTCTTTCCCCAACATGAGGTATATGACACTATTATGATGTTAGTAAAGGACTTCAGTGTAACAATGCGAGAAAAAATAAAGAAGTTTGAATTAGGCTGTTTATTTGTGTGTAGTTTGTAGCTATGTTCATGATACTTAAAAACATTACTGAAATTAAAATCAACAATAGTGCAAAACAATTACCTAGCTTATTGATGATACACCCTCTGGCTAAGGGTGCAAATTAGGATGAAAACTGATGAATGAATACGTTTTCAGATATACCCTTAAAAAAGCTAACCAGTAAATTTAAACTTGGAAAGAATCCCAGAAGAGTAGATTTCAGGGCACTCGCTAATAACTACTCCCCCACTGTAGTGCCTTGATGCAATGTTGGTGTATAATAATGTTTTAC
This sequence comes from Phalacrocorax aristotelis, assembly GCF_949628215.1. NCBI lineage: Eukaryota > Metazoa > Chordata > Aves > Suliformes > Phalacrocoracidae > Phalacrocorax > Phalacrocorax aristotelis. Next base: position 29,263,165 of record NC_134278.1, on the reverse strand, counting down.
TTCGAATATACGCTACAGTTTTGGTGCATGTCTGGTCTTCTTGGTTCAGCATTCATCTGTGTAATTCTTCAATTTCTTCATGCCAGCATTTTCTAGTAAAAATCTGTTCCATTTAGGAGTTCCTAATAATTTATATTCAGAAAAGTATACAGAGCTTTAGAGATCATCTAGACTATGGTTTGGCTACCCATCCAAGATGTCTATGAATAGTACGTTGTTTTTTTGAATCATTACAACATGTGCATATGGGTTTTCTCAACTGGATTATAAACTTCTCTAGCTTACATTAGGTTTTTATGATAAAGGTGAATGAATCACCCCTTTTCCCTGAGCTCACCCTGGACTTAGAAGTTTAATTAATTCCTCCTCAAAAGGATCAGATGTTTAAAAGAAGAGATATTGATAGGACACTGAAATTTGACTCTACAGGAATTAGTGTTGTACAGAATATTCTTCTGATTTCTTTTCATTGTTACTTATTTCATCATGTTTCATGGCCACTGAGATTCTTTTTCTATCAATTAAATAAAATATCCAGTATTATCCTATTCCATGATCTTGCAGTCTGAATTCTCTTCTAATCACCATGGTTTGTGTCACTTTGAGTGCCGATATTGCCTTTTTTTTGTGGCAAAAGCCATCTGACTAGGGTTAATGTAGACTATAAGTTGCTGATCATGAGGTAATTTGTTCAGGATTGCCTAAAAAATCATAATTTGATGGAATTCTCTTTTTCTTGTACTGACAATTCAGTGTTGACATGTTACCAGTTTAGTCCCATACAAAAGTAAATTTCAACCTATTTAGTTTAGTTTTAACATCAAACTATTTATTTTAATTTTAACAACTTTTGAGATGCCTGGTCCTTTTCATTTATTGTATCATATGAATTCAATAACTAAAAGATTTTCCGGTAGCATCTCTTGGACACAAACATTGAAGTCAAATGAGATGGTTCCTATTCTTGGAGAATCTGGGGGCTCCACATGCATAATAACACAAGTACAATGTCACAGAATCATACAATGGGTTGGGTTGGAAGGGACCTTTGAAGTCATCTAGTCCAACCCCCCTGCAGTGAGCAGGGACATCTTCAACTAGATCAGGTTGCCCAGAGCCCTGTCCAGCCTGACCTTGAATGTTTCTAGGGATGCAGCTTCCACAACTTCTCTGGGCAACCTGTTCCAGTGTTTTGTCACCCTCATAGTAAAAAAAATTTTTTCTTATACCTAGTTTAAATCCACCTTCTTTTAGTTTAAAACCACTTCCCCTTGTCCTATCACAACAGGCTCTGCTAAAAAGTTTGTCCCCATCTTTCTCATAGTCCCCCTTTAAGTACTGAAAGGCTGCAATAAGGTGTCCCCGCAGCCTTCCCTTCTCCAAGTTGAACAAACCCAACTGTCTCAGCTTTTCTCCATAAGAGAGGTGTTCCATCCTTCTGATCATTTTTGTGAGCCTCCTCTGGACCTACTCCAACAGGTCCATGTCTTTCCTGTGCTGAGGACTCCAGAGCTGGATGCAGTACTCCAGGTGGGGTCTCACAAGAGTGGAGGGGCAGAATCACCTCCCTCGACCTGCTGGCCATGCTTCTTTTGATGCAGCCCAGGATATGGTTGGCCTTCTGGGCTTTGAGCACACATTTCCAGATCACGTCCAGCTTTTCATCCACAAGTCCTTCTCCTCAGGGCTGCTCTCAATCCCTTCATCCCCCAGCCTGTATTGATACCAGGGATTGCCCTGACCCATGTGCAAGACTTGCACTTGACCTTGTTGAATCTCATGAGGTTCACATGGGCTCACTTCTAGAGCTTGTCCTGGTCCCCCTGAATGCCATCCCATCCCTCCAGCATGTCAACCGTACCAGCTTGGTGTCACCTGCAAACTTGCTGAGGGTGCACTTGATCCCACTGTCTATGTCATCGATGAAAATATTAAACAGTACTGGGCCCAGTATGGACCCCTGAGGAACACCACATGTCACTGAATATAGGACAGGTCAGATAGAAACTTTATTAACCACAATCATAGAGAGAGAATGTTCTGACTGCATCTCCCCCTCTGCTCCCCTGTTCTCTTCCAAATGACTGCAGAGACCCAAATTGTATACTGTTTCAGGGGAAAAAAAAAAAAAAAAAAAAAGAAAGAAGGGAGGAAAAGTAATCTTTTCAACTTTAAAGTTAACAAAGCCAGGTATCCATCCCTGGGATGGACTTCTTAAGTAGCTTGCCAACTGCCACAATTCTAAGAAGGAATCAAACTGTAAATAATGTGACAATATGGAGAGCTGGTTCTTGGTGGAGCCTATAGGAGTGGCACTCCCAGTGCCATCTTAGCTCAGAAGTGGGCAGTTGGAAACGATCACCAACTGTTAGCTTTTAGTCAAAAGGAATGTTCTTTTAATTAGGATAAACTTCTAATCCAGACCTCTCAAACCTTATTATCTGAATAATTTTACCAGGACACTATCCTTGATGATAGTTATTTTACATTAAAGAAATTAGAAGAAAAAAAATAGTGAAGACCTCACTCATCATCCATTCCCTAAAACCAAAGGAAATCTGTCCAGGAATAGGTGATAGTTATTTAATTTACAGACCCAATGAGAGGTATTTTTCCAGAGGCCAGATTCAGAATCTGAGAACTGTAGTGAAATGCACTCCAACAGAGGCAGGACACCTTATCCTAGACCTGAATATAGCCCTTACCAGTAACTTATTCTCATTCAGTCTTCACTCTACAGCTTTGTTTACTCATATTTTCCATATTGTGTTTGTCTTTTTTTCTCTTCTTCTGTCTTGTCTTTCCACAGTAAGTAGCAAATAATTCATTTGTAACGTTCTCTCACTTAGAATAGCCTGTTTGTGTTTAACTGATTCTCTGTGTTTTTAAAGTATTGCCTTTCAAGATTTTTGTCTTTCTTCTCTTGCCTGAATCCTTCCTAATCTGAGTAAAGTAAAAACTTCTCTGAATTTCTGAATTTTCTTGTGTTCAAACATAACCTTCAAATCCTGTCAACTTTTGCTGCTGTCTTTGCAAACATATTGCATTTTTCTTTCACAGGCAACATCCACACATAAAGCGGTATGTTACATCACTTTGTTGTATCATCTTGCAGTAGCTTTTTTCCCCAATCAAAACACATTCAGCATTTCCAGTAAGAGAAACTGAAAGATTATATTATTTTGTATCACTTCTTAGTGGAAATGAAGAGCACCAAATTCTTGAAGAAAACTGTCATTTGCCAAGATGACCTAGTAGAAGGAAATATCTAGGATTTTGTACAATATTTCTTTCCACAGAGAAGGTTTCTGCAAGCATTCTTAATAGTCCGTATAAAATGAAGTAAGGAGTGGAGTTACTGTTTCGTCTGGACTTTTGGGTATGATAACCTGTTCCTTCATGCATGCAGAAAAAATCACCCCAGGTAGAAAACCCCCACTCTGTATTTTAAGTGTATAATTCCCAGATATTATTTGGTATATCATGTTCTTATATATCATGTATATAAATATATAGTGAGGATTGCTTTTAATAATCAGCACAGTACCAGGTGCTTCAGCACTTGCCATACAATGCTGTGAGAAGATAAAAAGTATATTTATCACAAGCATTTATAGCTGTTCTTGCATGACTGCCTTTAGGATCCTGATGTCCACAATACTTATTACAAGGGATTTATCTTGTATATTTTTCTATTAGACCAGTACAAGCTGAGTAAACAAGGTAAAATCAAAAATTCATTGGAAACTGACAAAAAAATCTGTCAATGTCATCTAAGCAACTTCTGTGTATACCCCAGAAAAAGAATACAACTTTTCATTATTGTCCACTGAAAGCAAGATAAACCTGTGACTTAAAGTGGGGAAAAAAGAATCCTTAAGGTGCAAAATTCAAATCCTGATATAAAATATCCAAAAATTCAGTATTACATATCAACCTCAAATTGTCTAACAAAATACAAAACAAGAAAACACATATCAAGGAAGACTGGACTGGTAAAACTGTGATAGTGGTGTTGTCCATAAGAAGTAGATGAATTAGTAATTATTTAACTAAATTGGCAGCATAACATTCTAAATAAGAACTATTTTGTCTTTTATTTAGTTTTTATTTGTTTGAGGTTTTTCAATGTTTTCTTTGTCATTTGAAATAATAGAATTGTTAGAACATCGGGCACTAAGAACACAGGTTTTCCCCCCATTGCTTGCAAGTGATACCTTTCAAGATTACTGAAAGTCACCAAAAATATTTTATGTCAAAAAGTGTGATCTAATTCTTTTTCCTTGCTGTAGGTGTGTTCTGAAAATTCCTGCCGATCAGCCTTACTATTCTGCTTCTTTGCTTTATTTGGCCTCACATTAATCTACAAAGTGTCAATAAATCATAAACTCTTTTATTCATGCTCAAAGTGCATTTAATCAATTTTACCCACTGCTGAGATTCTGGTATTATCAAATGTCCATCCTATCTTTGTGCACTTACTAAATAATTTAGGAATATGGTATTGACTGATTATACATTATTTTGAAGCACAGAGAATCTATAGTTATATTAAAATTTTTCAAGCTGACAAAAACTTCTTCAGTTGTTGTTGGGAAGATATAACTAATATGTTCCTTAACAGGACAGGAAAGATACCTTTTAAATAGGAAAGCTCTACCTATACAAAAAGTCTTTGTTAACATGTTTATGTGTTATACCAAGGCTCTAATCTATATCTTATTTTTCTACTCTAAGATTTCAGACTAGCTTGTAGTATTCACACAAAACAGGCAGGAAAGCCTTCTGTAGGGACTATAATTTTTTTTTTAATGAATAGATGGCAGAGGAATAAGAAAGATGCACACTGGGCAGATACAAAAGATAATGGGCATGAGATTTGGCTGAAGTTACTGGCATAGTCCAAAGGAAAAGGATGGGCCTAGACCTACCGAGGAGTCTATCTATTCTGTATGTCTTTCTATGCAGCCTTTTGTATTGGTTGTACAATAGGCAATCTCAATAAAATGTGATCTTTATTTTCTTTCTCATCCTAAAAAGAACATAACTGTTCAGTTGCATTAGTAGGGAGTATTTTTATTACTGTGCACATATAAGAGAATAAAGTTGACAAAACACTCTTATCACTTACAGTGGAAGGTACTAAAGACTGTTCTTGCAGGACTTCATAAGCTCAGATTTTATTTCCTACTAACTGATGACTAGTATACCTAAGTGATAAAATATTACCATATTTCATTGTGGGTAGAGCAAAGGTAAGTATCATGGAGGTGAAGTCTTTGTCTTACCTCTTACCTCAATTGTTTGTTTACTTTAAAGAATTAAACTATGTCTGACCTTGTCCTCCAGAAAAAAATAGGTATAGGTACTTACCCTCAGGTCATGGATCTTGATCAGACAAAAGAATGTAAGGTATGCTGAAGGGGAGCAGAATGCTTTCTGTGTAATGCTTCCTATCAGCTGAATTTGACAGCTCCATGTTTGGTATTAAAGCTTTTTAGGATGGTATCCTGAAGAGCTGCTTTTTTCTTACTGATTCTGCAGTTCTTTCTAGGCACCAGCAAATAGCTGGAAAATTAAGACAGTGTCCTGAGGCAGGGCAACTCAGCACAAATCCTGACTTGAACATTCAAACTGAAGGACTGTTGGTCTAATGCATTTGAAATGCATTTGAAATTACAAATTTGAAACCTAATTTGAAATTAGATTTATGGTGCCTATACAAACTTAATTCTTACTCCACACTCACACATATAGCTATTTGTGTCTATACTACTTTTGAATTAATTGAAAACAGTAATTGAAAAAAGTTCAGAGGAATGGGAAAAGCTAGAGGGCATAAAGAAGGGGCAGAGGAAGTTAAATTCAAGGTATTATAAATTCATATTTGTCACTTTCAGATAAAGAGATTTTGATAGGCACAGCAAGAAGGAAGGGGGGGGAAATATGATGCACTTACAACTCAGAAAAGTCGGAAATAATGTTGATAAATAATTGAGATAGTCAAAAACATAAAAGAGACACGGGAAACATACTGGCCATAGAAACAGATTTTGTTTTCCTTTCCTCAACACAGATTTAATAGCTAAATGCTGTAATCAGGTTCTGTTTTACTAAGACTTCATTACATTTTCAAGACATGCTACTACAGAACATTTATTAGCACATTATGAAGTGTTATAAATAATTGAAACTAAGCTGCAGCTGTCAGTTGAATAAGTGCTTGTGATTCATTATTAGTACTTTCTTTTTGCCCACTCAATAATCCAGAAAATTCAAGAGTTTTCATTAAATGAGCAACTCACTACGCTGATGCGGACATGTCCTGACACTCCCTCACTGAGCTGGCACTCCTGGCTTTGCCACCTTGGGACAGTGACTCATGGTGACTGGCAAGAAGTGCTCCCTCCTGGGTACACTGTTACTCTGGAGTCTCTCCTCTGTACTTGCCTCCACAGTGACAGAGTAATTCAGCGAGAGGTTACCTAGTGCAGCCTAACATTTGAGTGGTGCAGTACTGTGGGGCAAAGTAGCATATATTTTGGAAATCCTAAATGCGGAGAGGAGAATTGAAGGGATGTCCTGTGACATGTCCCTTAGGATGGTGCCCTTAGTAAGTTATGATCACTGCAAATGACACAAAAATGCTCTGAGGACTGTGCAAATAACAAAAATACTGCCCCAAATGTTCTCCCTTGTGTCACTGTCCCATCCCACACTAATTATTAGATGGGAAAAGTTTTTTATGTTTTGATGTTTAGGAAGCCATCTTTACCAGAACGACAGTAACTTGTGTGCCATCCTGATACCCAGACTGATTCAGACAATCCCTAATTGAGTTCAGAGAGTCAATCAATATTTTGTATAATGTGGTATGCCGCTTTTGGTTTTCATAAGCAAAGAATTGCCTTCTGAATCACTTCTTAGGCACTGAATACAAAACCACCCTATCATTTATTGTTTCAGTTTGATAAGCCACTGCACTTGAATTGGTCGTTGATTAAGCAGAGCTTTTGTCTCAGATTACAATAGAAACTTGATTGTTACTCCTTTAAAACAGTAGCTGCAGCAATCTAATCAGCTCTTTCATACCTGTAAATTCCAATATGATTTTGTATCTGAGACAAACACAAAGATCACTATATTTTCTAGTGTTTTAAATAAGTATATTTCTGTTGCTGTATATGCTGTGAAAATGCCTTATTCTGTGGTATTGCAGAACCACTTACCAGGTAAGAGTTCTACTTTCTCAAGTATAACACCTGCAAGCCACCTGAAAATTAGAGTCATTGTAGTGAATATGTACTATAAACTTATGCCATCCTGTTAGTGCCCACAGGCACACACATCAAGGTGCTTCCCATGTTTGAAAATGTGTCTACAATGTAAGTGTAAAAGATGAAAATCTTATATATCCACCGGTTCATGCAAATTATTCTTGTTACTACTGTTATATGTAATTATACTTTTTTTTCAACTGAATTTACTTAAGGGTTTAATCAATGTTATTAGAAATACATTTGTTCTAATGAGAATGTAACATTCTACAAATATTTTTTTGAAAGAGAGGAAGACTACTTTTCATTGGCCTGTAACCTGAAAAGTTCATTGATGCTGAAAGGTCGTTTGGAATACTAGATCTCATTTTAGGTTAAGGTAGAAACCTTTTCTTTTTACATTTTGTTAGAGAGGTGTTTACATGAAAACAAGTTCTGTTTTCTAATATTTACAAATTCAAGTGTTTCTGATACTTTTTCTCTAACCCAAGTCATGGTCTGTCTCTGGCATCAAAAGTAGTTGCTGTGAAAATGGTTATTGTATCAAAAAACAGGATTATGACCTCAGGTGAGGAATAAGCAGGAGGAACAGATTAACTCTTCTGGCTATGAGATACCATCAGATGGGCACAAGAAACCTTTTAAAAATGCCTTTATTATGTTTTTAAGATGATAAGGTATAATTGAAGATCCATCGATCTGTTTGTCTTCTCCTGGAAAGGATGATTATCTTCAGGTGTCCCATAAATACAGTGTAAAAGTCCCCCAGAAGGCAGGTAGCTTGAGCAAAAACATTTTAAAAGAGATGGAGTGAGGGAATAATACTTTATGGCAGAAAGCACTGTATGAGGAGAACTTTACACAGTGTAAATAAAATACTGTTCCTACTGCAGTGATACATGTGCTTGACCTTCTGCAGCTGTTTGATCATTAGGGATCCTCAGTACAAATTTTTGTGTATCTGCAAGCTAAATCAGGCACCAAAAGGACACCTGCAGTGGCCAAGACTTTGGGTGAATTCCTAATATGCACTGAAGAATCCTGGATCAATGCAGATTATGAAGACACAGAAATATATTCCACTCTGCAAGGAATGCCATATTTTTGTTATACTATTACATGGAAGAAATTAAATTCTTTATGGCCTTCCTAGAATGCTGAAATTTCACTGTTCAAGAACTATTTATGTCTGTCTGTGCAGTTGCTATCAAGATCCTAGAGCATCTTAACTGCTTCCAGTGTTTGTTTCTCTCAATGGCATGTTGAGAACCTTTCAAATTGCAATCTAAAGTACTTAATTGTGAAAGGACTAAGAACAGTGCAGTAATGAATCCTGAAGAAGGGTTGGGAATGGAAGAAAGAAGCCTGGGAAGAAGGGTGAGGTAGGAGTAAGGTGGTTTAGGGTTTTTTTTTTTTTCTTTGTTTCTCACCATCGTACTCACCATTTTTATTTTTGCTATTGGCAATAAATTAAACTATTTTTCCCCAAGTCAAGCGGATTTTGCCCGTGACAGTAACTGGTAAGTGATGCCTCTATCTCAATTCAGGAGCTTTTCTGTCTTATTTTCTCAACAGAGCAGGGGGAGTGAGAGAGCAGCTGGGTGGGTGTCTGGCAGCCAGCGAAGGTCAACTTACCATGTTCAGGTATTTATCCCCTCAAAAAGTAGATACTGCTTACACACCTTGGATCACTAGGATATTGCATGACTCATCCATGGGTCTTGCCACAGACTCACATACCTATTTGATTTGTCTCACCTCTGACTCATTTAGAGAGCACAAGGGAGGTTCAACAACGACTGCATACTGCCATATCTGAAACCACTTGGCTCCTCTGAGATAGAGAGGGAAAGAAGGTGAGAGGGAGAAAGGGAATGAGAAAGAGTGTGGAAGAGGTAAAGAGAGAGGGGAGCTGGCTGTGGTTCCCTTTGCTGTGCTGACTCAGGGTGGGATCCTCTTGCCTAGACCTCAACACCTGGTGTTGTTCAAGGCCACCCATTACTCCTACATTAGTGCATTTGGACACTGAACTCTACTCCAGAAAGGGATACTTGCTTCACTTCTGCCACCCTTGTATAGCTATCCTGAACACCCTGTGTAATTGCAAATGGTCCTGGGCGCACACAGGTATTTAACCAAATCATAACACCATTCTTTATTGACTCTAGTGGGAGTGTAGGCACCTAGCACAAATTTATGCATCTTAACCTCCAGCTGAATCCCACTCCTAAGTTTAGCTACATTAGTCTCAAACTGAATTCTGCTTTCATAAATCTACTTGTAGCTTTCTGGACATTGGCCAGTTTCAGTCTAGAAACTGTTCAGCTGCATTACTGGGACACTAAATCTCCTCAATTACAGCTGGGGAAATGGATTGTTTCCCTACTGCTGCTCTCATCCTTTTCTTCCTTTTTAGCTGCGTGGCTATAGCCACGGCTGCAAATAGCCATCTTGGCTCAGGGTCAGGAACACATGACAAATTAGATTCACACATCTGGACCTCTCACCGTGTAGGCAGAGTAAAAGTGTGACTCGCTGCACTTACCAGTATACATGTGCTCATTATCAAAATCAAAAGAGAAAATGTTTTGATTCTGACCCTGAAGTGCCATAGAACAAAAATATGGACATCCCTTATTATACTTTCAGAGTTAAAGAATCCTTTGTTGCTCTTGCAAGGAAGCCTTCTTGCTGACTTCAGCAGACTGTCATTTACGTTAAGAGAATTTTTTTGACAAAACCAGTAAGAGCTAAGCAATGGAAATGATTTATCAGAACATCCACTGAAATCCTTTTTTTGTACTTATAAACTTAGGCTTGGAACAATCTACTTTTAATGACATAGTTCAACAGACTCTTTGTCTATTAATTTTAAAAAATTAAACAGAATGTCCCATCTCATAATAAATTAGATGCTCTGGGTCTTTTGAAGAAAGAATAAGGAATATAAATAAAAATATTATATCTACAATTGACCAAAGAACTAATAAGTTTCTATAAATATATCAGGCAGATACCTCCAATGAAATCTCTATATATGTGGCAGATGCCATTATTCTTTCTTACTTATTCTGGTTTGTATTAGAAGTTATGTCTGTGCACCTTGCTTTTTTGTTGCTGTTGCCTCACATTTAGAAAGGATTTAGTAAAATCCTATTTCTTCTAGTACCTTTATCGTCAGTAGAATTGTACCTAAATTGTAATTTACAAGGCCATTCAGTTACATACCAGAAGTAAGAGTGTAGCTTAGGACATGCTGAGGCCAATTGCAGGCGAAAATGGTGTTATTTGGAGAAGGTGTAATTTGTCTTCAGATCTTTTATGATGGAGTGTTACACACTCCATCACTGATGGAACTGTATCACAAGAAAGATTTAGACTGCAAAGCTTTTCTTATCTCTAGTTGATTTTTCTAAGCTTGCTGTTAGTGGGAAATAAGCATTTGGGGCAAATTTAAACCCACAACACCATATTTGCAATCAGTTTTCTAAACATATCTATGCTATAACCCTTCACACAATTTTTTTTTTTTTACTGTAATATCCTAGCTAAGAGGGATACTCAATAAAACACACCTGACATTATCTTGCCTGTCCAGTCGCAAATTAGCTTAGTATTAGAGTTATGTTTGCATCCTCTTCAGTTTCCTACTACTGCCCTGCCAGTGGCTCTGCTAAGCTCATTTAAGGACAATAAATGGACTTGCCTAATATGTGCCAAATTATTCACATGATTCCAGAACTTCCTTTATTCCCCTTTAAGCAGTTTGAGATAGAGGCTCTCACATACTGAGGCAATATTGCCACAAACATTTGAAGAAAATAAGAATGCATACAAGTATATTTATAAGTAATCTAAAGTTACAGTAGTACTCATCATCATTCTCCAAACCCAGTTTTGAACTTTCAGCTCCAAAGAGTTCAGCCAAACTTTCCTCAAGGTACATGAAGAGTGTGGGAAGGCAGATAGAGAGGTCATGCTGACAGCTGTAGGGCAGAACTGAGATGCTCTGCTATTCTGTGCCATGCAGCTGCCCTGAAGCAGCTGGGGAGCTGGGACTTTGTTTTCTGAGGGTGTAAAGGAGGTGGGTGTAGTTCAGAGCTTGTGCTTAGTCTCCTATTGCTGCAGCTACACTTCTACCAGTGCGGTTTAAAACTTGCGTAGGCATGTCCAAATAAAAATACATGTGTAAATATGTGTAAGCAATCAAAAAGCATTTGGAGATTTACAAGACATAAATAATACGCTCTTATTATTTAGATGTCTGTTAATAATAACAACATCCTTGTCCATTTCTCATCATGCTCCCCATTTTCAGCAACTTGTTTCTCTTCAAGTTACAGCTGTTATGATGATGTTGTGTGGAAAGTAATTTAACTGCAGATGATTCACTATTTGTGAAGAAAGCCAGAAAAGTGCTGGCACACAACTTAATTGAAGAATATTTGTGTCTGTTCTCTGTTAATTTGTACTTTACCTTTAAAAAAGCCCAAGCAACAAAACCTCTATGTTACTGTGAAAAAAAGTTAGGAATTGACCTGTGTTCCTGTTTGGAAACTCCAAAATCTGAAATATTATAGTGCTCACTCCTAAATATGTCCTTTGGTCTTGGCACTTAAAGTTTAGGGATGACCATGAATTCATCTGCAAAGAACTGTCTTGGATTCATACACATGCAACTCTTTGGACCTTGCACACTTATTCCTTCATGCTGAAATTACTGTGAAGAGAGGAGAGGAGAGGAACTGTCATTTCTTCCTCTTTTCTTGCACACTTTGCCATTTTTCTATGCTGTAGTATCACATATACCTTCCATTCAAATATGAAGAGACATTTTTATTTGTTTTGATGTACACGAGTTCTGCATTTAAGCCCAAGAGTAGAATGTAGCCCTAATTAGCTATTTTAGATCTCCATTTTTATTCTTGACTCTTTATTTTACCTTAGAATCCATCACACCAAATCTAATACTTGAGTAAAACTTATGCCAATATATTCATTTTGTTCTCATAACCATTGAGACTTTGCTGTCAATGTTTTATGTTCCACTAAGACTGTTATTAAATGTGACCTTCTAGCTTTATTTGGAGGCTCTTTTCCTATTTTTAATGACTGTATTCTATTCTTTGTTCTCCCAAGAAATTGAATGCTCTTATTACTATTCTTTTGCTAGCAGACAACTTAGGATACTTGAGCATACTCTATAACCATTCCTGATCTTTATAAAAATGCATCAGTTTTACCAAATAAATCATTGTGGCTGTCTCAGGATTTGTTGTCCTATAAAAAGCAGAGCGCTCTTCCTCAAGCTTTCAAGCATTCTTCCATTCCTAGAGTTCACCTTAAACTGTGGTTTGCAACTACCATTTTGTCTTTTTGGTTTAAATAATTGGATTACAGCAAAAGACTATTTAGAACCTAGAAGTTCATCCGCCTCTGAGCAGTTATACTCTAATTAGAAATATAGTTTAGGAGTTCATCCACACATTACAAACAAAATAAAACAAGCAAAACTGAGAGCTACCTTCTCATTGCAGGACCAGAGATAGTTAGGAGATTCTACTCTGCTTAACTACTCTACAGCAATGTTTAAGTAATAAATATTTTGGAAGTAACAGTGCAGATATTATTCATATAGAACAAGTATAAGGAAAAGCTGGTTGCATAACTCACATAATATAATTAATGATCGTATAAAAAAATAGTGCAAGTAGGCAGGGATAAAATCAAGACTGAACACAATATGTTTCAATTAACAAGACAAAAAGTAATAAGAAAAGCTTTAAGAATATATTGGAACTAAAAAAGGAATAAAATGAGAGGAAAGACGCATAACAAAGAAAGTAATGAATGATACAAAGAAGAACTTTCCATTTAGTTTAATTTTTCTAGGAAAAGTGAACTGTGACCAGATTCACTAAATTAATTTAAAATTGAGTAGAAATTTAGGGCAAAGTCCAGAAAGAAGAGTTTAAAGAATACTGAGGTATCATAGAAGCATGCAAGTTCAGAAAGCCTGATGAATGTGTCTGGTAAACTAACTAAACCACTCTTTGAACTATCAAACTTTATCTTTAAAATTTCTAAGAACAGAGGAAGCAACCCTGGGCTGAAAAAGTTAATACATCTAACAGGGTAGAAAAGACACCTTGAGCAATATTGGAGAAATCAGTGTACTTCAGGGGCCTTGAAGTATGCTTAAACCAACAGGAAAACATTTCTAGAAAACTAAATGTTAATGAAGTGACACAAAAAAAGAAAATGTAAGCTTTTCTGGATCATGACAAATGAGTCTAAATTCACTCTGATGCGAAGTGAAAAGGAAGCAGATATTATACAGAGAGAAACAGAAGTGTTTAAATTATTTTAGCACTATTCTATAAGCATCACAGTAAAAAGGTGCTAAAATATTGATTAGAAATTTTGGAAGCAAATTAAATTGTCATTTGTTCGGCTATATTGGGCAAATGAATCTTTTCTTATTGCAGAAGCTGGACTGGGTGATTTCTGAGGGCTTGGTGAGCCCTGCAGTTCTTGGTTTGTACCCTACAGTCAGCTAGCTAGTCTTCACATTGCATAGTGTGACAAAGGAATAATAGTGGAATTTTGGCAATAAGTATGATTGCTTTCACGTTTCTGCATGAAGACCACATTGAGTCAGGCCACTTTCCTCCCTGTATTTCTGGAATCCATAGAATATTGTCTGCAATCTGAAGAAGTGATTATTGTTTACATAGACATGCTTGCAAATAAGCTTGGATCCTGCCCACCGTGTTGTCAAAGTGGAATTGAATTCAGTGCACATTAAATATTGAATTCAGGATCTTAGGCAGCATTGAATATTATGTTGCCGGGACCATTTTTTTCAATATCTAACATAAAATAGCTAATATAAACCTGATATATCCACTCAATTGCACATAACTGAAGATGGGTTCATTAAAATTAGTTGCAGTCATATCTTTAGGTACACAGTAGATACATTTAAGAAAAAAAAGGCATGACAAGCACAATATTCACAAATATTCACAAATGACTCACAATCACCGTTTCCACAATTTTCCACACCTTTCTTTTCATGGAAGTGAGGTTTTTTTTCTTTTTGTCTAAGTTTGAAAACATATAGAGTTACCTTAGTTCTAAATTCAGGCCTATAGAAAAAAATATTTACCATAAAAATATAGATTTAGCTAAAACTGTGAGGTAATCAAACTGGCAGGTGAGTAGGAGCAAGGGGGATAAAGCACCACACATTATAAAACCACAAACTTTCAAATGCAAATTTCCTGAACAAAAATTTTTAAATCTGCATTGTTTTGCCCCAGTGACAGCAATGATTTATGTACAGTGGCTGAGCAAGCTATTGTTTATTTTGTTCTGATAAAGATATCAGAACCCAATATTATATAATGCAAAAGTTCAAAGACGTTATTTATTTCAGATGTTTGGGGCCTTGGTTTTTGGATATCTGATGAAGAAGGCAATGATATCTGGACATGAATTAACTGAAATACTGATTAAGGAAGTGACTAGTCTAACAATGTGTAATATCTTTACATTAAGGAAAGAAAAATCTTTGCCTGTCTTTACAAGCATACTGGAGTAAATATTAAACTTAATACATTCCAAATGTGAATGAAAATATTATAATTTTACTGATCTGTGTAGCAACTACAATTACAGCGGGGGGACACCTTTCTTTAATATTACCTTTCATAGGGCCATTATGCTCAACAGAAGAAAACTTTAGTTGGTTTCCTTATGATTTAAAGGCTGCTTGCCCATTCGTGTATACTCGCTATCACTGTTTATTTTGTTTTTAAAAACTTTATGATCTGTGACATTACTGAGTCAAACTCAGACACCTTCCCCATATCAGTGAGTTAATCTAAACTGAGGATCAAATTTTCTGACTGACAAGAACATGGATTTTGTATCACACCTTTGCTTCTGTGTGATTATGCAGGCAAAATAAGGCCACATATGTGAGGCAGTCACAGTAATGGAGGCCCTATCAAAATGTTGGCATTAGAACAGAACTGTTTTCCCATTAATATTAACCTGCTTTTGCTCTGTATCTCGAGCACAGAGAGAAAAAAAAAATCTCCTCCACCTCCCAAATTATTACTTTCTCTTTATTTTCTTCTCTTTGTTCAAGCAGCTAACACCAGCTGGGAAACAATTTATGGTATAATTCTTTCTTTTTAATTATTCAAACAATCTGAAGCTTTCAATTTATCAGCCAAATTCTTTGTCTCCGCATGAGGTAAATTTTATTTGCAAACACACAGCAAGTAGAGTAAATCTTTGGCCCTTCTTAATTATCTTACAAGGAGAACCTTTTGAAAAGGCAATAGCCTGAATAGTAGAAGACAAAAAATTGTAATGTGTAATTTGCCTTAGAAAATGTAATTCAGGAGAACTTTGCACAAACTTTTTCCAGACATAATTGGTTTGAATTGGCTGAGTTGTTATTACAAAGTGTGTGCTGTTTTTTTTTTTTTGTTTTTTTTTTTTGTTACTCTCTACTACTTTTTCTTGCTTTTATTGAAACAAATGGGTTTGCCATTCAGTAGAGCTGGCCTGATATTTAAGTAGAGGAGACAAGTGCACAGTTAAATAATTGTGCATTAATTCCTCATGTAATATTAGAGTTTGGAGTCTGTATCTTTCCGCATTTTTTTCCATGAGGACCTGTTCAAATTATCTCTATTCCTTTCCATCACCCACAAAACCTATTGTATTTTCTACTTACCATAATGTGGTCAGTAGAGGATTTGTACATCTAGGAACAGAAGTATTCACTGGGGTTTGAGTAAAAGGGAGGGTTCAAGAGTTGGCTGGGACAAAAGTGGGTATTCACAAAATACATTATTTGGATTTGCTAGATGAATAGGAAAAGAGTTTAATTGATGCAGTACCAACTCAGATCCTGTCTGGTATCTGAACAGGTGGAGATGAGCAAAATCAGAAATATAGTTCCAATATTTCTAGAGATCATGAATGGCTGAAAATATTTTCCTTAGAGCATAACAAAGCCTCAGTAAAGGAATGAGAGCAGCTCTCCTGAAGTCTGGACTGAATAAGGAGTTGGATTGCACAGTCTGGTATCAGTCTCAGACATGTTCATAAAGTCACAGCGTAGCTAAGTTGAGTTGTAATCACCTCTGCCGTTCATCACGTGTTACCAGGTACATGAAATTTCTGCAGCCCGAACCACTACCTTTTAGGTACTGTTTTAGCAAAGAAACTTCTGTTATGATGAGGAGCTCAGATTGTTGTAATGTTTTTTGGCTACTTGTCGTGGTTTAGCGGCAGCTCAGCCCCACACAGCCGCACACTCACTCCCCCACCGGTAGATGGGGGAGAGAATCAGAAGGTTAACGCTCGTGGGTTGGGATAAGAACAGTTTAATAACTAAAATTAAAAGAAACAAAAAAATTCAATGTAAAGGAGAACAACGAGAGGCGCAAAGCCCCGGGGGAGGGGGGAAGGAAGGAACGAACCGCACGCGCCGCTGCCGCCCACCAACCCGGCGCCACGCCGCCCCTGAGCCACAACCGCCCCCCCTTCATATACTGGTCACGGCGTCACGTGGTACGGAATGCCATTGGCCAGTCGGGGTCAGCCGCCCCCACCATGGCCCCGCCCCTCCCAGCCCTCCCCCCCCCCCCCCCCCCCCCCCACGCGGCAGAGCGCGGGAAGCTGGAAAGGCAGCCGCCCCCCCACGGTGAGGAGAATTAACCCCCAATCAGCCAAAACCAGCACACAACTTTACCTTCTCACTTTGTACCATACTTTCTTGACTGCATGCTAAATCCTGAGCAAAATTTTTGCAAACTAAGATTTTCAGGTTAATTATGCTTTTGTAGTACTACATCAGTTATAAGTTCCTCCTACAGCTTTGGAATTTACTACTTTAAACACTTTTGAAGCTGAGTGTGTTTGCAAACTGAAGTCGTCTTTTCCTAGAAATCAGTGACTACTACAACAGATTTTAATGGATTATTTGGAGATATATTCTAGCTTTTAGAAAAAGTGGGTATTTACAATAAAAGCCTTCTTTTATTCAGATTTTTGAACTTCAGGAATGGGTGCTGTAACAGCAAGTTACAGCATAGTAATAGCTAGTGTTGACTGTGTATCTTACACATACGGCTGACTCAGTAGGAACATTGTGATATAAACTTCTTAAGCAGAGGAACTGGCAAAACACATAGGGAAATAACCTCTGAAAATAACATGAGGAGAAAGCAGTGACAAGAAGTTGGAGGTACTAAGCTGTTATCCTAGACCAAAGCATTTATGTGTCTATCTTCTCCTGAGGCATGGGCCCATAATTACCACAGAATTTCTCTCAGAAATCTGTCCTATGAAAATCTGTCCTACAAAAATCTGTCCTGCATCTGTCCTTTCTCCTTTTGTATCTAACTTTCATTCCTAAAACAAGTTACGTTCCTGAAAATCTAATTCAGCTTGAGTTTAAGGGATCTGGGTTAAGCTCTAATACTCAGAGGTCTCAAAGATATCAGAGTTAAGTGGACAGTTCTTGCAACAACTGCAAAGGCCAGAAGAAATTTGTAATGCTTGAATACCTTAAGGCCCTGGCACTGACATAACATTCATTTGTTTTATGTTTTGTTTGGCTTAACCTATTTCTCATATGATTTATTACTAGAATTTATTAACATGGGAGTCGTGCTAATATAGCTTTATTGTTTCCAGTGTCAGCTGAGTATGCCTACAAGGCACAACTTAGCTAATAACTGTAGCAGTTCTCCCTCTGTACCGTGCCAAACCTCACCTTGTCCTCAGGTATCTCAGGTAACCTAAGAAATACACATCAACACTTTGATTGACAACTGTTCTTCTGCTGTGTACTACGCAACACACATTCTATACCGTATCCTACCACGGGGAGTATTGGTGCCTTAAAATAGATCACAAAGCGTCAACCCATGGATGAAGAAGCTGCTGGAAATCTTGAAGCTCTGTGCATCTACAACCATAGCTAGTCAACAAGGCATAGGGAACACTGGTTAATTCTACACAGAAAGTTTAAAACTGTCTCATGCCTCATGTTCAGATTCATGCCTAAAAAGAAAATTTATTCACTAACTTCAGTGGTCTAACACTAAGAGTATTGAGACAGCTGAGCCCAACCAACCAAAGGGATATCCCACACCATATGATGTTGTGCTCAGCATATAAAGCTGGAGGAAGAAGTAGAAAGGGGGGCATGTTCAGGGTTATGGCATTTTGTCTCCCCGAGTAACCATCGCACATGATGGAGCCCTGTTTTCCTGGAGATGACTGAACACCTGCCCGCCCATGGGAAGTAGTAAATGAGTTCCTTGTTTTGTTTTGCTTGCAAAGGTTACAGGAGAGACTGTGAGCCAGCTGGAGACCTGATGATGTAGGAGTTTGGGGGTGTGTGGTGGTTTGGGGTTTTTTACAGTTTTCAATGAAGTCCTAAGGTTATCTTTCTTGGGGTTACCAATAGTCACACTAACTTTGAAAGCTAGCTTGACTTGCATGTAAAAAACACGCTTTTCTTATAAAGTATAGGAGAAAGGGGTAGTAGCATCACATCCTTCTTCTGAGACCCTGGTAGTGGACACACCAAACTATCAATAGTCATTGAGAAGTGACGTACACTCCAGTAGGACAATAGTCTGGAGAATGTGGATGTGGTGAAGAAAGAAGAGATTAAATTATTGTGTAGGCAAATGGTTAGATCATTATTTCACAGTTCCTGCTCCTGTTCCAAAAATACAGCAGAGTCACTGGCTAATAAACTAGTGCTAAGAGAAGCAACAGTGTATCATTGAACACTTCTGAAAATTTGTCACTGAAATCTAAAGTAGTTAAAAAACAGAATATGAGCCGGGCAAGGGACTTAGGGATTGCATTCTTGGATGGAGGTGCCTTCCATCTTTAGCTGTCCAGGCTTGGTTTTGTACCTTGCTCCTGTTTCCTTTCATCTTCTTGTAAGTGCTCATGAAACATCCCTGCTGGATTTAAGGTCTCCCCAGAGAATAACAGTTGTTAAAGGACATATTATGTAAAAGTTTTTTCTGGGTATACATATTGGCCAAAATGTATGCATTTAGAAGACTGAGATTTTACTGCCAGTGTTACACTTATTCCTTGTACGGTCAGTATATGAAGGTGTTCTCACTGAGTCATTACCAAATTTCATTTATTTCTTGGCATACTCTCAATCTTCTCTTCCTCTTTCCTACCCACATCAGCCACCTTTGACTGCAGCCAGCCAGGTGGCTCACTAACTGACTTAATAACTTACAAATTCAGCTTGTATTACAGTTTCTGTAGAACACACTCTCCCTACCAACAGAATTTTCCCAGCTAGCGTAATAAATGGGGTTACCTCAGGGTTTAAACAAATGTGAAGTGTGTCCTTAGTGCAACCAATTTAATGAAACACCTCACTGAGTTCTTCTAGTATATTTTTTTCATTTAGTTCACATGAGACCTCCATTATACGTTTGATCAGTTTTAATCCTTCAGAAGCTTTAATCCCTGGCACAGGCTAAACCTCCACATTCACAATGAGAAAACAGAATAATTCCTGTATCCCTTTATACAGAGAAGGGTGGACCTTTAACACATGAATGCTTTGTTCCTTCATTTACTGTGGCATACATAGCATTTTTTTAAACTTTCCTGTACTTGCAATGAAAAGCCAAATTTGGATATTGCCATTATTTAGTTATCTGAGGCAAATGTCTATAGAAACTTGCAGCTGTAATTATCCAAATTTGTGACAATTTTTCTGCTTACTGAATACTTCAGTTACATCTTTTATTCCAATATGCAAATACATTTCTGACAGTTCAAAGGATTCCACAGTGTGCTTAACTAACAGGTTCACCATTTGTGAATATTTGTGAATATCAAAATATCAAATATTTTGATAGCATTTACAACTGAAGATCTAAATTCCTACTGAAATTGGTTTGTAAAGGAGTAACACAGCTTATTATGCTTGAAAATAAGTAAAAATTGTGAAACTAAACCAACAGAAAACAGATAATTTTGAGTTGTTGTTTTAAAGAGTGATACTTCCATGTAGTCAGTTAATCAAGGGGTCAGAGGACCACATAGGCCACACAGGGACAGATTTGTTCAATACCTAGTAATAACTGTGGTCAGATGTTAAAAACAAAAATCAGTTAGGGAAATGCATTTGTGTTCCAGGATAGATCCAAGGTCATTAGACTGTTTCTACTGAATGGCAAACATTTCATTCTTGGATAGCGTGAACCTTCTGAAAAGTAAGAAATGTATATGCCTCTCCAGCTATTGACACAGTGCTTAGCTGATTGATTACTTTAGTTCATTTTTAAATTTAATACATACCTTTAAATGTTCTTGGAGTTTTGATTTTGGCTTTCTGTCAAAACATTTTTTGTATTGTGAATAACTTTGCTTCAAAGCTATGTATTAGTTTTCTGACCACGGTTGCTGGTCACATAGTCACTTCGCATCTCTTTTCATCTGAAGTGCTGAAGGTCAAGTAATTTCATTGCAGCTTGATTGCTCAGGCTGCCGTATTCTGCCTAGAGGTACGTTTGTTGCCACTGTATGCAATGTAGTTTAAGATAAACTGTACATGTATCATATGAATTATATATCAAGTGTGGAAACATGGTCAAATTTAGAGGTTATTCATCTCTTTATAAATCTGATATCATTTGTTCCCCATAAATTACATAAACTTTAAAATCCAAAACCCTAATGATAGCATTTTACATGACAGTGTAACTAACTTATACTTTTACAAAATAGACAAACTGAGAAGTATGGGCTAGATAAGTGGACAGTGAGGTGGACTGACAACTGACAGAACCGGCAGGCTTAAAGAGTTTTGACCAGTGACATGAAGTCCAGCTGGAGGCTAGTCACTAATGGAGTACTCCAGGGGTTGATACTGGGACCAATATTGTTTAACACCTTCCTTGATAACCTGAATGATGGGACAAAGTGCTCCCTCACCAAGTTTGTAGAGGATACAAAGCTAGGAGTGGTGGTTGATACACTAGACAGGTGTAACACCATTCAGAGACCTTGACAGGCTGGAAAAATAGGACAGCAGAAATATTGTGAAGTTCAAGAAAGGGAAATGATAAATCCTGCGTCTGGGGAAGAATAACTCCAGGCACCAGTACATGCTGGGATCTGGCTGGCTGGAAAGCACCTTTGCAGAATAAGGTTTGCCAGTTTAGTGGACAAAATGTTGACCATGAACAAGCAATTTGTTCTTGTGGCAGAGAAATCCAACAGCCTCCTGGGACACACTAGGAAGAGCATTGCCAACAGGTCAAAGGAGGTGGTCCTTCCCCTGTGATGTGCTCCGGTGAGACACAGCTGGAGTGGTGTGTCCAGACCCAGGCTTCCCAGTAGAGAAGAGATATAGGCAGTCCAGTGAAAAAATGAAGCCACGAAGGTGATTATGGTATCTAAGCATCTGTCACAAGAAGAGTGGGGGAAACGGAACTGTTTATCCTCAAGAAAAGAAGACTCAATGAGTATCTTATGAAAATGTATAAATATCTGACAGGGCTGTATTAAGAAGACAGAGCAAGGTGCTTTTAAGTGGTCCCAGTGACAGGCCCAGAGGCAGTGGGCACACACTTTAACACAGCAGGTGCCGTCTGAACATCAGGAAACACTTTTTTACAGCGAGGGTGACTGAGCACTGGCACAGGTCACCCAGACAGGCTGTGGAGTCTGTATACTTGGAGATATTCAAAACCCAACTGTACACAGCCCTGAGCAGCCTGCTCTAGGTGTCCCTGCTTGAGCAGGGAGGTTGGACTAGACAGTCTCCAGGGGCTCCTTCCAACCTCAACCATTCTGTGATTTTGTGATAATGAGCTTATGGAAAGCATAGTAAAAGAATAAGGAAGTGGAAGAAAAATATAGGAAAGGGATGAGCAAGAAGAAAGTAAATTGCCTGACTGGAAATTTCAGATAAGGGCAGTTAAGCTTACTGACACCACTGATTCAGTACTGCTTTCCATCAAAAGAGTAGATTCAAGGTGGCATTTTTTCTGATCTCCACTGTTAACTTTAGTCCCCCTTTACTAACGATCATTTTCCAACCCACAAAATTATCTAAGTGATAAAAAGAGTACTTTGACAAAGCAATAAAATAACGTTTCCCTAGAAACATTCAAGGTCGGGTTGGACGGGGCTCTGAGCAACCTGATCTAGTTGTCCCTGCTCACTGCAGGGGGGTTGGACTAGACAACTTCTAAAGTTCCCTTCCAACCTAAACCATTCTATGATTCTATGATTCTGTGATAGTTTGGCCATCATAAGAGACAGGTAAAGTCAGTATAATGGAGCAAATTCCAATCCTGATTTTAGTTGCCTGTCAATCCATTATCAAATTTGATTTGGTGGGATTTGGTTATTTTAATGGTATCAGTTCTTGTGTTGCATGTTTCAAACCAATGCATCCATAGAGGAGTAAGTGTTAATTCTAGACAAACGCTTCTAAGGCATTAGGTCTTTTATATTCAGGGCATATACTCTTAAAAAGTCGTTCCATATTTTAACTGTTTCACTACACAGCCACATGTTATTACATGTTAAGGCCCTGAATGATATCCCACTGGAAAACTTACTACCAAATTCATATTGTACTTCATTTAATACTCATTTCCTACAAAACTTCCAAATAAACTAAACTAATGCATTCTATTAAAAAACAGCTGAAAGTAGCTGCTCCCTAAAAAATTACATTATTTTAACAGATTTCCAGTAAGATATCCTGCTGAGCATCAGATCTTCAGTCTTCAGCATTTCAACTCTTGAGCCCACCTTGATCTAAAGTGTTTGTCAGTGCTACCATATATCACCTGAGCTAAATCAACATTTTCAAAAATCAAGCCTCTCAGAGAATTGGTCTTTCTAAAATGCCAAAACAGCTTAATTTAAAAACAACAACAACAAAAAAAAAAAACACACAAAAAAAAGAAGGAAAAAACAACCCCAAAAAGCTGGACAATATTTACAAGAGAGAAAGAGGACCAGTAAAGACTGGAGGGAAGATATTACAGATGGAGAACAAGAGGTAAGGGATAAAGAGGGAGTCTGAAAGGAAGAAATATCAGGTAACAGAGAAAGAAAACATGACAAAGTTTACACTGATTAGAAATACTGGATGAAATATGAAAATCAAGAGGAAGAAGCCGTAGTAAGCTCAGGAAACTCTCCTCAGTAGATCAAGAGCAGTCTTCTGGTTTCAAAGATTTGCAATATAATAAATAAGATATTCCCTAATATGCCATATGGGTTTTGAAGTCATTGAATCCACTTTTCGTGCTTTCCACCCCAAAATGTCCTTTTAAAAAAATAACAGTTAATAGCTTTCACATCAAAGTATGAATGGTAACTTTAAGAAAAAAGTAATAGTAAGGACAAATGGGAAAAAAAATGGAGAATAACTTCAGACAGAGAAGGAAAAAGTGTAAGAGGAAGACAGAAAGACGTAAAGTTAGTTCTGGAGATAAAATGCTAAATCACAAATGAAGAGCTATCCTCAAAAGGAATTTTTTTCCTAACATTTTTTCAGTGGCTGTTCATGGGGTCCTGTGTTAATCTCAATTTATCTGATGTTTTTCTGATCTGTTGAATCTCACACAAAGAAATACTTCCAGAAGATCCCTCTGCCAACTTGAGGAGGAGTAAACACAAAGGCAAAGCTGTAAATTGCTGCAGGAAATGTGAAGCAAAGGATTCATGGGGAAGAGGGAGAAGGTGAACAAGGAAAGCAGACTGCCTGCAGGCTAGGTGCAGGCAACAGTAGAAAAGCAGTGTCAGTATTAATACTATTTACATTTTTATTAGAATGCATATGCCATTTTTTCTTTACTACCTTGTTGCTATTTTTTATTGTCCTGGAATTAAATCTACTAAATGCTGGGGGAAAAAGGCAAAATTCTTCTGTGAGGTTACATCTGAAATCACCTGTATTTAAACAGGTGAACTGCTTCTGAGTGGGATCTTTTTAATTGCCTATTTAGATGCGAAAATAAGGTCCTTGTTAATCTGTAATACTGAAAAATATGAGGCAGGTGAAAGCTACAACAGGAAGAGAGTTTCTCACACAGTTGCCTGTCAAAGGGCAACTGTCTCATGTTAAGTGAAACTGTTGTCTGCTTACAGAGTCTTTGGGCAAAAAGAGTAGAAGACAATGTGTACATCCCCATTATTTGTAGTTCAACTAAATTCAGCTATTAGAGACACCCTGTAAAAACTGAATAACAGTACTTAAGCCAAGTGTTGTGAAAAAGATGGCATTTTCACATTTCAGGTCTATAGCGATTATACAAGGATGCTTTTGGAGGCATTTCTAAACTTTCAAAGACAAAAAAAAAATCACACCCTGTGGCTACATGAAAGCCAGACCATTTGCAGCATCCCTCAGAAATACACCACTTTTCAGACACACGTAAACAGGGAAAGCTGCAGACACATCTGTTACGGTTTTATGCTACTGCATCCTGCTGCAGTTTCCAGCTTATTTTAGCCTAAATTTTAGTCTTTTCTTGTTAAATGATGCAGGAGAACCTATCATGTAGCATCAACTCCAATGGGTTTGTGAGGTAAATCCACAGATCAAATTTCCTGCATGTTCCCCAATGGATCTATGGTTTCTTTCAGTAATTACTTTGCCTGTCAGTCACCACACGATTAAATAGCTACCTGGCTGTGGCAGCTTGAACCTTTGAATCTGACAAGAGGTGGTTGGGGAAGTTAGCTTGGAAAATCGTTTAAAAGAAACCACTCCAAATGCCACATCAGTCATCAGTGGTCCTCTGCAATCTTCATTAGAAAGACAGCAGGAAATCAGACATGATGAGACTATCACAGACTTATGCAGGTTATTTCTAATGATATTTAATATTAAGAATAATAAATGCAAATCACACTATCTGGGAAGAAAAAGATATTTTAATTCAATAGAGCTTGTAAGTAGGAAGATAAACCAAGCATAAAAAATTAGCATGTCAAAGAATCTTTAGATGTCAAAAGACAAACCATCTCTAAGAAGTTTAAACAATGTTTTATTTGCATTTTCAAGTAACCAAAGTCTTAAGAAAATAAGGCTTTTCCTAAATAATTTATAGGAGAGAGGGAAAGGGAAATCTGGAAAATCTGTTTGGAAAACTGTTTGTACTCACGGACTTAAAATTATCCCCAGTAAAACTGGAGAAAAAGGGACCCAGGCTGGAGTCCTCTTTCTCAATGTCAGTACTTTCAAGAAGTGGTACTGGTTTGGTCCTTGACTCTCCTGAGAGGTGTGTCAGGTAATGCCTAAGAAACAACTGGGACTAGAATATACCTGATGTCAATCTCACTGAGGTCTCAGTTTGCATTTTCTTGCCTTTATGGTTCTATTTTATAATTGGCTTGTAATTCTATTGCAAAGAATTTGCTCCTTTGCCTTGCTAGAGTACAACTTATTCTCCTGGTGGATAAAATAAGGTAAGATCAGGTGTATTTAAAAAAAATCTGTCCACTACAGACTCAGATTAGTCTGAAACTTTCATGTGGATACTCTTTTCAAAGAAGAGCATGCATTTTCTCAGTGCATGCATCCTCGCTTCTGCTTCCGCTTTCCGTTTTCCCCAGTAACAAAGTAACAAATCTGTTAACATTATTGTGAGGCTTTCTGAGCAGCCTCAGTCTATGTACACTTCAACACACGCAAGAAACTGAAGCTGAAGATGATGTACATCATAATGAGATAATGTTCTTCTATTGCCACGTCCTAGAAGGGGTCAATAACTTTTTCCACAAACCTGTCAAATAGGAACTCACCACAGCTGCACTAAGATCCAAAATAAATCCTCCTGGGTCTATTGCTTTATTTGGTCTGGTATCCTGATGATGTGACTAGAACTCACTTGTGGCTCATTTTTCATTTTGTTGTACATTCTGGCGTATAGTTCTTACTTGCCTCAAATGGACAGGTTTGATTGTAACATCTTAAATTAGTCTTCAGTAACAGACACATACATGACACCTCCGTTACCTTACAAAGTCCATAGAAATGATAGGAATCCAGTTCTTCTAAGCCCTATCCCTGTTTTTAGGGACAAAACCATAACTTTCCACTAGCAGGTACCAGTTCCTGCTCATATGCATTTGCAAATGGATGATCCTGTTATTCAGATCCATTAAAGCAGGTGCTGCTGTATTATGAACTTAACAATCAGTAAGATTCTTTTATCATTATTTGTAGATTTAAGTTACTATGGATTATGGTTCCAACAAAAAATCTTGAAATTGAATTGCAAGATATTGAGATGACATTGGAAAACCTCAGATTTTATCCTTGTTATGCTGCAAGTGAATATCTGCTAAAAAGGAACCCTTAAGTATAGATTTCACTACCACCTACACAAAAGTAAACATTTTAAAAACTTAAATTACTAAGCAGCATGAAGAAGAGGCATAGCATGCAGCACTGACCCAGCTCCATGGGAAATGTGTAAATAAAGATCTTTGTGCGTAGATGTAGGAATACTTGAAAGATAAAAGGTCATCACATAATGCAGATAACTGCAGAGACATACTATTATAGAAATCTCAAAAATAAGATGATTGGGAGTGTTTAACAGATTCCTATTTAAAATGCTATTACAATTTCCACAATGTTTAGCATAATCTTCTAAGGCTTGCAAATCCCATAATCTTCACTGAACTTCTACCTATTTTGAATGTTGGAAACCTTATCCTAAATGCATTTGTCAGTCCTAAACATCTCCATCAGAAATATTATTTGGTATAGTTTCTACCATATATTAGAATATACATTTCTGTACTTATCTTACCAGAACACCTATAATATCTGATATGCCAGTAAAAACAATGTAGTTTTATTTTATCTGTAGTTAATATCACACAGTGAAACAGCATGACAGAATGTTGAAAGTTTAGTCTCTTAGTCCTCAGGTCTGCTTTTTATGTGGCTGTGGAGGATGCCATTACTCTAGAATCTGAATTAAAATTGCCAAAGAGTTTCCTGGTACTCTGGGTATCAAGTGGATTTTTTCCCTACTTTTTCTGTTTTTGTCTGATTACATAGATCTTACATGAAAAACCTAAGTGGATTCTCTTTTCTCTTGGAGATCTGCTTGCCGTGTTCAGCTAACCTCATTATCAAACAGCTGGCATGGTTGTCTTTCAGAAGGATTAGGGGGGAAAAAAAAGGATATTTGAAAAGTCAAATGGCAAGTTTCACATTACTCTAGTAGATCTTAAAATTGACACAGAAAAGCAAAATCTAAGAGCAGTAATAATACAGATTTAAAAAGCCCCAGCCCCACTAATAACTTGTGTGAAATATTTAGTGGGCTATCCATCAGGGATGTGATTCTGATACCTTTAACACTGCTTATTCTAATACTTACAAAATACTACTTGTGGAAGTGGCCATAGCACTTACAGTTAAGATTGCTTAATGGTTTGAGGGTGTATCACCTATATAAGACATATAAAGCTAAGAGCCTAGGCTGCTAATGGACCCAGGCAATAGTTTGCATCCCGCTTTGTGTTCTGGCTATACATGGAATCAAGTCTGCTAGATTAGATGCCTAAATATTATGTGGTATGAATACTCCCTCCTTAACTTAACCTGCTTTAAACTCATGTTCTTAGTAGACCTTTGTCATAATTTAATCATAGGATTCATGGTTTTGATTCTCAGCTTCCGTCTCACGCTGAGAGGCTCTGAAATGCTAGGCACCTTAAAATACACACAGATTTTACTTGGCCAAAACAGTGAGTGAAAGAGGATTGTCAATTTAATTTATTGTATTTAAAGATAATTTGTTTGAGGGAATACAGAAAGACCTAGTGGTTCCCAAACATCCCATTTAAACAAACTGCCTAAAGTAGTCACATAGAAATTTTAAAGTAACATAAAAATTGGTCCCAGACTTGAATTTCTATGATTTCGGTCCACCCTTCTTCCGCTTCTGAAAGTTGAGTTAAAGCCCAAAGATACTAACTGAAAAACTCCTGTTTAATGCAATGACACTTCCATGCTGGTGGTTACACGGTACATTTACTGGTATATTTTGCTTGGGTGTGACTGAAGTTGATTGTGCTTTGCCTCACTTCAAAAGGGCTTTGCTAATGTCAGTTCAGTAAAACAAAACTGTTTTAATGGTCCTCCTATGCATTCAAGCATTTCAACTTCATTCAGGTTGGCAGTATCAGAAGGCTTCAGAGGAACTACAGAACCTGTATTTCTTGACTGTGTTTAGGCTCAGCTGGGGGGAAAACAGTTGAACCTCTCTGTCAGCAGCAGACCTGTCTTTCTTTAAGACTTTTTAATAACCTATTCAGCATTTCTTAAACGGTATTGATTTGTTGGCTTTAATGAGAGTTTCACTTGACTAACAAACTCTTTCTAAAGAAAAAGCATGAGTTTGCCAACGAAAGTAAGGTAAGAATCATACCAGCAAAACACCTCCACAATATGGCACCTCTTAATTAACAGAAAATTCTGCTGAGCTCAAGAAGCACCTAAACCTAGTAATAGGTTTATTCCCTTTAATCAGTTTGTTATAGTGAGTCCCAATTGAATTACAGCTATCAAAACATTTTGATACAACTAAACTAGGAGACAATTTAAAGCACAGATAATGACCATGTAGCAAACTAGAAACTTAAAACAGCTATCACAGTATTTCATATGTATTTGTTGCATGAAAAAAAAGATAAGGAAATACGAAAACAAGTGATTACAAAGTGGCTACTGTCATTTAGATAGAAGTGATCAACTTCTGCATAGTGCAGTAGTACCTCTGACAGATGGGTATCAGAAAAAATTACTCAAATTTTTCTTCAGCAAGAAATACTTTATTTTAATACAGTTCAAAACTAAAGCCTAACTACATACTTGATGGTTATTATTACAGCTGTAAGTTTGTTGCTAACTTTCTGTTTCAATAGTGGTGCACTAACTCCCATCATGGGATATTTTCTTCGGCTATAATAACTAGTGTACAAATTAACATCAGCATCTTCACTGTGTAAGCATCTTCACTGGTTCACCAAAGTATTTCTGAGCATACCAAACTTTATGCATGTTTGCTTATAATATTTTTTTAATGTTAGCTTGTATTAGTTGCTTTGCTGAATATGGTGCTTTGTTAGACTAAAATGATTCTTCTTCCAGTCCTTTGTTTTTTTCATTACTGCCAATTCAAAGCATACTGCAGGAAATTATACTTTCCTCAGAGAAAAGCAATTCAGTCTTATCAGTCATTTCAGTAGAAAAATCTGAGTGATCAAAACCAAAGTCAGAGTCAGAACTTGTTTCTTTCGGTGAAGTTTTCCATTTAAATGTGGAGTTTTATATTTGTAAGGAACATGCGGTATGTGTGGAACAGTCATTTCAGATCTTTAAAAAAATCATGTACAGCATATGGACAAGGTACTTTACTGGCAGAATTAAGCAACGCTGCTTCACAGGAACTTGAAATCCATTATATACTCAGCACTAAAACTGTGCTAGTCAGCTTGGTAAAATAGACATGACTTGGCATGGGGACAAGATGACGTTAGGCAACATGGAAGAAGGTTTCCAAAAGTCTCATGAAGTTGCTTATTTTTCATTTGCATGTATTACAGATGAATCTGATATAGTCACTGAAGGCAATGGCAAAACTTCCATTGACTTTAACGGGTGGAATTTCAGTGCCATGTTTTTATCGCTTCAAAGTAAGTTCCAGACAGGAAGACCTGTCACTGTGGCAGAGATGGAAAAATGCATAATTTGAAAGGAATTTTAAAGACAAGAAAGAACTTTGAAGAATTAAGGGTGGATTAAGATATTATTCTGGTAAAAATAGGAAGCTTGAAAAAAAAGGTGATGTAGATTGGTCATAGAAGGTGGGATTAGGACCTTCAAACAGGGAAACATGAGATGCTTAGCGACACACATAAGCAGTGCAAAACTGAAATGTTAAAACTATAGTATCCAAACTATTTATAATATTACTGTTCTTCTTATCATGCACTTGCAATAGTACTGTAAGAGAACATTTAGGTAAAGTGGTTTACCACATGGTTCCAGAAATCTTTCTCAAGTTTTGTATACCTCAAAAACTACTCTGAGCTAAAAAACTGCTACGCACAAAAGCAATCTAAAGAAAATTTATATCAGCTTTGCAATTTCAATATATAGTCAGATTAAACACTAGCGATAGTAAAAAATGGTTAAAGAATGATAGGACTACAAAGCGGAAAAGTCAGAAATTAGAAAATGTTAGAACAGAGATAACTTAAAATTTATAACCTTAATAATTTGCTATTATAGTCCTTAGAAGATGATATACTGCATAGTTACATGATCATGGTTGTCACTGGATTCTTACCTCATTTAGGACAGGAGCTACATTAAACTCCGGCAATGGATCAGACAGTTTCAACCTGAATGTTTTAGGTATAGTATAGTTCTCTGCCACAAAGGACAAATTATTATAAGAAGAAAAAAGAAATAACCTCAAGTACAATTTTTTTTCCCATTAGCTCTGCCTTCTATATACATTGAGTAGCTGAAAAGTTATACACCAGGATGACTGACAACAAACCAGTATACAGTATAAATAACATTTGCAGGCATATACATACACATGCATTTAAATGTCACTAAAAGCTTATCTGGTTTCTTTTGGAAACTGAGGGACCAGTTTCATCTTGCCCTTTATGCCATTTTCAAGCAAAAATTTTTTTCCTTGAACAGCTTTTCTTTAAAAAGTAATTGCTCTTCTGTGAGTGACAAATTTGAAGATAAAATTAAGTCATTTTGCAGTAGTCAGTGCAAGTAAGCATCTCAACGTTTTTTCCAAAGCATGAAACTGTCATTTTTTTTCACACTAAGATAGCTCAAAACCAGAAACATTTAATT
The DNA here is from genome assembly GCF_949628215.1 of Phalacrocorax aristotelis. NCBI lineage: Eukaryota > Metazoa > Chordata > Aves > Suliformes > Phalacrocoracidae > Phalacrocorax > Phalacrocorax aristotelis. Next base: position 29,231,926 of record NC_134278.1, on the reverse strand, counting down.
TTATCAAACCCCTCCTTCAGTCAAAGAAAAGAAATAACCTTGGCATTGAAAACATGCCTGAAGAAAGGTCATCCAAGCAAGCAATAATTTTCAGTTTATAAAAGCCTCAAAATAGAGGTTTAAGAGGAAAACATCCCTTAACCATTCTGACAACCATTGTAAGTGCATTAAACATGTTATTTTCAAAATGGTGTATGACAATCATATTGAAGATCTGACTGGAAGCAAAGAATGTAAAATTGTGACCCTTGCTGAAGCCAACAGAAAGCTTTTTCTTCATATTTCCCTTAAAAAGTTTACTGATCTTGGGTTTGTGCGCTTGGAAAAGGCAAGACCATTTTGCTTGCTGTCTTACCTGGCTCCTGAACTTCTGAATGCCTAGTCAGTGTTGGAACTGCTGAGCAGCACTACAGCAGAGGGAAGTGAACAAAAGACGTCTTTCAGTAGCTGCTGCCTCTCTTATGGATTCAAGAGAAGAATAGAAATTACATGAGCTAACTAGCATCCACAGCAGAGAAGTAAGGTGAAGAAAAATGTGAGGATGTCGACATACAGAGCTGCTGAGGGCTTAAAAACAGGGCCCAAAAGAGCAGATTTGACTGGTAAAGGGCAATACAAGGGCCACCAATGATCTCTGATATGGAACATAATATTAACGCACAGAAAATAGCACCAGGGAAGTGCAGTGCGTGTGAAAGAGAGGCAGGCGAGAGCAGCATGGATTTGTAATAACACTACATATACATACATATAGTGTACATATACATATATACACCAAACCATTCTTCAAATGGGAAACATTCCTTCTAAGGTGTAAGCTGGTAGATACTGACAGTCATCCAGATACACAGCAAATATGGTGAAGATCCTTTGGATCCAAGAGGATGATAAAACCCAAAACCACCACAACTTCTACTCCAGACAACTTCCTTACCAAAAAGTAGGTATTTGTCATTCAGCTACCTAAAATCTCATACTCTTGTGACAAAAGACATGGAATCCTCCTAAGAAGCGCAACTACTTAATTGTTTCAGAGTTAACCCTGTTAAATCCCTACAAATCTTTAGAAGGTATGAAGAACTGTATCTGCCAAAGCAGTAAGTGCTACATCTAGCTTTCCCATGTATGTAACAAGAGGCACAACCTCCACTTTGGCTCTCCCTCTGCCAAATCCTTCATCTCAGCTGAGGCCAGCAGCCAGACTGGGCTCAGCCTGCACAAGACACGGTCACTGTATAGGCTACAGAAAGACCTTGGTCCTGGGAAATGTTCCTCAGTGAATGTGGCCGGAAAGCCACTAGGTGCAGGCCATAAAGGAGGCTGCCTGTCCTATGGAAGGCTTGGAAGATCCACATGTGAAGGTTGCACCATATAAACAAAGAAATAAATGGTAATATGAATGGTGACCTGTGGTGAAGAGCGCAACCACTGAACAAAAAAGTACCTCCATGACTGTTGGTGCAAACAGTCCCACTCAGGAAAACACCAGGGAAGTGAAAAGAAGAGGAACAGGGGTGATGTTATGCCTGTGATCCACATTACTTATCCATCACTAAAGAGTCTTAAATGGAAATTCTAGGACCAGGACCTATGAGACAAAGGCAATAGTTTCTTATATAAAACTCATTATGGTTAATTATTACTATTATTTTCCTATTGTGCATATAGTACAATCAAGGAAAGATTAATTACAGCTTTTTTTGTTGCTCAACTTATATTCTTCCTCCATGATTCTTATTAATACCTAGTTACTAGTAGATGTATATGCAAGTGTATATTTGTTGAAAACCAGTGTTCACATTTAGCCCAATTTTATCTCAGCTCTTGGAACATTGCTATTTTCATAAAATCCAAGGTATTACAATCAAATGTACAAAATTACAAAATGGGAATTTCAATTTCAGTGTGCATTAAAAGTAAATTTCTCACATAACGGACCAGGAAGACTTAAGAGCTCAGAAGTAGAGAAAGAGAACTCACAGATGATTTTTACATGTTCATTATTTAAGCCGTTCTTATAATTTCTGAAAAGAGTGCCGGCCATACTGGGAAATCCAGCACCTTTACAACTGAGCTTTCGAAAATTCCCCAACACTTAACTTTGAGATTATTAAATCCACAGGATGTTTATATGTACTGGAAAGAGTCCAGTGATGAGAGCACTGAAAGGATGTATGCTATTGCAACTCATGGTGTTGCTGTGACTACACAATTTGTTAAATCATGTGAATACTATTTAAAAGATTCCTTGAGCTTCTTCACTATTGTTATTTTCCCCACATGTATTTCCTTTTTGTCTTTGAGAGATAACACATCAGACAAATTGGAATTATAAGCTACAAGGAGGGACTGAGTTAATAATGTGGAAGGCTTGTTTCACTATGCTGTAAAATATAGCAACAGTCTGGAAAGGCATACCTCTTCCAAAGGAAAGATAGAATGCTATGTAGTGTAGTCCATTAAACTCTTACAGAGCAAAGTATATAGGAAGGAAATATAACAATAGAGAGTAGCAATCCTATACCTGAAAATCCAAATGTGAATGACAGTGTTCTTCTTAGGATACTCTTTTAACTTTAGATATCTGCACAACTCCTGAAGCCTATGTTCAATTAAAACATATAAACTAAAAGTAACATTACTTTTTTAATACCAAGTCATCATCATAATATTTTATACAGTACAGAGGGGTGTTTCACTGCAAGAGTACCTAATCTCTTTGGGCTATCAGCATGCCAGAATCTGTATGGCTATGTGAGAAGAGCAGCACTTTCAACAAATAATCATCAAAAATTACATATTGAAAAGAGCCATGAAAGAACAGAAAGATAACAATTTAGTGCCTGGTTTCGGAAAACATCACTGGCAAGGTTCCTCACACTTAAAGAATGCAAGTTGTTTACTGGCCTTTGTATTGGGGGTAGGCTTTAAGCTGCTGTCAGTGGGGGCTGCAGAGGCGGCTTCTGTGAGGAGCGGCCGGGGCTGCCCCGTGCCGGACACGGCCGGCTCCAGCTGGCTCCAACCCACCCACCCCAGGGCACGGCCGAGCCCCGCAGCCACGGTGGTGGTGCCTTGGGGAAACATATTCAAGAAAGGGTAAAAAACACTGTGCAGGTACTGAGGACTGAGCAAAAATGTGTGAAAAGCATCAGTATAAACACCAAAGTCAGAGAAGGAGGAGTTGGTGCTTTAGGTGCTGGAGCAGTTTCCCCTGCAGCCTGTGGAGGAGTCTATGGCGGAGCAAATATCTACACTGCAGCCTGTGGAGGACACCATGCCAGAGCAGGTGGACATCCCCTGAAGGAACTGCAGCCTACGGAGGGCCCACGCTGGAGAAGGGGAAAAGTGTGAGAGGGAAGGAGTGGCAGAGGGGAGCTGTTACGGACTGATCACAACCCCCATTCCCCACACCCTCTCCAGGGACATCTGGAGTGAAGGAGCGAAGCAGGTCCTAGGAAAGGCAGGAGGAAAGGTATTGGGTTTATGTTTGGCTTTTTGTTTCTCACAATCCAAATCTATTTTAATTAGCAATAAATTAAATTTAATTTTCCCTAAGTTGAGTCTCTTTTTCCTACAACAGTAATTAGTAAGCGATCTCCCTGCTTTATCTCAACCTGTGAGCTTTCCTGTTCCTGTTCTTCCAATTTTCTCTGTACCTCGCCCTGCTGAGGAGGGGGTGGTAGTGAGTGAGCAGCAGGGTGGGTTTTTGGCATTTGGCCAAGGCTAACCTGCCACAGGCTTTTATAAACTCTCCTCTTTAACCCTGTCTTTACGTCTTCTGTTGCCTGCCTTCTAAGTCATAACACTCTTTTTGGATGAACAAAATTAATTTCAGCAAATTTGGCGATTTTCATCTTCATTTTACAGTGAGACAAATGATGCTTCATAAGTGCCTGTTCCTATCCTTGATTACAAACAGAGCTCAGAGTGATTAGATTAGCTGCAGATGAGTGCTGTAGGCATGATTAATGCAGTCCTTTATGTCCACGACTATCCTGAGGTCTTAGGTGTGCATGAGTGGCAGGCAGCACATTTGTTCTGAAGCGAACTTTGAAGAAGACTATGCAAACAGAAGATTTTGAGTTGTTGTATAAGAGCAGCAGCTGCTAGTGACATCCTCCAGTTAATGAGCTTAGTTGAATACTCAGAGTTCCTCTCTGAAGTCTTACGACTGACAAAATATTTTTTAGATTAGCAAAATGCTAATCTGGCCTTTAGTTATGTAGATTAAGTAAAACCCTCAAATAATAATCTTAAAACCAATCTTTTTACGTTACAGATAGGAGGTTAGTTCATACAACCACAAATTTCTCTTCTCTAAATCCATATTGGCTAGAATAATGTAGAGATAGACAAATTGTAGGAGAGTATATTAAAGATACATTGTTAAAGTAACTTAATTTTGCGGTTCCACAGGTAGGTTATCCTAACAAAAGATATCCTATGTTCAAATACTTGCATTTGAAAGGGAGCATAAAATAGTTTATTGTAGGAATCTCAATTGGGTGTTCATTTATTATAAAATACAGTTGGAACACATGCTGTGGTAATTGGTAAATCTATATACTGCTTCATTATAAAGCAAAGCAAAAAAATAAAGCTGTCTTTCTAAAAATATGGCTTCATCCAAATGTATATGAGCTTGCTGTAATGTCTGTATAACCCACATTTTTGCTGTTCAGTGTAATGAATAATCCACATTTTTTTTGCTGTTCAGTTTAATAAACTACTTCTATAACCTCTTCAGACTGAGGATCTCTTGTTTATGACAGACTGAACTGTTTAACAGAACTAGCTTAGCCATAAATACTGTCAGGTGTATAGTTAGGGAACTGTCACCTTCCTCATCACTGACTATTGTAGTATTCATTCCACCCACTGGAAAAGAATAGAGGTGCAGATATTTCCCTTAAAATTTTCTCAGAGCAGACCAAGAATAGATATATACATGTTCACATGAAGGATACACTTCAACATTTTAAGAAAGAGTATTCTAGACTACACGGACGTTACGTGTGTGTATATATATATGAATGCAAATATTAAAAATGCATATATAAACCAAACCTGAATCTCTGCTAACTAAAACCTTCCTAAAACTACAGTTGGGTTTGTATTTTTTTTTAGGAAGACATAGACACATGAAAGATACTGAGCCTATCTTTCATGTTAATCACAGATGAGTAATATTAATACTTTTTGTATCACTCTTCTTTAAAAGTTAGTTTTCACATAGTTCTAACCCAAATTATTGTGTGGCTAACCATACTTAAATAAACAAAGTCTCTAATTCAGTATTGCTCTGAAACAAAAAGGGAAACTGAAAGTAGTAATGCACTGAGGGGACATGTAGGCAGGTTCCTCCACAGCATAGTAATGTTTAAACTAGAGATAATCTAATGATGACCTGACAAGTGCTGAACAAATTTCAGTAACAAGTTTCTTTTAGCAAAATACTTATTTCCAATATACCTTATTGTGAATCAAAGAGTTGGTTAAGGAGAATCATTATTGCAAGTCATTTCAGGTAGGTAAAACAGTGAAACTCAGGTGATGCAAGAGTTTATGTGTTTTGTTTGCAGATCCCATGCTGGAGTTGCATCATACAACCTACAGCTAGGCCAGTAGAAATCCTTTACCTGTTTATATGGGAATGGAAGATCGACACAGCTACCGAAACCAGCATCACTAGGCTGCTCTGGGACTTGAATGCACTCCTGATTCAGCCCTGTCGACACCTATGGAAGATATAGTCTGTGTAGCGGTTCCTGAAACCCTCCTTTCTTCAGCTGTCTCAAGGTGGGAGCATGTTTCTTGGGGCTGTTGACCAATGCACAGTCTACTGGGACAAGAAAAGGGGTCATTCTTGTTATATGAGATGCAACAGTTTAAAAATGGGATCCAGTAAAGAAATACATCACCTTTCATCACACGCTACCTAAAAAAGCAGATTAAGAGAGAAAAATGTGACTTTAATAATTTATTTGCAGATATCAGTATATGAAGATTGGATTACAGTGAAATGCAGGTACAGCATTTTCTTCTATAACACAATAACATATAAATCTGCTCCAATTTATTAGTCTATATTAGTTAATGTTCAACTTCCTCCAGTTCATTTTTTAAAAAAATTCAGAAGAAATTGTTCACAATTGTATACAGGGAGGGCCAACCTGGTTCCTGTTTGAAGTTTTGATGGAATTGGCATTTTCTCATAAACTATTTTGGCCACACCATTCATATTTTGTCATTGAAATTCCCTGAAGAAGATTTCAGCCAGCTCTACCAAATATTCTCTATAACCATCTTTTTCCTTGAAATGGTGTTAGGGACAAGACAGGACTGGGGGTAAAATTATTAGGTGTTTTTACTACTCAGGGTTGACCAGCTTGAGAGCTTAAGATAAACTTTACCTGCAGGTACAAATGGTCATCTGTTCTGCAAATCACAGCCTAAGGTATTTGTAGGGCAGCCAGAGAAAAGGAACAGTTATTGGTCAGCTATGAAGCATTCAGTTTAAGGGACTTCTTGTGCATCACGTAGGAAGTCTGAAGCAGAGATGGAGTAAAATTCTCCCAGCTTGCTTTCTTCTCTTGCAAAACCTTGCTTCATTCATAACCACAGTCTGTTACTGAGCCAATGTTTCCTCACACAGCAGCTTCATTCACTACACAATCCTAGCAGTTCCCCAGGTGCCATATATAATGGTCCTGAGATACTGTCCAGCCTACACTCCTCCTTAAAAAACACCATACAGATCATGCAATTGAACATTGTATTAAAAACACGTCAAACACGAGATGATGCCTACAAACAGCATGTCTAGTAAAATTCTGCACTGCTAGTCTGTAGGATAATACATGCACAGTCCAGATGCAGACAGGTGCCTTTTGGCACAAAGTACATTCAGTAGAGGTGTAATCATTGGATAATTTAACAGCTGTTCTCAATCGAGTCTCAATGAATTATGTGACGAACATGGTTCTTTAGGGAGGAAAATAATTTTGCCATATAAGTGTGATTTTTACTGAAAACATTAGATATCAAGATATCAGGGTAAAATCCAAGCTTCTGTTGAAAAATCTGGAGGAATTAGAGGTCTTTAAGTATAATTATTGCTGAATAATTTTGTAACATGGGATAAAAAACACATTTTATGAATTTGTCTAGAAACTGTTAAATCTCTTTTCCTAAAACTTTCGACTTTGAGACAGGTATCCACCACAGGAAATTTCAACCTAAGCAGCTAAGGCAATACTAAGCTAATGCAAATTAAAGTACAAATGAAAGCAGGATGCTAGGACAGGAAGAACTAAGCAACTAAAATAGAAGTAGTATTGCATAAACAGGTAATAACATGTCAAACTTTAGTTCTGCAGATGAAACTGAGGAGTTCTGCTTGTGCAGTTCTCTGCTGTGCCTTCTTATGAGGAAAGAACTTTTCTCCAGCTATGCATTATTCCTTTTAACTTGCTAGAGAGCTCACTCAGATTGAGTTGGTTCATATCATTGTCCTCTCTGTAGTGTTGAATTTCCCTGAAATATGGAACAACTGTTTTAGGTGAATTCTGCATTAAATTAAATATATAGCAATGTAGTAGAGCATAGACAAGGGGCAGATACTGAGGCGACTCAAGCAGCAACTTAGAGGTTATGGATCTACCAGCATAATAAAGATTAAGCATTCTGAGTTTATTTCTCTCCACCTATACTGCATGCCTTGAAGAAGTATTCATAAGAGTCAGGTGAAGCCAGTTCCTGAACTGGGGAGGGGATTGTGGTACATGAAGCTGATTGTTAAGCCCATCAGGTACCTTGGCTTGGAAGCGTACTGAAGATACTTGTTAGAAGAAATAAGAGTCTATGACTGCAGAAATAAAGAACTCTGAAAAAAAAATTTTCACAGAGCCTCATGCAGTAAGGCGTAAGGCTCTGAAAGTACACCTGTATTTGTAATAAAACTGTGCACATGTGCATGAGCACTGAGACTTGATCATGTAGGTTGTTAAATTGTAAGAAGAGTCTCTGCTGTGCCTTTAGCATCAACTACATATTACTCTCCTTAGGTAATTCTTTGATGCCATTCAAGAGCTAATACAGGCCACAGACCCCCTCCATGGGCAGTGAGGGTGTAGGAATCTTCTGCTGGAGGCCAAGACAGTCTCGTAGTACAGGTAAGGTTAATCACACCATGTCTGGGGCGACGGGATTGAAGATGGGACTTGGGACTGCAGGGTTTGCTAGGTTGCAGGAAGTCTGAGTGCCTGCTGAAGATGAGAATCTGCAGAATGGAGCCCAAAAGTCTTCTAGAAAAAGCATTTGAACATCCTGTCACCCCACCGTATTAATTCAGATGCCTTTGCTTTACATATATGTGTTTGGTACAAATATTGGATATAAAACATTTCTGACAAAATTTGTCCAAAATAGGCTCTGTTAGGGTCACCTTTTGAGTTGTCTTTTGTGACTTACCCTTTATTATCAAACAAATATATTCTACATATTATTCCTAGCCTGAAAGTTGATGAGTGAGCCTTCATGCATCACAGTTGCTAGGGAGTTAGATCTGTGCTCCAAAGAAAAAATAAAGCACTATGGATTGACACAAAGCTTAAAATCTAGCACTTATATGAACTAGTGATTGGATGAAAAATGACATTGTGTTTTTAAAGTACAGATGTGTAAACTTCAGCTAAGCCATATATGCATACAAAGGATTGCCAAAATAAAGAGTATAGTCTGCTGAAATTCCTGCTGACCTTACCACGTGCAAAGTGCTGCCAGCTTTTGAGCTTCAGCTTTCCCTCTTCTTAAAGGGCAACATCTGGACTAACCAAACTGTAGAAGAGGTTTTCGTGGAAAGAAGGATAAATGTTCTTCTCCCCTAGATTTATTGTTACTTTATGAACAGAAATTACTTTCTGTTAGAACTCCTGCTTATTTGGTAGAAATCTGGAGGAGGCTGAAACTCAAAAAAGCTAATAAAAGTATAAGAGGCAAGAACGATGGAAACATTAAAATATATATAATTTGAATTTAAAATATATGTATAGTTTGAGTTGAAAATCTTTGTACAGAAAAAAAGTGTTACATTTAGTAAATAATACCTCTACTTCATTTTTTAGGGAAAAAATGTATTTTATATAAAAGATAATTATTGTATTTTTAGTGTAAAAAAATTATCTGTTTACACCTGTTACAGATATAGTTGGCTTGAAACTTCTGGGACAATAAATTCCAAACACATTTCAAATAGAAACCAAACAACAAGGTGGTTTAAACAAATTCTTTGTTAACCTGAAAGGATTAAAAAACCCCCATATATCCTTTTTAGTAGAAGGTCTGCTGTGTTCGGAGTTTATATTAATAACTGTAATATCATTAATTAGAATGTTTTTACAAAAAAAAAAAATCCCTTGATGCACTGATGGAAATATGTAGTTTAAAATTTTAAAGGTCTCCAGCAAAATTAGGTAGTACAATACGAAGTCAACAATTAGAAATTCCAGTCTGACCTTATGGTTGTGTTACCTGAATAAGAAGGGAGGAATGTGACACATGGAAAGCCTGGGACTGCTGCAGCTATTACAAAAAAACCGTTGTCACAGGATGTGGTCCAGTGATAAACAAGGTCAGACTAGCACACCATCTGTCCATGGAATATCATGTCGATGTGTTGTTCTGGGTCTTGTACGGGTGCAGTGTTTTCAGTTATTTAAAAACAGAAGCGAAATTCCATGGAAAATAAGTGCTTACTTAACAGTTAATTAAATGCAAAACAAAACAGGCAAAAACCAGAAACACAGAAATATGTTCTTTCATGACAGTGAAACCTGAGGTTGACAATACAGCCATCTCACACCACGCATCAGTTATGAGTGCTTCAGATGGGAAGGAATCTAGGTACAGCTGTCCTCCTTTGGAAGGTGTCTTTCTGGGAGCTGTTACCTTATTGGCACTGGGCTGTATATTCTGGGCTCCTGCAGAGGGAAAGAATTATTATCATTCTTCAGCTGACTGTCTCATGCTCTGTGCACAGTGTGACTGAATTGGCTGGAGTAAAGCAAAGCTTTCTAAAACTGTTTTTAAGACTCTTTTCAGGATGGGACTTTGAAAAAACAACACTAACAGAACGATGACTTTCGCTTTCATTACACAAAAAGATTATTCACAATTCTACAGACATAGGGTACAATAAAAGTGCACGCAGGGTAGATATAAGGCCCTTTTCCTATTTTATCTTTCCTTGTAAAATTATCTTGTCTTTGGTCTTTTGAATGCAAAGAATTAAATTCATTTAAAAAATACATTTTTATTTGTCAAAGTCTGTTGGTTTTGCACAGTTTGTTCCCCTTGAAGAGAGACAATTCCTACTGGCTTCACTTGGAGGCATATGTGAGTCAATCAAGGAGTAGCTGACATGTTGTGTTCTTTTGAATTATGAGAAGTTATTGACTTCCTGCTCAGGATACCCTCCATTTACAGCACTCTGTAAGTTCCTTTGCAGAAAGGTTTTAATTCAAGGAAAACTGTACTGGCAAAAAGGGAAAAGTGAAAAAAAATGTATTTTTTATTATCACATGTAGTTAAGATCTCTGTATGAATGCATTACACAGGCATCTATCTACATGACAATCATGAAGTATTCATACATTGCCGTATGGGGGGCCCCTTCTTCCCCTAAACCAGGGAGAAATTCTGCCTGCTCCCGTTTGAATGCACTCTACATGCTGAGAACGGCCATTACAAGCCTTGAGCAAATTGCAGCTTTTGCATTGCATGCTGCCCAGAGATTGCTCTTTTTTCTTCTTTTTTGAGAAATATGAATATCAAAGAACTATGAAAGGATGGGCAGGTGGTGATCAGTGGCCTCACACAACAGTCAGCAGATGTGGCCAGCTTTATCAAAGGGAAAAGAAAAAGCAGATTTCACTAAGGGGAGCAAGAGCCACCCAATTTCACTACACCCTCAGGTCTACATCTCAGAGGTGGTGCAGCCCTCCAACTCCTCACATATTTCACTGAAATACAGTGAAGTGCAAATGGGATATATAAAATACCTTAACTGTGCACTTCTTTCAAAAGATCATAGGTAGCCCTAAGTTTCTTTGCTTACTTTTATTTTGCACTGTGTATCCATGGTCATGCTTTCTCAGTATTGTCAAGCTTACATTTCCCCTCTCTTTCTAGTTTCACTATATATATATATTTACATTTTGAAATGTAATCAGGTATATATATTGATTTATCAAGTATATAAAATATATTTTATAGCAAATATGATATACAGACAGACAAAGTATTTAAAAGACTGTCATGATGGGTTCTTTACAGAAATAAATAGATGGGATCTTGATGAGAATTTTGATACTGATTTTTAGCATAGGTAGATTTTCACTAGTTAATTTTAGAGGAAGTTTTTACAAGTACTTTTAAGAACACATTCCAATGTTCTTTGGTTTTTCTTCATTCATGGATTGATCTTGGTAGTGAGCACCATAGCATTGTCAGAACATCATGTACATGCTTATTGTCATGAAAATTATTTTTAATGTCAGTTAAATACCTGAGTATTCAAAGGTATGCATAAATTTTGGTCTGTTGAGAAGCAGGATCCATCTTGAGAAGAGCCCCCAAAAAACAAATGTGGTATGTCAAGGCTAAAAATAGTGTGTGGATGATCAGTCACTGTGGCTTAGCAGAATGCAGCTGATGACCTAACATGCTAGGAGGTTTCAATGAGAGGTGCCTAAGATCAGAACCCCACAGCTTTATTCTCTGAGTTCATGGGGGCTTTATGTGTGAATGGACAAAAGAACTAGCACCTTCTTACTTGCTCAGCGCATTTGCTAAAGCTCACAATGAATATAAAACTCCTAAGTTTCTGGTAGAGCTGTTGCTTAAAGCATCATGTGAAACTGGGCCTAAGTATTAGGCAGGATCCTGCAGGCAGGATCTTCTCCAGCTATTTCAGTGGATGATCTATTGAGAAAGTAAGTAGTGATATTGCACCAACTTTGAAAAAATTAGGGAACTGTATGACTTCTATACTGCCTTTACATTAAGTGAAAGAGATATTCACTTCTGATTTGTCTGGATAATTAGTACAGAGGCAGATGTATTTGCTTACATTTCACAAAATACATATGTTAAACTGAAAAATGGTTCTCAGCTACTATTCATAAATCCAGTTTACAGCTGAAATGAAGGGAAGGGCTACTTAATTTTCCACATGAACATTGATTTAAATTCCATTTAAGTATACCCTTAAGTTTGAAAGTGTGACCCTGGAAATCTAAATCCTGTATTCACTATTCTATATGCTTGGTTTTAGAACCTGTTTACATAGAGAGAGTTTCTAAGGGAAAACAAGGCTTTATCTCAGCCCTTATTCTGCAATGTAGAGCATGTTTTTTCTTTCTCTGTTGACATTTTTAACTTTGTTCTGTATATATGTTCCTATTTTGCTACTAATCTCATGTATCTGGCCTTTCACCACCAAATTCCAAGTGCTTCTTGTTCAGTTCTGTTACAGCTCAGGGCTGATTTTGCCTTGAATCCCCCCACTTCTTCAGGTTTTTCTGTTCTTCTGTGCTTATATGTAGCACTCATATCCAGTCTGGGAAATTACTTGTGCTTGTTACCATTCATTTTACTTCGCATGTATTTATTTTGTGTTTATTCCACTGCTAGCCACCAATATTTCATTGACTTCAGTAAACTTTAAACTGGCCTCAGGAAAACTTTGCCAAACTTTATGTTTGTCATAAGATGAGCTATCCTAATTTTCAAAACAGAAGAAAAAGCATATTAACCTTATCAATAATCTGTTTGGTGCGTGAGTGTGACTGAGGGTGGACAAGAGTCCCTTCAAGAGTTGTGAGAGTCTGTACATGGACTAGGCTCCTCTTAAAGTGGGTCTGGTTTTATGTAGCCATCACTGTAGGAGGAGGAAGTCACTTTCCCACAGCACAGTCCAACATTAGGTGGAGATCAGACACCCAGAAGGAAGCACTGTAATAGTAACAATGGTAGTAAATGTCCTGTTAAAAGGAAAAACACTTAGGCACAGTGTTTTCTCAATAGCTGATTAAAGAGAAAGCAGAGAGGAAAACATACACCTGCACAAGGTGGGAACGGTTGAAAGACATTTGTGAGTTATAATATTCTTAGAGGAAGCTTTCAAGGAGAGTAAGGCTGGGTATCACTGCTAGTAATGAAGGTAGACTAGAGAAGAAAGCAGAGATGGACTCTTTCTGAGGAGAAAAGTATGAAAACCCTTGGAGAATGGAAGAGAAGAAAGCTTCTGTTTCCTTTCCAAGTGTATTTGGTACGCTAAAAAACTTTGTACATAAAGACTGATTTTATTGCCCTTATCCAGGAGCAGTGTTCAGTTCTTGGAAAGTTGAGAAAAAATTAAGAAAACTGTGGGAAGAGAAAGGCAGGCATCCTTAATCAGCCTGCCTGGCAGGATGACTTAGCAGCTCGTAATTAGTCTCAACTCATGTGAAAGGGAAAGCGCGTGCCGCTGCCTCTAATGATATATTTCATGGAATAAGAAAGAAGGTTAATATAATCACATGTTATAAAAACTTCATTTTCCCAATGTTTTAAGGCAAATACAGGTATTTATTGTCTGTAAGAAACTTTGCTCTGTCCGTTAGGGCAAGTATTTGGCTAGAGCTGTGTGAAGCCCTTATGTCTCCATGAAATATAGCAAAATAACACACAAAATTCAGTTAGCACAGCTCGAGTTCAGTGTGGGTGGTTTTGAGGAGGCAGTGTGGAAGAAGTTAAGCAATTTTATAAAATACCTCCTGGTATACTCAGGGATACCCCAAAGTCACTTAAAAGTTTAAAGCAACTCCTACCTGTTTCCAGTGGGTAGGAAGGGTAGGGTAGGCGAGAACAACCTCACAGAAATGCCAACGAAATGTTTCCTCCATTCTCTTGCCCAGGAGTGGAAGGAGAAAAGATTCTGAGCTACTTCCATGAGAACAAAGGTAACCTTAGTATAAGGTTTTGATGTAAGTTACCCTACAGGTAGGCACACAGTAAAAATCAGAAGGTACAAAGCCAGGCAACAGTGATTTTAACAGTCTTTCACATAAGACTGTTAAAAGAAGAAATAAAAATGTTATACAATGGATGTCTGTTTTCAAGTGATGAACTAAGCCAATGAAGCTTCTGTTATGGTAGTTTCCATTGCATTGTCAATCCATACATAAAACCAACAGGAATATTACAGAAAAACTGCTGAAAATACAAAGATAACAGTTTGGTGCAGAACACTTAATGGAAAGACATTTATAACACACAGGTAACTGTGAGTTCCTAAATATCTCAGCACACATATATGGTCATCGTATAGAAATGAAAGATAACCACATCTGATAAACTTCAAAACATAGCCACACTGGCAAATTTTTTTCCTGCTAATAAAAATTGTATTCCTTCTAAAACTATTTACATCGTGCATCTGTGGACACTTTCCTCTTTTTCTTTCCAATATATGAGCCTTTGTTTTCTAAACAACCTTCTATTTCATTTTTAATCAGTCATCTGTAATGGCTCTTTCTTGACATGAACTTTTGTTTCTTTGATCATCTCTAGCCATTGCTTATGATTTTTATTCTCAATACTTTTAAACCTTAAGTTCTTTACTTGTGCTTTTTCAGTAATGCTTTCCATTTTTGCTGCAAGTCCACGCTTAATCTGTGGCTTGGCTTGAATATTTTAATGTGACACTCATTTCTTATTCTCTTTACCACCCACGTTTCTTCAAATATTTCCCTTCATGATCCTCACTTAGTTCTTGTGCTTATTGTGCTGGGCTGTAACTCCTACACTTGTTGTATATTTGTTAGCAAGAATTTAATTTATCCTTCCCATGGCATTTATTCCTTCAGCTAATGAATTCAGAACAGATTCCCTACTGAGTGTTACCTTAATCAGAAAGGTAGCACTCCAGGGCTCGCTGTCTTCTAACTAGTCCCTCTACACAGCATTTCTCTTTGAGCCTTTAACATTTTACTACAATTTTACAGAAATTTAAAAGTTGGGAGACCTACCAGTAAATTAAAATGTTAGATGTTTTAGCTTTTTATCATTTAGAGAGACTGTCCTGCATTTCTTCTCTTGAGATGTATTTCAAATGTTCAGATGTTGCAACTGAGCTTTTTAACAGAACATGGGCCTGAAATCTGATTGAGGAATCCTATTTGTGACAAAACCCGTACAGAATATTGCGTATAGGTTAAGAATGGCCACAAGTCAAATTAGACAACATCATTTTGTACACTTTTATAATACATCAAGGAAAAGGATCTGAAAACAGAGGAACTGGGGGATTTCACCCAGTAAACACAAAGAAATTAATGTTAATGAACAAGTTAATCTGAGCATTTATTCTGGAATTTGATGTATGTGTTTGAAGGCAAGAACTGAAAAGCATGATGAGCACTAGAATTGAATGGAAAGTAAATCATGGTGAGTGTAATTAAGGGAAAGATGTGGAACATTGTGGCTTGATTCTTTTTTCATTAAAAGAAATTGAAGTTTTATCGCAGACTTTAAGAGCAGGAGTGAACGTATTTTTATTTTTTTTATTAGTATTTAATTCTACATCTTGCTGAGATAAATTAAACAATGAATCTAGCTACAGATAATTAAAATTCAGTTTAAACTGAAATTGTGAATTTGTTGGCCTTTTCCCCTAACAACAGAATGCAGTTCATGGGATTTTTAAAAACTCAAGCAGCACAAGTTGACAGGACTGAAGAAGTATCTCTGTGCAGTCTGTATCACATTCCAAACAAAACTAAAATTGTCTAGCCATATTTGAAAAGATTTCAAAATTAAAATTTTAATTTCATTAATTCAATTAATAATTTTTAAAATTAAAATTTAATTTTTAAAAATGCAAATATTAACATAGAAAATAAAATATATTGCTTTGAATTAAGATATTCACTGAAATATAATTACTTCTCATCTTGATGATCAATGAGCACTGCTCACCCAAATTTAATGTTACCACCTCATTTAATTCTATAATGGAATATATTGTTAGGTATATAGTGTCATTTTTGTATTGTTTATTAAATATGTAAAGACTTTAAAATTGGTCACACAAAGCCAAAGAGGCTATATCTGATCTTATCCTGAAAGGGTAAGACCTTTCTTATGATCTCTGGCAGTGCTCGGGTTAAATTTCCTGCTCATCCATGCTTTCTACTGATTTGTTCTACTTGTTCAGTATTCTACTTCTTCTGTACTCCTTTACTGAGAAAACTGGGAATACCTCATGCAGAATATCCTAAATCTTACAAGACCACGAGCTGTGATCTGCATTGCCATGTTTCATGGCTCTCCACCTCCCAATTTGTATACGCACTATGCCATTTTAAAAATTACAGAGCATACATTTCCCACTGTACTGTGGTCCTACCATTCAATCTTCATACAGTGAGTAAGTAAAAGGGGGAAGCCTGTGTCTTCCACCAGTAAGCATAAAGTAGGAACGGGAATATTTTTTCAGAAGTTGATTTGCAACAATCACTCTGTCCTGCCTGTTGATGATAGGGTTTAAAGGTCAGAAAGGATGATTGATGATAGGACGTAGAAGTCAAAAGAGAACTACCATCAGCCAGGCACAGAAACCCCCATTAATGAGGGGAAGATGTTTGCACTTTGGTTGTCAACAGTCCCAGAAGTCTTTGTTAAAAAGCATATCTATGCTGTGTGTGACACTGTCCCCAGAGAAGGGAAACAAAAAACTGATCATGGCTGAGAAGACGAGACAAGAGATGCCAGGCTGGAACATCTATCCCTCTCCTCCCTAGGAACATTTGAACTTACTGATCAGTTTCAACAACATGAAACTCAAAGGTGGTGGTCCCAAACACACTAAGGTCCTCCAAGGTTTGTGGAAATCAAAGGTGGCTCCTGTAATCACTCCTTCACTAACAGAAAAGGGTGGAAAAAGTCCAGATCATTTTGTCTGGGCTGCTCAGGGTAGGGGCTGGTTAACCAGCCCACACACAGGACCTGACTTGCCACTTAACCTACGTTCAGCTCTGAACCAACCACGTGATGCTCTTTGTGCTGCACGCCTGCTTGTTCAGGCAGAGGCAGCCAGGAGATGTGAGAAGGAATTAGAGTGAGGGTAAGATCAGGTGACATGGTGCATAGGTGGAGCTATTGGGCACACTATTTTGCATGCAGGAGGGAAACTCAGGCATAAGACAGAATCTGTAGGAAGCCGAGTTTCATTAGTACTACTGCTTATAGTACAGCATTTTAATAATAGAATTGGATCGTTTAATTTACACAGCATAATAAAACAATATTGCTTGTCTGATAGTACAATGATAGGAAGTTGGACTTAAGTTTGAATATATTTCACATTTATAGAAATCCCATACAAGCTTTCAGACTGTACACCATGCATAATTTTACCCTTTCTACAAAGAAGTGGTTGATATTTAATAGTGCAGGGATTTTTAACCTTTAAAAACAGGCAACTTGTATTTGAAAAGATAAAAACCCACCAGCAGATTGGTCAGATTTCTATTAAGGGAGACAGAAAGAAATAAAGTTTGCTTGTACAAAAATGAAACCAGTGTCTCTAAGACTGAAATGAAATGATGTGGTTAATTCAGAACTTTGTTCTGTACCTATTTGTTTGGTCCCTTAATTTATGACAGTTCGTATTATTTAATAAATAAAGTTTTGGAGTAGTAAAATTGTATCTGCTTCAATATACGGTGATCTTACAATCTGCGTGTTCCTAGGTGAACATTCCTTTTCTCCGTCAGAAGACAAAACAAAGAGAGACTGAAGTCCATATTAATTAAACTATAAAAAACCCCCACATTTTGTGAATCAAGTTTAATGTCATTTTACATTTTCTATATTATCTGTTTAGATGTATGTTAAAAGCATTATTCTGTTCTAGATATCCTTAAAATACCTGAAAAATAGTTTAGAGAAATTTTACAGCATCATTAAGGAGCACAGTACACCTGCAAATAATCTACTCAAGTACCTAGAAAATGTAATCTCTTTTACCCACCGTAGAATACTCCTGTATCACTGATCGTTGTATGGATCAAAAATGGGTGGGTGTTAGCCTTTACTGTTACTGCTTGTGCTTCCTCCTGAAGGCGATAAGATATAAAGAGGAAATCTGTACAGGGAGCTATGAGGTCAGATAGGCGTTCTGGATAATTCTATTGCTGTTGATCTGGCAGTTGAAAACTGGTAATGTTTATTAAAAACTTCATTAAAGCATTCAAATTTAATTCCTTCATCTTCTAATCATCTCTTTTACACTACCTTTAACTTCTTAAGTCTTTTTCACACTTGAAAAGGTATTGGCTGTCACTTACGTAAAAGAAGTTGAAAAGTGGAACTTTGTTCTTCCTCTATGTAGTAGCTATGGAGGACCTTTAAAATCCATGTGACAGTAAATAGCTCTCTAAAGTTTGCAGCAAGAAGACCAATTATGTGGGCAAAACAAGAATTAATTTGTCATGACTGTGTAGCGTTTCTGTATTTCTGCTTCATTCATAGCTGAGAGAACTGGAGTCCTGGATTGCTTTTGCCCTGTTGTGTTGTCCCTCCATCAGATATCAGGGTGGTTGAAGTCCCCCATGAGGACCAAGGCTTGTGAATGTGAGGCTGCTCCTGTCTGTCTATAGAGGGCCTCATCTGCTTGGTTTTCCTCGTCAGGTGGCCTGTAGCAGGTCCCTACTATAATGTCACCTGTTCCTGCCCTCCCTTTAATCCTGGCCCATAAACTCTAGGTTGGCTCCTCATCCATCCCCACGGGGAGCTCAAGCACTCTGGCTGCTCATTGACATAGAGGGTGACAACACCTCCTTGTCTCCTCTGTCCTTCCTAAAGAGCATGTGTCCTTCCATTCCAACAAGATCATAGCCCTGCAGGTGTGCTCACATCTCTAACTCTTCTTGTTTGTTCCCCGTGCTACTTGTGTTTGCATAGAGGCATTTAAGTTGGGCCCCCAATGAAGCTGACGTTGGAGTGGGTGGAATTCCTTTGTGCTGCTCTTCAGGTGCTCTCTTGCTGACCTGAGGTCCTTCTCCAGGCTCTGGGCTTCTATTGCTGGCACTGGCATCAACCTGGTAGGAGTGGGATGGATTGGGACAATACAAAGAATCCTTTTTACTCTGAAAGATTGAATTAGAGGAATAACAGAAGTGAAAAAACCCAAGCTTTACACTTGTGGATTTGCTCACGTACTCTGGATTCTCTTAACCATAAACATCCTGAGACTCCATAGAGCTACCTCTACTGAATCATTTTTCAGAGGTGAATCATACTTTAGTAGTTTTCCTTATTAGCATATGGTTTTTCATGTTCCTAAAAAAAAAAATAAATATTTTCTTTATATTCAAGTTGATTAGTGTGCAAGCTCTTACCTTGCACTACTCAGAACTGGTCAACAATTTAACAGTCAGTTTAACAATTAACAATAAGCTCTTAATCAGAGTGCCATCAAGGTAATGTGAAACAATTTTCTTAATTCAAAAGCTGTGATAAAATGGTTGTGGGGATTTATCTGATAACTTATCAAGTACCTTTGATCTGGCAAGCATACAAGTTACTATTTCAAAAATTTCCTGTGCTGTTAGAAATGGTTTCCTGCCCCTCACTGAATAGGAACTGACTGACAATATAAAAGGTTTACAATACCAATCCACCTTTACTGAGAGGAATACACTCAATTCCTTGGTCTCCATAGAGCTCAGGAATTCAGTTTTTGCCATTTTTATCAAGCACACATGATAAAATCAATAGCAGGAGGTCTGTGTCCTTGCAGACTTACCTTGGCCAATTTGCACATAATTCTGTGAGATAATCTGTCTACAGCTTGATGTCAAGGATGCGACCTTTGTTTTCTTCTGCTCTGATCATGTGTTCCCACTTCCTCTGATGTACTGGATGGTTTGGACAAGGTTGCTGATGTGGTCAGAAAATCTTTACTTTTGTGATGTAGTTGCGCATCAGGTTAAGAAGCTGATCATGTGGCTGCAAGATGGCTGCGTGATTCTGTGTATCATGCATGTGCATCATGCTATCTGTATTTCTTTAAGCAGTATCTGTCCATAGGAAGCAAATAATAAGCTGTTTAGAACAAAATAGGCCATCCTATGTTTTTTGGTTCTTTTTATTTCTATTTCCTGGAAATGCCAGGGAGCAGAACATTGTAATTATACAGAAGTTTGGGAAAGTCCTTTCAAAACATCTTGGGGAAGCGACTCATACATATTGCACAGATGACAGCCTGTTTTGCAGTGATGTTCTCGTTATCAAACACATCTTGTATATCAGTCTGAAAGGATTTGAAAAACATTTAAAAATGTGTATTCAAGTATTCTGGCTTTTTGTGTAGGTGTGGGGCAGATCAGCTGAAAACCAAGGGCCAGGCATACAGCTTTGGACATTACCTTTTGGACTGCCAAAAGCAATTTTCCTTTTAGAAAGCACTGAGCATAAATCACCTAACATTAGATGTTACATCTGCTGTTCTGGTAAGGACGACGTAGGTACTCTGAGTTTTTGTTCGGAAAGTTGATGTTTGGTAAAATTTTAAGCTACTGAGGTGAAACATAAAAAGAAACTTTACCCTATATATAATATTAAAGAATAGAAGAAACAGACTTGGAGATATTTCCATGTGAGCAGAGCTTGCAGCTGTGCACAGCATCCTGAAGGAGCAGGAATTGGGAGTTAAAATTATTTTGTGGCCGATTCTTAATTTTTCCTGACAAGTTCATCTAAGCATTATTATACCATCATATCAATAACTGAATAATTCTGATTTTTCAAATTTCATTGCAGTCCATAATCAGTAAAAAATCAGTGGCACCCCAATCACAGTGGTATGAGGCGTGGGAATATTTTTTTTGTTTTATTTTAATGCTGTAGGAATGGAATTGCATTTTAAAATATTACAACAGTCTGTCGAGATTAAAAAAAAAATTATGCACAAAATCATTCACAGCACACAAAGAAATGGGAAAAAAGTGCCCAGTAATCACATTGCTATTTAGCATTTCAAGATGGGAAAGATTTCTAATCTATCATGCTGCTAAAATGAAATGGTAACATATTTCTTCATGTATACAAATAGGCAAATATTGAACTATTATTATTTTCAGTGAACAGAGAAATAATTCGATATATGTTACTTGAACGGCTTGTTATTTAAAATGCTGAATACTTTATGTATTCTATAATATAACATATATAACTTTAGGACAGCTGATAACTTAAAAATGTATCTAAGAGTTCAAAAATGGTGATTAAATTTCTAAAGTACCAAATAACAGAAAATGTTAACTACTAGTAAAACAGTGTATCTTAGCAAAGTGGGTTTATTCATCCACTTAAATAAATTATCAGATAATAGTTAGATGGTGGGAAAAGTCACAGAAAATCTTGAAAGTTGCTGAATCGGCATTTGACACTGACATCAAGCTTAGACAACTTCACAAGTACATTATATAATTATTGCTGGCAAATGATTTTGAGAAGAAAGTCAAAAAACAGGGTAAATCTCAAAAATAATTTTGATTCACTGGAATTATTAAAA
The DNA here is from genome assembly GCF_949628215.1 of Phalacrocorax aristotelis. Classification (NCBI taxonomy): domain Eukaryota; kingdom Metazoa; phylum Chordata; class Aves; order Suliformes; family Phalacrocoracidae; genus Phalacrocorax; species Phalacrocorax aristotelis. The sequence goes on along the minus strand of NC_134278.1, from coordinate 29,210,304 downwards.
ATTAGACTGTGAAAAGACACTGAAAGCACACGCCTAGTAAATTCACATTGCCATGCTGGAGGCACCAATAAGCTAGTGATACTGATGGCAAATGCTAGACGCTCACTAAAGTAGTAGGAAGAGATTCCCAGATACAAGCTTTCATAAAATTTCATAGCGTCACAAAACAATATTATCACTATAGGTTCATAGTCTTTGCTAAAGATGGAATTTATATTGGTAGAAAATGGAGATGACCTTGAAATTTTCCACAAACGTACAAGATGCTTAAACCATTTTTTCTGTCTACATACGTACCCTTATGAAAGGTGACAAAGAATGGGAAATGTGGGAGGAGGAGAACAATGAGGCTTATTCAAAGGGATCAGCATAGCCTACTCCATCATAGTTTTGAGTTGGATGTAGATCCCCTACAGGTCCCCTTGAAGAGTTTTTCCAAATACACAAAACCAGACTTTTTTCATTACAACTAAGCTATACAGCTAGACTCTGACTGTCTCAGAATCTGATCTCCCAAATACCTTTGTAGTTGTTTTTAAAACTTGTTTTGTAATTTGGAAAAAAATGTCAGCAGGTTATTTTATAAAGGCAGAGATGATCATACAGGAGGCAAGATAGAGGACAATCTATGTCAGTACTTTTAAATATTTCTCAAAGTTTGAATGCTGTGCAGAGAGTTTCTCTGAATTCCCCAGATCTGTTTCTGAGTAACCCATTGCATGAATATTTGCATTCGGAAGGGACAGCTCTTTGCAACCCATGACAAAGTGCCCTTATTCCAGAACTCATAAGCAATATTCAGCAATCCCTATTGTGCTGTAACTCTGTGTGCTGCTTAGATACATATTCATTTCGAATGTAAGTAAGCCCTAAAGCTTCAACACCTGGATGGTTTTCTTGCACAGACTCACTTTTCTCCAGCTTTCACTGTGGGGCCAGGTAAATCAGTGCTGCTGCCCCTGAGATCATGAGTCCACGATCATTAGTACCAGACTTGTGCATTGCCAGATCACAGAGGACATGTCTGATCCCCCTCATCATGTATTTGCTGAGTGAACCAGAACATGTGTCACGGTGTTTATTCCAGCTTTATGCTTTTATACCTGCTGGGAGGATAAACAATAACTGATCTGGCATAACGTGGCAATCCCTAGTCCGGCGTGAACTCTGCTGGTATAAAATTAACCTGTCATCATTGTTTTTGAACAGCATAGAGTGAGCAGACATTATATCAGATTGGCACTTCAGATCGTGTGATTGCAGTGCTTTCAAACTGGGAACAGGGGCCTTCAAAAGGGATTTCCCGTGTTGCTGAAATAGCCTGAGCTAGCTACTGCTTTTCAAATCATGTCCTCTGACGCAAATGTATTAGAAGAGGTGGGGAAATTATAGACATATTTTCTCAGCACTGCTGCAATGGAAGCTCCTTATCTGGTAACTCCATTAACTTCAGTGGCCCTCTGCTATTACTTCCGTGCTCGGCTTTATACTCAAGTAATCCCATAAAGGGACTCCCCTTTGAAAGAAGGCACAGGTACTACTGACTGCCTGATTGTGTCATTTACCTTTCTTCTTCTCTAACACAGCCTCCATTCCTTTTTCATATAAATGTGACATCCTTTATGGAAGCTTTCACTGTGAGCAAAGTTTCACTGATTTTTATTCTTACATGTAAATAAATGCAAGATGCTACTTTCAGAATATTCTGAGCCGGTACTGGGGAAGATTATGGAGCAGTTCATCTTGACTGAGCTCAGCAGGCAAGTGCAGGACAACCAGGGGATCAGGCCCAGCCACCACAGATTCATGAAAGGCAGGTCCTGCTTAACCAACCTGATCTGCTTCTATGACCAGGGGACCCACTTAGTGGATGAGGGAAAGGCTGTGGATGTTGTCTACCTGGACTTTAGCAAAGCCTTTGATACTGTCTCCCACAGCATCCTCCTAGAGAAGATGGCTCCTCATGGCTTGGACAGGTGTACCCTTTGCTGGGTAAAAACCTGGCTGCATGGCCGAGCCCAGAGAGTTGTGGTGAACAGAGCTACATCCAGTTGGTGGCCAGTCACGAGTGGTGTTCCCCAGGGCTCAGTTTTGGGGCCAGTCTTGTTTAGTATCTTTATCAATTATCTGGATGAGGGGATCAAGTGCATCCTCAGTAAGTTTGCAGTTGACACTAAATTGGGTGGGAGTGTCGATCTGCTCGAGGGTAGGAAGGCTCTGCAGAGAGACCTGGACAGGCTGGATCGATGGACCAAGACCAATTTTATGCGGTTTAACAAGGCCGAGTGCCGGGTCCTGCACTTGGGTCACAACAACCCCATGCAACGCTACAGGCTTGGGGAGGAGTGGCTGGAGAGCTGCCTGGCAGAGAAGGACCTGGGGGTGGTGGTTGAGAGCCGGCTGAACATGAGGCAGCAGTGTGCTCAGGTGGCCAAGAAGGCCAACAGAATCCTGTCTTGTATCAGGAATAGGGTGGCCAGTGGAAGCAGGGAAGTGATCAGGCCCCTGCACTTGGCACTGCTGAGGCCATACCTTGAGTACTGTGTTCAGTTTTGGGCCCCTCAGTACAAGAGGGACATCAAGTTGCTCGAGTGTGTCCAGAGAAGGGCAACAAAACTGGTGAAGGGTCTGGTGCACAAGTCTTATGAGGAGAGGTTGAAGGAACTGGGGTTGTTCAGTCTGGAGAAGAGGAGGCTGAGGGGAGACCTTATCACTCTCTACAACTACCTGAAAGGAGGTTGTAGTGAGGTGGGTGTTGGTCTCCTCTCTCAAGTAACAAGTGATAGGACAAGGGAAGATCATGCTTGACCTTCAATGATGTCGTGACTGTCTGGGTCGATGAAGGGAGAGCAGTGGATGTTGTCTATCTTGACTTCAGTAAGGCATTCGACACTGTCTCCCATAGCATCCGCACAGGCAAGCGAAGGAAGTGTGGGTTGGATGAGTGGACAGTGAGGTGGATTGATAACTGGCTCAACAACAGAACTCAGAGGGTCATGATCAATGGGACAGAATCTGGATGGAGTCCTGTCACTAGTGGTGTTCCCCAGGGGTCTGTGCTGGATCCAGTCCCGTTCAACATGTTCATCAATGACCTGGATGATGTGACAGAGTGTAACCTCAGCAAGTTTGCTGATGATACCAAGATGGGAGGAGTGGCTGATACACCCAAAGGCTGTGCTGCCATCCAGCGAGACCTGGACAGGCTGGAGAGCTGGGCCGAGGGGAACCTCATGAAATTCAACACGAGCAAGTGCAAGGTCCTGCACCTGGGGAGGAACAACCCCATGCACCAGTACGGGCTGGGGGCTGAGCTACTGGAAAGCAGCTCTGTTGAGAAGGACCTGGGAGTGCTGGTGGACAACAAGCTGACCAAGAGGCAGCACTGTGCCCTTGTGGCCAAGAAGGCCAATGGTATCCTGGGGTGCATTAAAAGGAGTGTGGCCACATATTGAGAGAGGTTATCCTCCCCCTCTACTCTGCCCTAGTGAGACCACATTTGGAGTACTGTCCAATTTTCTGCCCCCCAGTTTAAGAAGGATGTGGAACTGCTTGAACAAGTCCAGTGGAGACCTACCAAGACGGTCAGGGGACTGGAGCATCTCCCTTATGAGGAAAGGTTGAGAGACTTGGGTTTGTTCAGCCTGGAGAAGAGAAGACTGCGGGGGGATTTAATCAATACTTATAAATATCTAAAGGGTGGGTGTTAGGATGATGGGACTAGACTCTTTTCAATAATGCCCAATGACAGGACAAGGGGCAACGGGCACAAGTTGGAACACAGGAAGTTCCACCTCAATGTGAGAAAAAACTTCTTTCCTGTGAGGGTGACAGAGCAGTGGAATGGGCTGCCAGGGAGGTGGTGGAGTCTCCTTCCCTGGAGACATTCAAAACGTGCCTGGATGCGTTCCTGTGCCCCCTGCTCTGGGTGTGCCTGCTCAAGCAGGGGGGTTGGACAGGATGATCTCCAGAGGTCCCTTCCAACCCCTGCCATTCTGTGATTCTGTGACAAGAGGAAATGGCTTCAAACTGTGTTGGGGGAGGTTTATATTGGATATTAGGAAAAAAATTTTTACTGAAAGAGTGGTCAGGCATTGGAAGGAACGGGCTGCCCAGAGAGGTGGTGGAGTCACATTCCTTAGGGGTGTTCAAAAACCGTGTAGATGTGACACTTCAGGGCATGGTTTAGGAGACATGGTGATGTTGGGTTAACAGTTGGACTTGATGATCCTCGAGGTCTTTTCCAACCTTAATGATTCTATGATTCTATGAAAATGAGCTGAAACAAGCTATTTAGTTTAGAAACAAACAATCAAGTTTGCACCACACTAAAGAGCTGTGCACCCCTCCTCCACCTCATGCCAGGATCTACCTTGATTCTGTAGCTCTATGATATGATGTACACAAATTGGCATGTGCTTCAACTATTAGTCATTCACTTCAATACATTGATATGGACATGTATTATCATAGTGGAGTTCAGACATAAAAACTTTCATGTAAATGAGACTCCTAGGTGACTGTTTCATCAGTACAGTTATTAATTTTACTTTCTTTTTGTAAACTGTAAAAAGAAAATTTTTTTAAAAATCCAATCAACAAGCAAATAAATGGCAGTGCACCTACAGCCTTGAAAGTATAGTATTTATGGAACTCAGAACAGTATTTTCTAGGGCAACTGCTTTGATGGTTTTTTTGTAGAAAGAAAAGCTACAATTTTACAGGTGCCACAAGGTAAGTGAGCTGACCCATGGTGTGCAGCCCGGTCTTCTGGGGAATCTAGTTTCTGAGTGCAGTGGCATTTCGAGGTTGCAATTTGTTGGATGATGCAGATTTTCAGTCTCAGCTGAGAGCACTGGGAAGGGAGAAAACACAAAAAGCAGTATCTGTGCAAGAGCATACATCATCTCAAACATCTTAGTGTCTGTTCAACCCTGTTTTTTTTCCTCATCAGTTGCTATTCAGACTGAAAGTGTCCAACTGCATTTTTAGTCCAAAACCACAACAGTAGCCATAGTATGTTATCTCCTGCAAGCTCAGAGGGGAGTCTGCAAAATGCAGTGATTCCCCTCATTAGTTCCAGAGGCTGGAGATAGTGCATGCTTTGGACTGCAGATGGGCAGTTCATCTTGATGTAGCAGTAACTGCACCTGCTGAGCTAACCCAAAAACTGGCTAAGATGAAAGACTTACTAAATTATTGGAATTTCAGGCACTGCTTTTAGAAGTTAGGGATAATTTGTACAGTGAGTTTCTTTGCTTTCATCGTCGATGTATTTGGGTGAAAATCTGGTAGGAAGGGTCTTTGTGTGTTGCTAATTCAGATGTGGTTTGGCAAAGTAGTGCTGGTGACTACAGTTGTCTGTTAAAATCTCCCAGTATGTAACGCAAATTGATTACTTCAGTGCTTTGATCTTTATGATTTCCTTTGTAGTAGCAGATCTATATAAAAGTGACATCAAAGCTGTCAGAAATACCAGACCCGATACAGTTATCACTAGATTGCTTTAATGAAAGGATGTATCTCAGTAATACACAATTAAAATGTGAGACGTTTTTATTCTGAATGTGCCTGGAGGCTAGCAATAGGAACACCTGATAAATGAAAAATAAATCATTAGAAAGTTACCTACAAACCAAAATAATCCAACAGAAAAAGAATAATGACCATTAAGCATCCATTAACATTTGAAAATCAAATCATATCAAACCTTTCAATGAAATAGCTGCCTCTTCAGTAATTGCATCTGGACATGTACACTGAAATTATTGGGGTTATGTAAGGACCTATAAAGCCAACGGAAACATGTTGTTCTATAAACATATTATTGTTGCATATGTTGTGATATAACTGGAGAAACACTTTTCATCAATAAGTGACTGAGGGAGGACAGCCTGTTTGTTTGTGGGGTTCTAGTTTGTTTTTTATAAGCAGTATACAATATTTTTCTGAAAATAGAGTTTCAGAACAGTGAAAATTATTTGTCAAATTGGCCCTAAGACTAGACCTAAAAGACCGTGAAAAGTCAGAACAGTTTTTTAAAATCTCACTTTTCAAACTTGAAAACCATAGTGGGATTTTTTATTGTTCCTTTTATATATATATATAAAAGGTGCTAATTTTTTAAAAATGTCTTATTTGGCTAGGCAAGCCAGTTACCAATTTAGAGCTCTACACCAAAACTGGTGTTCTTTAACTAAATCATCCTGAGATTGTTAAAGGGGAATTGTAAATTAGAATATTGACATTCATGTCACAAGACTTCCAATGCAAATAGGCTGTAATGGGAGAGATACCTATAATGTAGATGTCTACATGTAAGATTGCTGCCATAGGCTCTCATTGGAGTAACTGTCATTGTGTGTGAATCTCACTGTTAATTAGATTTAAAATTTGATTAAATGGGTAGCTTCTCTGAATGGCCTGATCTGATTAAAAAGAGAAAGGGAAAACTGTTAGAAACAAGTGAGCTGAATCCCACCTGAACTGCTTATACTGACAGTACAACTCACTTAGCAGATCATTCACAGCTCAAATGTGTCTCAGATAATAAAATATGTCTGACAAAAAAATGTTAACTTGTCAAAATTTTTTTTAAAAAATAATTTATACCAGGCTGACCCTTTGTGTGTATATGGATACAGTTTCAGTTTGGTACTTGCATCCCTAAAACTGGATTGACCGTGTTGTCACACCAGAATCTGAGATAGTCACTACTTTTCAGGCTGGGTCCTCTGAACTGGAAATACAAGAACTACTGGAAAATAATGTATCTTCCTGTTAGATACAGTGGCTGTCCTTTAGCTGGTAACTCTGTCCTGTTGCTTTCATAGCTTTCAGTAAGTGAATCAGATTTGATCCGTGCTTTGTATTATGTCAGTACCAAATCTGATTTGCATTAGGACCTGAAAATAAGTTTATAGTTTCACAATACATTTTCTTTGGTGGAAACGGCTACCTTGGTTCTCATTCCCATCGGTATTCTGCAGTTTACTCATTGTGGGTTGGTGAAGGGTATCCTTTGGTATCGTAAAGTGTACAAACCAGATCTGGACCTATAGTGAGAGAGATGAATTTATTGAACCAGGTCTTCCACTCACGAAAAGAGAATGTGTAACCACATCCTTCAAGAGTGATTCAGATGGTAAACTGTGAAGTACTGTATTTTCCCCAAAGACACTGGAAATATATTGCTGCCTTCATTTTGTTACAGTTTTTTTCTAGGAGCCTAAAATCTTGGTCTTCTGCCAATTTTAGCAATCATACTGTCCTGCCAATTACACTGCAACTGCTGTCTAAGCTCTGTGGCAAATGAGAGCTGGGTGGGATGAGCATTAACCTTCTAGATCCTTAATTCATAAATGATACAGAGAAACAGGAGTAATTTTGACACACAACACAGAGCTTTTATTGCAAAACAGAGAGACGGGGGCAGAAAAGTCTCAAGGAGGAAGTATTAGAAGAAAGTATTTTGTACAATAATTTACCCTGTGGCCAGTGCTCTCATGCAGGAATCAGGAGCTCCACTTGCATTGCCCTTCAGCTACCTGAAAGTACTTGAATGACCATCTCCCAGGGGAATGATCCTGACATTAGATGAGCGGTAAAGGGTCCAGTAGCCAGACATCGCATTAATACATAAAATGTCATGACCAAATCCCACTGTAAGTTTCTGCCAGAAGGACCATTCCCAGGCTGCTGAGTCAGGACCGCTCTTGTCTGCTCTTCCCTACTAGTCCTCAGCATTCCTGGCTCAACCCTTAACCAATTTGGAGTGAAGAGTGCCCTTTTGCTTTGCTCAGATCTAGGCTCTGGTTGATTGGTTGAGAAGCAGGACACGATAAATCAAATCCACTCTGGACAATCAGGAAGACATAGAAACCCTACCTCCGACTTTTCAAGTGCCTTTAAACAATTGTGCAAGAAGAATTGTGCTATCTCTTTCTCTGGGTACCCTACCACAAAAAAAAAAAGTGGTCTGAATATAAATAGGCAATTGATTTTAAGACTTGAATCAGGTAGGTAGTCATTGCTCTGAGCCTGGCATTTCCTTTCAGAGGGTTCCAGGTGGCTGGGCATGTGTACCAAACTGCAAATTGCCCTGCAAAGCTGCCTGGGGTCCCCTCACTACCAATGAATGAGATAGCACCCTGTGTGGGCATGCCCCAATTGCTTCCCATTAATCCATGCCTTCCATAGGCAATCAGAGGTTCTACCTTAATTGCTCTGAATCATCCTGCTGATAACTTAGGCAAGTTTGCTACCTAAAGCAATGTGAATCTAGCTCGTCACTTTGAAGTATCCTGTGCATTAGGATCAGTATTTTCAATTCTACAGATTAGAAATGGGAATCGGTCAACTCTTGTCTAATTGGAAGATCACTGTTGAAAGAACTGAAGTCCTCCCATAGCATCCATATTTAAACTTCCATGGACTTGTAGTGGTTTAACCTAATGGTCATCCCTGACTTTAATAGTGTTAAAGGGTGTTGAAATCCACACTGGTGTGGAAAGGAAACTATGTAATTCTTCAGTCATTTATTTGGATGACAGCATTTGTAATAAAGACGTTACCTCTGTGATAATATGCTTAGAACTGAGGCCTATTTTTCAATTCTAAGAAAATGCCATTTTTAGATACCAAACAGAGGAAGGAATTCTCATTCTTCATTTAGCACAAAATTTCACAACAACAGAAATTTTAGTAAGGAAGTAATCTTGTCACCGAAATCAGGAATAAACCTTGTAACACCAATGTAGTGTTAAAAGGCAGGCATTCTTTATTTACGGCGCCGGATGCACAGGGGATCACTCCTCCTAACATGCATCCCGTCAGATCTTATTGTGCCAGTTAAGTATATGCTCTATGTACATATTCATTAGTTTTCCAATAAAAGATATACATATTCATCATATGCAGATGTGATTTGTTCGTGCCTGTTGGTTTGTCTGGGTGGTCATCAGGGGTCTCTGGATGAAGGATATACTCTTCCTCAATGTGTCTGCTAGTTAACCCTCGCTTTTACGCAAACTCAGTTCTGAGATTACATATGTACTGCCCTTGAGGGGTGGTCTGTTCTGGTTTAGTGTCTGCTCTGCAGTTCCTTATCTTTATAGTTCTGTACATCTGCTTTTCTTAAGGTCATATGTCACCGTAACATTGTTTAGGCACTTTTTATCTTGAGGCCTTTCTGACTCCCCCAAAGCAACAAGTTTTAGTCATCGTGCAGGCTGTTCCTGGCTAAGTTTTGGCTCCAGGCCCCAGCATTTGTTGAGCTACACTAGATTGCATTAGTAACACCCAACCATTTATTCCCTGAATCATTGCTACCTAAAAAATTAGGCTTTAATCCTTAAAACAGAGGTTTGGACCCTAAAAAGCGAGGGTTTGGGATCTAAAAATTAGGCTTTGAGCCTTAAAAGAAGGGTTCTGACAGAAGCACATTGTCTATTGTTTCATTCGCATTAATGATTAACTAATGACTAAAATACAGATCAAAGAATATGCTGATTGTCCTCAGACTTAATGTTCACTTGGATAGTATAGCAGCATCCGTGGTTGGTTAACTTCATCACGCTGGTTACTATCTAATAAGGGAGGTTATATCCACTGTTTTCAACACAGCTGTTACTGCATCGTGACGTATATAAGACCTGAAATGAAAGAGGAATCAACCTCTATTCTAATGTTTGACAATTGAACTGCTTCCTTTGGTAAGTCTGTCATTGATTTTTCAAAAGCTAGAAGTCACAGTGTTAACACTTTTTCTGAATGTTTGAAAGACAAGCAGATGAACCAAGACAAAGAGGTTTGGTCTGTAGGTTTCCAAAATGTAAAAATTTGACAGAAACTTTGGTCATCAAAACTATTAAACAGGAAAGAAATAGAAATCATGGGTAAGTACTACTGCTAAGAAAGTGTAAGAAAGAGATAAAACCTGAAATATTTCCAGTTAATTAAATACTCTAATTATTAAGGGCTATGTGTTTAAAGTGGTTTTATACTTTGATTATCCACCATAAGCTCCATTCATGGTTTAACAAATATATCAAAAATAAATTTCTAATGGCGACAGGAATTTGTAAGAGAAAAATCACATACTTGGAACCTGGCTTTCATTTTATCTTCTTCCAGTTTTGCTCCTCATACTTTACTTTCTTACTAGGCAACCTGAAAAAAAATGCAAATTACAGAAACCAAGCCTTAAATACCCCCTTTCCGGCAGTAACAAATGCCTGTTCTGAATAAGTTTGTTCCTGCACATTTTTTTTTTTTGTTCAAAGGTAATTTGCCCATTGTGAAATGCCACACACCTTAAGGAATTAAAAAGTGTTAGGATGTGAATTTGAATGCTCCCAAACCACCTGTCGAAGAAGGGGATCCCACTAGCACACGAAGAAATAATTGGTATCAGCACAAAGTAACTTTTTTTAGTGTGTTTGGTTTTGTTTTTTTTTTTTAAAGGAAGAAAAAGACTAATTACCTCCTGATACACAACCCTATGATTAAAGGTGTTTGTCAAAGAGGCATCAGCTACAGAAACTAGGAAGGAGTCTTGCGCTAAGGAATGCAAGGTCGTCTAGTAGTGCCAGAACAATAGGGGGTCATTTGCTCTCTTTGACTCAATACACCCTAGGGTTCAAGCATTTTAAATAGCAGGTCTTTCCCACACAGCCCATTCTGACCAAAGTGACTGACAGCTTGGAGGACACAACTCTGACTAGGAAGCAGTGGTACGTGGGTGGGTAAGAGATCGTCTCACTTGGGGCAATTGCAGCCAGAAGGTATATCATTTTATCCTCATTTGAACTGATTTTTGAATCAGAATGTACTTACTCTTCATAACAAGCTTCAAAGGAAATTTTATCTCTCCTTGTGAGTTCCCTGCTACTTTTCAGTAAAGTTACTTTGTTAGTGTGGAAGGGAGGGGGAGAGGCTTGCCCTTTCTTGAATATTTCTCTTTCTTTTTTTTCTTTCATATATTTTTTCAGAAGCACATGTTCTTTTCAAACTGAATGTTGGTCACTTTTTTTTCCACTTCTACCAAAAATCACGTTCCCCAGTGCATAACTTATCTGAGACACTGCAACGTGTGAGCCTACACCTAACAAGGATACTTTCTTTGCTTTCGCAGTGCACTGCTATTCTTGTCTATCCTCCTAGGACTAAGCCCTTTGCAGCTGTGGTGGACAGCTGCGCAGAAATGACATGTGGCTCTGCCTAGGTGTGTCTTAAGACAAAGTAGGTGACTACATTTCCCCGTAATGGTCTCCATTCTGCCTATTTCATAGCTGTCTTCTCTGGCCAAGATTTTCTGCAGAGATGCAGTTACGTGGATGGCCTTTCCAAAATTATCTGTTGAGCTGAGGAGGAATGCTGTATACTTCTTTCATCCTCACAGGCCCCTGCAGCCTACAAGCACAAGGCTGGGGTATACCTCTGTCAGAATCATGACTTCCTACTACAGGTGAAAGCCATATGTTCCCCATCTGTGGTGACTGGGAAGGCTCACACCCTGCATGCAGGTGTCAGATTATCGGTGGAGGGTGGCTGGTGGAGCCCAGGCCTTCTGATCTTGTGGAGAACATCCTGGAGCAGGGAGTGGGGAGTGCTGGGTGCAAGTCCCACACACTTTGCGTGCACAGCCATGTCCCTCTGGTTTCCACCTTGGTGCTTCAGCAGGACCACATTCCGGAGGGCTCATCAGGGTCACCTGGGATGCCTAGGTGAGTTGTCATGTAGGGTCCATAGCAAGGTCATACAAACACTGTAGGAGCACTGATTATAAAGAATTATTCTCTGTGCACGTTATTCTCCCAAAAGCAAGATGTGCATATTCTTTGTCAGCAGTAGCCTTCATATTCAACATTGCAGTACCTAGAATAAATTTTTCAGCAACATTTACTTACTTATTCTCATTCGGACAACCATATGGATTTGGAGAAAGTCAAAGGATTTACATTTCTTTACCCTGTGCTTCCTTTAGCTTGTGTGTATATATGTAGGTTTATGTAGAAATGTGCTTCCCAGTTATCACAACACTAGAGCAGCACAAGATCTTTGCAGAAATGCTAGGGAAAAGCTCTGTTAAATATTACACAGGAATAAAGTTTTCCTTGCAATTGATATTTCAGCCATATAGCTAATTATACGAATGAAACATTCTTTGATAAGCTCAAATATCAAGTACTGTGACTTCAGAGCATGATTGCTTATACAGCTTCAACAAACATTATTTCAAACATGCATTTAAGCATGACTGGTTATACAACTTTAACAAACATTATTTCAAACATGCATTTAAGCTTGACTGTTCTCCGTCTCTAATATCTACAGACATTAAAAACAATGATGAATGCATATGAAAATAAAACTCCTGCTGATTTTATATACAGGGCAATGTCAAACAAAAACAACTAGTGTATTCAGGCTTCCTTAGGAACACCACACTGAATCAAAAATAGGCTAGTGCAGTAAAAAGCACAAATGGCAGTTCATCTCTGTCTCCTACAGACTGATCATGCATAGCAGCACACTGACAGTTCTGGTTGCTGATGGCCATGAGCTATAGTCTGGTACCCATAAACAAAAGGAAAATTCATTAATTCTTCATGTTAGATCAGCTTATTCATAAATCCCAGTATTAAAGAGCACCAAGATGCATAGTTCGTAATTTCTGCAATGTTTTAAAATTTGTATTGGTATATAAAAAGGAAAATGTGAAGGAGAACGAGAGCGCAGCACAATGTGCTTGGCAGGCAGTATTCTCCAGCAGCCCCCCTCAGACCAGAGTGATGCACACCTTCACTTCCGGGCTGATGAAACAGATGAAGGGCGGAAGAGCCACAATGAGCCAGTTTAGAGTATCCCAAGCATTTCCAGAGAGTGAGAGCACAGCAGCCTCTGTGGCTATTTGACCACAGCAACACATATATATTCATCCAAACATGGGTGATGATAATTATTGATTAATCCATTAGTTACTAGAGGTAACACATCTTGCAGCAGTAACCAGTCCAGTTTCTTTCCTGTCTTGTTGATGTTGCTCTCTCTCAACATACCTAACAGGCTAGAAAAACTTACATTGTCATTAAGTTAGGTTTTTGTGTTTGCCCAGGTAGCTCAGAAGAACAGTTCACTGAGAATTTACTTTCAGAAGCACTTGGTAGTGGTCAAAGCTGAGGGAACTCAGGCAGACGTCTATGATTTAAATGTAAAACTCTTCCTCTGCTTATTGAACCCTGATGCATTCATACTTAGCAGAGTGATGGTTTACTATCAGCGTATTGGCATATTATTTGTTAATACCATGCAGTTATTTTCTTTTTGGTCTGGGGTTTTTTTTGTGCGTTATCTTCCTAGAGCAGTTGAAAAGGAAAGAAAATGTGGTTATGTTGTTCTCTGTACCATGATTCAGCATAAACGAGTAAAATGCATTCAGTTAATACAATGTTCTGCTATTCATCATTATTGCTGTAGTGATTGTGCCTGTCCTTAGAGAACATTGCACAGCACCACTTTGTATTATACTACCTCTTGTTGTTCTCTGTGGGCAAATACATTACTTTGCGACAGATTGCTATATAGTGGCAAAATGCCCTGTGCAGGTCAGAAAAATGAGAAATTTTAACAACAGTAAGATGCACACACGGTTAACACAAAAATAGATTGTTGAATTTGGGGCCACACAGCTGATTTAGTAGAAATTGCAGATGTTTAATTCTAAAATATATACGTATTAGAAAAATAATAAGATGCTACATGGCTATTTGACTTCTTAATGCCTTTGCTGCCAAATATAATTTATCTTTTTTTCTCATCCTTCAGTCTTGAGAATTTTGTAGGTTAAGAAGAAATTCTTCAAGTAAGAGCAAAATATTTCCCAAAGTGTTTTTCTTGTTCATAAACACCACTGACAGCTGTCATCTTGTGTTAATAGGAGAACTAGTTTAGGCTCAGAGTTTCAGTTTGGATGTGCAAAGATTTCTGTATAAACAGAATGGGTTCATTTTTAACCAGGACAAAATTAGAAAGATGTAGACTTGCTTTTAGCAGATATTGATTTCTTCTATTAGTATTGGAGTTATCTCAAAAAATTATGAAGAGTGCTAAATAATTTTAAAAATCAGCTTCAATATACTTGTGCGATTTGGCAGTGTAATGGATGTATCTACCTGATCCCTATTAGGATGCAATTTTTGATCCACCAACCAAAGAGTAAGGACTTGCTCATGTTTATAATTGTGTAAGGAGTAGACCCTTTAGAAAATATGCCTAGTTTTCACCATTAAGGTGCAAAAGGTCTCAGCTCATAGGCTCTGATCTCAAAACAACCTAACATACACCATGCAGATGGTTGCAAAACGACAGGTAAAAAAATGATCTTGAACCTTTTTCCTCCTTTTCTAGTGACTATCTCTACCATTAAGAAGAAATGCATAACACCACACCGTACTTTCTTGTGTAGGCAGTCATTTTGGACACTCCTGTGCCCATCTGCAATTTAAGTGTAGTTGAACATGATGCAAAAGCTCATTTGAGGGCAATCCATTACAAAATGATAATTTTACCATCAGCATTGCGCTCTCAAGAATACAGGTAAAATCTTAATTTTTCCTTTAAAGATGGGGTCAGAGGAAAAGGAGGAGGAAGTTTCTAGCTCTTCTTGTAAATTTAGGCTTGCCTACATTCAGAGTTCAAGAGGAGCCCAGCCAACATGAATGAAGAAACACAGCAAAATTCTGCATAGTCTATGCCTGTGGTTCATGCTATGTACATGTCTGAAATTACAAGGTAATGTAAAGATATCTCAAGAATAATTATTACTAAATTAACCTAAATAATTAAAAAAAAAAAGAATTTAAATGGCATTTTATTTTGGCCAGAAGCAGATGCATAGAAAAAATTTCTTATGAGCTTCAAAGTTTACACTTTTGATATTTACAAGTACTGATTTTTTTTTCTCCTAGACTATTATTTCTTCATCCTTAGTCAGAGTAGACACATCTATAAAAAATAAATTTTGTTATTTTTTCCCTAGATTCTTAGCCATATGAAAAGTCTGGTTTATTGATCGTTACAAATTGTTCACTCTTTCTAAACTTAAATTTTTATTTTGACATATACTATGCATAAATTACCAGCAAGCTGACTTCAAAAAGAACTATGTTTTAATCAATGGTTGCAAATCTATGCTAAGATCTTTATAGCACTTTAAAATTATTCACGAAATTTATTTTCTTCAAATTATAGAATAGCCTCCAAGCACTTTCTAAACACTGGCAGTAAATTTTTTGTGCTTTACAAGTCACTACCTTTGCAGTCAACACTGAGTCTTGCTCTGCTGTCATTGGTGCTTGCTACTGTGTTGATGTCATCAATTTACACCAGTGTTATATACCGTTCTATTGTTAATATATTTTTTGTACGTGGAGTCCTTGAAGTTTTATTATGGTTTGTCTGGAGTAACTGAAAGGCAGAAAATTGACTCAGGAGGAATTGCATTATTCTGAAGGTTCTGTAGCAAAAGTAGCATTTTACCCCAGTGTTAAAATATTTCCCCTATCTGTCAAAAGAATGATAAAAAATAGATAGTCAGACATTACTTGATTTCCACCTAATCATGTACTACAGCAACAAGATGCTCTAGGGCTTGCATTGCTGTTCCCCATGTGTGCTCACAGGTAGACTGGGAGGTCAGAGACTGAAGGCCAAGAGCTTTCATCTGTGTAGGAAGTGCAAATTAGACAACAATACTGCACACACAAACTGCGACTCAGTTTTTATAGCCCTAGAATATAAAACTTCCTTGTCCTACAGCAACTAGATCATATGCTGGCAAAAGCTTTTAGAAATTCCGATGTCAGTATTCTCCCAGCAAGGGTTACAATGGGGTCAGACTGTGGGATACAGTACTGTAATCGTGTGATGATAATTCGCTAAAAGCTGGGCAAATTATAATACTGACTTCCTTGTTCCATTCACTAATGAGCTGTAATGGCACAGTTTTCTAATGCATGTCTTGGGTACACTGCAAGCAATTCTGTGCATTCAAACAGGGAAGGTGTTGCCTCAGCAGGCAAATAAAACATTCTTGATCTCCTTATCTCCCTATATTTTAGAGAATCTTAACAGCAACTTTTTATATAGTGATTTGGGGTGGCGGGTATTCACCCTTCAGATGCCATTAACAGTTCAGTAGTGTGCCAGGTATAGTTCTCGTTTATTTTGTAATAATAAAACGCTTCCAAGGGAATTAACAAGCTCTGCAAAGTGTTCTCTCCTCTAATTTTGTGATAGTGACAGATATAGTGGTCCATGGGGGCATTTGCTGGTCATCAGCTCTACTTTTCACAGCCACAGTCCCACAAATTTCAGCATGACATAAAACAGAAGTTTCTTATGATCTGTTTGCATTGTTAGTTTCAGACAAAGTCTAGCTTGCATTTCTCATAATCTGAGCTGACAGAATGAGAGTAAGCACTGCTGCAGACAATGTTTACATGTATTAATAGAGAATGGTGATTCAGCTAAGGAAGCTTAGTCTCTCAGCAGACATTTTTAGTTCAGCACAATGTCATGCCAAGACAGATAAATGGCTTTGGTTTCAGAGCTGTTCTGCATCAAGCCATGTTACAGCACAAAGTCACCCTTTTTGGCCTATCACTGAGTACATACAAGTATTCCTGGCTTTGCAAATCCTTTAAACTCTGTTTGAATAGCCTTTCCTGCCTCCAAGGGTTTACCTTTAAATACAATCATACTTCTACATGCATACCTTTACCTAATGATTTCAAGAGACATTAGGTCCAACCAGTGTCAGACAGAATGGATTTTCCCCAGCTGTCATAGCTAAGGCATCAGCTGAACATCATAAAAATGGCTCTTTATACAGTGACCATATTCATGTTCTGGGATTCTGGTTCTGGGATGCACTAAAACACAGATAGTTTGCTGTAAATTTTTAAATAATTATGGCTACATAAAGTCATCTGATTCCCTGGCTTTCCTTCAGAAATCATGGCTATGATAAAATGGTGGAGGAAAAAAGTACTTTTCAAAAGCAGCTGTTGTGTTGTGGTTTGCTTCTTACCGAGTTGCAAGATTTTTGCTCTATCTTTATAATAGGTAATGAAAAAATACCATGAGAACATGAAAGAACTTTCCAGCATCATGAATATCAACTTTAATTTCCTATTTCTCATTATTAACTGAGTCATTTGGAGGCTGAGAATCCAGAAAACTGATTAGGAGTTGCAATAGTGGTTTCTAGGCTTGAACATCAAGGCACATCTTCTGGAAGCTGTATGTTCCTGTGGGAACCTCTGGTGGGCTGGTGCTGCTGGTGAGGGATAGCTTCTGGAGACTGAAGATTTTGATCTGACAGATTGGAATTTTTTTTTACTATGAGGCTAGATAAACTCTGGAACAGATTGTCCATAACACATTGGAAGTCTCCACCTTTGGAAACATTCAAAGTTTTGCTGGACAAGACCCTGGGCAACCTGATTTAATTAGACCTGCTCTGAGTGGGGATTTAGTTAGATGACCTCCAAAAGCGCCTTCCAACTTTCCTCCTGTGAGTTAACATCCCTTTATTCAAGACATGTTTTACCGTTAGAGAGAGACTATTGTTTTGCATGAAGGTATAGCTCTTCTCTAAAATCCTGGCACTCCTGAAATCAATGGAAAGGTCCCACTGGATGTTCAGGGCTTAAAATGTCATCATTATGGCCTATAATGTTGGTGCTCTGTGGCTGAACACTACAACTTTAACTCAAGATTGTTTAGCACTGGTCTTTGCTGTTAGTGGTTTCATTTCTGTTAGATTGCTGCACAGTCATTTCAAAGCATGCTTAAAGTTCCTTGCTGCCAGAATCAATGGCAAAAAAGTAAACAACATTTTGTTAACATAATCACTCCCTGTTACAACTTTTCTTGATCCGGCACAGAAAGTTGTTGGAAATCTAAAGCTCCGGTGTCTACAGTTGGCCTGTATTAGGAAAAAAAAGATTTTTTTTTTTTTGCAACTGCCAAGGACAGCATCCTCCAGCAGATATGAGGGTTATGGTTCTGCAGTTTTGCAGAACAGCTGCAACCCAGATCTTTTTCTGTTTCTGTGATACCTCATGGGTTTTAAAAGAGAAAATACACTCTTCCCTCCCCTTTGTCTCCTTTTCTAATATGAGGAAGTACCTTGGGCATCAAAAGTATGAACATGGAGGAATGCTATGTTTCTTTCAGAGGACATCTTTATTCTTGGAAGCCATAATTTTGCACCACAGAGCATGCAAAGAGGATTACTTTTTTTTTAATAGGGTTCAACTTCATATATTTACAAGAGTATAAGCACTAGTCCCAAAGGTTTCACTGAATCAATATTCATTATTGCTTTTCTTTGCATATGAGCTACACAGACAGGTATGAAATGATCTAAAGACGCACTGTAGTGTGGTATACTATTTCTGTGGCTGCTATGACTGAACTCTGATATGGTTCCACACCCATTGCAGCTTTGACTTTAAAATGTAGTGGTTCTTATTTCCATCCAAACACCTTCTCACTTTAGCTATTTTCTCACAGAGATCGTTAGTATGTTTAGTAGAACTTTGAAATGTTTATCTCCACTCTGAGATCTTACTGGAAGATACAAGATGCAAGGAGGTTAGCTATAAGGCAGTGAAGGATCAAACTGTTCTTACACCTTTATTTAATATTTTTGAAAGAACTTTTTAACTTCTCTGAAACCTCTGTTTCTGTTTCAATCCCGAAGACTTTGTAGAATATGTTGTCTTCATCTAGCAGATCAGGATACACCATGCTGTCAAAACACAGTCTTAGCAGAACTCTTTTTCCTTTTTATTTTTTGGGGGTTTAATTCAAAAAATGCAAATACTACTGATACTAGCTTGCTATTTGGCATGCTGTTTTCATTGAGTTGTGAAATGCTCTTATGGAAGAAAAAACATGGAATATTTAAAAGGTCTGCCTGTCATTCACACACAGATACACAGCTGTGCAAAGGGCTGGAGAAACTAACTTGGACGGAGGGAATCCTTCAGATATGAGACTTCAATTTCAAGAAGTCTTTGGGCCTCCAGCCCTCAGTGCTTTCAAAAGTCAAGAAATGTTTTCCGCTCCTTAAACCCAAAGAGTAAGGAAGAGTTTGAAGTGCAGTACAGCAATTATTATTACTACTTTTTTAATGAAGAATTAGAAACAAATAATCACTGGTATATTCTTGCGGCAAACTCCTTTATCCAAAATTCAGCAGAGGGGAGACAGCGCTATGAATTTGTACTAAACAATGCCTTATTATGTGAAAGGAAGTGATGACCAAGTTCTGTGGAATTTGTATTCTAAGAATATTTTCTTAAGTATACTCCAGAAATTATTATAGGTAAAAAAAAAAATAAATCTGTGAATTTGTGAATCCAACAGAGCTGAAGCATAAAATAGTAGTAATGCAACTGAACTGCTTCTAGAGTAAACTTGAAGAAGGTCTGTGTTTGGTGAACCCTAAATAGGACTTATGCATTTAAGTTTCAGACACAGAAATCTCTGTTCAGATCCCTTCTCATGAGTCATGTAAAGGACATGGGTTCTTCCAACAATAGTTGAAAGGTACTGAGTATCTTGACAAGTCATTAATCAAGGTCCTGTCCTGCTAAAGATATTCAAGTCTGTGTTGGAGACACCGTCACTGATCTTTGTATAATAGCACAAAGCTGTGGCCTTCAATTATCATTTTTCAGTTTTCATCTGTGTTTATATATAGTATGTGTACTGTGATGAAGCAGACCAATATTTCACCGTGGTTAGGCTTCATTTGCCTTGAGTTGTTTTGACAAGTTAAGCAGCAATCCATAACTAACTGTGTTTTTTCAAGATCATAACTTACTCTAAAGTCATGATTTTGTAAAGGACACAAAAGGGGCAAAATAAATCTCTTGCTACAAGGTGGTGAATGGGTGAAAGGACATGGTGCTCAGCTCCCTGGCATGCTAATGTTCCAAACTACTGTTCTGCTAGGTTCTGCACTTGTGGTGGATCAGCTGTATTCAGGTTAGAGATTATATTAATTTAATAATATTTAGCTTATTACAACAAAGGGAAAAAAATCTAAAATACCCTTGCTGTCCTTATGAGAATTTTGTGCCTGTAAAGATTAGGCATTCATGAACTGCTTAGGGATTTGTGGCAACTGCTGGAAGTATTTGACAGTTGCTAATTGCATCCAACCTGTTATTATTTTTTTTCTTTGTCACTAAGACTTTCAAAAGACAAAAAAATTCTTCATTGCTCTTATAAAATAACATTTTCCATTATTTTCCGTGTAAAAACCTGCTAAGCTATTTTGTCTTTTCATACCAACTCATCTTCCAATTTCTACCCTATTTGTATTAGAGAAATAACTTAAATGAGGCAAGTCTAGACAGATCAGAAAAAAAACAGTTCTACCAAGGCCAGCTGAGTTAGTTCAGCAGAGTGTTTGTCAGAAAGAGGTAAAATAAGAGTGACTTGAAAAGGAAAAATCTGGAAACATAAGTGTAAGTTTTGAAGGAAAGCAAGAAGAAACTTGCAATAGCATTGTTAGTTAGTGAATGGCTAATAGGCTCTTCTTAGATCAAATAAGTGACAAAGGTGACAATAATTTGAGTTATATATGCAAAGGCAAATTAAGTGGAAGATTATATTATAGTCTGGTACATTTTAAGCAATACCATATTTAACATATTGGGCTCAAGAATGTTTAAGCAAGCTTCTAGGCCATTGTCATTCTAACCATTCTAAGTGATGAGTAAAACACTAAATAAAACAAATTATAAGCAACCTTACAGTGAAATGTGTAGGCAGGATGAAATTCAATGTGACTGCATGCAAGAGAATAAAAAATTCTTACGCTTGTACTAGGAAAGGATATTAGGCAAGTTGCATTTTACAATTAAAAAGATAGTAATTTTAGAAATATAACAATTATCCCAATTAAAAAAAAAAAACACAACAATGCTAATTCATGGAATGGACAAATCAGAACAAATAGAACATAAACCACAAAAAAGGTTAGAGTGTACCAGGGTAATGTAGCAAAAAAGAAAAAAAGAAAAAGAAAAAAAGAAATCCAATAACATTTCAGTGCCTTTATTTCAAAAGGAGTAGTCAGTTCAAGGCTTTTTTCAAAATCTATAGTTACCTCTTTCTAAGTGATCCCTAGGCAAATTAAAGCCACCTGTCAGCATGGATGTAAAACATTTTCACTCAGTTATGATGAAATCAAAGTTGTGTGTCTTCCTTCAGTTCAAACTGAAGTTCAGCCTTTGAAAGGTTATAATCTGAGAGCAGCTTGGAGAAAAGCAATAAGAAAAGCCAGAGAACAGAATAAATTAAAACATTTGTTAGTGTCCTACGTAACAGCAATTCTGTAGTTTTGTAAGAAGTACTAAATCTTTAATTTATCAAATACCTTACTATATACTTGCTTTTAAACCTTGTGTATGTAGAAACTGCTGATGTCCCAGAACACAAAGATTAAAACAGCATACAAGTTTTAGCTAGGTTAGGGCACAAAACCCCATTTATTTAAAGTATACTATTTGGCTAAGGGTGGTGAAAAAAATGTTAAATGGGGCCAATGTCATTTCAGAGGTATTGATATCCACAGGAGAAGAAATAATTTAGGACTATGTAATCTATGAGGTATATTAGGCCCTCTCTTGCATTACCAGTTACTCTAATATTCGATAGTCTTCTTAATATAGTGATTTATTTAGCTGTGCAAGTTTCCCAAAGGAAGCATAGGAACCCCATAATTTAGGTGAGGAATCTAGACTGGACCAAGATTAATGGGTGCATAGCCTGGGGAGAACGATACTGCCCTGCTAGAAAAGTCATCAGGCTTTGTTGGCTCTGCACTTCTCACTGTTTCACTCCGTCACAATAGAGGTGCTCAGTATTCACTCAGGAGTACTGTAAACAATTTCTCTTCTTACTTAAAAGCACAAATCTATTACTTATTGCTGTGGTTAACATTCCTGTCTAATTATTTAAATTAAAAATTAGATCAATATGTAAATATAGACGTGTATATTATTAACTCCTCCACTTTTTTCTTCACTAGCGATTGAGTTCTCAACTCCATAGGTCGAAAGCAATGAAGTACTATCTAAGGATGCATTTAAGAAAATTAATTACATTTTAATAAATTGCCTAAATGCAGATTTATCTTTGTGCTAACTGCTTACAGACTTCCCTCTAATGAACAAGTTTATTTGGCTGATGATCTGCAGGGAGTTATTTGACCATTCAGGAGATGTTGAGTATTTCTTAATTTTTATTTTTAACATCAGCATTCTGCAATATTTAGAAAACACTTGAAATAAGGTGGAAAGTAAATCAGCTCACACAAAGAAACTAGGCTGTTTTCATTGATCTGTTCTGTTAGACAAGATTTTTATAGGGCTGCTGAGACTTAGATTTTCTTTAGCAAACATATTTTGTTAATTGCACTGAATAAAAGGTGCCAAGGTAAGAGAATTCAAGGTAGTCTCACTAGTCAAACTACAAAAAGAATTTAGGTTAAAGCTGGTTGTGGAATTACTTGCCCTCTTACTGCTATAAAGGCCTTAATGTGGCTCTTGGTCATAGGCACAGCCATCGTCTGGAATACTCTCTTTAAGGCACATTTGTATAGGTTAACTTGCCAGCCTTAGGCCCAAATGCATATGCTCCTTCTTAAATACAGAATACCATGAACAGTGTTTCCTGAGCAGAGAATTTTTACTGATTTAGAGGTTGCACTCCACCTAAACATAGGCTTAGCTTGCCAGCCTTCCTTTTCTTTATCTAGAGTTTCAGAGCTTTACAAAATACTCTGAACAGGTAATTTTCTCCACTCAGGTTTTAAAGGTCATGTTCTTCAAGGCCTTCCTTTCAAAATCTGTGTGTGGCTAGAAGGCTAAAATAGTGCCTGTGTGACTTGGGATGGTTTTATATTTTTACACTTTGAACAACTGTAGGATACAGGGTGTATGGTACTGGAATAGACCATATATCACGGACTAAAACTCATTACTTTCTCTGAAGCCAGGTGACAGTCTCCACCTCCAAGGCTGTCATTTATTCTTTTTGGTTTCTTATTCAAATTGTATTAAGAGGAGGATGGAACCCAACAAAAATCTCGCAAATGTAGGACTGTCTGGGAAGTCTGGTGTGCAATTCATACCCCCTGATCACATTAAGTCCCTACAACAGGGACTCCAGGCTGCAGATCCCTTCTCAGTAGGCAGCCAATAAGAGGCGCAGATCAGCACCACCTCCTCTTCCAAGTATTTTAAGGTAAAGTAGCAGCCAAAGTTTTGTTGACTCTAAAGATGAGTTATTAAGTCCCTTCTTCAGTATACATTGAAGAGCTTGAGTTTCCTGGTCCTGATGGAGTTTAGGCTTGAGGCAGGCCCTGAGCTACCCGGTCTAGTCAAGCCAACACAGACACACACATCAAGCCTGCCACAAACAGGCAGTTTTAGGTGGCTGGGAAATATTGCTGTCTTGATGGCAAATCTGCAGCAACATGATCCCTAATTAGAATCTCGCAAAAGCAATACTTTTTGAAAGCTTGTTCTCCCTTTTATGTTGCAAAAAGATTCCTGGCTCTGAGAGTTTCAAGCTGGTAATGACTCTTGCTGCTCACTCAAATTGATTTGAAAGACCTTGCAGCTGCTTGTTATTTAAAGGTCCTATGCAACACTGACAGTCTCTACTTCTGCAAATAATATCTGTGTTTGCAACGGAAGGCAAATATTTGTCAACAGGTGGAAGTGATAGTTAGCCAAGAGCTTTCAGGTGTCTGTTTCCTGGCTTAAACTCTTGGATGTGTTACCACCAGCTAGTGGCTACAGTTCATGTACGTGATGTTCTGAGCTGAGTTAGGCACAGACTGATATTAATTCACCCACTGTCAATGCTGAGCAATAGAAGAGATTGAACTTTCTCAGGTGCAAAGTTTTCTGACCCTCATCCTCCAGAATAGTTTGCATCCTTACCTGTAAACCCACAGAAAGACACACTAACTTCAACAGTAAGACATATTTTCCTAAAATTAAAATTCTACTTAAGATTTTTCATAAAATGCTCCTTGTCCTTTGTGAT
Source organism: Phalacrocorax aristotelis (assembly GCF_949628215.1). NCBI lineage: Eukaryota > Metazoa > Chordata > Aves > Suliformes > Phalacrocoracidae > Phalacrocorax > Phalacrocorax aristotelis. The sequence goes on along the minus strand of NC_134278.1, from coordinate 29,186,160 downwards.
CAAGCAAAGATGTAGAAGGTTACACTCTTTCCATAAATGTGTACTGACTTGTTTAGACACTGAAAAATGAAACAAACAGGTCAAAGGATATGCCTTGCAGTGCTGCATATTAATTTTGTGTGATGACCTACTTCCTGTTATATGCAAAGATCTCAAAGTGGTGAAGAAATATATTAAACCTCACAACGTTCCACTAGACATATCTTACAGGTGGGAAAACTGAGATACAGAAGTTAAATAACCTGCCTAGCAATATATAGCAAGTTAAAGGCAGAAAGAGAAATCAACACTTTTAGTCCTACAGTTAAAGCAAAGATGGCCTCTGCTTTTGCTGTAATGCCCTTGTAGATTTCAATTTCGGGTTGTTTTGTTTTTTTTTCTTCCTCTTAGTAGTTGTATCTGGGTATTTTTGATATAGAATTTGATGTCAGCACCAGTTTTGCAGCTGTTGAGCATGGTTATTTGGGGTAGTCCATTAAGCTATTCAGTTCTTTTTTTCCTGTAAATTAGTGGAGGACCAGCAAATTTCAACAGGAAAACAAAGAAACAAACAAAATCCTTCAAACCATTTCCAAACTGTATAATTTTAAGAATTGGCTCTGATTCTGAGCCAAAGGAATTCTGGGGAGAAAAGTGTGGCCCCAGCACACAGCAGCACCCCTTCAGTGATTGATATCTCAAGTTTATGGAAGTGTGATTTCAATTTTCCCTTTAAAATGCAGATCAGGCAATTTTGCCAACAACTATTCTTCTCTGTCATACTTTTCACTTACTCTCAGCATTGCAAACAGCTTGTGTGTTCTGCCTGTTGCCCCTATTTCTGCAGCTCTATGTGCCTTTGATCATCAAACAGAGCTTGGATTTGCTCCAACACTACACCTAAAACTGTATACTTTACCTGATGGGTAGAATCAAAGAATCATAAAATAGTTTGCATTGGAAGGGACCTTTAAAGGTCGTATAGTCTAAACCCCCTGGACAGGGATGTCTTCAACTAGGTCAGGTTGCTCAGAGCCCCATCCAGCCTGGCCTTGAATGCTTCCAGGGACTGGGCATCGACCGCCTCTCTGGGCAACCTGTTCCAGTGTTTCACCACCCTCATCATAAAAAATTTCTTCCCTATATGTAGTTTCAGTCCATCCTCTTTTAGTTTAAAATTATCTCAACAGCCACTGCTAAAAAGTTTGTCTCCATTTTTCTTATAGTCACCCTTTAAGTACTGAAAGGCTGCAATAGGTCTTCCTGGAGCCTTCCCTTCTTCAGGCTGAACAGCCCCAGCTCTCTCAGCCTTTTCTCCATAAGAGAGGTGTTCCATCCTTCTGATCATTTTTGTGAGCCTCCTCTGGACCTACTCCAACAGGTCCATGTCTTTCCTGTGCTGAGGACTCCAGAGCTGGATGCAGTATTCCAGGTGGGGTCTCACAAGAGTGGAGGGGCAGAATCACCTCCCTCGACCTGCTGGCCATGCTTCTTTTGATGCAGCCCAGGATATGGTTGGCCTTCTGGGCTTTGAGCACACATTTCCAGATCATGTCCAGCTTTTCATCCACAAGTCCTTCTCCTCAGGGCTGCTCTCAATCCCTTCATCCCCCAGCCTGTATTGATACCAGGGATTGCCCTGACCCATGTGCAAAACCTTGCACTTGACCTTGTTGAATCTCATGAGGTTCACATGGGCCCACTTCTCGAGCTTGTCCTGGTCCCTCTGAACACCATCCCATCCCTCCAGCATGTCAACCGTACCAGCTTGGTGTCACCTGCAAACTTGCTGAGGCTGCACTTGATCCCACTGTCTGTGTCATCGATGAAGATATTAAACAGTACTGGTCCCAGTATGGACCCCTGAGGAACACCACTCATCACTGATTTTCATCTGGACATCGAGCCAATGACCACTACCCTCTGGATGGAACCATCCAAACCATTCCTCATCCACCAAACAGTGCTCCCATCAAATCCATATCTCTCCAATCTAGAGAGAAGCATGCTGTGGGGGACCATGTCAAAGGCCTTACAGCAGTCCAGATAGATGACATCCATAGCTCATCCCTTGTCCACTGTAGTCACTCCATCATAGAAGGCTATTAGGTTGGTCAGGCAAGACTTGACCTGGGTAAAGCCATGCTGGCTGCCTCGAATCACCTCCCCTTCCTCCACGTGCCTTAGCACAGCTTCTAGGAGGATTTATTCCATGATATTCCCAGGTGCAGAGGTGAGGCTGACAGGTTGGTCATTCCCAGGGTCCTCCTTTCTATCCTCTTTCAAAATGGGTGCCATGTTTCCCTTTTTCCAGTCACCAGGGACTTCACCTGAGTTCCATGACTTCTCAAATATCAATGAGAGTGGCTTGGCAACTACGTCAACCGCCAGTTGCCTCAGGACTCTGGGATGCATCTCATCAGGTCCCATAGCCTTATGTATGTTCAGGTTCCTCAGGCAGTCACAAACCCGATCTTTTCTTACAGTGGGAGGGACTTCGCTCCCAAAGTCCCCGTCTTTTGGTCCATCCGCTCAAGAGGTGTGAGAAGAGAGGTTGCCAGTGAAGACTGAGGCAAAAAATTTGTTGAGTACCTCAGCCTTCTCCTCGTCCATTGCAACCAGTTTGGGTAGTAGTGTCTACAGCATAGATACATACGATGGAGCACACAGACAAGACCAAGACCAGTAGAGACAGCAGGAGTCTGACATGATGATTGATTTAACATCCTTTTCACCTCCTGTTTATAAGAGTATCTGCCCTGGTATCAGGAGTGCAGTTAGGCATAAAAAGACTTAAAACTGAGTCAAAACAATTAAATGGAAATAGAAGTGTTATCAGAGTTGCAAGGAGAAGAAACTGCAAAGAAAGAACCAACTGTTTCCTGGAACATTTTTTTAATAATAAATGCTGCCAACAGTGAAAATGGCCAGTTTCCCTTTCCTCTACCAAGTGAGAATTGTTTACTCTGCTAGAGAACCGAAAAGAGAGTTCAAATAGAGGTTGTTGCATTACTGACAATATTTGGAATATTACTTTGATAAGAGACAGGGATTTCAAAGACCTTGAGAACTGGCATGAAGGTTAAAAAGCGAGAAAGGACAAGAAACTGGGAAATGGCACAAGCAAAATCAAAGCGGGGATTTTTCTTTCTCCGTGAGCAGGACAGAAGAAAAGCAAGTCACTCTTTGAGCTTGAATAGCTGGAAGGAGAGTATACAAAAGAACATATGCTCTTAGAAGCCACTTGACAAAATAACCCCGCAGTTTTGTGAAGAAATACCTGTGTAGTCAACAGGCTGCAGGTAGCTCAGCATGGGAAAGACATTGGAATTTCACAGAATGGTTGTGGATAGAAGGTGTCTCAGGAGGTCATCTTGTCCATCCCCCTGCTCAAGCAGGGCCACCTAGAGCCTGTTGTCCAGTACTATTTGGGAATATTCAGTTAACAAAAATAATAAATGAATAAACTGGGTCCCATAACCAGGTCTCCTCTTCTAATTACAGCTGTTTAGTGACAGGCAAGCAAAATTCCTAGACAAGAATTATCCTGTGTACATGCATGCAGCCAGCCATTGAAAAATCATTCGAGATGCATGAACAAGCAGAAATATTGCTATATCTCTTGATCATTTGTGTTCTAAAACTTATTTTCTAAAATTTATTTATTAATTTATAGCAGAGGATCTTTCCAACTGTAGGAAATGCAGTTTTCATACCTGTGGCCACAGATGGTAAGAAGTGAGTTTAAAGATGCATCTGGCAATATGATTTGAACTGGTATATACATACACTGCAGACTGATGTATCTAATTGTCATCTGTGTCATTATATGTTCCATGCCTATTGACAATTATTTGTTGATATTTGGGAGGTATGCTTAATTCCCATCTGGACAATAGAAAAGTGAAGTAGCAATCCTAGCGCTGTAAAATGTCTTAGTGTTCATGCATAGTATATTTTGTAGAAACCTCATGCATCTGTCATTAAATGGCTTGATCTTTTCCCAAGATTCTGACCTTTTGGGTGTTGGGGATGGTGAGAGAGAGGACACAAAGGAGGAAAGGAGCACATTTCTCCACATCTGCTCTCAGAGGAATAACCAGGCTTGCACTAACTTCTGGCTCTGTGGTTTTTTAGTGTGGCAGCTAACCTCACTGGCCAGATACGTGCTTGGTCATTCAGCTAGCTACATTACAGTCCCGCTTATATGGTTGCTTATATGAAACAGACACAAACCATAAGTGCACAGCTGGACTTTCCCTTAAGAGGCCTGTGATGGGCAACAACTTCAACAGGCTTGAAGATGCACCTATGAATACCATGTAAAAGTAATGGCTTAATACTTGGAATGTCTCTTCCTGAGCGTCCACCAAGAGGCGACTGATTTGCTTCAATAGCAGCACACAAAGAGCCTTCCCCCTTTCCTGGGTTGTCATTCATCACACTGGGCTTTCTCCAATAAGGCGTTTTCCTTCAAATCTCAATTTTCTCATGGGCCGTTGGTCCCAGTTGCACCATCTACAAGTCACTGAATCTTTGTCAGTGATTGTGAAGCTTATCTGTACGTTGTTTCTGAAGGCAAACCAAGACATGATTAGCCTATTTCTTGTACTTTCTAGCTCTTCTTTCACAAGAAAATATCCAAATTTAAAAGATTTGCAGGTCATAAAACTTGACATAAACAGTAGTGAAAACTAGTCGTTAGGTTAAATCATTGCAATTATGATATATTTGCTCCTATTTCAGATTTTGCTAAACATTAAAAAATATTTTTATAATATACACATGTAAATAAATATTGTATGAGTGTTTTTGTTGATATCCATTTGTTGTGGTTTAACCCCAGCCAGTAACTAAGCACCACCCAGCTGCTTGCTCACTTCTCTCCAGTGAGATGGGGGAGAGAAGCAGAAGAGTAAAAGTGAGAAAAATCAGGGGTTGAGATAAAGACAGTTTAATAGGTAAATCAAAAGCCATGTGCCCAAGCAAAGCAAAATAAGGAATTCATTCACTACTTCCCATGGGCAGGCAGGTGGCCATCTCCAGGAAAGCAGGGCCCCATCACGCATAATGGTGACTTGAGAAGACAGATGCCATCACTCCAAACGTTCCCCTTTCCTTCTTCTTCTCCCAGCGTTTTGCTGCTGAGCATGACATCGTATGGGTGTGGAATATCCCTTTGGTCAGTTTGGGTCAGCTGTCCCAGCCATGCCCCCTCCCAAATTCTTGTGCACCCCCAGCCTGCTCGCTGCTGGGGTGGGGTGAGAAGCAGAAAAGCACTGCTCGGCAGTAATGAAAACATGCCCATGTTATCAACACCGTTTCCAGCACAAATCCAAAACACTGCCCCATTCTAGCTACTAAGATCAAAATTAACTCTCTCCCAGCCAAACCCAGCACACCGTTTCAGTCTAGTAAACTGCTTTTTTTGGGCCTTAAACTTTCTGGATCTCAGATAAGATATTTTGTAGAATTTTGCTTCTTTTTACAACTTAAAAAATTCCATCACTTCTCTGCAAATTAAAACAATATTTTCTTCAGCAAAACCATTTTATTCTGCTATAAAACAACAAAACACCTGCTGGAACATGCTTTAAACTTTGAGCAAATAGGTCTTACTAATAAGTAGCCTTTCCTAGTCTGTAGGGGTGGGTTGGAAGAAAATTAAGAGCCAGAAAGCAGAATTTAATGTCAATGATTTAATGATTTAATTGATTTTAAAATCATTCATGTACACTGGTAGTAGCATAGGATAAAGAAACTCTTCCCTTTTTCTGACATCCTACTTTCCTATGGTGTAGCTGCAATTAAGACAAGCTGTAGCATAGCAACTGTTCCCATCTCATTGAAGCAATCCTTCTCAAGGAGCTGAAAATAGAGTATTTAATTTTTGCCCCTGTTGTTTCCTTCATCTGTTGGTTGCCCAGCTGTGCTATTTCCAAGACATATTTGGATGAGTCTTATGATGCCTTTTGAACAGCGTGCAGAACACAAGAATGCTGACCTTACTTTTTGCTTCTTGTTTTCTGGCTTTGTTGAAAGGTCAGTTCACTAACTCGGGTAACTTGTCAGAACTAGGTCATTGCAGGGACTTGTTAGATTTTAAATAAAAAATATTTCCTAAGCTGTACTGCAAATTGAGATGTTATGCTACGGGCCAAAAGGTACTGCTTGAAAAAAACATTCTGATGTGATTTACAGTGATACTGAAGTGCACGTGGTTGTTGTGTGTGCTATGTGTAAGTCAGTATCCATATGGACTACTCATCTTTTGCAGTGCTTTAAACTATGGGAAGCTCATATCCAGTGTGTACTTTTACAGATACATACTGTAGCAGTTATATATTCATGAAAAGGTATTAATGTCTCTAACAGACTGAAGGGTCATGTGGGCTTTAAATCAGAGGCTGGGTTATTTTGTAACCTGATGTACAAGAGAATAACTTAACATGACAGACATTTGTAAAGAATCATAGCAATCAACTTACCCTTGTTTTTAAATTCTAGATTCAAAGTCATTGAAACCTGTGTTTAGACTGTAGTCTAATTAGTACAGAAAATTTTATATTGGAGATTATTTGCAAGGTGGATCATGACACTTCATCTAGCTACAGTTGCTACTGTTATTGTTTCCCCAGCCTCGTTCACATTCTCATAAACAGAGGAAAATGAAGTAGGTCTATTTCGGGACAAAGATCTATAAAAGACTGAAATGCAGAAAAAATAAAAACTACTGTGCTCTGCAGTTATATATTAGACTGAGTTTATAATTCAATTTGATTTGAGTAATTAATCCACTGAAATTCAGAAATTATGAGTCAGTGATGAAATCCAGATTAATTTCCTTGTGATGATCACTCTCTCAATTTTTTTTACCATTTTTCCCTCCTTTGCCGTCTTCCATGATAAGAGATAAAAATAAATGTATATGTTAAATGATGGAGCAAAGAACTGGATTTCATCCTGAATATTCCCCAGCCATCCTAAATTTGACAGGAAAAGGGATTTGAAATGCTGGAGATTTAAGTTACCTGATACCAGTCAAGGCTGAATACAGAATGTGCCCATGATTATTTTCATGTGTAAATTTCTTGCTGAGAGGAAAACCTCCTTGTTATTCTCTGTGTGACTTATCTGATGAATAGTATTAATCATCAAGGAATGCATTAGTAACTACTTCAAATAGGGTTGTGTATAAGTTTTTGTTCTAATCTCTATTCTACTCACAGTTGTTCAAATTTCGTCAGCTTTACTTTCTGTACTTGAAGAAGACTTTTAATTAACACTTATACATTTTACTTGTTTTTCATTTAAGGATATTAGAAATACTAAATCTTATTGTATGGGAAGACTGGAAAGAACCTAGACTTCTCTGAATCTTTCTAACATTGACATCTTGGGATAAAGGACTCTCACCAAAGCATTAGAGGTGCCCATCTTATATGGTTTAGCCAACTTGACACATAACTAAACCTGATATATTTTGTACTTGGTGAATATATTTTTAATACATGCAGGAGTCTCCATCTGAACATAGAGAAACACTTTTTTGCTGTAAGAGTGACCGACCACTGGCACAGGTTGCCCAAAGAGGCTGTGGAGTCTTCCTCCTTGGAGATATTCAAAAGCTGTCTGGACATAGCCCTGGGCAAGGGCTGAAACTGCTTGAGCAGGGCAGTTGGACCAGGTGACTTCCAGGGATCCCTTCCAACCGCACCCCCTCCAGTTCTGTGATTCTGTTATTCTACATACGTGTACTGCTCTGTAGTGAATTCTGTATTCCCTACAGGGTAATGTACCACCCCCTAGAAACAGTTTATGGCTGGACATTGTCACAAACCTGCTCTTCATCTAGGGACTGGTGAACAGTTGTGCACAGACACTTTTAGTAGCGGGGACTAGAATGCCAGGCTGACACTTTGACCCTGAACACTTTTCTCACTGGGCAGCAAGTGACTCTTCTTGGCTGTCGTCCTTTGGCTCCGGTGTTGGCTGCATTATTAAGGCTCCCTCCCTCTTTCCCTGTACTCCACCAAAAGAGGTAAATGTTGAAGCACTGTCCCAGTATGTTAATTCTGAGCAGACTATGACAGGAATTCAATCCAAGTTGTCCATTTTGGGGATAATTCTCTAGGCAAAATGGCTAATTGATGTGGCTTCTGGGCTTTAAAAAACTCAGTTGGATAATTTTCCTTGTAGAAAGGCCCAACTGCCTGGATCTGGACTACAACAAATGCAGCCTGACTCACAAAACACAAGTTCTCAGAAGGGCTGCAATTAAATACATCGTATGTTTAGCACTTTCTTCTTACTCATACTAGTTCACTCTCCTTTCCTCATGAAGTCTTTCCTGATTTCCACTTGGAAGCATATGATTCAATCTAGTGTCTCCATAAGGAGCCTTGGAATTTAATTTCGGTTTTCTGAGCAGTTTTCTGACCTTATACAGAAGGTATGCTCCATTTATCTTCCATTCTGGAAAGTTAGGTTAGTATTTGAGTGCCAGTATTTGGGCCACTTGGTCACTGCAACTGCATATATCTTATGGTTATGATGGCAACAAGACTGCTTAAGTGATAGCTGTTATGTCACATAAGGTAGCAAACCTCCAGCTGAATATATATTACAGTGTCAAACATGTGGAAGTGGTATCATTGCATAGAATATTTTCCTTATGTCTGACCCAGGGGAAAATATTTCACTGTTCATGCTGTGCTACATGCAATAAAGAATTGATCAGGCCTGTCAGGATGATCACTGTTGCAGCTTTTGCAGCAACTGGAAAGGCAAGAGTTATGTAGGCTAATAGTTCTGTTTTGTGGGCCATGTATTGGTCTCAAAGATTCAACAGATGCCTGGCTTTTCATTTTTGGCTTGTAGCAAATGGTGATAAAATGGTGAAGGTGTTAAATAGGTACATCACCCATACTTCTTATGCCTTCATTGAGATACCTCCTTCAGAAAAAAACAAACTAAACACTACCAGGTTTTATTATTCTTTGCCTGGGATCTATCCTTTTGAAGAAATTTTTGTATGTGTTTAATTATTCTCCTATTTATGACTTACAGAAGTCTTGCCTTGGTAGGTACTACCTAGTCCATTTTCTTTAACAGGTAACAAATATATTAAGTAGGAATGAACTTTTTGTCAAAGAGGCTAAATAATTCTGACTGCAGAGTTTGAGCAACACTCCCCAAAACATGAGTGCTACTTTTCTGTTCTATTGTCTCTCCATGCACAAGAAAATTTCCTGGCCATTTTCCCTTACCCAGTCCTCTCTATTCACTTCTCTTCTTGCACTGAGTTAGTGGAATATGGTAAATAACAAGAGACCATGATGGGGGCAGGGAAAGCTGTGACTTTCTAAATACTGGAGGACTGCATTTCTTAGAGTTAAAAGTGCAACCGTACAAGGAAGTCCTTTAAGCCAATGAAGGTCCAATTTGTTTTCAACACACTCTTGTCAAGATCACTAAGCCTACGCGTCACGGATCTAGAAATTGATTATACTGATATTAACACCTTGCCTACCATTTGATGTTTCTTGTACTGCTTGTGCATTGCTGCTCTATAGGTTGAATGAATGCCCAACCCCTGTGAAAATAATGGCTTTATCTCTAGTTTGCTCTCTGGAACAGGTGCATACATAAAATCTACTCCCTTGCTTTTGAAACAAATAGACCTTAAATTAAAGAGCACTCTATTATGTTGAAAAAAAACCAAACAAAACTCTCTTTACCTAGAGAAGGTTTTTATGAAGACATTTCAGAAGTTAAAATAGTGAAGAAACAAACCAATAAAATACTATTGTAAGTTTATATATTCTTATTTCAGAGGAGATTTATTTATCAATTTGCTTGCTAATCCTATCAGCAAAGCAGCATAGCCTGTAAGAAACAATTGGCTTTAGAATATGATTCATTCAACCAATACCAGTGAGGACTCTTGCCATACAGTTTTATAGTCTGTGTTCATCTACTTTCAATGCTAAACTTTGAAAGTAATCTTGTGATGTCTAATTTGGCAATAACAGGACATGATTTACAATAACTCAGCAAAATATGTGCCAGTGAAATTCTAAGTTATTTATTTGTATGAAACGGCACAAAAGAGGTTTATATAATCCTACAGTAAACATCTAAAATGGAATATAGGCAAAAAGAAATCCTAAGTTACTTGTCAGCTTTCACAATACATAGTTGAGAAACTGTATTTCTAAGGCTGTTAATCTCTTTGGTTAGTATGTGACAGTTTCTTGAAAGTTAGTTAAAGATGAAGTCCATCTGTAAGCAAGGAGTTAAGTCAAAACCATTGGCTTTCTGCACTTCAGTCTTCTTTCAGTTAATACAGCTCAGACAGCTATGTCAGGCAGTAAGCAGAAGTTCTCTGACATCCAACAGGAATAACAAGTCATTCTGAAATTGTACCTACAGTTATTCAGAAGATCTAGCAAATGTATCGTAAAGCATAGATTTATAAAAACCAGTTTTAAATGTATTCTTAACATCAAAAATTGTGTCTGAGTAAAATACAGTTTCCTACTGAAACGTGTAACCAGGAAAAGCTGAAGTTCTTATATTAGCTATAGATAAATGTACAGGCACCTAGATGTTTTTACATCGAGGAAGAAAAATGTGGGCCTTGCAAAATGATTTTGATTTTACTGATCCATATCTCACCTTGCTGCTTTTTAAGGACAGTGATGCTAGAGTTTAAGATCAGCTGCCTTTTGCGTGCTTTGTATTATCTGTTACAAGTGCAGCTTGCAGACGTGGTCTCTGACTTGTATTGAAATGACCTTAAGAGAGTGCCATAAATAGTCGCACACTTGCAATTGATTAAATGTGAAATACCAATTTCTGTTGCTGTTTCTTTCTCTGAAGGACAATAGTTGTCCCTCATTAATCTTTCATTAATATAATAATCCTGCATTAAGAGGGCAACAGTCTTTAATTCAGTTGAAGAACAATGGCTTTTGACAAGAAAGTTTTCTTACCTGGTTAATCAGAATGCTCTAAGTAGATACACTCCACACCTTAACTATCACAGATTTTCTAATTTTGTTATTGTTGATGTTGGCTTGCTTTAAGCAGCAGAGGAAATTAACAGATCAGTAAAATTTAAAAAATTCTGACTAGTTTCATGGCTGCACAGAGAAAATCTGATTAACTCTTCCCATGATAAAACTAACAGATACTCTGCAGTTGAATCCAACTGCAGCTGCTAATTATGCACAAAAAGTCTTCCTTACTTCATAAACACAGTTTTTCAAGTGTATCTTGTACATTTTATATAACTTCTGATTTTGGTGCATGCCTGTGAACTTTGCCTTCTGATCTGAAATCAGCCTCTGTGAATAATATATCAAAACTCTAGTAAATATTACAGGTGTCTTCTCCTGAACAACTGTAGGGTGGAAGGGTGCTACAGGGCACAGATGTTCTGAATATTTCTGGTTTCTACTGACCTTTTTTTTCTGTGATTTTCTTTCAGTTTTTCATTTCCAGTCTTTCTGTCCTCATTATGCGAAGTCTTTGTTTCTCCCTGCAACCAGAATGACTCTCTGACTCTGCAACCTGCCTGGAGATTTGTGGCTGTATGTTCTTGTCTCTTTTCACTTACTCAGTCAGCAAGTTTCTAGCTTCTTTGATTAAGGGATGAACAATTTATTCTCTGTGCATACCTCTCATAACTGCACTTTTCTTTCTAAGTCTTCTTTCATGGAGCCCTAAGAGATAGTCCAAGAAACTTCAATCACACATTGAATAAATGCAGTACTAGATGTTCTTTGCAAAATAAAAAGGATTACAGAATTTCATTTTGCTTCCCTTCTGCTTGTAAGCAAGTCCTTTTTTTGCTTTATTTTTTCTCTTGTTTTTCACTGCAAGTATATGCCCAGAAAGGATGTTGGTGAATGGTTTCAGTGATATGAAGTAACTGTTGAAAAGGCTACTTCTGAATTTCACAGGTGGCAGTTCATTCTTGACACATTAAAAGGAACAAAATAAAGGCATGAAGAACTCACTTCTCTCCATCATTTCTTTACATAAGAAAAGGTCATGTTGATGTTCTGCTTTCATCCGTATCCTGTATCTATGTGTATGTGAATGAATACTTAATAAATTAATACAGTTTTCTATTTACACCACAAAGTTCCGTAGCATTTAAAGGCTATTACCAACAAAAGTTTTCTGAAAGTCAACTCACTTTCGCTATGTCAAATATTCACTATTTCTTCTAAATGCTTTCTTGGTGTAGGCAGCCAGATACTGGTGGACAAGATGAAAAGGGTATTGAACGAGTTTAGTGTAGCTTCCTGAAATTGCCTTCTTATACTTTGGTTTATATTACTCAACAGTGCAGTGTTAAATCTTTAAATATTCCTCCCATACCCATTACTAAGGTGGCTGCCTATGTGAAATTTTTCACAACTGACAAGTCAAGAAATTCTCATTCCTATTGACTCTTTTGACTTCAGTAAAAGTTAAAAGTGTGGCTGAGCAGAGCTTTAGGATGTAACTTTGTTAATCACAGAAACAATTCTGTAAATCAGATCCTTTTCTCTGGGTTGCTACTGCAGATTTTTGCTTTAAAATACAGCAAAGTATCCCAAATGCTTACTAGCTTACTAATAACTCCCTTGTGACATGGACAAGTATGAAAAAGAGAGAGAAAAAAAAAATCCTCAAGATTGACATAAAAATTGAACAGTAACAATAAACCCACAAGGATCTGGGTAGGCTGTAATCTTCATTCTGGAGCACATAATTTTGGTATAATTGTTGTCATCGGTGTGTGCGAGAGAGAAGGCATATTACAAAAACAGTGACAGTATTGCCAGCATTGTATTACCTGAGGATTGTGGCTCACAGTAGAAAAATAGCAGCATATCATTCCAAACGTGCTGGCCTGGCACCCCTTTGACAGGTAAGATGTAGGAATATAACCACTGTTGAAAGTACCTGCTTGCAGCTAGTGGCAAATCACCATAGCAACGACAGCATTTTAAAAAAACAAAAAAAAAAAAAAAAAAAAAAAAAACAAAAAACAAAAAACAAAGAAAACCAAAAATGAGTAAACCACTAGCTGCTCAAACTAATGGGAGGATTTTTCCTTTTTTTTTTAAGAGAAATGCATTTTATAAACATTGATTGTTTGTGAGAACAGGTAGTGGTAGGTCTCAATATACATTTTCTTACCAAAGTGTTTAAATAAACTGGTCACAAACTGGGAAATGGGATTTCCTAGTACTGCTCTGTATTCCATGTGTTAGATGTATGCCATGTTCATGGAGAGACATTTATACTTGGGTTCGACCTGGCTCTCAGCATCAGCACTTGCTGCGCTTAGTACTTTTTGCTGCAATGAAATAATTCAGATTCATTGTTTTAGCTGGAATACATGGCCTGTCATTCCATGGATATTCAATTTTTGGTAAATGCCAACAGCCAAAATCGAACGAAGTCATTAACTGAACTTCAAGAAACTATACAACACTAGAGGCATGAGAAATATCTTTTATTTCTAATGGCTTTAAAAATTCAGAAGCGTTACATCATTGGCATTAGAACTGAGGGTTTTTTCCTCATAACAAGGACTTCTCTAACCCGCTATTTCTCTTTTCTGAACAAATAGCTGCCCAGGGTGAATGCATTGGCAATGTGTAGCACTGAAATGAGTGATAATATTGCAAACAACTGTCTGATTATTAAGCCAAGGAAATATTCTTGGTTGAAAATGAAGGAAAAGCATGTTGACCTTTGACAGCTTGTATTTCATAGAAGCTCTGTACCTAGCCGAAAGCTGCCACTAGAATGAAGAAATGGTTATCAGCTTTGATATTCTGGCACACTGAAATTCTGTGTAATAGGGATAAACCTTTTCAGGGCAGGGGAGAAGATCATTCTAAGGGCTCACCCAAGGGTGTGGAATGAACTCTCATAGGAACCAATGATGATGAAAAATAGACTAGAAAACGCATGACTATTTTTCATCCTGTTGCCTTTAACGTCTGCAGTAAGTTATGAGCAGTTAAAACTGCTGATAATTATTAAATAATCTTTATAGACTATTCAGTGTTGAATATTTTTCCCCAGCCCAAATTAAATTTGTGATATAATTTATGAGCTAATATTGTAAAGAATGTTACCACCGGATTAAGATACTGGCTCACATGGAATGTGAAAAATAGTTGTATTGGTAAAAAATCTTTTACATTTTTCTAATATATATCATATGCTTTTTTTAATGCACTCATTTGGGAATTATCCCTTGTGGGTGAATGACAATTCTGAACTATCATCTCTGGTAAGATCTTTTTGACACCAGTCACATGCCTGGAAAAGATTGTGCTCTGCCCCTTGAGTGTGCACACAGTCAAGAGAGCGACAAAATGTTGCTGCCGTTCCTCCTCCCTCTCCATCCCCTTGGTTGTACTTCTGTGACTCACTTTAGCAGCACAACAAAGTGGAGGTATTTTGGGAGAGTCAAGGACAGCGCCACAGAAATGAGTTTCACAGGCTGTTTTGTTCTTTTGGTGTGTTTGACCTGTCCAAAGTCTGCTTTTACATACAGCAAACTCATCAAAATCACTAATGTTCTAGATGGTTAAGGTGGTCTCTCACAACTGTGTCTGAGTGTTATTCATTGCTTGTAATGTTTACAGAAAAAAAAAAGGCAAAATACAACACAGAGCAACACAGTGTATGAAACACTGACATATTTTAAGAGTGCTAAACCATCAAGACAGCCTGGTATAGTTCACATATTTCCCCATAGAAGTAGTAAATTATGTTTAAGCTTTACTATTTGATTTTTTTTTTCCTTTAAAATAAAACTGTTCTTTTGAAAAATGCACTAGGATAGCTGTTCGTTTTGTGTGACTGGTTGGATAAATGAGCTCTTTTTAGCATCAGAATAATTTATGTTTTGGCCTTTAAAATGCAGTGGTTACTTTAAAAAAATGAAAGTTGAAAGTAGGAGAGACACAGGGGCATTTTAAAAAGACAGTAATTAGTGGTCTCTGTTATTTAGTGAATAATATCTCAGTGGAATTACAGTGAATTACATACTTCTGATAATTATTATTTATCGATTCAGGCAACCTCTGCACAAGCAAAAGGAAATATAAGGAAGCCAAACAGTCTGAGGTTTTGGTGTCTTAGAAATTTATTGCTAAAGGAAATAAATCACATTTTAAATTTTCACCAAAAAGAAAGAGTTGGCAACAAATCTGACCTGTGGTATTGTTATGCAATATTTTGATTTTCATTTTCATTCCTTTAAAAACACTTTGAAGTGCATATTTAACTAAAATAAGTTTCATATTGTTGCATTTGTCAGCTACAATTTAATTGGGATGCATGAGATCATTACATTTCATGTCACAATAGATATTGTGCATGTCCCCTAAGATTTTTCCAAAGAATCCTTTCAATTAAAATTGGCAGATTTCCAAAAAATTTTCAAACGCGCGTCTTGTTTAAAAGGTGTGGGTTTCTGTTCAGTCATCATTTTGATATGGAAATGAGTACAGAATCCACAAAATGTTCTTGCATTAGAAACAGAAAAGTGTACTATTGGAAGAGTCCCTTTTTTTTTTTCCATAGATGGTAAGACTCCCTAAATCTTTTCTCTCTTTTGCACTGCGCTAAGAGTGTAAGTACAGGTAGAGGAGGGTAAATGTACATTGTAAGTCATTTACCATTTTTTCCACCCATCTAAAATCGTGCAAGCATTGCTACTTTTCAGGCAATAAATAACTGAAATTTTTGCCATAGTTCAGGCTAAATTGCTACTGAGCTTTTGGGTGTATTATGGTAGTTTCTATTAGTTCTGTTGACACTATGGGACTGAAAAGTAAGCCACACACTTCTGAAACACTATGTTTTATTAAAACAGCTGTGTTAACTGACAGGTGTGAAAGCCACAGCTATCTCTGACAGCGTATTATGTTTTGGAGCTCTGGTCTCATTGAGGCAGTCATTCTGGAAAACAGTACGAGTATTTAGTGACAATGACACTGGGGCTGGTAGGTGATTGTGGCACATGCACCACCTCTTTCTGTGGCTGTGTCTGCATTAAATAACAGTATCATTACTTTACACTTCAACTGCTAAGTGAAAAATATTTTTCTAATTGGCACATAAGCACTAAACCCATGATACTGTCAAGGAACTAGGAGAGGGCAGTGAGACTGATTTTCTTCTGCTTTCACAGAAATTATGTTGAAAGGCAAAACGTATTTGTAGAACATCACTCGTATTAAACGTGAGAGTGTGACCATGACAAACAATGCACTGCATACACCGCCTACCCTGGGTAAGTGTGAGAGGTCCTAGCTCTTTACACACCAGTTTTTCAATTTCCAAGTACTGGGTTTCAAGCAGAGCATGGCAGTGTCTTGTTCCTTTGACAAGCGAAGTCCTTTGCGCCAATACTAGGCTCCTCATTTCGGCGGAAGTTTTGTAATACTTCTGCCAAATCTTAAACACAATGCTATGAATTCCTCTGTCTTCTAAATACCACACCACTGTATTAAACAGCCAAATACAAACAAGAATCAGTTCAGCCAAACCGGTTCAAAATTTAAAACCTCCAAATCAAACCTGTATTTCACACTGTACTTCCACACTGGTACAACCCAGTTGCGGCTTTGTAACTTAGAAAAATGATATGACATAGCTTGCACACAATTACGCTAATTTATATGTGGAATATGTTTCGTAAAACCCAAATAATTTAGGGTTTTATATTAGACAATACTTTCCAGTGTTGTGTCTTCCTTCTGGGTTATTTTTGTTTCTATGCTTTTAGCAAAGCAGCAAACCAAAACAAAAAGAGAACTGCCCTGGGAGCAGAAACTGGAACTAGCTTCTCTGACCTCTCAAGTGAATATCCCGACTTGTAAACCAGAGAGGTGTCTTTAGGCCAATTCATCTTTGTTTCTCAAAGGCAGGGTGAAATAACTTCCACACAAGGGAATAAGATTTTTGTATCCTTTTCCTAACAGACAAAAAGGAAGATGTGTGAGGATGTAAAGAAAAAGGTTCTATTTTTAAAACACCTTTAGTGGTGGTGTTTTTATTTCTGACTGCACTCAGTACTATAGATTAGTACCTTAAGTCCTATTACTACTGTTTGTGACCTTCTGAAACTTTGGCATAAAGTATCAGCATAAAGAAGGAAGAAGCAGAGCTGTAAGGAATGTTTTGTGTCTTTTTTATGGTTCTCAGGATTTTTCACCTTAAAAGGGAGCATTTCCTTCCTCTCCTGTCCTGGAATTTTCACATAAACAGGCTGCTATCCTGCTGGCTCCTTCTGATTAAAAGTCTTTTCTCACCATCCTTTTCACTAAATGAATGGCATGAAATATTAATGATTTATTGAGCAGGGAATATATAAAATCTCCAAAGACAAAATCAGTTCTGCAATATACATGGGCTCTATGTTTGTCACAGAAATGATGTATTCTGTGATTTTAATGAGGGGAAAAAGTGGGGGGGTTTTAACCCCTTCTAAACCTCAAGCAGCTTTAAATTTCCAGTGAAATTGCTTCCACTATAGTTCCAGGGTGAACTTTGAGACATGTCCCATTACATCCAGGCACAATCCGAAGCTAATAGCGAGACCCTTTCAGGGGTTAATGGTTATTATCTCAAACGGTTTAGGAAGGGGGTAAAGGAAAAGGCAGAGTCACTAAATTTATGTTGTCAGGGGCTAAGGTATCTGGTACAATAGTTGTGATCATCCTGATTTTCCTGGTCATACTGGCTATAAAGAGACCAACTTCCAAGGCTAATGCTGATGGGACACTAAGAAGGGATGCAAACTAAAACCCTAAAGCACACATGGGCTTTGATTCTGCATTGCAGCTAATAACAACAAAAGCAATCACCTGTTTCTTTAAGGTGTTTTAAAAAACACTTAAGATGTCTTTATTACAAACATATAAATGTTGATAATGTGAACTCTGATTTTTTTACTTTTACTGTTATAAACTTTGACTTCATTTATGCCACGGTCTCAGACTGGTGAATGCCTGTACGTGCATTTCCTAAGTTAGGGCAGAAAAACCTAGTTAGCATGCAAAACATTACAAAGTAGGGTTGCACAATGCAAATGCCTGAACCAATTAAAGGGAAATGTCTGCTTTGGTCTGATGTCTTAAGCCCCTGGCACTTTCTAGCAGGTGGCAGTATAAGAACGTATTTAGCATTGCTCTTTGTTCCTGCATTAATGTCGCCACTACGCTATTTTGTTCCATAATAACACTCTGGAACATTTTGCACACGAATGACAATGAGGAGAAAATGGAGTATATTATTTGACTTTTGTAATGGTAAGAATATTCATTAATCACACAATTACAGCTGTGCTGTAATGGAGGATCTCAGGTGGCTGGTACAAATGGGTGGTACCTGCAAGAGTATGGCGAAGTGCATAGGCTGTGCCTCACTCATGGAACAGAAAGCCCACAGACATTAGAGTAATTGCTTCTTTGCAAATAATTTTATAGTTCTTGAGAATCACATATACCTATAGCTGCACTGGAAGCTGTATTCTAAAAATCTGTAAAGTCAGAGTATGATGGTCTTAGAATGCTAAATTGATAAAAGCATTAGCCTTCAGCTACAGTTAATCCAAACTTGCAACATAACCAATCTGCACATTCGTCTCAAACTTTTTCTTGTCGTGTACACTTCCCTGTGCAAATTAGTCTAAATTAAGTAGCTTTCCCTTTGTTGAGGATTTATTTTACAATATTTATATACAAACGTTTACAAAACCTCATAGATCCAAGTATTTTGGAGGGATCAGTATGCTTGTTGTAGAATAATGTCATAGAATTATCTTGTTAATGTCACCTTCTAATTAATTATCTGAAATCATCTTGAAAGAACACAATGAAGTTCAGGGAAAGTAAATTCAAGATACCACATATAAACAGGAATACCTAGTTATGAACATTTATGATGGGACCCAACATGTTCTTAAGTGGTTCTTAAGAAAAAGGTGAAAGTTGTATATGATCATGCTCCTCATTGGCATTTATATATAACTCATAGGATGTGTGAAACAAATTCTCTGTATTGTTGATAAGGCCTCAGCTATGTTGCAAATAAATATATATAAAAATGCATATATGTATCAGGGGATTTAAAATTACTTTAACTGGATTGTTGAGAAGTCTGACAAATTGAAACCAATTTTAAAACAAAACTTTACCAAACTGACATTAATTTACAATATATTTTGTGCTAACAGTTCTTTCACATTACCAGAACTTACCTCTGCCCATATAAAACTCCTAGTTCTTAATATTTGTATCTGAATCCTACATTAGTTGTGAGAATACAGCACCAGGGTGCTGGTGCTGCATATTTACCAGTGATAGCTATGGATCTGGGTAGTTCTCAGTCTCCAGGCTTATTTGCAGAGCCTACTCCTTTTACTGTTCTTTGTTATCTTGCAAAATTGGTTGCTTGGGCCACTGTCTACGTGTTTTCCAATGCCTGCTATGTGCAACTGCACAGATCTCTGATAGGCTAGTGCTCAAATTGCTCACACTCTTCAATAAAACACCCAGACGCTTGGTTTAGCTATGCGAGCACAACATTACAAAATCTTTAGAAATTACTCATTTACATTATTTTAGTACCTTTCAATTCAAGAAAAGCTAATATTTGTTATATCCTAATTAAGATTCTTTTAATTCATAGGCGTCACAAGCCTCTGCTTTGATCACAGCTAGAAATCCCTGTCTGGTTTTGGCCTTGACATTTAAAGAGGTGTGGGTTTAGCATGGAAAATTAAGAAAAGAGCAATGGAAATGATCAGAGGTTTAGGAAACATGGTTTATGAGGGAACTTCAGCAGAACTGGGATTGTTTAGCTTAGGTTTTTCTCTTTTTACCTTTGTACAACCTCTCTGAGTGTTGTTAAGCATGGACAGGGCACCTGATAGCACCAAGCCTGGCACTGCAGCCCCTGGGAGCCGTAGGTACTGCTGCAGAAAGCACACCGCACCTGGGCAGCAGCCCTCAGAGGGGATGTCACAGTATTTATAGCAGACATAAAGGGAATAGACTAAAGTCTGTTCTTCACACACACAAACACAGCTGTGTGTGTGACGACTCGGCTGGAGGACAAAATCATGGGTGGCAGGAGAATGCTGGAAGATCCAAAAATCCCAGCTGTTTTGAGATTTCCTTTGTGATTTGGCTGACATCGCTGTAATCGTGTGCTTCAACTCTCATTTCTATGGTGAAGTTGAACAAAATAGATTTTTTGTGAAGAAAACTATTGTCAGTAAATGAGTTACAGGACTCTCATGCACCTGCACAGTAGCCCTCGGTGTGGATTTTGCTGCCTGTCCCCTTGCTTGGAGGGGTGGGTATGTGTCAAAGCAGCCTAGCAGAAAGGAGGGTGCATAGGAGATATTAACAAGGCCTTTGCAAGGTTATGGCTATTTATTTTCTATTTTCTCATGTATAAAAACTAAGTATTCTCATCTTATTACTATTATCTTGACAATAAATAACCTACTCTGTTCTTGTTTAGTACTTATAAACCTCTGCTGTGGTCTGCGAATGCACCCATGCGCACATAACCTCTGCTATGACATTTTTTGTTAAAGTACCCATGAGCTAAAAAAGCATTAGAGTTTGCAATTTTTCTAGCAATTAGGAACATGAGTTAAATGTCTAGACTGAGGAACCTCCGTCATCATGGTGTATGAACTTGGACTTCACGCTGTAAGAGTATATCATGACAGAGGAAGAAACCCCTTTCCAGCATAAAAACTGGTATCACTGTTCATGATGAGCAAGTGTTTCCATGTTTAGATAAACTAAACAATTCAATGTTTATAATCCACAGCCTTCAGTGAGACTTCCATGCACTTACCTGAGGGTAAAATGTGACTTACAATCTTTAAGTTATGATATAAACTAAATAGTTTTGGGGACAACTTTACCATTCTTTCTTCTGTAGGAAATGACTGAGTGGTTTTAGAAAGAAGACCGTTCGAGGATATTGTCTTTCTGCACCTCACCTGGACATCTGTTTCTTTTTGGAAAACACAGAAACATCTTTTACATATCACTGAATCGTGCAAACCTGCTCTTTTCAGTAATCTGTCCTACCCAAAAGATACCTTGGAGTTGATAGACTATAGTCTTGTATAGGTCTAACATTATTTTTCAGGTGATTGAAACAAAAAATGTTTCTATAGTCTATCCTCATATAGGATAGACACATTAGATGGGAAAGGCTAGACTTTAGCCTGTAACATTTATGTCCGCTATAAACTACTTATAGATCTTTGATGGATGCATATAAATGCATCATTGCCAGCAATTGTTGGACTGATCTGTACTCTACTTCTACCAAAGCTATAGGAAGCATTGAGAATTTGTTTGGTTTAAATCACATAAACCTTTTCATCTGCACAGTTTGCAATACTAATCTAAAATTTTTGCCTTAGAAATCATTGCAGTAGATGGAAATGTAACTGCCCCAGGAATGAAACCTTTGTAACTAATACATATATTCTGACCTTGCTCCCGAAGAGGGGTTTTTAAAAGCCTTTGCAATATAAGGAAATCCTTGTCAACTATTAGGAATATAAATATTTTTCCTCCTTCCTCCCTGTGCTAGAAAATCAGACACAAAGAGGTGGACTCCTGTATATATACAGCAAATATCCTACAATCATTTTTAATGAGAACTTTTCTGCAAACTTTTGTTCCTTTAGCCATCGCATGCTCCCTTTTCTGTCAGTTATCTGTTGCTTGTTTTCCCCTTGTTTTCCTCACTGGATTTCATTTCAGCAATATTTCAACTCATTCTGAATGTCTTTCTAGGTTAAACAGTGGGAGTGAGGGGGGTGTGTGTTTGTTTGTTTTTCCATTGTGGCTATTGAATATTCTGTGTTTCTTTAATTAATTTTAAGAGAGACTCATGTTTGAAAGCAAAGTCTAGGCCAAATGTAGTATGTTTTTATATACTATATTATGCCCTCTCTTGGCAGTTAAAGTAAATTCTAGATTGTTTTAGCAAGAACTATAAAAACGTAAATTACTAAGATCTGATTTGGTCTTATTGCCTTAGCTGAGTTCTAACAGTTAAATCTAGCATATATAGCTTCTGAAGCTTATTAATATGGGGTAATTTACATATTCAGAAGGATCCTGTTGTACTCTCTCTCTCTCAGTTAATGTAAGATGAATGGGAGAAATCTCTGGAGGATATTTAAATAAGGTTCTGAATTCAAAATTTTTGTCTTCATTTAAGTTTTTAGAATTCCTTTAGAATGGTTTCTGCTCATGGTGCCTCATTCCCTTTTTTTTTTTTGTTTGTAGGGTGTTACCAAGAATGAAGCATATTATTTTATTTCATTTGGGTTGTAATTTTAGAAAAAAAATCATTATATAAAGGAATTTGGCGCTATTGTTTTGTCTTTTGATCTTTAAAGATCTGATTAAAATGTAATAAAATTTGAAAATCATATCTCTATGAGGTCACAAGGGAAAGGTATAGGTGTACAGAGAGTAACATTCTGCATTTTTGCAGGACTTCTGTAAAATTATTAAAACTTATGCTGCAATATAGCAAAGTAGAGAAAATTCTGGGTTTTTTTCTATATTAGCTGTTTGATATTAGATCCTGATCCAGCCAGTCACATAAGTGTATACTCTCTGCATGAGTAGCCATTAGCAAAAGGAATTTGCAAGTATACATAAAGAAGATGATTTATGTATTTCACATATTGTATATAGTAGTTGCATTAGTAGTAATATTTTCTTCATAAGTGGGTATTCTTTTAGATTAAGTAAACTGCTTTAAACCTGTCTATTTTTTAGTAGAAACGGCTTGTCTTCTCAGTAGTAATCTGATTGATTTCAACATGGAGAATATAGTCTCTGCAAAAAGCTCAAGTTGTTAGACAAATTTCATGGTCCAATAAACATAAATTTGACAGATGGAACTTGCTGGCATGGGATCTTTTCAATCTTGTGACTCAAAATAGGTCAGACATTTAAGTAGATGGTATCTTCAGCCCAGCTACCTAGAATGGAATTGACAGATACAGTGAAATCCCATAAACTGTTTACCAGCTGTAGTCAATGATATGGTTTTGATATTCTTGGATATTTGTGGATAATACAGCCAGAAGGCAGAACTGGATGCAGCTAATCTAATACTACCTAGGTCACAGATCACATCAAATGATTCCAGTATCAGGCTCACAGCTTTGGCAGAGCTGCCCCATATTTTTCAGAGATACCACTTCTAAAGACTTTGGTGGTAAAGAACCCATCAGACCTCTACACATCCTCAAAGGGAGAGAAACAGATCAATAGTAGACAGAATGTACTTTCATTTAAACCGTTTGGTGATCTTTCCAATATCTTCTTTAGATAAACTAAACTTTTACTGTAATAATTGTTCAGCGAGCTTCAAATTAAGTGAATGACTGCAGATCTAAGAAGTACAATCAAGCTGCAGATTACAATCTGTGATTATTTCTGTGGTTATTGGAATTTTTGTGCAAGTAAAGACTGTATGATTGGACTTCATCCTGAGGTAATTTGTTGCCAGTACACAAAGATGACTAAAATTCAAGCTAAACCATCTGTATATACATTATTTAAAAAATGAGAAAGGTATGAAGTCTAGCAAAGCCATGGATATTTAGACTTGCCAGGATGTGCAACAGTACTTGCAAAATACTGTAGAATGAGTTAGTCTAAGCTTATTGACATAATTTATCATTTCTCATAATATTTACATTAAAGAGAATCCTGGTTAATATACCTTGAAAATTTTCTTTAAAACAAAGGTAATCTCTTCCAGATTGTTACTAAAACTGCACAAATCATTCACACTTTGAAAAGAAAGGATCTACGTTAAAATATTTGGCAAATATACATAAAATCTTAATTACTTTAGGAGGGGATAATATAATATTTAATTATTATAAAACTAACTTGAAATAACAAATTGTTCTTCCCTTTAATTCACATTTATACCATTTAGTCATTTTATCATCTCTCTATTATGCCATAAAGCTAGCAGTTGACTGTTCAGAAAATTGATATAACAGGAGCAAAAGAAACAAGAGTGATGATATAAAACATTTCTATTATATATTGCAACCCCACTCTATGGGTATGTCATATTTCTACTGATCCATTAGCTGATATCAGGTAACATATTTTGTACTGTAAATTACACCAAAGGGGTCTTTTGTAATGCCCTCAAATTTTTGTTTACAAAGAAAGAAGCAATCACAGACTCTGTCAGAAACACAAAAAAACCGGAACATCCCACAAGTCACTCAGAAAACTGCACATTACCAGTAATAAGATGGCTGCAGGTAGTTTAACTTGACCATGTTTATTCACACAAAGAGCCAGCACCTGTGTCTTATATAAGAAAAAGCCCACACTTGACATAGAGTGTTTGGTTAAAGGAGCATTTGCTACTAGAGTTTATGGTATCTTGGTTAATATCTCATTCTGACACTTTAATTAGAAACTTGGACTTAACGCTTTTATCTTTTTTTATTCTGTGATAAATGCAAGTAGTAGTTCAGTCAAGGTTTCTAAAGGTATTCACACACTTCAAGATGCAGACCGTACTGTAGTAATAGGATTTACAAAACCTCATAGAAGTAATCAGGAATTTAATAGCCAGGTGTTTTTGAAAATCTCACTGGGTGGATATTTGCATTTTAGCAGCCCAAAAAACCAAAATCTGAGATTTATGGGCTCTAGAAGAAAAATAAGGATATTTATTTAATCTTTTAAATTTAATAAAATTGAATATTCCTTGAAACTCTATTGTTTATACCTCTGATTCATATTGCTTTGCTGTTTATGTAGCAGTGCAGTGAGGATCTTCACATGCATTAATGCAATTCAGTGCAATTTATTTTTCATAGTGGCTTTTACACCAGACACTGTGAAACCATCAATTTTCTGAATGATAGACTGTATGACATTGAACAATGCATAGTAAAGAAAACATGGTTTATTTTGGAAATAGATAACTTGTGACATTTTGGGAGGAAAAGGTAGTTGTGGTGGGTTTGACCTTGGCTGGATGCCAGGTGCCCATCAAGGCTGCTCTATTGCTCCCCTCCTCAGCTGGACAGGGGAGAGGAAATATAATGAAAGGCTCATGGGTCAAGATAAGGACAGGGAGAGATCACTCACCAGTTACCATCATGGGCAAAACAGACTCAACTTGGGGAAATTAATTTAATTAATTAATTATTTAATTTATTTATTAATTTACTAATCAAATCAGAGTAGGGTATTGAGAAATAAAACCAAATCTTAAAATACCTTCCCCCCCACCCTTTCCTTCTTCACAGGCTCAACTTCACTCCCCAAATCCCTACCTGCTCCCCCCAAGCAGCACAGTGGGACGGGGAATGGGGGTTGTGGTCAGTTCACCACACATTGTCTCTGCCACTCCCTCCTCCTCAAGAGAAGGACTCC
Organism: Phalacrocorax aristotelis; assembly: GCF_949628215.1. Lineage (NCBI taxonomy): Eukaryota > Metazoa > Chordata > Aves > Suliformes > Phalacrocoracidae > Phalacrocorax > Phalacrocorax aristotelis. Next base: position 29,160,670 of record NC_134278.1, on the reverse strand, counting down.
TCACACTCTTCCCCTGCTCTACCGTGGGGCTCCTCCCACAGGAGACAGTCCTCCAAGAACTTCTCCAACATGGGTCCTTCCCCACGGGCTGCAGTTCTTCAGGAATTGTTCCAGCATGGGTCCCTTCCACAGGGTGCAGTCCTTCAGGAGCAGACTGCTTCAGCGTGGGTCCCACACACAGTCACAAGTCCTGCCAGCAAACCTGCTCTGGCGTGGGCTCCTCTCTCCACTGGTTCACAGGGCCTGCCAGGAGCCTCCTCCAGCGCAGGCTTCCCATGGGATCACAGTCTCCTTTGGGCATCCACCTGCTCCAGCATGGGGTCCTCCACAGGATACAGGAAGATATCTGCTCTAGTGTTAACCTCCCTAGGCTGCAGGGGCACAGCCTGCCTCACCATGGTCTTCACCACAGGCTGCAGGGGAATTTCTGCTCCGGCACCTGGAGCACCTCCTCCCTCTCCTTCTTCACTGACCTTGGTGCCTGCAGGGCTGTTTCTCTCACATGTTCTCACTCCTCTCTCCAGCTGCTGTTGTGCAGCGGTTTATCCTCCTTAAATATGTTATACCAGAGGTGCTACCACTGTCGCTGATGGGCTCAGCCTCGGCCAGCGGTGGGTCCGTCTTGGATCCAGCTGGTGTCGGCTCATGTTGGACATGAGGAAGCTTCTAACAGCTTCTCACAGCTGTAGTCCCTCTATCTATGTAGTCCCATAGTACCCCTGCTACCAAAACCTTGCCATGCAAACCAAGTATAGTAGTATACTGTATTTCTGGTGTAATAGAACAGTCTTCTGATGTTGCCAACACGAAGTAAAAAACAGCAATAAAGAAATATGTAATAAGATTAAAATATAAAAACCGTGTAATAGGTTTGGTTACATGGGTGCATATAACCATAAAACCAAAATCAAGGGAGATTTCAATGACCATTAAATGAAAATCTCCTTATTCTACAAATGTGGTTTAAAAGTAGGAAAAATAAGTTTGGTGATTGCCAGAGGGGTAGTTTGCCTTTATGTGGTCAGCTAAGTGAAATTTCCTGGCAATATTAAAAGTAGATCTGGTGGATATATTTTTCAACAAAATTACCTCAGCTGGAAAATAATTTTTTGGGATCATATTATTAATGGGAAAATATCTTTCTGTGATGAGGTTCCAATAGATAAGGGTGAACTGTTGGTGAACACAAAATAAATGCCTCAAGATTTAAAATAAAGTCCTGGAAAGCAGTGATGGAGTTTCAAATCCCCTAGTACAGTCAGTGCAGTATGTTCTACATTGATTATCTGATTACAGGACTATTGAATGTCGTAGGAGGATTTTCTCTCAGCCTCTTCTCTTGACTTGTTCCACAGTACATAGGATATCCACTATTCCTTTGGATCAGATTACTGTAATCAATAGAGATTTGAAAGAATCTAGCAGAGAAAAATCTTGAACTAGAAAATATCACACCCTCTAATAGTGCTTTTAACAATTTAGTAGTAGGAGATTCCCTTTCAGCATTTTATTGAAAAATAACAAGCTGGTAAGTTTTGGGGTTTTTTTTCTTTTGTAGTTTTGATCAGAGTGGTGAGAGATTTTAATAACATTTTATTTCAATAAAGTAGAAATGTTATCTTCTGAAAACTCACATTAACAGTCCCTTAATTCCCAAAAATGTTCACCTAGTCTCAGAAAACAACAGCTATGAGGAGGCATTTCATTCATTATTAAATCTGTGTGTTCTGTAGTCCCTGGCATTTTGTGTAATGTGAAATGGCATTTTTGAGTATTCAAAAGCTGGAACATCTAGAGTCCAATAGAAATAATTTCACTTCTCTTTGCTGCTTTGTTTCTATCTCAGATGAGAATTTCTGAGGGTTCTTTCTTTTCTAAAATCAGAGAGAGAAAAGGAGAGAAATGGAAACATATTTCTGTTCAAATGGGGAAACCTGATACAAGTATCCAAAAGTAAAAAGTTTGCCTGGCTCCATCCATTACAAGACTGGCTGTGTTGAACTCTTCAGGTACTCAAGAAAAGAAAGGGATGGTATCTTTATTTGTCACAGGCAGATTTGTCTCTTCTTAAAATAAAAAACAAAAATTACCTTTACAAAGTTGTCAAAATGCTACCTTCCTGATGAGAATTTTGACCACCTGGTTCCTGAGGTACACAGATGTCAAATTGGATTTATTTGCTTTCCAAAACTGTTAAAGAAATCATTGCTCCAGACTGATCAGCAGCTGAGAAGACTTTAGCAATGAAATAAAGCTTGTTAATTGCAGCTGAAACCTGAAACAGATGCCTCCATGACAGTGGCACTTCTAAATTTTGCTAAGCCTGTCTAGGCCTGCATTTAACTTGCGTGGTTCAATCCAATACTCTATTTTCATAGCCTGTGATATTATTATTGTCCATATATCCCAATGTACATTTGAGATCCAAAATGGCTTACCAGAAAATGGCTTACCAGCTGGAGATAACTGTCGTAAAACAGGCACTCTGATAACTCACACCTTGAAGTTTGATGGGATGATACTGTCTCTGCTGATTGCAGGTGTGCATTATTGCAGATATAAGGAAAAACTTCCATGAGAACAGCCCAAAAGCAGAGCAGTTTTCCCGGAGAGCAGGTTGTGCAGCCTCCATTCTTGGAGATTTCCAAGACCCAACTGGATAAAGCCCTGAGCAACCTATAGTTGTCCCTGCTTTGAGAAGGGGTTGCACTAGAGTCCTCCTGAGGTCCCTCCCAGCGTGACTTGTCCTATGACCTTGTGAGTATCAAGTCTAATCGTACTTTTCAATGATGAAAATTTCTCCATCAGAGCTAGGTTCCCAGCATTTTGTTCTTGTTGCAGACACACACACACAGATTTTTTTTTAAAAAATTATAATTCATGGGATTTTGAATGGGGTAATGCTCAGTGCCTTAAATAAGTCCACTGCCCCATTTATGCAGAGTCTAGCTGGGGAATTACCAGTGCACGGTGTGGGTATGCACAGTGACACAAACCCTTAAAAACTGGCTGTGCTACAGCTGTAATTTTTAAAAAATCTTGGCTTTCATCCTTATATCACGATTATAAATTCCACATATGTTGTCACAGTCTTTGCAAAGAATGCATCTTTTATCTTCAAGTAGCTAGGATATATACCTTAGTAATACATCTTGGAGTTGAAAGCCTATGTGCTTTAAGAGGAGATCATTGCTATTGTAAGTATCAGCTCTGAAAAGCAAGATGACTTTTTGCAGAATGCAGCAGTTTACTTCCTCTGTAACACAGGGGCAACGAGCACTTTCTCCACTCTTTCCATAAGGAATGCTGCATCTATCATAAACAGTTTTCATCTGAGAAACCCCCCTTCACTCCATCCACCGAGAAGAGCATTCTTTGGAGCTATTTTAATATTTTTATTAATACATAACAAATCCGGTATATTATATATTCAAAGTGACTTAGTGATATTTATCAGGAAAACAATATATCAAGATGATGAGTTTTATACTTGTGACAAGGAGATAAGACTCTCGAGCTTGTTCAGCAAAGACCACGGTTTTGTCTCTCTCCATGTCCACGCTCTGTGAGAACAGACTATGGCATAGACTATGGCTGACCTGGCTGGCATGAAGAAAGCTGCAGTTAGGAAAATGCATTTTTTAGATCATCATGTAATACACATTCTTATACAAGGAAGATTAAGACATTACTTTCTTGCTAATTTCTAAATTATATGGATAAAATTCAGTCTTTTGTGCAACCTGTTGGATGTATATCATCTTTGGGACTGTGGATTCTCAAGGTACCAGAGGTAGCTAAAGACAGGCTACTCAAACACATTTTTAAGCTTAGTTCATCCTTCCAAATAGCTGAATATAGGGTGTGAAGGTTATCATAGAAAATATTGTGTGCTTGCACAGTAGTAACAGTTGATTAATACTCTTCACTACTAATATTGCATCAAAACCAAATCCTAACAGCCATTTTAGTCACAGCCCTTTATATTACTAAAATAAGTAATAGATTTTTGAAATCTTTCATAAATACACATGTGAATATTTTCATATTTTAAATTTCTAAGTTATCTAATTTATATTGTTATTTCTGAACTATTTCTGTTGCTGTGCACTTTATATCTTATTTAATACAACATACTCTATTGGTTAACATTACACCTACATTACTCATATCAGAATACCACTCACACTGGATAGTTTTATTTGTCAAGCTTTATATATGTGTGTGTGTGTAAGCAATTCACCCTTGACTCTTATTATAGCAGTGGAGAGAAGTCAGCACTTTTAGGATGCCAGTCATCTTGATCTGTTTTCAGTGACTGCTTTAGTATGAGATGAATTACACCCAAAAAGTACTCATTTGTCCAGTTGATTTTAAGCATGCAAAAGGTGGCTGGTTTGGATGTAGATGTTCTTACTGTAAATGTTGATATTTGATTAGATGTAGCACCCCCAAGCCCCAACTGTACATATATAGATAATTTCCAACAATCAGAAGGTGTACTTGCAGTCCAGGTATATCTGCTTGTCATTCAAAGTAAAAAGAAAATAAAATACCTATAGATAAATATCACAATTAAATAAATAAGACTCCTGCTAATTATCAAATAATGTTCAATCAAATATTTTTGTCCTGTAATATAGAATGCAAGTTTTAACTATGAAATCAATGTAACGCTAGAAGTGCTTATTTCCTCCCAGTAGAGGGAGCTTAGGAATTATAGGACATCTACACTCTCCAGCTTTATGGTTAATTAGACTAATCCCAACCATAATGTTGCAAGTACTCTGGAAAAAGCCCTCTTGATACTTGATTTCAATTAAATTTTACTTCATTATTAACAAACATTTTACAAAAATAATTGTCTTGTATTATTTTCATTAATTATATACATCTTTCTTACATGAAAATACCCCATTATGTATCTATTTCACTTTTACGAGCAAGACCATTACTTAGTATAGGAAGGTCTATGTCATCTTTAGCAACTAACAGAACATTTAAGCAAGCCTCTCAAAATCTTCATTTCTGTTTGAATGCCTCTGTTAACAAGATTGCTGAAATCTTCGATGAAACAATAAACACTTTCATGTACGTGCAAAACTCCAAGTCACCAAGATGTTAGGATGATCATATTCCAGTAGATCGTATTCCAGCCTTTTTTTTTCCCCTTTGACAAGAAGTAGTTAGCGTTTGCATCATCTAGAGACTCGGACTTTGAGGACCATTGACCAGCATTAGCACTAACCATTGACCTTGCCAACACTGTAGCTAAATTTCTGAAGCCTGTCTATAGAACATCTCAGTCAGCTCTGCAGCAGATGTCAGCCTCCATCTCTGTATTGAAAATAGACTGTAAGGAAAAGAATTAATTGCACGCAACTTTGTATCTGAACTGCTCACTCAAACAGTACGTATTTTGCTCACTTAAATTATATCATTAGAAAAAAAATCCAAACCAGCAAAAACTGGACCACAAGTCGAATTTTGTTTAATATAGAACAGATTTCTTAAAGCAGTAAGCTTGGTCAGCAAGCTGTAGTGGTTAGATTTTGTGGTAAGAAAGGAAACTTTAAGGCTGAGCCCTGTTATGAAATGGGTGTTGTGGATTTATTGTGGTCGGATAGTTCTGCTGGGTAGAGGCTTGAACCTTAACAGAATAATCCTCTCTTAAATTCAGATCTATTTATAGATTAAAGTCTCATAGAAAAAAATGTCATATGACCATATTGCTTTCTTCTGACTCAGTAATACAATAGTCTGAGGTGTTATTCTAAGAATAAGTATTAAGATCAGAGACTCCCTGGGTGAAGCTGTCCCCAAGCTCCCCCTGCAGAGAAGGGTCACTGCTCACATGCTTTTGGTCATGCCATGAAGCAAGGGCGGTGGAGCATGCACCAGGCATGGACGGGGTGGGATGAGGGGAAGCAATAGCTTAACTTGTCACCCACTGCACTCATTGGCACCTTCTGCAGCCCTGTGGAACCAGGTATGGAAATTGCAGAAGTGCCCAGAGAAATGAGCTATGCTTTAGATCAGATAATAAATTTAGCAAGCCATGTGGCTTGTGTCACATGGCAGATTTCTGGATAGGAATAGAAACTTAAATCGACCCTGTGGATTAGTTCATAAAATAAAATTTTGTAATATGGGGAAAAAAAAATCTTTCTGATAACAAGACTGTACTTGGAGTGTGATTACCTGCATAGGAAAATACTGTGGTATGAGATTTGCATAGGGTTATTGGGTGGGATTGAATTCCAGTACAAGGTGAATAATGCAGCTTCTGTTCTTCTTGTAGAAATTACAGCCCGAAAGATTACTAACCCTGAGTGAACAGAACCAAAATGTATGAGACAAGATACAACCCAAGAGAAAAAATACATTTCAGGAGCATGACTTCCTGCTACAGAGGGATGAAATATTGCTATGGATATAGCTGGTATTGCACTTCCTGCCACTACAGAGAAAGTTTATACTTCAGGGATTTTTCAAAGACAAATAGCAAGAACATGTAAATAAAATATAACCTTTTTATCTCTGTACTGGATTTTTTCCTTGGTAGGTCCTGTCTTTTGCTTCAACGAAATGACAGGCCATCACGCAAGAAATTTATGTTTTCCAGAGTTTCATTTGTTCCTTCTTTCATCTCTGATATGTCATTTTAAATGGTGGAAACCTTTTTCTTTGTTATTGATCTCAAAGATTTTTTTTCTGGAAGTAGAGAGATTTTTAATAAAACATGCTAGGTGAACCTATGCACCAGTGGTCTTTTCTGAGCTCTTCCTTTGCTGTGGAAAAAGAAGACAGTGAGAAAATGAATACAGGCAAAATATCCATGTTGTAAAGGATGTAATAAATCTGACTTCTGCAAGTTCCTACAATCCTGAAATGCTTTTCTGGCAAGTGAGAACTATCAGCTTTTCCTCTACCTGTTAAAAAATTGAAGAAATCCCTCTCTGTTCTTCCCTCTCATCCTGGCTGCTGCCAGAGTAGTGGCATGGGCTCCTCACTAGTGTGGACTTGCCTGGCAGGCAGCGGTATTTGCGTGCTGCTCCCGGGAGGGACGGCTTTCTCTGCCTGCATACACAATGCTCAGTGCCTCCCAGGCAGCAGCAGAGGGGAAATGACCTGATCCAGCTCAGTTTCAGGGCTGACCAGAGGGTCCGCAGTAACATCAGCAAAAGCTGACACATCCAAGCAACCGCAGAGGCAGGGGACTTGTTTGTCTGAGCTCTTAGAAATACAGTTTTCCTCCCAGTTAATTCACATTTAGACAATTATCCTCACAACTGGAACGGGTGAAAAGTATGTTTTGAAATTAAAGCCTGACCTTTGCAGAGGTGATGACATTTGCCAACAGGAAGATGCTTTTTTCTTAAAGTATGAGTATTTTTCAAGCCCTGATTACAGTGTACTTAATATTTTCCAGAGTTTATAGGAGAGAGAGAGAAAGGAAAGGAAGGGGGGAAACAAGCACACTTTTAAACATGCACTCAAATTTGAACACTAGTGCTGCATCTATAGTTGGATTTAGGCATTAAAATTGGAGAGGGTCTCTGAAGTCATTAAGATAAATTCCCTTCTGTCACACACATTTTACTTTGCACTAGCACAGTAGCATCTTGGTTACAAATAAGCAGCAGTACATTCACATGCAGTAACTCTCCCTGTTGATCAGGGATGTATATTATACATTCTTCTCATCAGGTGTCTATTGACTAATGGAGATTCACTGTGTTGTAGAACTTTATTAAAGGTTTATTTTTCAAATAAAATTATTATTCATTAGATATACAAATTGACAGAAAAGTATGGAATGAATGAAGATATACCTGTGAAAGTACCATTTCTTCAGATGATGTAAACAGATGTAAGCCCATCAAAACCAAAGGGTCTATGCTGATATTCCCAATGTACATCTAAAATAATTTTAAAATTCTAGAAATTTAGTTAAATCCTGACCATTGCCAATTTCTTTGGTTTTCTTTCGGCTTAACCCTCAACAGTCTTTTCAATGATACGTGATATCACCTTGCATGTGGGATGAATGAGGGACAGAAAAAAATTGTCTATTTTATTGATTAGAAGCACCATACATAGACTGGACTCTTTCTCATACTTACTGTCTTACTTTTCTTCTTGTCCTCTCTGTTCATACCTTCTTGGCCAGCTGCAATAGTCCCACCTGTATCTTGACCTCGAACTTTGCTGCTAAAGGTCTCTGTGGTTACAACTGGTGGTAGACCCTGTGGTGTCCACACAGTTTTACAGAAGTAGTGAAAATAAGATGCACTTGTCAGGTGAAGTATTAAGTACTTTGTCCCAACCAGATCTATTTTAAAATCTCTCCAGTGATAAATTAATCTCCATTATTCTTATTCATCATTACATCCAGGTAAAATTGTGCAGATAAGTTTTGGCCAAAAAGTAGCAGCACTAGTGAAAAAGATTAGCTGGTATTGTCTAATTCTCATAGAATCATAGAATGGTTTGTGTTAGAAGGCACCTTAAAGATCGTCTAGTTCCAACCCCCCTGCCATGGGCAGGGACACCTTCCACTAGACCAGGCTGATCACAACTCCATCCAACCTGGCCATGAACACCTCCAGGGAGGGGGCAGCCACAGCTTCTCTGGTCAACCTGCTCCAGTGCTTCAGCACCCTCAGAGTGAAGAATTTTTCCCTTGCGTCTAATGTAAATCTACCCTATTTCAGCTTAAAGCCATTACCCCTTGTCCGATTGTTACATGTCCTATCGCTAAAAAGTCCCTCTCCATCTTTCTTGTAGGTCGTCTTCAGGTACTGAAAGGCTGCAATAAGGTCTCCCCTCAGCCTTCTCTTCTCGAGGCTGAACAACCCCAACTCTCTCAGCCTGTCTTCATAGGAGAGGTGCTCCAGCCATCTGATCAGTTTTGTGGCCCTCCTCTGGACCCACTCCAACAGGTCCATGTCTTTCTTATGTTGGGGGCCCCAGAGCTGAACACAGCACTCCAAGTGGGGTCTCAGGAGAGTAGAGCAGAGGGGAAGAATCACCTCCCTCAACCTGCTGGCCACACTGCTGTTGATGCAGCCCAGTTATATATATATGAACAAACAGCATCTAACTCTGACAATATTTGAGCTTTAGCAGTTTCCTGGATGTACTCCTTTCAGGCTTCAGCCAGAGAGAAGTAATTCATTGCTCTGGTGTTAGATTTCATCAGGTGTAGATAATGGACAGGCAGCTGTTGATCAGCCCATTTCATTACAGGTGCTTTCCGCGCACTTCCCGTTAAAGGCTGAGCTCCTGGCCCGTCCTTAGAAGCATGATACAGTTGTTTCCCTATCTGGTTTTGCTAATGCTCAGGGGTCACGTTAAGTAACTCCTCCTTTGTTCTCATAAAGCTTGTGCAGAAACTCACAGCTTCGATACTGTTTTTCCTTCTACCTAGCATATGGTTGGCAATCAAGGAAAAATGAAAAATGTTATTGATATTAATATATTTCATATGATTCCTAACGTCTGTTTGAGACAGAGTCCTGACTATCTAACCTCTAGCTATTCAAAATCCTAGCTCTTATTCAACCGTACTGCTGAAAGCCACAGTTTGATAATGTTTGTCTTAAGGTATTCCCGTCTTCTGTCCTTGCAACTGTTAGTGGGTTTGAACTCATCAGTCCAAGCCAAGTATTTTCCCTGACCCAGCTGTGCTGCTGCAGCTTCAGTGGTGGCACTGTGGTGGGTGTAAGGGATCAACAGCTAAGCTAGTATGCTGCTGAATTATATGGATGTGGAAACACAACTTCTGTTCCCAAAATAACCAATGGCAAGGAGTAGGAAGCTTTGAATGCCTCCAGAGTGGGTGCTTCCATTTTAGTTAGGCGTTAAAGTAGGTCACTTGGGCAAACAGGATCCTTCTTTGGGAACTTAAAGGCACTCCGTCTCATCCTTGATTATATGTAAGTACTGTGGGTGCTTCCGTTGGAAGGACAGCTTTCCTAGCTTCTTAAAATTTCAGTGCAGATGCATAGATCCTAATTTTGTTTCTTTCTGTTATTAAAGTTCTGTCCTCTCTGCAGACTCTCAAACTGTCTGAAAAGAATCACAGCTGAATGAAAGCAGCTACTGAGTAAAGCTGAAAGTCTGAGCAAAGCTTGTACATGGAGGGAAGCAAAGATCCATCCAATTAGCATCTTGAATTGTGAAACTGATGGAAAATCTCAGAACTCTGATTTGTTACTTTCCATCTGAAATATCAAAGAATGGTGGTGGCCACATTTCTCTGGGGCTTTCTATAATAAAGAACTTGTGCCTTCTGCTCCTGGCGACAAACGTACACGTCATAATAGTTCTTTGTTTCACTAAATAGCATCATTGCAGTTATTGACACAGGGTATTTTGCAAAATGTTAATGTTCTTGCATCCATTATCTCTCCACTTGCTGTAAGAGAATATAGCAGTAGTGTCTGCTCTATTGTTCATCTTTGTGCTCAAGACCTGCTTCTGGTTAGAGTGCAGAGACCCAACTCCATTATCCTTGATTTCATAATTTCTTGACATTTGTGTCTTGCCTTTTCATTCTAACTGATTAAGGTTCTTCTCTTCATATCCAGAATTTTGCTTTTTGAATGTCTTTCCTAACACAAAATTACTGACACATTTTTGTTTACAACATTCCCTGAAAAAAGAATCATATGAATAAAATATCCGTACGTGTTTTTCCTTGTCCTGTATGAGTTCCAGCTGGTAAAAACCACATAAATATGATGAAAGTTGAAGTAATGTGCAAATAGTCATTCTTGTACTTGATACTTAGACACTCTTGTGAAAGAAAAATATATGAATATGCATATAGGATGTAACTTACTATTTATCATCACTTTTACAGTCACAGCTCCTTATATAGAAGCGCTTCCATGTTTCCCTGTTTTGCAGTTTCTGGGTGCTAATTAAACAAATTAGGTGAATAATAAAGTAAAACATGATGAATATTCAAGTAAAACAAGTGAAAATCCTTTTTCTCATTGAGGCATGTATTAATTTTTGTATTATTTTTCCATAAGAAAATATGTAAAATCTATTACTTCAGGCAATGAAAATAGACATTCCACAATGATAGAAAAGGCATTGCAGGGGAAAAAAAAACTTTCTGTTTTGAAAGGACCTGATAAAGACTGGAGAGATTCTAGAGAATCTCTGGATTGGAGAGAGGCATTTATATTGCCTATTATTTCCCTCCTACAGTCAGTGGGATGAAGGAAAAGTGAGTTATATAAAGCTCCCAGTAATGAAGTTGTCTTGGACTGGTGAGCTAGTACATCAAAAGATAAAATGACCACAAACTCTAATGCATTCCATTCCAAACTGCTTTTATTATATTTGTAATGCAGTGCAAGAATGCTGTTAAATTAAAACAGGTTTGCTTGAGTAAATTTAATCAGTGTGCACACAGTATGTTATTGCTCATTTTCAGAACTTTCATGTCTAACTCTGTAGCTATTTAATTTTTGTTGTTAGGGGATTTTTTCCTTAAAATCTCTACTGTCAAAAATCATTTCCAGCTTTTGATGTTGCATTTATGAAGAATGGCCACTAGAGTGCTGCAGGTATCCATTGAAGCTGCAGTTGTGTACATTTACATTCAATATTTCAGTATCAGATGTATTGTTTATATATACATATAAAATACACACATTTTTTTAAAAGTAGATTTTTGTGCTAACTATATGCTTAAAATCCCTTTGGATGCCTATGTGTATAAGCAAGCTTAGATCTGAAATTTTTGTATGTATAGAGAAGAAGGGTATGACTGCTTACTAGGTAGTCTAGAACTGGATAAGGGTTTAGAGGATGGGCATTACATTACACGTTGTCTTTTAAAGGGAAACCAAGTAAACACTGTTAAATACACATTTTCTTATTCAAGAACTGATATAACTATAATGTGTGTGCTTGCATAACTTATTAGTTATCCTCAGGTCTAGTGTCCATTTCTGAATTAATACCAACAGAAGATACAGACAAAACTTGTTTCTGAAACTTGAGTGCTAGTATGAAACTCATTATAGAGATCTCACTACTTACTCAGTTTTCATCAAATCTTTCAATCAGATCCAGTCCAACAAGAAGTCACAGTTTTCTGTGCCAAAAGGGATATACTCACATTCCCTGAGGTAAGCCCTGAATCCAGTGAGAGCCACTCAACCCGACTTCGTACTGTACTTGCTCCTCCCTGCCAGTGATTAGTCCCTTTTACGGCAGCAGTTGCAAGAGTAGTAACCTGACTGGGAGAGATGATATGAGACCCTCTGCTAGAGCCTATTAAGTGTTGAGGAGAAGCCAAGTGCCATCTCATGTTTCTGTGGTTTCAAGGCTGACCTTGGCCCTGTCTAGTACAGCAAAAACCTCTCAGTCAGACTCCTTCATAGCCACAAGTCAGAGGATGGGACTGAAGTAAAAAAAAAACCTGGCAAATCAGTTTGAGATACTACAGTTTGGAGGCTGTCTGGTTTAACTGAGTCTAAAAGAGCTATAAAAATGTCACTTTAAAGCTACACAAAGATGAAGCCAAAATATTACTCAAAGGTTAGGAAAGGACAGAATGAAGTTGGGAAGTCTTGTCAGAAAGAAGCTGATACTGGGGTGAAGATGAAAACTGAGCACTTCCGACCCAGCCCTCTCTGAGGAGTCTGTCAGGACATGGCATGGGAAGGGGGGAGACTGCTGGGACAAAAAGATTAAGAAATGCAATAACGGTTAAAGAATTGGACAATCTGGCATTGCAAAGCACTGCTACAAGAGAAAGCTCAAAAAAAATCCTTATAAGACCCTGAAAGATGAGGAGGTCTGAGGTCACTGTAACTATGACGACAAGCAAAATGGACAGAGCAAAAAAAAACAGGCAAAGAAAACCGAAACCAGAATGATTTGACACATACACATGCTCTTTCTGATCACTCAGGGGAAAAGGAGAGTGGAAGGAAGGAGAAAAAGCACTCAGTGATAAGCAGAGAACAACAGGGTTTCCTTTGCCTTCCTTCTTTGGCTTGTATTAAATTCCTTTCCATTTCACATCCTCTGTCCTATATTGGCAGTGTCAAACTCTGCTGTAAAGTTAATGAAGGATGTGGTTTTAAAGTGTTTGATGTTTAATATATCTTTTAAATGTCATTATGTGCCAGGAATTTCTAATCATATTGCTAAGTCTTTTATCAACTTTACAATCTTTTTTTCCACTTTTATACTGATCTTGCATGGTAAACTCAAAGACCACGTATGGAAATTTCTGAAAATCCACAGAATTCAGGCTATCTCAAACACACAGATTAATAAGGATTTACCTAATCACCAGAGTGGAATTAATCCATTGAAACCTAAGAGAGCAGGTTGGCTCAGAAAATACAACCAGTATGCCAAATTCTTCTTTCATTCAGGTGCATGCCAGCTCATTGACAGATCCAATGATGGATTTCAAGTGGTTTCATATTTTTATGCAGAATATAATAATCAGTGATTGTGGTAAGGGAGGAGAAAGTGAAATAGAAATGCACTATAGTCTAAGGAGAGAGCAGGGTGGATCTACAACCCTAACGCTGGCATAGACACGGGGCACTCTTTATGGTCACATGAACACCTGTGAAATCATTTTGTCTGGGCAAAACAGCCCTGGTCTGTGGAGTTCTTTGGAGGGACGGAGCTCAAAAGGGCCCAGCACCCTTGTTGCCACACTGGCTCATGTTCTGTGCAGTGTGGCACACCAAAATGTATGATGCCAAATGTTTCTGGTTTAGGTCGGCTAGGAAAACTTCTTACCAGAGGCACTGTCAGGCTATAACAAAAGGAGAGTACTTCATAGTTTCTATGAAGCAAGGTAGCCATTGCACTACAGTGGAGTTTTTAACCTTTGAGAAGTGTACATTGGTGCCCATAGGTACTCAATGACTTAGTTTCGCAGAAGTTTTCTTCTAGGAGTTGGCAAAGTTTGATCCTCAGTAATTCATCAAAAATATTTGTCTGTTGTAAGACTTCTTAAAACAACAATATATGGCTTTGCTGAGCTACAGCTTTAATTTGATCTCTCTCAAGACAACCACTGTTCAGATAAATCAGTCAAACTTTTGCAGTGTTTGTGTTAAGCTTCTACTCAGAGGAAAGTGATCTGTTTACCTTACTGTGCTGTATCTGTTGCTAGAAGTGGGGATAACTTTGCTCTCTACTCTACCTTTTTTACAGGTAATGCAAAGTCCAGAATGTGAAGGGGTAGTGACATCAAAAACTATGACTGGGCCTGCAGAGGTCTTCTCATAGGTTATTATATGCTTGGAATCAGTGCACTAATAAGAACATTGTTTAAATTTTTATCAGATTTTTACTTCCATGACAAAGAGTGACAAGCTTTTGTCTATATCCATTAGGACTCTATGTATACCCCTTTGAATAGCATAAGCACTACATCTGTTGCATTTCAAAAAAATACCAGAAGGGATGGTTTGTTCAGAATAAAAAAAGTTATTTTTTCCTTTTAATCTAGGGCTATTTGAAAGTCAAGGCACTCTGTAAACTCCTCTGTAACTCCCCCAAGTGGCTTAAATTGTCTGACATTTTACACATAGTTGAATTTCACTCCAGGTGCAGCAGTAGGCAATTGCTGAAGGAGGTCCAAGCAAACTGCGTTGCTGTACGTAAGAGACAATTTTGTGGAGAGAGAGAAGGAACAAGAACCAAGGACCAGGAGAAGTGCGTTGAGAAATTCTTGGTGATCTGCAACTAAGTGCAGGCAACACTTCAGGGCAAAAGTTGTGTTTGTTAGCACTCATATTCAGTAGGCATCTATATGTGGATAGTTCTCAAAATTGGTTCTGTTCTAAACATCTCTCTGTATGCCAAGATTTTAATTGGCATGTTTCTTCAGCAGGATGTTTAGTCAGAGATGAGCATAGATAAAAACAGATTTTCCTCTTTCCCCCTGCTTGTCCCTGTTTTCTTCCTTTTTGTTCTCAGCAGATCTCCTGGGTCTGTACTATGGGGATCATTACTAAAAAAACCACAAACTTTCCTTAGATTTCCTAGTGTATGTTGCACTGAACAAATGTGCAAGGTTTAGCCACAAAGCAAGATCTTTAGAAATCTCAAGTTTCTCTGATTTGCCAAAAGCCCAACAAATATTTTTCATATCTATTTAGAACAGTGATGCAAAGGCTAGTGTTGCTCCTCCTTTTGACCGTATCACCTCTTACAGTGTGTTAGTTCACTCATTTTTTCTGCTTTGTAGTGTAAAACATAATAGGCTTTTTCATTTTCATGGTCTTCCATGATCTCTCCTATACTATCCATCATTTCACATTCACCGCGAAGATGTCAGTCCTGTCCCTGAGTCTCTCAACGATCTCATTTTTCAAATAATTTTCTTTCAAAATATCTTCCTTCCTCCTTCCCCAGTGTTTCAAATGAACAACCTGACAACGCCTACAATAAAACTTTGCTGATCTCCTTTAGAAGTCCCTTAAGCTTCTCTTTTTGGCATAATGCCCGCAGGATTTTCACAATGGCTAGGCACCACTACTACTATGTAATGGTCTGAAATTTCTTAGTTTCTTCAGATTTTCATTCTCTGTCTCTCTCTGTACACTATTTCATTTGTTCAGATTCATAATTCCTGATCTGTGGGGCAAGGATAATCTCTCTGGTAATTGCACTAGGCTTAGAATGATGCAGCCCTGGATGAAATGCTGATCTGTGACTAGTAAAACAAACAAACAAAAAAACAATGGTACGAAGAGTATCTTTGACGAAAGAGCTGGTTATGTTTTCTGGGAAAAAATTGTCATTTTCTGAGACCTAAAGTGACAATGAATTGTCAAGTTACAATCGGTTACACTTAGAGTGGAAAATGTGGCATCATGTCCCAAATTCATTTAGTTTAGCTTGTATGAGTGCACACAACCATTGATCAGCTGTTCCACAATGCCCAATACTATTAGGCAAATGTAAAGCCTCCAAGAGCTGTATTTAAAAATTGTTATATTACTAGATTTCAGAGTTGTGTTGTCTAGAAATTGCACCAGAGGTACAACAGTTCATTACTACAATAACATCAATTTTAATGGGTTTTTTTAGAAGCTCCAGAGAAAACAAGGGCACTATAATGCAGTCTATTAAATCTCTATTTGTGATACAATAATCTCAGAGAAGACCTGTTGGGTCTGTTAATGACTGCATAGTATAGGAAAGACTTCAGTTCTCAGTAGTAATTGCTGGATCAGAATATGTTATTTTTCTGAGAAGCAGAAACAAAATGACGTGTATTCTATTTTTGTTTCACAGGTGCCCACACATAGTAGGAAATATGAATTTTATAAGATCAAAAATATGTTAATAAGATATCTAATTGCTAATCAGGACAACCTGAACAAAAACTAAGGAAAGAAAGTAAAGGAAACACTAAATGGGAAGTCAGCTCAAAGAATTCAGCAACTATTGAATATTTGCATATATTAATTAAAGTGACAAGAAAAGGTAATCTTTTTCAAAGTATTTTGTTCAAAAAAGGAAAAAAAACCAGATTAAAACATATTTGTATCACAAATCCAGTAAAAAAAAAAAGTAAAATCACGTCTTATAAATAAAAGTAGTATTTCTATCTGAATCTGAAAATTATTTTGCAACCCCTCCAACCTAATCTTGCAACCAACACTATGAAAATGACTTATTATTATGTTCTACATTGTGGAACATATTACTGATGAGGATTTAGTTTTAGTCTTATGCCATTAAAAACAGAGCCAACTTTTTACAGAAGAGGTGTTTGATCCTGTAAATACTTTCTTCATGCGCGGCCCACTGAACTCCAGCAAGATCATCAGGACCAGACTAAAATACATTTCGTTTTAAACCGTAGACAAACGTAATAAAAACAAAAGCCTCATTAAAAGATAGGTAAGCCACAAACTTTGTTTTGAGGTGATAGTACTTAACACAGAAATAAAGTTGAATTTGTCCTCCCAATAGAGGCCTAATTTTAGCAGCTCGTACTCTTAAAACTTTGTTAAAATCCCTCTTGCTAATGCCTCATAATAATCTAGAGTTGTGTTTTCTTGTGGATCTTGGTAAAGAACAATGAAGGAATTTATTTCACAGTCATAATGTTGAATTTAAATAAAATCTGGGTTTGAATATATAATTGTAACCTAGCCAATGAAATGTTTGTTGTCTCAGTCATAAATTTCATATTTGGGATTTACAGTGATGAGACTGAACAGGAGTTTCTTGATTAAATGCAAATCAGTCTCGGTTCTTCTTGTAGTCATTGTGTCTTTCATCATATGTCTAAACTGCATGGAAGGAGTTACTTCAGCAGGGTGCATGATGTACAGACCTGTGCTGCCCTTAGACTGGTGATCCTGAGTACTGGTAGGTGTCTGTCTCAGACACCACATAGGTAAGACCCACCAGAGAAACTGCATCTAGAGCCGTGGTTCCTACAACCCTGCCATATGCCAGATCTGGGACAAGGGGGAATGTGCATTGCTCTTTCCTTCTGCAGGATGCTTCCGGGCTTCGTATTCACAGATACCAAGCTGAAATGTGTGTGGTTGCTGGCTGAGCTGGCAAACAATATGGAGCTGTGCTGAGACTTGGAATGGCGCTCTCACCTTTTATGTGTAGACAGTCTTAATTATTCTATTATCTCATGCTATTGTGTCAGTATAATGGAGGAAAAAGTCAGGCTCCAAGTCAATCCATTAGAATGAACAACTATTTTAATTTTAAAAACCAGTGCAATAGCACTTGAGTAAATATGATATATTCATAATTACTTTCCAAAATAATGATAACAGCTACAAAAAGCTAAGAAACTGCTTACATATAAGCCCCAGTTTGGGCAAGACTTCTTGGAAAAGAGAAGAGCCAGGACTTAGTTCAGCATAGCATTTAATCACGTGTAACATTTAATGTTAACTTTATGCATAAATGCTTTGTGGTTTTGGGATCTAAATGGGAAAAAGAGCAACAAATGAAGAGCTGAAATATTTTGCTTTGACATTTCTCTTTTCTATTTGGAAATATGTTAAGCAGCCCTTCGTTCTGGAGTAGACCATTTTTGACAAAGTCTGTCAAACTAAGCAAACAGAAACAAGAGGTTTCAGCGTTCGTGTGGGTGTGACTGCACTGCATGCTTTATTTGAAGGTAATCACTGAGTCATCCTCACAGAGGATTTGACTGTTCACAAAGTAATTCTCAGTCTTTTCTTTTTATTCTGGACATCTGAGGGCTTCTCTAGTGTCACCAGACGATTCCTTTTCATCAGCTTGTTGGGAGATGAGAAGACCTGTGTGCTGTCCTGAGCCCACACCACGGCAGGGGTCATTATGGCTCTCAGCCTTGTAATTCCATTGCCATGCACTTCACTAATGTGCAAATGCAGTGAAGGGTGGCCAAATATGCTCAGAGAAAATACCAGTGAGGAGATAAAAACAAGTCTGAATTAGCTGCCAGCCCCAGAGAAATTGTTCTCCTGTGTTTATTAGCTGGAAAATATTTAGATGCTTGAAAGGCCATTACTGGCTTGGGAATAATTAATTAACCTAATTTCATGGTGCTGCCTTCCTGAATTTTTGTCAAAATAAATATTAATTTATGAAGATCTAAATGCCTAAAAATGCCTATTCTGTTTCATATCTTAGACTTTACCTTTAGCTCAGGTCTAAGCTTGAATGCTGTCAAACACCTTCATTATAGGCAATAACAAGCAATGGAGAAATTTTTCCTGAAATGTACGTGCCTGTGCCTCTTGCACCCTGACTGCAGTACTGTTTCCCTTCAGTTTAT
This sequence comes from Phalacrocorax aristotelis, assembly GCF_949628215.1. Classification (NCBI taxonomy): domain Eukaryota; kingdom Metazoa; phylum Chordata; class Aves; order Suliformes; family Phalacrocoracidae; genus Phalacrocorax; species Phalacrocorax aristotelis. The sequence goes on along the minus strand of NC_134278.1, from coordinate 29,141,859 downwards.
GACAAGAATCTGAATCTGTACTTGATCACTCAAATCTACGGTAGTTCTACTGATGTTTCTCAAATACATAAAATTAAATATATATACAAATCTCTCCGTGTTTAAAATCCTAATTACAAATGAGATCAATAGAACAAAAGAAAGAAGAGAGTGAGGAACAGGAAGAAGCTTTAGTCTGAAACTGAATATTAAAACTGTTGAATAACTGACTACCAAACCAAGGAAGAGTACTGTTATAGACATCTTTTCTGACTATTTATAATATAATGCATTGCAGAGGTCCCAATCAAATTATCAGCCCCATTCTAACAGGTGATTTTAAGACATACAGAAGGAGCAGTTCTTATCCCTAGCAGTGCAAGTAGAGGAGAGAGATGAGAGGAAAAAGATTATTATTAACTTTATTTAAAAGCTGAAGAACAAAGGCACAGCCAATACCTGTAACTTGCCTGGATAGAGACAGGACAATTTTTAACAGAACACTGATACTGATTTCCAGTTAGTGCATAGATATTCTCCTTTTGATTTGTTCCTGGTGACCTCAAGTTATAAATTTAGCAATGTGTCCTGGCTTGGGGAGCTCAGTGTGTAAAAGAAACAAAACACCCAGAAAATTAAACCCACCTGAAGACCTGCCTGTGTCTGGGTTCTGTTGGTGGTTGCCTCTAATCACTACAGATTTTAACTGGTTATTTGCTGGATAGAAAGCATCAAGTAGAAGTGGGTCTTCAGCCATGATCTGAGTAGAAAAAGACATCAAGAGAGTTGACGATTTGTACCATATTTGCTTATATACGTAGGACAACTCTTAGAAAGAAGCGTATGCAATGAATCACAAGATTTTGTAGCCCTGACCAGAGTAACAGAACATCCACCAGCAAAATCCTGGAGGTGATAAAACATTGATTTGCAGAGCAAAAGAGCAAAGCTTTTTTGAAACCAAATTATTAGATATTAAACAATAAATCTTCTGTCTAAAAAATTCACAGTAGGTATCTTTGCTTTGCTCACACGTATGACCTCTGGTGATACCTATCACTGGCAATGATTCTGATTTAGAATATGAATGTAAGTTGCTATCATTGCACATCAGGTTTTTGTAACAGTGATTTTTTTCCACCCTTTCAAGTTCTTAGAAGTTCCATGTGGTTTCCCTTGAATTTTCTCTCTTCCTGGTGAGCACTGCTGTTCTGCGTCGTCTGGACTCAAAGGTCTTGAATAGTACCTTACAGTTCTAATTCCTGCAGCCGAAAAGATCATAGAATGAATCATGAATGTTGTTCAAAGAGCTGAACTCAGAAGTGTACCGTGTTTTTCAAGAAGCACAGCAAGGTATGAAGCCAATCTTTAACACAATAAATCGATATAAAAAAAATGAGGAAATAGCACCTTCTTACAATTTAATCCAGAGTATTGAAAGTGCTGGATTGTGACAATGTTAGGACTGATCCATTGAACTCAAGCTTGTTTGTATTTTCATGGTTTTGAAAAAAAAAAATAGCAACAGGGTTCTATGACACCACTGAATTTAGTAAATTTAGTAGTATTGACTGTGAAAGCTAACGCTAGGTACCCAGTGAACATTTTTTCTGTAATAGTTATTTTAGTTATTGGCTTTCTGATAGCTGTAACTGCAGTACCATTCTGACATGACCCTTCCCCATCTTTACAATTTAACGTTATAATGTAGAGTTAAAATGCTCTCATAACATTGACTGTCAGGAAACTTGCCTATGGAAAAGTCTTAAGAAGAGGCATGGAAATGTAATGGTGGTGATTGTAAATTATGTTGGTCTGATGACTCTGCTATGAATCTAGTAGACTATAAAGATAGCTTAAAGCTATATTAACTCCGTCAATCATTTCTGTGCCAAAGAAAAGGACGTCAGATTTGAGAAGAACCCTTCATAGACATAGTTTGTGATAATGTCAGAAAAATTGGAAATTATATGTTAGAGTTTTTCACCAGTGATAGTGAGCTTCTAGTACTTTCAATATCTTACACAGTTTTATTTTCTGAAATGCTCACTCAGTGTGTTGACTTCAGTGGTGACTATGAGCAGCCATTATCTTTGATCTCCATCGGTCTTGACAACTACCATTGAAAATGTTCGTTTAAGTTGACATAGATGCATAGCATCTACATAAACAACATCTTTTTAAAATGTTTTAAGCATTCAAAAGTAAGTCACCTTTGCAGGAGCTGCTAAATCTGTTGTTTTTTTGTTTGTTTTGGGTTTTTTGCTAAACACAACATTTTGATTTGCTATAGTGCTTTCCTCAGACTTCTGGTAAAAAAATAAAGGTCCAATGGAGACTTCTGTATTTTAAGAATAGCTGGCTCATTTCTGTTCCATAGCCTACAACTGCAGGATTAAAAGATTCCTGGAAACTACTAGGAAAGCAGTAGAAAGGGTAGAAAAGTCCCATTAGGAGGAATGAAGAGCTGTCTACTTCAAGTATTCAACAACTCAGGCACTAGGTAAGACTTGTCCATTATTGTAGACACTGGAGTAGTTTATCTGCATGGCACAGTGCAGTGTTGGCAGCCAGCAAAGGTAACCTGGGGAACAGGGAAGAGCTGAACTCTGCTGAAAAGATGCTTTAACCTAGGTTACAAAACCCTACTGAGAAGCACAGTGTATTAATGTAGGTGAAGCATCTACAACCCATGCTAACACGCTCCATGCTAGAACAGTTATCCTCACTGGGCAATGTCTTGTGTCTTGTGCTGTGTAGTTGCAAAGAAAGTGATCTGCGTGCCAACTGAAAATTAGAGAAGGAAAACAGCCAGGTTTCCTAGGCACTGAGCTGATGGCCTGACATCTGCACCATCTTTCATTTTCCTTGCAGAACAACAGGCAGAGAACAGGTGGAAAAGTGGAACATATCTTTCAGCACATGTGCCATCTCTTGCTTTCATTTCACAGTTCAGTCTGGTTTTGAGATGCTTTTTGGGGTTATGTGTGAATCTTAAGCTACTGTTCCAGATAACATTTTACTTACACTTCCTGGTCTTACCTAGGCTGTACCACACCCAAGTATCTCAGAGTTTACCATTGTATTTCGCCTTCCATATAATCATGACTGTTCTTGAAATGAATGCATGACATTATCTCCTGTTGCTATTGAGCACAGAGGAATAAAAACATGAAGTAGTCTAATGGAACAGCCTTTGAGCACTACAAATTTATCTCATTGGTACATTCAAACCTATATTTTGTTTGTAGCTCAAACCTTTGAAACCCTGGTACAATACACTGTACTTCTTTACAGTAGTTTCTGTATGATGCTAGCTAATTGGTATTACCAGCAGGGCATGTAACAATTATTTATGGTTTCTGTCTGTTGATCTCAATAAAAACAGGAGCTGTTCATGCTGAGGTTTTACTGTTTGGTTGTCAAAACATAAAACAATATTATTAAAAGAGTTAAGGTTAATTATGCATCCTTTTGAACCAAGCATTTACAGCAGTCAAATTTTAGCTTCCCGATATAGTCCAAGAGTGTAATATTAAAGTAATAAATTTTCTTGTCAAGCTCTAAAGCTCCATTAGTTTTGATTTTTTAAATAACTGGCACCAGCCTAAGAAATGACTATGAGCAAAGACGTTAAAAAAAGAAAAAAGAAAAAAAAAAACAAAAACAAAAAACCACCAAATGCTCTGGAATTTAAATCTTTCCCCAAACTTTTCAAAAAGTGCATTGAAATTTTTAGATCAAGAAAAAATCATGGATGCATTCTTTTTCGTTGCATGGATTCAGAAGCATCCTAATCTGGAACAGATAGGAACTCTTTTTGCTTTTCTGGCCAAACAATTCAGAGGACACTGAATTTGGCTGTAAACATCAGCATACCAGGAAAATGCCCACAAGATACAAAGAATTCATAGGGAAAAAAATAACAAACAATACTTAATGAGACAATATTTTTAAAATAGACTGATAAATTAAAGCAGCAGTTCTTCTTTCCTTCCTTTCTTCTCTGGTTAATGATTGCTAAGGTCAGCCATAAAGATTATTTGTGGTGAAAAACTAATTGGTTCTCTGCAAATCGCAGGTGCAAAGCAGAGTTTTGTAGGATGAATGATTAGAAGACCAGGGCATTTGAGAAAAATAAGGCAAGAACCAAAATGTTGGTGTAAAGTTATTCATAAAATAATATTTTTTAGGTCTGTCTTTACTGTGTGAAAGTTTGGGATATTTATCTCCCTATTCTACTGATTTACCTAAACAATCCTTACAAAAGTCTGCTGCCTCATTTACTAGGGTTTTTTATTTGCAGATGGCTGTTCTTTATTCACGGATGTCCGAAGGGCTGAACCTCTTCAGGGCAGCAGCTGTTTTTCATACTGACACTTCTGATCTTTTTGTCTCTAATGTTATATCAGCAGCAGCCCACAAGCAGCATCCTGTAGACTGCAAGGAGTACAATTACTCCTACAGCTACTTATAGCTAAAGCAGATGTTTTGTTTATTTATATGTATGGATATTTCTTTTTTTTTTTTCATATTGTCTTCAGGTTGTCCAGGATAACCCTTCTACCCTTTGTCTTTCACATAATCACAAGAAAAACATCTGTTGAACACAATGTAGCTTTCATGTTTTCCATTGACTGCCACACCTATTTCCACGTTTGTGCAATTTTCATCAATGACTTACTCTGGAGGGAGGCTAAGCCTGCTTTTGCAGTCTAGGTGCTGCAAATTGATGTCATCAGCCTGTTAAATTTCTGCTAGATTCTGCACCACTGTCAGTCATTCTTTCACGGTGAATCAGAAAGGTGTTGTGAAGCAATCCATCATTCAGGTGACTAGCAGGAATGTTTTGAAGTTCCAGCTAGACTGGGACGGAACATGATTTTATGCTGAACTCCTATTTCTCAAATATTTACTAGACTTGAGGAAACATGAAATCAGAATATTGGGAAAATGTGCTGAAAATAGGCTTCCACTCCTTTCCTGTTACTGCCCTATGTAACTAAGATTAACCCAGACACTTAAGTGTGAAGGATGAAACCCTGTCAGTGGGAGTTTTGTCACTGACTGGAATTGAAAATGGAATTTGTTTGTGGTTGTGTCTCAAAATGTCAGTGTAGGAAATGAGCTTGGCATGTGCTATTTATCTTAGAGGGATTAGAACATCACCCTCTTGTTACAGATTCACCAAAAATATGTAGCAATACAGGTGTCTCTCCTGTATGTCAATTCATTGTTGCAAACTATCAGATATCTGATATATCTATTACCCTATTTATCTAAAAAACTCCCATATTTTAGTTTTGGACTTCTGTTACTAAGTGGTAGCATGAAAATTTAATTCAGTCAATTCTCATATCTATTTTTAAAAAACATTTTCAAAATCCAAAATTGTTTATATGCATTAAGTTCAGTACCAAAAATATTTTTTTTATTTATTACGAAAAAATAGAACCTCTCTTCTTTCCTTTTCTGCTCTGTTCACAACTAATGTCAGGAGTTTCATATGATGAGGTCTCCTATATTATGCAAAAACCTTGGGAGAATATGATAAGTCTTTGATTCATAAACTAGTTCCAAGCAGGCAGTTCACTCTGTGAAGCTAATCTGTGAAGGAACAGATTAATCCTAATTTTGTGACCCACCTGGGAGTATAATATGACTACTATCTATATTCCTACTTGAATTGTAGGAGTATATTCATATTGATTTTTAACAGTCAAAACCATGGTAACATATCATTGTTCACTCTTTTGTATCAAACAATTACCTTTAGAAATAATAGTTTGAAAAAACTAGAAGGATTCAGTTGAATGCATCAGAATGTAATGTTCTGTAAATGTAAATGTAATGTAAAAAGTAAGTAACCAGTGCTTAGGAGCATCATATAAATTTTCTATGTAGTAAAATTATGAAAATGTCCCTTCAGGTCCTGAGTTTTACCACTGATTACAAGAAAACATCACCTGTATTTCTTTAGCATATATTAGGCATGTTTGAAAGATTACTGTTTCAAGCATACAAATGCCAGCAAGGCAATGTATTCAGTATAAGACTCGATTCATGCAGGGATTTCAAGCTCATTTGAGGGACATCAGTAAAGCAGCTGAAGCGGATTCATTTTATGCAAAGTAAAACTATAAAGTTGAGGAGTCAGGATTAAATAAAGCAAAAGAGCAAGTGAATAAACTAATTGGGAAATAAGCACTGGCCAGAATGATAACTCTACACAAAGTAGTTTTTCCACCTTTCGGTGTTTTACTTTGGAGGATATTAAGAACTATTTTAGTGTCTTCCTTAAGCATGAAATAATATTGGTGGTATTATAGAAAGTAATATTTATAATGGTATATTTAACAATATAAATTGACAATTTAATTGACAGCATAGTCAACAAGTCTCCGGTTCATAACAATTGTTCCCATGAGTAAATCCACTGAATCATGGACGCCATTCTTTCATATACAGAACAGGATGTACACACTATAGACATCTAAATGTAGATGGATCCCAGCCAAGTAAATAGTGAATAATTATGTATTCATTGATACCTTCTATAACATTGGGATCTTTAGGTTAGGAACAATTTGTTTCATCTTCTGTAGAACCTGCCACTCATAAAGCAGACATAAAGCTAAATCCACTTTAGGACATAGTCACCACTTACACATCTGTGGTAAAATACAAAATAATATTTAAATGCCCCTAATGCCTGTATTTCTCATGAAATTTCCTCAGTCATTTAAAACTCTGTTCTGTGAATGCCAAGGGCATAAGTTTTTTCTTCCTATTTGCCTTCTAAGGCCTTTTGAGATTGAGAAACTCTGGGTCTTGGTGCTTCTAAGGAATTTGGTAGACGTGTTGCGAGTGTAATTAGGAAATGGCTTTGAGTTTTACACACAGTACAACTTACTTTTCAGTGAAAATCCATTCAGTGATGCCTAAAGTCTGGCATAATAATCTAGCCATTGAAACACTTACCTCTACTTAGAAAATGACTGAATTTAGTTCTAAACTGTTTCAATGTGAGTCTACAATTCCTGGTTTCCATTGTGTATCCCTATAGCCACACTATTTGTTGACTGCTAATTCTATGAAATGCAATTCCATGGAAGCAGTAACAGGAACCATTGGGCTGGAGGGCAATCAGCAGCCTGTCTGTCTCACCTAATCTCTTAAATTCACAGTCTGGAGACCTTCTTCTGGGATGAGAGTGTAAGATCACAGTTTTAAGATTAAGTTTGAGGACATTTTTATTTCCAGAGAGCTGCGTGATGGTTTCTCAAATTCCCTGGAAATGTGACTTCATTTCCCAGCTCAGAATTCAAATTCCATTTCTGAATCTGGATGCTTGACTGCTAGACGTTTCGATGTGAAGAATTACAGTGCTTACTGCTTCTCTGTCTGCCCCTGACCTCCTGCATGGAATACAGGAAACAGGAACATGAAATATGAATGTTGGTGTCTTTATGTGGACCACAGGAAAACCAGATGTTTCCAAATAGTGTCATCCTATGAAATTTCTTCTTCAGTGGCTAGTGTGAGAACAGAACACCAGTTTATAGTGTAATAGATGTATTACCCAGGAAATCTCTGGTCAGTCTCTCTTTCCATTACTACTTCTGTATTTTACTCTAAACTTTCTTAGAAAAAGATGTGACCTAGGGTCTTATCTCTCAGGCATGGACTTTTGTTAATTTACTTCAGCCGTACCTCCTTTCACTTTCTCTCCTGCTCCAGTAAATCTTGAATTCCTTGCTACACGTCAGCCAAATTTCAGCAACAGTGAACTTCCTTTGCAACTTTATAGTTTATAGTTTAGTTTCAAGGTACATCACTAAGAGATAGCAGACATAGGTTGAATGCTTTCAAAAGGCTAAGTTTCCTTTAGTTGTGTTAGCCACTAAATTATTACATTTCTTAAAATTGGGGTCTTGCCATAGCGTACAGAATCCATTCCTGTGAAATGTGTTAAGTAAGAAAACTTACTAAGTAGAGCAGATCTGTTTTCTGAATCTTAAATGGGTTTAGGTGCTGAGATGTGCAGAAGCAGAACTCACAGCTGTCTTTCAATTCAAACTTTATATTCAAAACCTGAGATGCGTATGAAATTAAAGCGGCAGGCATTCTGTGTTTATGAAAAGACTTCAATTTAAATGCCTCTTAAAGTAATTTTCTTGGATTTAATTCATAAAGATTAACCTTGAAGATTATTAAGTTGGACTGGGATCTTTAAACTGTAAGGTAGTAAAGGTAAGTCATATCAAGCACATCTGAAGACCTTAAAATAAATAATGTGTTAGCAGTTATGCTAAACAGAAATCACATTTTCTTTCTATTGATTTTTCAATTTAATTACAAAAAAGTATACTAAGAAAAATAGGCTAAGAAAAAAATTAAATAGAAAACCCCAAAGTTATTAAGGAATCAATTCAAATAAGAGATAAAAAGAAAAAGACTGTGAATGATGCCTGACAGAGAGCTCCCAAATGAGCATATGCATCTTGGCATGAAAAACTCACATTGTGGGAGCAATAGGACTTCCACTCCACTTGAGCTGATGAGACCTAAGTAAGTCTCAATGGGAATCCACCTTAGAATGTTCTCTGAGGCTTCCAAGAAATCATCCTTATATCTACAGTTTGGGGGTATTAAAAAACTGAAAAACACAGATTGTTGTCAGTGGCACAGGTAGGTCTGAAGAGATAGCTGAAAGCTACTCTTTTGCAGTTGTTTATTTATGTGCAACAAAACCAGAAATTTGTTGCAAATTACTATTTTCATCACTGCCCTTTAAAGCATCTTACCATGATTGTCAGATGTGAATGGGAGCTGGGTACGTGTGTATGAACATCTCATACTTTTAAAGCCTGTGTTTCTCAAAACATGCAACAGATGTATGTAAACATTTGTATTTGCTTTAATTCTACAAGATGCCACTGAAACTCACTCTCGCACCACGCAACTGAAGTAGTCCTATTACTATATTAGGAAATACCCACAAAGTTTGCAAGTACTGCTGAAATTTGACGTACAATATGTCAAATGTTTTATTTTACAGAATGACACAGCCACTAGGAAACATGTGCTTGGAGATTGCAGAGAAATTTAATTTTACATTTCCAGAGAGCTACTCATTTCCAGTATTTTTCCTGTGAATCCAACAAAACATACCTAGTACAGAGAATGACCTTTAATAAATAGCTTCTAAACCTTTACAAATATCATAACTGAATTTCAGAATCAGGAAATCCAATTTTTCCACATAATAAAGCCTTTGATGGCTGTATCTGAATGCTTTGAAGCTTTTGAAGATGTTAAAATTTGGGAGATAAAATTTCTTTTTCCATATAAGCCATTTTCTTTCTGTGTGGCTGCACTGTCTCTTCTTCTTACAATAAATCTGTCTTACTAACGGCTGATAGTACTTCATTAATTTGTCATTAGATGTCAGTTCAACAGTGACCAGTTTCTAGCTCAACCACCACAGGTTTGTCATGATGCTTGAACTCCTTTTATCCCTTCGCTTTCAGACACAGAAAACCCTCATTTCCACCCATATTCTCTGTTGACTTGATGTTTTCAGGAAATGTGTTGGTGCATCCCTAAGGATCAACAGGATGTTCTGCATTGGGGAAGATTAAAATGCAAATTATTTATTCCCTTGCTTAGGATCACAGAAATGTCTTGGCCACTCAAACTAAAAGGGAAGTAAACGGCAAAGTATAGCACTAGCAATCTTCCAAGTAATTTGTTCCCCCCTCCCCATTTTGTTCTAGCATCTCTTGCAAAACAAGACTCTATATTATCATAACTTGGAATTAGAATTCTGTAAATAATAAATGAATAAAAGGCTATTCTCTTCCTTAGAAACCTCTTGAGTGCAAATGTGTAACACACAAACAGAAGCACTTAATTCTCACTAAAAAAAAAAAGTGGTCATACTGATCCCTTCTGATCCTAAAGTTCATTAATCAATCTTTAATTTTCAAGTAGAGTACAGTACATTGTGGGTTTTACCCTTTTCTGCTGAGACAATGTTGCTCAGTATTTTCCCTCATAAGACCTTTTCTTTCACACCGGTAATCGGTGAATCAAGAGTTAGATATTTAATCTAGTGCTACCACATGAGGTAACAAATTCTAATGATACTTTTTTAAAAGCATTTATACAGGTTCTCTTTATAAATTATAACCTTTGCTAAACTGTAGTGGTAACATAGTAATAATTATTATGTTCTTAATTATAATACCTCCCATGTGTTTTCATGTTACGTCACTCGAGCTTTGCATATCTGTTGATAAGAAGAGATCTTTAACACATATTAGGAATCAAAATATATATTAATTGTTTAAGTGTACCATTAACAAATAGTTCATTATCTTCCCTTGACTAAATGGTGTTATGCAGGCCCCTAAGATCTCCTTACAATTGGAAAACTGTGTAACGAGGTAATTCATCTGACCTATCTTACAGATGCACCTTTGTATAAGATGCTTCAGATACTGTTGATCCAGTCATCTACTGAATGTCCATGGCATAAAATGCAAATCCGTAATTCACTAGATACAGCACAGATCACATTGTGACGATCATCTCCATATTCCTTGTTGAAATAGAAAGACTGCCTGGCAGAAGCTTGCTAAAGTCAGCGTCATGTCATTTAGCCTAGAAGAGTTCACCAACTCATACATTGGTATCTGCTGACTTTTAGAGACGTGCAGATGATGAGTGTGTATTCCTGCAACTTTCTAAAAGAGCTAATGAAAGCTTCCATGCACACAGAAAACCCAGTAGTAACAGTGCTCCCTTTTCATCAGATTTTAGCCTTCAGCTTTTTCTTGGTTATGATAGAAATGACAATGTTACATTCCAAAAAGGCACACAAACTAGCCAGTATTAGAGCTATGTCAGTGTGGTTCTGCATTATTACCATTTCCTTAGCACTGTTCTGGGACACACACTCCAACAAGGGTTGTGGTTTGTAAAAATGAGTTGTTCCAATGGACAGCACTGAAATGAGCTTGGCAAATACCATCACAAACACTTGTGGTATACTTAACTGCCTCTTCTGAGTCAGCAAAAATAGCAAAATAATTATTCTGAAGTAAAGGATTTTTTTTTTCCCTTTCTAAATCCAAGAAAGGACTTGTGCATGACTTTTTAAAGCCTGACTATGTGGTTGGAATGACATTTAGAGGAACATCTTCATTTCAGCAGCCATCTTGGAAAAGCTACTAATCTGGAAAGATTAATGCTTGATTAAACTATGAAAATAAATTTGTATGATCCAAATTTAACAGATTTAGATAATATTGTCTCCAACTGATGAACTGATAGAGTTCTTCTGGAATCAGTCAGTTATCAACCAACTGATAAGGGCTTTTTTGGCCCTTCTTAAATATATTTCCCCAGAGGCACCACCACCGTGGCTGCAGGGCTCAGCCGTGCCCTGGGGTGGGTGGGTTGGAGCTGGCTGGAACCGGCCATGCCCGGCATGGGGCAGCCCCGGCCGCTCCTCACAGATGGTGCCCTGCACCCCCCTGCTAGCAAAACCTGGACACCTACAACCAGTACAGTTCTTTTTTTCAATTTCAAATTAAAGTCTTAGTAATGAAAATTTTGTGTCCATTAGTTCTGGTACTGTTCTCCGCAAACAAGGTTGATAAGTTATGCTTTCCCTCTTGTTTCCTGGACTTAGAAAATTCCACTCACTTTGTTTTCCCCAGAAATGATGTTTTATAAATCACAGTGCTCTCTAGATTCTTCAGTTAATCCATGTTTTTCTCAATGTACAGTACACCATAGTACAGTCCACCCGAGGCCTAAACTGAGCAAGCAACTGTTATGGACTACAGTACAGGCATTTTTAGCAGCTAGTCAGCTTCCCACCCTCCTGCTTACCTCCTGATTACCCCTTCTGGGAAACCATGGCATCAACTTCAGCTCAGGGTACAATTCAACTCCCAAAACTGTTCTGAAGAAAACAAAATTGTTTCCTCAGCTTTTATCTGTGCAATTGATTATTCCTGTATAATTAAGATGCTTGGCTGACTCTCATACTTGGGACTCTAAAAAGGGAAGAAAGCATTGAGGCTGACGTGTCTGTTCTCAAAACTTCAGAATTACCTCCACAAGTGTCGTGGTTTAGCCGGCAGCTCAGCCCCACACAGCCGCTCGCTCCCTCCCCCACCGGTCGATGGGGGAGAGAATCAGAAGGGTAACGCTCGTGGGTTGGGATAAGAACAGTTTAATAATGAAAATTAAAAGAAACAACACCAGAAATGCCATGTAAAGGAGAACAACGAGAGGCACAAAGCCCCGGGGGAAGGGGGAACAAACTGCTGAAACAAACCACACACACCACAGCCACCCGCCGACCCGACGCCGCGCCGCTCCCGAGCCGCAACCACCCCCCCTTCATATACTGGTCATGGTGTCACGTGGTACGGAATGAACCTGCCATTGGCCAGTCGGGGTCAGCCGCCCCCGCCATGGCCCCGCCCCTCACACCCCCCCCTCCCCCCCGCCACGCGGCAGAGCGCGGGAAGCTGGAAAGGCAGCCGCCCCGCCACGGTGAGGAGAATTAACCCCCAATCAGCCAAAACCAGCACAACAAGTCAGCATGTTAAGAGGCTGAACACTGCTTGATTTAATTGCAGCAAGCCTAAAATGAAAAATATCCACTGTTTAAAACAAAAAAATTCTTGGAGACATTTATATTTTCTGAATTTCAATACATGCTATGAAACAATTCAGTTTTGGTATTTGTGTGAAGGAAAGGTTTTCTGAAGAAAAGCACATATTTAGAAGCAAATGACTCAACAATTTAAGATAATAATAAAATAAGTACCTTCAATGTTTTGAGTAAAATTATAGTGATAGAAAAACTAACAGCACGTTGAAATAGTTTGTCAAAAACATGTATAACATTACCTAACTCAACAAAGAAATGTACTTGATTAACCCCATGAAGGAAAACATTGTGATATGTGTCCTGTTACTCACGGAAGACATTTGTCTTGTGTGCCTAGACAGACTGTCACCATGTTCTCATCCATCTTGGTTACTTAAAGGGTACAACAGAACTATTGATTTGTATTCATTCTTATACAAATCGTGAAGAGATTTCAGCACTGATAGACAGTTCTGTTGTATTCCTGTGCATAATAATTGCTAAGGGAGGTAAAATTATTTATCAGGCAGCTGCAGTATATTTTACTGTGTCTGTTGTTCACTATGCAGTCAGATAAGAAAATATTGTTATGGCATACTGATTCCCTAATGCGATTATTCCATTTTGTACACATTTGTGATTAGCGTTCACCTTATTCAAAAGTAACATGCATGGAGAAACTTCTAACACTATATATATGTTATTCCTAGTTTAGCTCAACTGATTGAGATTTTTTTACACTGTACCTTAAGCTAATAAAACCAATTTATTTGTCTCTAAAGCACAGGTTTAAGCAACTTGGAAAACAGAAGAGTCAGGCTGTGTGGTCAACTACTCATTTTAAATTTGTAAATTTAAAAATACTTTTCAACAGTTAAATACATCTGCATTTTTCCCTGTTGTGTTCAGTCTAAATGCATACTCAAACCACCGTAAGTGAACAGTTTATAAATTCTAACAGCTCACATTAAGCCAGTATCACATCTTTAAAGTTCAGGCTCAATGACCTGGCGTGTGCAGCAGGTACATATTTTCTCAAATGAAAACTTAACAGAAACTAATTAATGCTGATTAACAATACCCTTCATTACTTGCCTTACAGCAAAGAAGAATCATGTCCTTGAACATTTTTAGCACCACTTTTAACAATTGCACAGCAGTTTCAAAGACAGAGCCTACCTCTTCTGCCTCGAATAGGCAAAAGAAACATGACATACAATGTTGCTTGAACATAACACAAATTCTTAATCTTAAAGTTGCCCAATTTTAACTTCATTAACACTTGAAAACACTAAATGTTTGATGGGTTGCATTTATATGAAGGGAATAAGAGGTCATAGTTTAAATAGAGGGAGATAAATGTTTCACAGACTGGAGAGCTACATCCCTTCCAGTAAATCGAAGGAGCTTAAGCCAGTCTTTTGCACTGAGGGCAGCTGGCATCGAGCAGCCTGTGATCACACTACTAAACATGTACACTCCTGATGCTGATCTCACACTAACTAGCAGTTAGGATTAGCCTCTGAACCCTGCAGACGGCTGATCCCTGCCTGGCTGCGGAAGGTCTTGCTGTTCTCCCCAAACCATTTGCACGGTCTAACAGGGCAAAGAGCCACCCAGCAGCGCAGTATGCCGGTAACATATAGATTTGCAAATACAATGTTTACTTTGTCATAAAACAGTTGTGATATTAACAGGCGTTTTAAGCAGATGGAGATGATATTCAGGGTATGTAAGCAGTGACTCAGGACATTTATACTGATCAGTCTCTGCCAAAACAAACAAATGAGAGCGTTTTCACTGCACTTTCAGATCAATATGTATTTCATTTCTGGAAACTGTTGGCCTACATCTCAGCAGAAGTTATCTGTAGGCATCTGTAATCCCAGCAAGGAATGCATAAGAATTTTCAGGAATAAATCCTATAGCTGTGAATTGCTGCTTCTTCTGTAGCTGTACTCTAGCATCCCTGAGGGCACCACCAGCCCTGACTGTCACGGCCTGTCCCTGCTGCCAGGCCTCCCCTCACCCTGCCCACATCAAAGGATCCCATGTCAACCCCCGCTGGGGCCATCGGCCCCCGCCCCAGCCACGACACAGCAGGGCGGGTCTCCAGCTCCCCACATACTTCCCTGCCCAGCCCCAAGCCAGGCCTACCACGGGCCCACATCCCAGCCCAGCCTTGGCCTGTGCCAGGGAAGGTGCCTGATGCCTGGGGCTGGGGCTGCCCCAGTGCCCCCCAGCTGGGTGGTGGTATGGGACCTGGCTGCCAGGCCCTGCTCTGATGGACCCTGGGGGCAACCCCACTGCTACCAGCATCCAGCCTGGGGAGCCAGCAGCCCCTGCTCCTGTACATATAAGATCTGCTGCAGAAACACACTAATCCCGTCTTTTTATGGCATTTCAGAACATTCCAAAATATTAGATCCACCTCCAAAATCCTTTGCCCTGTCTTGAAGACACAAGATCTGAGAGGAACAATGTACTTCCCACATGCAGAAAATCATCTATAATGCCAAAGAGATAAAATAACTATTCAGACATCAGATGAGGCATTACTGAAGAGGGGAATTTTTCCTTAAATAACCTGAGCAAACAAGGTATGTGTGTATGAGTATATATACATATATGTATGTACACACACTGCGTTTATATGCACAGTAAGGTATGTATCTCCTGCAGCATAATTGTTGACTTGTAATACTGATGGACTTTTAAAGAAAATTTGTTAAACAACAATGAAGTAAAGACTAATAAGAAACCAGTATATTCAATATAAGCCACAGCTGTAACAAGTAAGGACAGTATTTTGTTAGAACTTATGTTTCACGCCAATATTAATAATTTTTTTTAAAGTGCATAACACATATTAAAATGGAAGTGTCTGGTCTGTTCCTCACAGACTACAGTCCTCTGCAGTTTTTGGTATCCTCAGCATGCATTGAGCATCACAGCCAGTAAGAGGTGCGTTGGTTTACTGCTTTGTGAGGGATTCTCAGCAATTTGCCTTTTAGGTGAGAGTTCTTGAGTTTCTTGGCTGAGGTTTTCATCAAAACAATGACTCATCATAACACAGAATGAGAAGAAAATGGTTCATTTTTAAATGCATGGAATCAATCATTGGTGGGTAATACGCTGCAGTACTGTTTTCACGCTTAACAATGAAAGTCAAGCAAAGCAGATTTTATAAATGTCTTGCAATTTATAGTATTCAGACCTACATGAGGCTTCTTTTATGTATACAGGAGTGTAATTGATGTTGCAGTTCTGCATGTCAAATATGTATAAATGTCAGCAAAGACTTCTTTGCATGTATTATTAGCAGAATCAAAACTATGTCTTTTTAAGTCCTCAGGTATACATTTCCTGATTTGCCACATATGCTTTTAAAACCTTTGTATTCCTTATAACTGAATACATATATTTCATAGTTACAGGATGCAATGCAGTTTTATCTTTCACAAGTACAGTTTTCAGTGGCTCAGCATCACCACATTGGCTGTTCATGTGACAAGTGTTGCCGAGACATGCTAACAAGGTATGTCTAAGTGTTTAACAGTTAATATACCTTATTTGTCCCTGTGTCAGTACACGCATACTTGGGACAAGAAACTGAACTACTCCAACTACTTAGCATTCCAACATTCACATTTGAATTATAATGTGACTAAGCATGCACTGTCTTGACACTGAAGGGGATTTGCTCTTCTTTTCATCCCAGTCTTCCCTGATGCTTACAATGAATTCAAGCTGTTTCCCCCAAGGGCAGTTTTAACATGATCATTTTTAGACACACTGTTCTTCCTGTCATGCCCACAGCCTAGCCAGTCCTTTCATTCTAACAGAGCCCCATGCGTTCATTTGCATGTAAGAGGATATTAAATTACTCTACAATTCAAATATTGCAGAATAGGAGACAAGAGACATAAGTCATGTTAAATATAGGAGGCAGTTGTAACACATATAGTGTGCATGTCCATCACTTTTTTTGTTATTCCAATCAAAAAGAAAAAAGTCCTCCTCTTTTGTTATCTTCTAATTTAATAAATCATACCACTTTTTTCTATTTTTGTTTTCTTAATTTAATTCTCTTTCTGAAGAAGTGACTTTAATAAAACATAGTGCAGCACAGCATGATATCATCTTCTCAATATAGTTTTAGATGGACCCTGTTTGTAACATTTCAGATTTGCCCATCAGTTGGTATAAACTGATCAGCTTGAATTAGGAAGATTTATACCAGCTGTTTTCCTCAATTTTTCCATACATTACATGGATAAATAGTACAACTTAGAGACAAAAAGCATAATGTTGATACCAGCCCATTAAAAGTAAAATAAAAATTAATAATTCACATTATTAACATAAACAGTGGATCTCTATCACTAGATATCCTAAACCAAAACTGGATGATCTTCTGAAATTTGTGCTGTAGCGATCCACAATTATTGGACTCTGTAAAGGAACACATGAGTAAAAATATTAAACTATTTTTCCTTGGGAATCAGACTATCTCTTCAAATGTTCCATCTGATCTTCAGAATAGTCTATGAAAACTGGTTCATAAAAACCACTTGTTCTTTGTTTACAAGTTTTTTGAAAAAGGAAATGAATGATATTTCAGTTTGCAGTAACCATTTTATGCAGTTTCTCCTTACAAAAAAGGGGGAAGGTAAATAGTGGAAATAATTTAGATCTCTGTCTTAGTTCCTCTCTAAAATACAAATCAGTAAAAACTTACAATACCAGTCCCACTGCTCCACAGGTGTCACAATCCACTGTTGGGTTGCACAATTTGGCAGAAGTTGAGCCCCCTTGCTTTCTAACCAACCTCAGATAATCCTGGGTGGCTAGGGGCGGCTGGGCTGAACTTCTGAGTGATGTTCAATTGGATGTGCTATCGTGGCCAGGTTTGTGTTCTCGGGAACAGAATTAAGACTCAAAACGGAGTCAAGTGCCAAGTCACTTTATTTGTCTGCTAACAAGTACTCAAGAGAAAAGGAGAGAAAGAGGAAAAAAGGGAAAAAGAGAGAGAGAGTTACAATAGCTACCACCACGGTTCTGCAGCGTCCTGTCAGTCTGATGTATCTTCAGTCCGGGGGGGGGAGGAGGTTCCAACTGGTCTCCGCTGGTTCCGCCTTCTATAGCATCATCCCGTTGCGTAGCCCATGAGCTGGTTTGCACGGCCGCACCTCCCGCTCGGCAGTGGGGCGCAGGCGCAGTATCGTCACTAGAGGGTGCTCAACGGTTCCAGAGGGTTCCAGGGGGTCCAAGCCCCCCTCCCATATGTTGTAAGATGACCCTGGGGCCAGGCGCATGTGCAGAGGACTGGGCCTATGTGCTCCGAGACAACAAGATGTAGATATATGTGTTCCTGCTGGGTAGAACTTCCTCAGTTGCCGTTGTGGTGAAGCCTTGGGAGTCAAGCCGTTCTGCCGACAATGTTGAGACAAGTTTCTAGTCCTTACAACACGTAGACTTCAGTTTGCAAAAGGTCAGCATGAAGCAAACTTCTGTACCT
This sequence comes from Phalacrocorax aristotelis, assembly GCF_949628215.1. Lineage (NCBI taxonomy): Eukaryota > Metazoa > Chordata > Aves > Suliformes > Phalacrocoracidae > Phalacrocorax > Phalacrocorax aristotelis. The sequence goes on along the minus strand of NC_134278.1, from coordinate 29,123,683 downwards.
TGCAATTAAAAGTTATAGGGGGAACAAGCTAAAATACAGAAATTATTTCAGGTCACAACATATTTGGAACAAATGTAATAAATGCAAACTGTCTGAATATTTGAAAGCACCCAAACATTGACCTCAATGGGACTGGATCAATAGCAGTCAAGGAGAGGCCACTGTTCTGTTCCCCTCTGGGCCAGATGTTTCATTTCCTGCCAAGCCTGTTACCACTAATCACTACTGCATTTGGCCTTATTATAGCTAGCTCAATGAAACACTATCAAGAAAAATAATAGCATTACAAAAAATGTAAGAAGCATTCCTATGTCCTTTCAGTGATAAGTGTGCTTTATCCATAGATATTTTACAAACTTTTGAATGAATAAATGACTACACAGGACCTCAGCAGCACATGCGAATACAGATCAGTAAGAATTAGTAACCTTGACAGATTTTGTCATGTGCGCCCATCATAATTGCCCGCTCTTTCATATGCAACATCAGTTCAGATTTGACACTTGCCACTGACCTCAATCCCTACTACTGAAGATATAGGATTAGCTGTGCTAACAAGTAGGGGGAAAAGATTGGCATGTGATATACATCAGTCACTAGAAAGAAGTTTTGGAAATGTAAGTATTGCTTTTGTAAAAGATGGCACAAACAGAAATTGTATTCTCTTCGATAAATAATACAAAATCATAAGTACAGTTTGAATTTCAGCTTGGGAAAATTCAGTGGAATGTGAAAAGAATGCTGGGAAGGTTCATTCATGTCAGTTGTCCAATATAATGAGCTGTAATTCATGCTTTCCTGCCTATTGCATTTATTTGTCTATGTCTGGATCACGTCCTTCCTAATCTTCAGGAGTAAAGAGGTGGCAGGTAGGACATTGTAGATATCCCTCCCAGAACTCTATGATCACATCCATATCTCTTTTTCTTATAACTACCTTTGCCCTGGGAAGAAAAGGCTTGAGATTTTGCTCCCAGTACATCTCACTGCAGTGGATGTTAATATGGCTGTAGGAGGGGCAGGGTTCCATGCTTAGGTGGTCTGTATCTTTGGTATGCTGCCAGTCAAAATGCAATCATAGAAACCCCAACAGGAAAGCAGCAATTTGCTGTAGTTTATTGGCCAGTCAAATCTGAAGGTAATTTCCTGGCATCAGCCACTGGTATTTTCCTGATGCCAGAACTTTTCCCCTGTCAGAGTTCCTACAAATAATGTAGGTATGCAAGCTACCCCCAAAAAAGGCTCCAGTAATGGAAAGTGTTTCTTAGTTAACCAAAACAAAAGATCCCTGTGCCTATGATAGAAAAGAGAACTTACTATTAGTTCTGTAACACTGGGCCATCTTGGAACTGGAAGACTAAACAATTTTCATTTCTTTCTGTTCCCTTTGGGATAGAACTATTATTTGTATGAAGAGTGTGTGATATTTTATATGCAAGGTTCCATATAATCACATATAAGAGCAATGAGAAATCTTTCTGTTATTTCTCCAAAAATTTGAAAATAAATTGTGTTAAAAATACAGAAATACACTAATATTTTATAAAGAACTTTTGGGTACATTAGCTACTATGTCACAGATTTTTTAAATTATTATATAAATTTTATTTTATTATTTGTTTTAACTGTTAAAAGCCCACTACTTGTTAGCTGCAAGTGGTACAGGCTAGCTGTAAATTTTGATAATATCTGAACTAGACAAAGTGGCACATCCTAAATCCTCCAGTTAATAAAGAGACATGACACAGAACCACCACTCACAGGAGGCTGATCATGCATTGTGCTTCTGCACATAGACTACTTAGGTGGGGAAAACTGGAGGCTTGGCATCCCAGAAAGAAGAGCTGGTGTTGAAAATTAAGGATTCACAAAAAGAAGTGGTCTCAGAAAGAAGAGATCTCAGAAAGGGATCCAGGAACGAAGAAGGTGAAGATATGCAAGCAGCACCACAACACAAACTGGCACAACTTTCTGCCTGAGCTTCCCAGACCAGCAGCGAACTGCCTGCTGAGATGGAAAGTGGAGACCTAGTGAACCAAAAAAGTTAGCAAATAGGTGCATGAGAAAGCCAGGTAGGGTAAAAGGTCTAATTTTGTTGGTTCTCAAGAGGACCACAGTGTTCAGAACCAATATGGGCTGTTGTTTATTTGTGTAACAATATTTTTTTTTATGATTAGTCTGCATCAGAATATAACATTAGAATAATATTATGAAGGACTGAGGAAAAGAAAGAAAAATAAATTTAGAAAATCTCTACTTTTACAGTAAAAGCCTTGATATGGGCTTTGAGGTCACTGAAGTAAAGGACACTTTATTTTGCTTGGCAAAAACCCAGGTATAAAAGACTTAAGTGAATATAGGATCAATATTGCTGGAATCTCTTAAGTTATCTCTCTCTCCAAAACGCAGAAGGAATAGTAAAAGAGAATGATAAGACAGCTGTGAATTTCAAGAGCAGGACCACAGAATAATCCTTCCTTGAGCTACTAGATCTTGTAGCATTAGTTTCTTGTTTCATGTGTTGAAATCTCTATTTGTGGCGGAAGAAGCAGAAGGTGTGCTGACATTCCCGGGTTAAGGTATACTCAGGACAAGTATGTTTGTAAAAAAGCCTTAGGCTGAATCATCAATGGTCAACCTCAGTTCTTCCTAAAGTTACCTGAATTGTAGTTTACAGTGACCTGAAAAGATCCTTCTGTGAATATGAATCACATGTGATCTGAAGAAGTTTTACTGAGTTTAGAGGTTGGGATCTATCTAACCTAAGGTAGTATCTGAAAATATGTTGCCTAAATCTGTTTTAAAAAGCTGAAGCTGAATTTACAGTTAGTGCAGATAAATAGATATCTAAGGTAAATGAGATTAATCCCCTTCTAGAGGTGCTTATTTCTCTCCATTAACTGTAAAGCAATGTAGCACCAACTAGCTACCAGTCAGGTAGCTGGCTTTGAGATCTATAGTTTCTGTTGAAATGAACCCCAGAACGTGAAAATGCAATCTACTTCTACAAAAGCTGTTTTCCGTTTTCTATGTTGTCTAATCTGCATTTTGACAGCAGAGTCTTCGGGTCTCATCGCTATACCTAGATTTTTTATACAATCCATGAGTAAGGACTTCATAAGTGGAACTAAGTCAGCTGATATGATGACTGGAAAGCAAACCAATATCAAAGGCCGTACGTTATACTTTAAATCCTATCCCTTTTTTCAATAGTTGAGCAGCTAATATATTAAATCAGTACGGGTTTTCGTTCTGTTCTTTATTTGAAGAACATGCATCTTGCACCTTGCATAGTCTGTAGACTGTAAACTCTTACAGATAAATAAGAACTTAGTTAAAAATTCCAGAACAGTGAAGTATCCTCAGTGTTGCCTGGGCCAAAGGAAAATTAGGCTCTAGTCTGGCAGTTTAGGGCATTCCCTTGAAAGAACAGACCTGGGTTGCAGTCCCTCTTTTTGTGATAGTCTCTATATTACATGTTAAGCATTTGCTCATGTAAGAGTTGGAAACTGCATTGTCTTATTCTCTGGAAGGTGCCCTAATCATGAGGCTACAGTCACACACACATGCTCTCTCTTTGGCTAGTAGATATGTAATTGCTCCAAACAGTGAAAAAGCTTCAACAGAAGGGATTTTAAGGAAGCCTCACCGTGGAAGGCAATGAAGAGACTAATATAGACTTGGTAAGTGTTTGCAAGTCTAGACTAGTGTTTTTATGACTTTCCTAAAAATCAGTGTATGTATAGGGAAGAGGAGGTGGACCCCGTATTCCAAATTGTGGAGGATAGGTAGCTTTAAGTAACATGGAAGTGACTGAGCCGTGCTGCCGTCACCTCTTACACTCTATGAAAAAGGGATACTGTTCCAGGAAAGGGGTTTTAAGACTTTGGAGACACTTCGCTGCAGCATGGGAACTAGCTGCCAAAGACCATAAGGAGACAAGGGATAAGACATAGCCATGCAATCAACTCTCACTCAGACTGCTAGTCCTTGTGGATGCCCTTCAGAGCTGCTTTATCCTCCATGTATTGCATAGGAAGCCTGTGTACCTCATGACTGGCTCCTGCCCCTAAGCAGCAACAGGGTTTGTGCGGTTCCAGGCATTTTCCTGAAACTGTGACGGTATCAGAAAGATACTGGAAGCCAAGGGATTACTTTCCAAAATTGTCTTGAAATGACTACTAATTACTGTTTTGTTTGATATCCCTTTCATAGCTGGATGCAGCTGGATGAAAATAAACCACAGAGGGAGCACGTTTTTGCTTATCATTAATTTTTACTTAGTTTTGTAGACACTTGTGAGACACTGCAGTAATCTTCTTAATTTGTCATATATTGTTAATTGATTTAGTAAATTTATTCATTTCAGGGGTCCTTTTTGTTACTTCTCACTAAACAAATAAATACATTTTATAATGAGTTGGATCATGTGATATTGTTCTAAATAATCTGGTGAACTTCTACTTTATTACAATATTGGATGTCACTGAAGTTTACTATTAAATCTTCCAGCGCCCTGAGAAGCAGGGCTCTGAGATGACTTGTTTAGGTTTTGAAAATGAGGCCAGGCCTCCTGCCACATTTCCGTGAAAAAATAATTACTACAGTTTACAAAATAAACAACCAGAAATACATAACTTTTCTCACTCTTGCTTTAATACCTACACTCCTAAACCATAACTAGATTATGGCACGTGTGAGTGCTTCACAGTTCCTGGGCCTAGCCATCTGCCCCTGTTGTGTCCCGCATCTGTATCAGGTCTAAAACAAGGTATGCACCTACTGAATGATGGTTTCCAGACCCAGGGATCTAAGGTGTATAGGCCAGATGGAAATGTAGGTACAAACCACCCTAAAGGGCTGGAATCCAGGAACATTCTATATTATGGAAGCAAATTCTGATTCTTTTAAGGATGCATCCTTTTAGCCAGAAGTAGGGTTATTTTTTTAAAAGAAACCCAGTGCAGCCTTTGCTTCTCTCCTAGTCCTCACAGGCTTAAATCCTGTTTTGCTCTTAACAGACGTTTGAGACATCTCTCTTCTCAGCAACTTAAAGAATTAGTGTTTTGGCACTATCTCTTGCAGACAGTTTAGCTACTGTCTTGATTTCCAGTTCAGGCACTTAAAAATGTCACACTACCTACAGATTAAATAAAAAAAATAGCTTTTACCTATAAGCTAATATTCTTAATAATGTTTTAGTGACTGAAGTGTAGTTTTCTCCTAGACTTTAATTCACCTCCACCAACATAATATTCTTCAGAAAAAGCCAAGGATCTTAGGACATGTTAATGTTAGCTCTCTGACAGGATCTAACAATAACACTTCTGAGTGAAGCAGTTTCACTCTGCAGGGTAGATTCTTATCATGTTGAATGTGTGATCAACCATGACTCCAGAATTTCAATGAGGAAATAGACTGCCACAGAGCTGTGCGAGGGGCTAGCCCCGGCTATGTGGTTGAAAATCTGCAGTTCAAAGAACCTGTGCTTGTGCAGAAATGGGTCATTCTTCTCAACTGTACTGCAGCATTGGCAGTACAGTCAGCTGTCAAATTGCTGTGGTAGTAGGTTTGCAGCATGACTCTTTAAATGTTTTCTACATAGAAACTTACATCAGGAGCATTCTTGGAACAACAGCTTGCTTTCGGAAAAGGGAGGCTCTCAAATCATGTTGAGGTCACTGAAAGTGCATACATACTTAGTTTCCCCTCCTTAAAAAGAAGCATGTCTGCCAAGTAATAGGGATAGCTCTCACTGCTACCGCGAGCATTGGCAGATGGAAAGGTCTTACAACACTATTTGAATAGAAATGCAGTAAATAGTATATTAATAATTTGGGCCTGCAGCACCCAATGGAAGGATAAAGAAAAATATTTTTATAAGGACAGACCCAGAGCAGTCTTTGCTAGGCTTCAAGCCACTGAATATCTGTCAGTGACAGCTTTAAGCATACAAGGAACGTGAGGGACCCTGTGTATGCTTATGTCTTGGTAGCATATACAATGTTCCATAGCAACCCATTGAAAAAAATTAAGACAACAAAATCCAAGGTAGAGCTTAACCAGGAAAGCAATACACATATTTTAAAACTATTTTGTATGCAACCTAGACCTGAATGCCTATAGAATACCTGTGAAGAAGGGACTGCTTTAGTTTCTGAGGAGTGTAATTTTATGGCTACACCACCAGTTGATTGTTTTGGTGGGGTTTTTTGCATCTTTTTAACTACAAACCTGTGTTTATCTGTTTTGACTCATGAGGTATCAGATAATTCCTTTTTCTTTTTAATGGAATTGTTTTTATCTGATGCTACAATAAATAATTTTGGCATAAATACAGTTATTGAATTCCTTTTTAGCTCGGCCTCAACTTCATATAGTAATTCACTAAACTAATAGTATCTGAGGAAGTCAGAAGAATAGCACAGTCAGACCAGCTGCTTCTTAAATTAAAACAATTTCTTCTTAAGCCTGAAGCAAATCATAGAACTGTAGGGAAATAAATGTCAAGCATTCAAAAGAAGGTCCATAAAACCAGGGTAACATCTATTGTTTACTGGGCTGTTATTTATTTTCCTTTTCCCTAATATGTATATAGAGATTTTGGGTAAGGTCTATTTCCTACCCCTCCCACTCTGGAGCTGCTTATTCCTTCTCCCAAAGCTGAATTTCCAGTCCCTGAGTAGCCTTTAGCAGGTACATGCACAGAGTCGAAGAGTACTGGTACATGTGAAGGCTTCATATGGAGCTGTAGTGAACAACTCACATGAGTTCCAGCTCTTCTCCTCTCACCCTAGCCTGAACCTCCCTAATTCTCTTCCTTAATTTACATGCAGTGATGTGGCTTTAACAGCACAACATATGTCAAATCTAACATCTACCAAGTTACCAGAGTAAACCACCAACTTCTCCCTCCATCTAGTTTGATCAACATGAATTTCTGCAGTACTGAAAATACCCTAGGAGTGTGGAAAAATTACAGATAACTTTGAGGAACAGATGAAGTTAGTGTTGGGTAACTGATAGTTACAATTGCTACTTATCCTTTCCCTTTGTGTCAAACCAGAATACATTTCTTGTGAAAGGTCAGAAGGCAACCAGATAAAACCAATTTACAGGAATGGGGAACTTGATAAGGTTAAGAGGACTTGAAAAAATCCACTATTTTCCAAATGAGAAATTTATCTAAAATTAACTAAGAAAGGTAACAACAATTTCATGATTGTAGTGCGGAATTGTCTCTTGGGTAGGGAAGAAGTATTCTCTCTTTTTGGTTTGGTGGTAAGTATAATTCAAGGGCACAAAAAAAGGCAAAAAAATGGTTGCCTCTTCCTTAAATAATTGAAATTTTATTTATAAAATTATAATGTGGTTTCTAATCAGAACATAACGTACAGTCCTAAAAGAGAAATGCAGGTAACTTATCCTATTACTATCAAAGGGTTTTCTTTCTATCTCATCAGATGCAGCCATATGATTCATATGTCTAAAGCAATGTGCCTTGAGGGAACAGGGAGTGAAGATAAGCAAGCAGAAATTCCATAGTTGGCACTTGGTCTTTTTGAAGTTGCCTACTTCCAACCTTTTGAAGTATTCCTTATAGTAAATACACTGTATTTAAGCCAGCACAACAATCCCTGCTTAAACCAGGAAATTTATAAACCAGAAACAGTGTGGCAGGCAAAATTTAGATTTTCTTCCAATGTTCCTATTTTATGGGCATACATGCAGTTTTTCTGCTAAATGAGTGGTTGCTTCTAGCTATATGTGATCAGATAGGCTTTGTATGGAAACATATCCACACCTGTGTTCTGCACATGATCTCAGTATAGAAGAAGGATTAATTATTTTTTCCATCAGATAGTTTAGTGACTCAGGAAAACTGTAGCATCAACCAAGAGAGATTATGTTCCCAGAGTCTTGCAGAGAACAATTGCCTAGTTTGGTAAGACGTCTATCCTGTCATGAAGAGTAACTTCCAGTACTTTATTTAGTACAGCTTCCACCCTATGCTTGTGTACCTACCTAAGTACTGTGTTCATTAAGAAACCTCCTTCCTGTCCCTTTCTTATGTCTCCCCTCCATTTTATTTTTTCTTGTCATTAAATGAAAAAGACTGCTGTTAATTGTAGAAAAGATGTAAGCAGAAATGAACTGAAAAACAGATTTAAAGACATGCCGTTGTGCATTCAACATTCAGCAGTCTCTTTCCCTCAGCTACATACATGCTTTTTATAAATTTATCCAAATATAGGTTTATAGAAGAGGATAAAATCAGTTTGGTTCAGCAGAAGACAGATGTTCAGCAGAGGATAGACAGCAGTGTAGAGGCTAAACATAAGAAGTCCAGCTATTTAATGCATTTAAAAAAAGAAAAAAAGAAAGAAAGCAAGAAAGCAAAGTAGGACTTCATAGTTCTGCAAAGAGTTAGAAAAGACATGGAATTATTTTTAAAGTCACTAGTCAAGATGACATACGGCATGACCCCAGTCATTTGATATATAAATTGAATGTTATATAATGGAAAAGGAAAAAGGATGGATGGAATGACAATTGTCTTGAATTACTTGGAAAACAAATAACTTCAATCAAATGATCGATCTGACATAGCCTGATGCATCAACATTTGAGAAAAATTTAAGTTCCAAAAAGTAAGTGTCTAAATAAGTTTGCCCTCAGCAAAAAAAAACCAAACAAAAAGTCTACTACATTTTCTGTGGCAGAGAAATACACCTCCATCTTCAGTTTTAAAGACCAGCACAAAACTAGACCTTCACCTAGAGTCAGCGGAAGGCAGCGCTGGTGGACAGCATGACAGCAGTTCCAGCAGGCTGGAGTACATCTGCTGCAGTGTCCTTGTGCCTGACTCAAAGTCCATTGTCAATGATGATACTGATACTAAAACCAGCGGTCGTTCAGGTAAGGAAGAAAAAAACAGAAGAGAGAAAAAACACCAACAGATAATTTAAAAAAGGCATTCATGACAATTTGTTTATATTTCTCTTTTTAATGGACTTCATCAAAAAAATTTTGGAAACATTAAAGGATTCAATTAATATTGTAAATACTACAGTTATTTTGTGCTTGCACAGGTCTTTTTTGGTGCGGGCAGTCTGTTCTGGGAAATTACTCCAAAGGTCCTCAATAGATGTCCATTCTGCATCTAAAATATTAATGTTTTGTTGTATTGTCATGAGCAAGTTATGTTTAAAATAAGGTGTATGAGGTTCTAAAAGTAAACTACAAATAAAGGAGCATAGGAAAGTAGTTTTGCATAATTCATTAAAAAAATATTTTGAAATAAATATCTTCAAATCCATCAGGCTTTTTATTTTGATATTCTTGAAAAAATGTAATTACGTTTTAGGTACTCTTAGGTAGCTGACACTTACATAGTTTGGGCAGTATCATTGCATTTTAGATTCCTCACAAGTTTTTGTTTTAACAGCTGCCGATTTCCCAATTGTATATGGTACACGAAATTTATAGAATTACATAGTAATTATTTAAAAAGTTTTGTAAATCTGTAAGATTGAATTGCCCTTGAGATGTCAAAGTTTAAAATAATAAAACAAAATCATATAAAATTAAGATCAGAAGGCAATATTATTTTTCAGTCATTACATAAAATTGGCATGATACTGACTGGACTGGTACAGCGCTTAACCATGGGTAACAGTGCTATAATCTGTTCTTAAATTTCATCCCCTCAAAAAAAAATGTATATATAATCACAGAGTTCATAGCGCTTTGGAATTACTTATTTGGAAAATGAAATAATTGCAAGATGAGACTGCACTTAATGCTTTATTCAGAAAAAGAATGACTCATCATCCATTTGCTCCATAGGCGATCTGAGCTTTGTAATAGTTGAGACTAATACAGCACAGCTCCTGAAATAAAGCAAATCCATTTGGTCTGGCACAAATGGCAAATAAACTCCATCATCATGAGCAGATTTTACAACATTTGCTGAGCTTTTAACATTTTCATTGTTATAACTTTATAACTGGATCTGGTCAGACAGCGAAGACTCTTTTTACCCCCGAACTTGCTAAATGTTTGCCTGCTTTTTAAACTTCCTCTCTTTTAAGATTCCTGACCTTCTCTCTTTATTATGCACATCTCTAAGAGACCTACTACAAGTACAGCTAAATGTTGATGACTTCTCCAGAAAGAAACTGCTGGGAGCATTAAATGGCTTTGCTGACGTTAAGAAGCAAGAACGGGGGAGCTTGCTAAAAGTTTTGAAAAAGACTTGCTAAAAGTTTTGAAACTACTCATGACCTGAAGGTTTTAAAATTTGGGTTCATACTATTTTTTCTAAATCTTATGTATGAGAATGCTCAGTGCAGCTTAAGGATATTTTAGGAGTGAAAATGCTCTTGCCTAAAAAGAGGAACTGGGAATTTAAAAGCATTTTCATAGAAGACTTCTTCTCTAAGGAAAACTGAGCCAGAAAGCTGGTACAGTTTTTTATTCTTCTGAACTGGAAATGTCTGTATCTTCTATTACCCATTAAAAATTGCATTCAGATATGCTCAGTTTTGATCAAATAAATCATTAAATAATTTATAACATTTTTTCCATGGTTTACAGTTAATAAAATACTAACTTGATTTTCAGATAACTTTGTCTTCTACACACCTTCTTTTGTATACTGCTAAAAGCCCTAAAATCATTCTGTGGCTTTTCCAGAAAATGTTTGTGCTATGATCCAGTAAGACTGAAATATATGCAAAGTCTTGATTCTACGATTTCTTTAGAAAGAGACAAATCCTTACGAGTGGGATGAGTACCCCTTCACAGCCATCTGCTGAACTAGAATATACATTGTCAAAATATGACATTTTTTTGTGGGTTTTTCGTTTCCTACTGGTGGTAATACCTGCATTTAATCCTAAATTAGACACTTAACTGGTTCCAAAGTTTTAGGTTTCTACTGACATGTTCTGCCTAAAGTAATTCTCTATATAGAAAGCAGAGAGATTTAGGCTCCTTTAAAGCTCCAAAGCTTCTCTCTCTCAAGGTCCTGGAGAACAGTTATTTCCAATCCTATATTTAGCAAGTAGTATTTTTCTTAAACTGTTGCTAGTATTACATGCCTTAAATATGTTTATAATAAACAATTACATAAGTTTATACTTAAGAATATGTCAGTTGATAACAACACTGTCAAACCCTTCCCCACGTCATGCTTAATTTCGAACAAAATTTCCATAATGTTTGACTATGGTTTGGAGAGTTAGTTGACCTTTTAATATTGTGCAGCATCTTGAAACTTGTTTAGTGAAGAATTTTCTTTTTTCCTCCAGTTTGCCGACGATTTGTATGTCCGCTAGTTTTACATATTTGTTTTTAAGATTGCCAGATGGATACCATGGATAGGTGATTTGCTTGGGATTTTCTTCCCATGTGCTTCCACATTTCTAAGTAAGTGGGAACTGGCTAAAGTCTGTAGAGCTGTATACTGTAAATGCATAGGTAGGCACACGTTAAATCATATGCCAAATTTGCTACATTTCAGTTGTTGCAATGTTGCAATGGATTAATAAAGTATAATTTTATCTTGTTTTCTGGTTATGGGCTCTGTGTACCTGATCAATAAACTAATTGAGCTCAGACAGTTGGCTCCATTGTATCCTTCTTAAGGAAGCAAAGTTAACAAAATCAAGCTGCTAATTAATCAATTACAGATAAATATTCTCTGACGAAAACTAAAACCAAACTGGATAAAAAGCTACAAATGCATTGCAAAACGCAAACCAACCTACCAACCGAAAAAACCCCACCAGATCCACCCCTCCCACAAAAATCCACAAAAAAAGAAGAATTATATTGTATTATCAGCTTTCTTGTGTCCATACCTACAAGCTTCCCTTTCCTTGCTTTCCAACTCTGATGAGAGTTCACGTCCTAAATGAAATGGTAAAGGTAGCTTGTTACATTCAGTGTACATTTTCCCATATGAAATTTAATCTCCTTATTTCTAGTTTATATCCTTTGCATCCTCTAAACAATTCTATTCTCAATAGTTTCTTCAAGTATTTGTAGATCTACTTACATCTTAGATAAACAATACATATATATATATATATATATGCATCTCTTATCTTTTTTTTCTCAAATAAATTCTATAATTATATTTTTACCATGGTCTGCCTTTCTACCTCTGCATGCTTGAAGTAGAATACATTTTGTCATGCAAATCACATGCACTTTTTGGAAGACTTATTTTTCTGTTCTGTCATCCATCATTATATAACATAATGACAAACTCCTCCGTCCTCTTTATTGTCATACACTACTGATATCTGTTGGAATTCATTTCCACTCATGTTGTTATGTACAAGCTAGATGTTTACATCCAAGCTAGTTACTGACTTTATATCCAGTGGAGAGAAATCAGATTTTGCATAGGGTGACTCATCTTAACCAAAGATAGATACCTGCAGGTCAGATGAATAAACTGCTCAAAGAGCCTATTTCAACCTACTGACTGTAAAGGGTGCCTATGGTGAGTGGAGTAGTCTTAGGCATCGGATTTTTAGATGCCTAAAGCTAAGTGAGGCTACCAACTTCTGTAACTTGCTGTGCTAAATAATTGGCGCTTAACTGTAAACTGCAGGATTAGCTCAAGGAAGAGTCCTAGGAGTCTGGAAACTGTAGCTCAGTTATTCTAAATCACATATCACCTTCTTTGTGCCTCAGTTTGTCCATCAGTTCTTCTTGTTGTTATTCTTCAAGGGAGAAATTTGTGTTAAAGGGAGATTTGCATACTGGGAAAGGATGGTGAAAACAGTAAGTAGAAAGGGAGAAAGTAAAAGAAAGGTACAAAAGGAATCATTTTGCATCATGTGAACAGGAAAATTAGAAAACAATGTAAGTGGAGGTTTTGTACGAAAAGGAACAGTTCTAAATCTAGGAGGCAAGGATGAAGGGAAATTCAGACATCTATTACTTATTGACGGCAGTAAGGTTAGGGAAAGAGGTGAAGGGAGACTGTGCTGTGATCACGGAGATTTTTGTCAGTGTTTGAGCTACCCGGCAATGGATGAGCTAATATAAAGGTCAGAAGGAACAGCAGAGACAGAACTTCAAACATGGGTGCGCAAAATATAAGATTTGGTGTTTACGTACATGTGGAGAGGAGAAAACTAGAGTTCTGTCATAAAGTCACAAGTTCTCTGTCACTTTTGGTAGCATCACAAGGAAGAAAGAAGAGAGCAGACATTCTAGTCTGCATTTTAGTCTTTGCTGTTCATTTCTACTTAAGCGTTTTTTCTGTCTTCAGCTGCTGTTTTATAGTTCACTATTTTGGTTAAAATCATTCCAAAATAATGATAAAGGAAATCTTCCAGTGAGGTTATAGTGAGGTTATGCTTCCTTCCATGACATTTACCCTGGGTCACCTTTTCAGTTACTTCTTCTTTACAACATCTCAAGAATGCAAAAAATGAAATAGAGCTCTAACATACATAATTTTATTTGACGTGTGTTTCAATGAGCTAAGAACTTGTAATGTGGGTATCAAAAACCAAGTTATAACATAAGCCAGTGTTCATTGTACACCTGGAACTCACACTGAACTCTTCAGGAGTCCTAGGCTTACAAACTACATGAAACTATTTAATGTTCTGGAAGGAAATAAGGACTGATACATTTTTAACTGAAGCTGATTTATATGATCTATATAGATTAAAGATATGGTCTGTATGACTTATTTCTATTTAAGAAAATCAGTGTTTATTCAGTTGTATGAGTGGAGAGATCAAAACTGTACTGAAATCAGGGACTTGTCATGGACATCAGTCAGCCGCAGGTTGGACCATATAGCTGAATCTTTTGCTGTGCTCCGGGCAGTTTGAAGGTGATCTACAGCGACTTGTGACTTGCTGATGCACACTTCCCTTCTGCATTAGGAGGCATGGTGTTGGTGGTGCAGGGGGCTGCAGGGGTGGCCTCTATGAGGAGATGGCACAATCAGTTCCAGACAGACCAGCTGCTGGTCAAAGCCCAACATGTCATCCCAGTATCGTTACACGGAACAAGCTGTGCGTTGACAGCTTGTGCGTGTTCGGCTTCCTCATTATCAAACAGTGAAGCCACATGGTCCAAGGACTAGCACCCACAGGCCAGTGTGCAGAGATCAGATGGAGTCTGGATACACACAGTATCCCGAGAGGGAATTAAATAAACTATAGTGAAGGAGGTTGCGACATTGCCTCTTTCTTGCACATGCATTGCTGCTTCTTTATTCCTTATATTTGGAGTGGCTGAGCCTCAGTCAGCAGCTAAGCACCACACAGCTGCTCACTTACTCCCCCCAACCCAGTGGGATGGCAGGGAGAATCAGAAGTGCAGAAGTAAGAAAACTTGTGGGTTGAGATAAGAACAGTTTAATAGGTAAACCAACAGAGTAAGAGTAATAATACTAATAACAATATGATGAAAAGGAAAAGCAAAAGCTGCGCACACAAGCAAAGCAAAACAAGGAATTAATCAACTACTTCCCACGGGCAGGCAGGTGTTCAACCATCTCCGGGAAAGCAGGACTCCATCATGTGTAAGGGTTACTTGGGAAGACAAACATCATCAGTCCAAATGTCCCCCACTTCCTTCTTCTTCACCCAGCTTTATATACTGGGCATGACGTCATATGGTGTGGGATATCCCTTTGGCCAGGTGGGGTCAGCTGCCTCGGCTGTGCCCCGTCCCCTTGGGGCTTCTTGCCCCATAGCAGAGCATGGGAAGCTGGAAAAGTCCTTCACCAGTATAAGCACTACTTAGGGAAACTTAGCACCCACTTAAGAACTGAAATATCAGTGTGCCATCAGTGCTACTTTCATACCAAATCCAAAGCACAGCCCCATACCAGCTACAGTGAAGAAAATTAACTCTACCCCAGCAAAAACCAGGACAATATTGTAGATTATAATTCCACTTTAATGGAAGGATATGGTTAACAGATGACAGGAGAAACACTCTAGTTTTTTTATCCTGATCTGTAGTCAGTTCAGGATAACCCTTACCCATAGTTAAAACAAGTGAAACAGAAGAGAAATCTGAAAGCAAATGGAATTTCTGAGATTGAAAACTCTTGACAAATTTGATCTTTGGTGTACGAGGTCCTGGGTGTACTCACACACACACAGATAACTGTACTGATTTAAATTATCATATTGACTTTAATGTGATGTGTCAGGAGGGTAATTCGTTGTCATTGTGCTCACACACTGACCATTCATTCTACTGCATATTCTCAAAAGATTTCATATTTTTTAAATAAGCATTTTGAAAGTTTGGAGATTTTCCTGCAATTTTTTCCTTCCACTGCTTTTTGTCTTTGGCACTACTTGATAGTACACATATATTTTGTTGGCACTGGCAAAACTAATGATAGTTACCTCTTCTATCTTGAAATAAGCCATAATCTGGTATGCTGTGATCTGCTTCAGTATCAGACTTGGCAATAAAATATAGTAGAGATAAACTTTAATTTGGCTTGACACTTCAGACTAAAAAGTTGTAAAATGTGTCTTTGGTTTTTAGTAGCTATGAAAAAAAATTGATCTCCAACTAGCAATGAAGTCATGCTTGTTGTCATTAGAAGTCTATATCTCCTGTCTGACAGATTTTAATGCTTTTTTTTTTTTTTTAATGAGGTATAAGGTAAAATTCAGAAAAGCATCTCAATGGCTTTGCAGTCTAAGTATCGCTGAAAGTCAATTTAACTTTATAACTTTTGAAAAATGAGCTTACAGGAAACTTGTCTCTGCTTTGCTGCAAAAGGTTGTGCAAGCAAACCTGCTCTCTACTCCGCCGATCAGAAAAAATTGAGTTTGATGAATGTAGAACTTCATGCTGTTTAATAAACTTAAGGGTGGTTAAATCAAAGCTTCCTAAGATCTAAGTAGGTTAAATACAATTAAACAGGCCAATGTAACACTATTCTTCTAATACCCCAGATGGAAAGCCCCCAAAACTCATTTTCCATATGCATGACCATATGGTATGTGTTGAAAGCTACCAGACCAGGATTGCTACCAAGTAAGGATGGCTCAGATTTGTCTTGAAGGTGCTTTAAGACAATACGCCTATCACCCATCTTCTCTCTTTTTGAACTGAGGGGCACCAGCCTGAATTATTCAGATGAACAGAGCTGCAGATCTACGATATGAAGACATAGGTGATCTCTGAAGCAAGGCAGTCCAGAGCTGCGGTGCAAACAGTATGCCATTTCTGGTGACACTGTTAACCAGGAAAGAAGAACTATTCATGCGGTAAATTGAATCAGGGTAAATTATTAATAAAATATCTTGGCTCTATGCTTCTCTTTGTTTTTTTTAAAGGGGGTCTTATGTCTTCCCTTTATTCCCACACCCAATTTGTAGTAAAAGCTGATTGCCAGTTAAAACTTTCCATTCTGCCATCAGTCTTCTCTGCTTCTTAAGTCTTTCGCGAGTTTCCCAAAATCACACTGTTTTTCTGCTCCTACTCTTTCTCAGCAGGGAAGTTATTTCTCAGGTATTTTATTCCCCATCCCCACCCCAGAAATCCTGTAGAATAATAGCACATTGATCACTGATGTTCTCTACGCATTCTTGTAAACACATGTAGTCCCTCAGTTATCTGCAGACTGAGTGGAACTTGTGTAAAGGCTGCCTACATGTATCCCAGGATTTTAAAAACATCACAGACCAAATTTTTATGCAATGGTAGTACAATGTCTTCAAGACCTTGTGGATGCCCTTGCAGAGTTTTTTGTCTTGATTTTTTACCTTTCTACATTCCTTCATCCACCACCAAAAAGAATCCCAACTGAAACCATAAAATTCCAAACATCTCAACAAGAAAATCTTAAGAGGAACAGTAGTAGGTGTTCCTACTTAGTAGTAGTAGTACAGGTGTTCCTACTTAGTAGTAGAAAAGTACATACAATAAGTGTATTATTGCAGGAACTGTCTATTTCATTAGAACAAAACCTAAGCTCTTAGTCTTAGTATTATGTGCTAAGAATCTCGTGTAGGGATCGAGCACAACACACTGTGCTGTGTGGTGGACTGCCTGCTTTCGAGGTCCTGCAAAAGAAGTTGTAACAGCTTAAGATGGGTTGAGCATCTTTTGTTTACTCTCAGAATCAAAACACGTTACTAAATTGCCTTTTGGGGAAAAATCCTGGATAAATATAACCCATAGTAAATGTCTACTTAAAGCTAAATTCTAATTAAAATCGGTTTTATTTGCCCCAGCTGTAGAGACTTTAATGGCATAATAGCTTTAATTCTGTAATGTGGGGCGGTGGGAGCTGCAGAGAGCCACTCCTGGAGGTGCAGCACGGCGCTCCCCGGCAGAGCCCGCCCCCTCCCGTCGGGACCCGCCGGGCACCTCCCGCGCTCTCTCCAGCCGTGCACAGCGCCCACGGGCACGCATTTCCAGCGCGCTGTTTAAGCGGCCGGGCACGATCGCTGCACGCCCTCTGCTTCAGCACCGCGGACAGCGGCCGCCGGCCGGCCGGGGCGGGGCGGGGCGCCCGCGGGCGGGCACGGACAGGGACACGGGCACGGGCACGGGCACGGGCACGGGCACGGACACGGACACGGACACGGGCACGGGCACGGACACGGACACGGGCACGGACACGGGCACGGACACGGACACGGGCACGGACACGGGCACGGGCACGGGCACGGGCACGGGCACGGACAGACACCGAGTCACACGCGCTCGCCCACAGTGCGGACGCGGCCCACGACACAGCCGCTGGGGTGTGCACATGGTGGCACACGGACAGAGACACGCAGGGACGGCACGCCCCCGCGTGCACGGGCACGGAGGCCCACGCGGCGACACAGACGTGCACACGCATGGACGCGCACCCGAGTCAGGCCTGCAGGCACGGGCGGAGGGGCACGCGGCCGCATGCACCCACTCGGATGCAACAGCCGACCTCGCACATCGACCCAACACGGACATGGGCGCGACACACGCCCGCACACCCCGCTCACATACGCGCGCTCACGTACACCGCAACGCACACGGTCACGCTCCCACAGACACCCCCCACGGGCACACACGGGCACACACAGCCTCCCCCACCCACCGTGACACGCCGGCACGGGCACACGTGCACGCGCGCGCACACCTTTTCATCTACGACCGGACAGGCGCGCACACACACGTATCGCGCGGGGAGGCGCGCAGACGCGGAGCCGCACACGGAGAAGCGCGGGAGCACACGGTCGCAGACGACACGCAGACACACGACAGAAACAGAGACACCCGCGCGCACAGACACACAGACGCACAGACACGCGCGCACACACGCGCGCGCACACACACTAGCCTTCACGCGCGCCCCACCCCCGCCCCGTCCCCGCCGGCCGGGGCCGCCCGCCTGGCGACAGCCAATGGCGCGGCGAGTCTCCCGCGTGGACGCCCGCCCGGCGGGGCGCAACCGCCAATGGAAGCGGCAGGGGGGCGGGGCGCGCATGGCCCCGCCTCCCTAGTTAAGGCGGCCGGCGGGCGAGGGTCGCTCACTGGCGGGCAGGAGCGGGGGGGCCGGGGGCTGAGGCAGCGCGAGGCCGGCGGGTAGCGGCACGCGCCCACCCGCGCACCCCCAGCCCCGCCCCCGCGCGGCGGGAGGAGCGGCGGAGGCGGTGCCGGGGCCGCCGAGGGCAGCGCCCCGCCGCGGGAGTGGCGCCCGGCGCGGAGCGGGGCGGCGTGGCGTGGGGCGGCGCGGCGCACCTGCGAGCCGCGGGGCGCCGAGGGGGGCGGGCGCCGAGGAGGCGACGGGAGGCGCGGAGGCGACGGGAGGCGCGGAGCGAGCCGGCGCCCGCGCAGCCCGCCCCGGCGTGCCCAGGCGCCGCGGCCCCGAGGAGATGGAGCAGGAGAAGTACCTGCCCGAGCTGATGGCAGAGAAGGACAGCCTGGATCCCTCCTTTGTTCACGCCATGCGCCTCCTGGCCGACGGTAAGGCTCCGCGCCCGCCCGCCGCGGCTCGGCGGCCGCCGTGGGGCGCTCGGCGGGGCGGGGGCCGCCCCCTGGCTCGGCGGCCCCGGCGGGGGAACCCGGCTCTGCGGGCGTCGGGCCGGGCGGTGCGGCCGCGTTCCCACCCAGCCCCGGCAGCGGCCACCGGGCGCCCGCTCCCTCCGCCGAGCGGGGGCTTGCCCACGCGTGGACGTGGTGGAGCGCGGAGGGACGCGCGTGGTCCCTGACGGACCCGGGCAGCGGAGGCTGGTGGGGCTGGTGCGCCCCTGCGCCGCCGCCGGACCCCGAGTGCCCCCCCGGCGTGGGGACTGTCGCCCCCGACTCCTGCCGTGGGAAGTGTGTGTCCCCCCCCTCCTCGCCGTGGGAAGTGCCCACCCGTGGCCCTTCGCGAGGGGCGCGTCAGCCCCCGCCGCGGCGGGTCAGCCCTGGCGGGAAGGGAAGGGCTGCCGCGGTTCCCCGGTTTATTTGCACAAAGGCAGATGCAGGTTTCTCGTTAAAGTCGTTACGTCTCGTTCCCCACACTTAACTAATAAGGTTTATATGGTAATACTATTATGCCGTTAATGTGGCGCTATTTTAGTTGGCTGCGCAGTGTCAGGCGTTGATTGGATATGGCTTATCAATTTCACGACACTGTTTCATCCAGGACGCAATGATTTTTCTCTTGCGTTTGTATGGCGATCCAGAATATACTGCTCGTAACATGTTGCTTGTTGTAATTCACCCTGCTTTCCTCGCTTTAGTTCAACTAGTTCAACTGGAGGTTCTTCAAAAAGTTTAATAATTTAGTCTCTCTTCTAATAACTGCTCGATGTAGTTATTGAGTGCAGGCCTTGTGGTACGGCATTTCAACTTTTGCAGAAGTGGAATCCAGTCAGTTCCCCTTATTGTCCTGTTTCTTATGAGGTATACAATAATTTTAAAAATCCCTGTCAAATTTGGAGCCTAATGTCAAAAAGAAGCAGTCAAGAATGATGCATAAATCAAGACAACCTAGTCAGCCCTTAAATGGGACTAAGGCAAAGAAGTGTATGGTCAGGCCCTTGAGAGAGTCACAAATGCAAATAAAGTCGCATTCGGAGGTGGTGAATGATTTCCAAAGTTCCGTTACGTCTGAAGGGAAATCATAGCTCATTAAAACTTACCATGCTACCGGTAAGTGTCACTCCCTGTCAGCAGTCTTTATATTGTCTTTTCTTAATACATGTTTTATTGATTGTGCATGAAGGTATTGAGTCCGGGTTTTGCTGGAGTGCTCCTGTGTGATAGCCTGGAAATCCAGTATGAATACTGACGCATTTCGTGCACTTCTGTCTTGGCTACTTAGCATGGCTGCCTCTTCAGCAGCAACTTTTTACACTTGTTTTTCTAATAAACATAGAATAACAAAGTCCTTATTTCTTAAGAGGGATGTATTTTTTGCACCTTGCAGTTCGATCTTTTCCCAGAGGGGGGAGGTATCTACTGGGAGTGTGTGTGTATGCACGGGAAAGGGAGAAAACGCATGAAGGACAAAATCGAAAGCATGCAACGTAGAGTTAAAAAAAGGAGAAAAAATAGGTGTTTCTAGGTGTCAAGTCCCTGTAGAAATTGCATTTTGGGCAACTGTGAGATTGAATAAATGGTTAGTTTTCTCATTCCTTCTTAGTGTAACTAGGAATACGTACATTTTAGTGGATTGTTAAAAAATGAAGGTGAGTTGTCTGTAGGGAATGCTAATGTCAGATTCACACCAGATACCTGGCATTATCCTTCAAAACACCATCTGTCAAGCTTTCTAGATATTCGTTTCATAGTCTAACATATGATGACTGTTAAAATACTTTCATCAAGGTAAGAGTATAACTACTTGAAGGAAACAAGACTTAATGGACCGGTTGCTGATGGGTATAAATAGAAGGGAAACGTATAGAACAGGCAGAATTTTTTTTGAGTGCCAGAAGAGCATGGGTCAGTAGTGCAAGGGTCTGCGTAATACTGTATTTCTAGGATATGTCCATGATGAAGCGATGCTTCCAGACTCTGGATTTCTGTTCTTTAAAATATAATGTACAATCAGCTACATACATAACAATAGCAGCCAGGTGTTATTTTTATGGTATGCTAAGCTTTTGTTGATCGCCAGTAGATTTTGTATAAAATGCGTAAGTGTAGATTCAAAGGCTTTTGCTTCAGAGTCGAGAGCCTCAAGCATTTGCTCAGACTTGAAAGTGCCGTGATTTTTCATGTCAGTTGCTAAAACCTGAGGTTGAGAAGAGACATGCTGCTGTGTGAAACTGCAGAAGGGCACACGAGTGATAAGCATTCCAGAAATACAGTTTCAATTTACGACTGTGACAGTGAATTTGCTTGTAAAGGTAAGACCCCATGTTTTTCCCTGTTAATGTTTTTTTTTTTGTTTGCTTGATTTTTTTTGTTTGTGCATTTTGGTGTACTTAATTTGTTGTTTTTAAAATAAGTTACTTGTGTTTTTAATATGAAGGTCTGTGTCCTACAGGTTGACCTGTGTCAGGTGCATACTTGAATCAGTAGCTATTTACCCCTCACCACTGAGGGATGAATAGAAATTATTTACTTTGGTCCTTTCCTGGGTTAGAGCCTCCGTGGTGCAATATGTGGTGAAACCCACAGGAAAGGGACACTTCCCATGGCAGAGAATTTGCATACTTGCCAAATAACACAAAGGTGAGGAAAAAGGCTTTATGGCTTCTTAGATACAAAGTATGAAGGCATAAACCAAATAACTTCTCTAAAAATCACAGAGGGAATCTGTGGTGGATTCTGAAAATTAACCGGGTCTCTAAATGGCTAATCTAGTGCCTTAATCAGAAGATACTTTATTTCCCCCGGGTCATTACCTGTTTCATGTAGAAGTAGCTCCTACGTGACTTTTACACTATTAGAAATGGAAAAGCCATTTATAAACCATCCATTAGAAGAACTTGTGAAGTGTGAATGGTTGGTGGTATTTGCCTCAGTCTATATTAGTTTATTCAAACTTTTGCAAAATTCATTGAACATATTTATTCTGATAATATAACCTAGTCAGCAATGAAAACAAAAGACCTCTTTTAATTGTAATAGTAGCTGAACAAGGATAGGCAAATCTCCATTTGTTGGAGGGTTTTTTTTTTTTCCTTTCCCCTGCATTAGCAGAACTGTTTTGTGTACCAGGCTGTTACATGAGCTGGGAGAGTCACACTGTTTTGTGGATAGTTTTAGATTATTTTATTGTAAACTGGTTACAGGTAGTTATTCTCTTAGCTAAGGTTGTACTGCTTCTGGTGAGGAGATACCCTGATCAATGTATGAGGTCAGATAATGGTTGCTCAGCTGAAAAATGTGAAAAATGAGGAATGAATTCTTGAGCAGTGCCTTCTGTACCCAACTTGTGCTTATGCCACAGCTCACTGTAAAGCTCCAGTGAGAACTGAGAGCCTCTCTCTTCTAGTCCTACTTCCTACCATGGTAGCTAATGAGCTGCTTTTGTGTGTTATTTTTACATGTACATAAATACTGCTTTGTGTAAGATGTCTGTGGTTATGAATATAAAAACAAGCGTGTGACTTTAGCTGTGAAGGCGTGGATGACAGAAAGCTACAGCTGGCTAGAACTGATTGGTAGTTCAAAACTTGTTTATATCAGTGTTGTTTTTGATAAGCTAAAGTGTCAGCTAATTGTCTACGTACTTCTTGGGACAAGCAAATTTTATACGTCTCTATATCTACATGTGTGTGGCTTTGGAATATCTTGCATAGTACATTACTAAAGCCAGCTATATGTTCTGTAATATAAACATAAAGGAAAAAGACCTATTGGAAAGAGCTGGCCAAAGTAAGAGCATCTCTCCCCATGGAAATATCAGCATTACTTGGGTAATGAGGTAGCTAATTTCTCTCTATGTAATGACAGTACAATTGACCTCAGACTTTCAGTTGGCATTCTGAAGGCAATGAGAATCAGGCCTTTAACTGTAATCTTGAGTTAAGTCTCTAGATTATTCCATGTGGCATAGCATGAGTTTGTTAAACCTCCAGTCGTGTCAATTAGACTCCTATAGCTCAGCATCATAAAGCTCCTTGTAGGACAGGGCATGATTATTCAAAAGGTATATAATTACTTAGCCTTTACACTCAATGAGCGTTAGTACAGTCTTTCATACAAGCCTGCAATAATTCTTCTAGATCGTCGGAAAACTGTTGATGTAATGCAAATTCATTTTGCCTCGTGTTCAGGATTTCAGCTAATGTATTGGCTTATGTGGGTTTTGGATTTCTTCGGACTCTTGGAGGTTTGTTTGCTTTTTGTCTAGGAAGGCAGATTTAGTTTGTAACTCTGTGTTTCTGTTGAAAACCTGGGGCAATAATAAGGTTGCCATATGAAAATGATTTGTCTTGGCAATACAGAATATGACAATCATATCCTTAGCCCAAGGTGTGAAAAGCTGTTGGTCAAGCCTGTGACCTGCTAAAGTCAGGCCTCTAACACTTTTTATTTTTTACCAGTTTCCATTGAAAAATACTTGTGAAAATATATTTGTAAATTTATTACTCTGTTTTAAACAAGCCTTAGGATTAAAATAAGATTGAATTAACATTAACATTTTACATTATATGTTCATATTAATCTGTGAGCGGTCACTTCTCTGCTTATTGTTTCTTTTTTTTTTTTGTTTCCTGATGTTTACATCAAGTGAGAAGAAATACGTGTTCACAAAGTAGTTTGCATTAATCATTGTTTACTTTGCCGTCCCAGGAAATGTAGTGTAAATAACTGGAAGATTGACTCAGGAAACACGCTAATGTTTAGAGCATGTATTTTAGATATCTTGGTTTCATTAGAAACTAGATTTATGAATCTGTCATTTGGATCTTTTTCAGTAAAAAAGGAGTAATATCAGTGCAAATTCTAGTTGAATACAAGGTACTTATGTTTTCCATAAAGCAGCGATGTGCTAGGCATTGTAGACTTGGTTCAAAACTCACTAAAGTTAATGGGAATCTTTCCACTGCTATAAGTGGGCTATCAGGCAGTCCTTAAACAACTATATTATATTGACTGATGCAGCTAATATCTTTGTAATCATGAAGATCAGTAGAATATACCGTGGGTTTTAGAACTGAGTGGTGAATTTTGCTTTTTTAAATGTTTTTTAAAAAGTCATTTTTTCTTTTTTTTTTAATAGTGATGTGACAACATCGTATGTGTTCAGAACCTTAGGAAGTGCTTTTGCCTTGCAGAATGGAATGCAGATGAGTCTCAGGCGATAACCAGATTTAGGGAAAACAAAATACTATAGAATGTTAGAACGAGTATAACAAAGCAACCTTTGTAAGTGTTTATATTGACCCTAAGTTGTTAGTCATAAAAGCTGGGCTTTTTAAGAGGAGGGAAAAAAAGATAGATGTGATTAAAAAGAAAAAGAAACATAATAAAAACCTCTCCCTTTCAGACATCTGAAGCAGCTTAGGATCATTTGATCTGTGATCTTAGAAAACATGTACTTTGAAACACAGTAAATTCTCTTGCAAAAAGGGAACAAGATAAATGCAATAACTGAAGGTTAGATTCTGATACCCTTGTGCAAAGGAAAAAAAATAGTGCTTTACTCTTTAAATGGAGCTGTTTGCATCGGTGGAGCTGCTTAAGGCATGATTCAGGGTAAATAGCAGAATTTAGTATCAACTGTTTAAGAGAAGGTCAAAGGCATTTGCTGAGGCTTATCTGGATGGCCATAGCCTCATCAACAGAGTGCACTGTTTTTTTGGCAACGTGAATTTTTTCCTTGGAAGGAGAAGAGTGTCTTTTATTTATCCTGGGAATTCTTTTAGTAAATTTATTCATATTTAGTCTCCTTGGTGTATTCATTCAGGGAACACCTGCTGTAAATGTCTATCTCTCTTCCCTTATGTCTCAAAGTAGATTTTTCCGGATACTTGAGTGTAAAAATTTGATAATATTTGCAGTCAGTACCAAGAGAAGGCAGAATAGCTGGATAGCTGAGTAGAAAATCCCAGTCAACTGTTAACTTCCCAAGCATGGAACAGCTGTGTAATGTGTAGAATCGAGTGGCCATTCCTAACCAGGAGGTGGCATGGTTGGGCTCCGCATGTCAAAATAGAGCTTCATATCCTAGCACCTTCTGGGAAAGGGCTAGTCTGCCCCTACAGATATATCAGATTCCTGTGCGTTGGATGCGTGCTTTTCTTCTGTATGCAATATGTAGATAATATATACTGACAGATTTGCTGTAACTTGCTGGAAGACTTAATAGTCTATAAAATCTGATATGAACAATAACGACCAGAACATAGGACTCCTCAGAGAGGCTGAACATCTACCTAGCCCACCAAAGCAATGCCGTAAGAGGAGAACGGTTCCCCTGGGACATCTGAGGACACAGGTTTCAAGCTCAGAGTATGAGATGTGTTGGGTCTTATTTTAGAATGCATAAATGTAGCTGTTGTTCAGTAGTTCCCCTCTAAGCTTTATTAAAATAGTAGTGCATCGCACCTTTCCACGCCTTGCAGCAGTACCATAGACTAAACATACTGCCTAGATGAAACTGTGTGTTCTTGACCTGCAGGGTCACTGCGATTACCTGGCACTTCAGTTCAGGGTAAGAGTGCCTTTTCAAAAACAAGCAGTTTTTAACTGTTTCAGTTTAAATCTCTTTTCTCCAACAAACTGCTGAATTTGAAGGAAAAATCAATGTCCTCATGGCTGATCTCAGAATATGTATTTTTCTTTTAAAAAAAATTGAGGATAAATAAATAAGTGTTTTCTTCAAGAATTTTAGGTGTTAATAAGGGATGCATGATAAAAAAAATAAGCTGGTTTGCATGCTGGTCCTGCTAAGCAATGTGAAGGCATGCATTCACCTTTTGTTCACCTTGTGTTTTTCAGCCCTTGGATGGGTATTGTAGCTCAGGGTTAGGAGTATCAGCACACCGTATTGGAGTAAGTGAGGAAGCAGACAGCTTATAAAATGAAGTGTGTGAAATAGGGGACTTTAGTGATGCTACAGTGTAGTCTTTGGCTGTATAAACAAATAAGGGCTCTGCAGTCTGACCAGAGAAATGGAAAACCTTGACACTCGGGTAAAGGTCTGAGGTGCATAGTACACGGAGTTCTGACTCGTTTGTTCCTTGTGCTATGTACCTTCAATGAATGCCTTCTAAAAGTTCCATCTGTAAGATGTAGGCTAATGCTGAATTTCATTCTAATCTTTGAGATCTCTAAGTGAAAAGAGCTTTATAAGAAAATGTGTATTATCCTTATTACTTTTAATATGAAATTATTCTTTTTAAATTTGCAGGCAAAAATAATCCTGGTTATTACAGTCCTCTGTAAATCCTGTCATATTTTAATAAGAATCCTGCTGGAAATGAGTACAGCTATTTCCTTATCCTAAAAAGGACTGGAACTAATAAAAACTATGGAAAAAAATTATCAAAGACTTCCAGCAGATTAAAAACCTTCAACCCCCCAGAAAACCTCCTGGAATAATTTAATGCCTGTTCCTGATTTTGCAAGTTCTGCTTTTAAAATGGAACTTTTTAGTTTGAATACTGAAAAATTTATCAAGTGAAACTCATAATAATGCTGATATGGTAATACTGAAGATCATCCACATTTAAATAAGATGATACAAAGTTTTGATGGTCATATATGGCTGCATGTGATATAACCAAAGACATCTTTAAAACTTCAAATGCTCTGCTGGCGACAGGCACTCCTGTCTGTTCTTGAGTTAGCATGATCCAAAACCTAAAAGAGACAGGGCAGGTCACTGCTGCCTTTGAATTTGTCTGCACCTGCTGAAGTGTTCATCGGATACTTTAGCATCTATTTCTTGTTGTAAAGGTTACATCAAAGGAGGTAAACCTCAAAAGCTTTTCATTTATAAAATACTTTGAATTCTGGGAATTGATGTAACTATTGGAAAAAGTAATACTTCATGCTAGTCTGTAAAAGATGTATTAAAATCTGCATTCCTCCTTTTAGCTCTGCTTTGGATCTGGAAGGAAAAGAATTCTACTTCTTCTATAGTAGAAGCTGTTTAGATTTGCTAACTGGAGAAGGCAGGTATGGCTTCAGCAAAAACAAAAGCAGGGATCAAAGCCCCTGGCTCATAATCAGTCAACTTTCAAGGAGCAGCAGTGTGAATTAGAGGTAAAGTAGTTTTCCTAGAGGTGTGAGCACTGGAGAAAGAAAACAAATCCCATCTTGGCATATTCCCTGGGTTTAATGCTCCCTACGATTCAAATGCATGCTTCAAAGCTGTCTTTCAAATGCTTGAAGTTAAAGAACTTGCCATGAAATCGGGGACTGTGTATTTTGAAAATGGCTTTTTGGTGTTGAAAAATTTAGAGTTACCTTGTTACCTGTCACAACATAAATTTTTATGCTCCGTATTTCTGGCAACGTCTGCTGATTTTTTCTGAATATTTCTAAGCAAATTTCTTTCATTTTGACCTTTTTTTGAGATTGCGGTAAGAACTTCTTGGTGTTGCTGGGGGGTTGTGCCATGTATCCTCTGGGGTCAGAGCATGAGTTCTAGCTGGGGAAAGAGTGAGACTATTTTCCCTAAATACTTAGGACTATGCTGATTTGCTGCAGCTATGAAACTGGCTCCCTGACTTTCCAGTTTGCAACCTAAACTGATTTTTTTTTCCCCAGTTATGCTGAAATGAGCTGCACCAAATTCTTAAGCGACTTACTGGATTTTCTGTTGATGTTTGAAGGGTAAATTAAGGAATGATAAAGTGATGCAGAATTCCAGGAGACCTTTTTCCCTCCCTGTCTTCAGAAAGCTGTTCAACAGGAAAATAGACAGTTAATTTTGGTAAATGATGCTTCTTATCCTGGTGTATCCATAGGACTGTAGAGCTATCAATAGATTTAGATTTCCCGTAGGTACACATTTGCAATTATTTTGCTAATATTTGTATGCAAACTAGTGGGCTTTACTTTAGCCCATTTTAAAATGTGGAAGAACTTCTTCCTCATGCTCATAGATCAAGGTAAAAAGATGAATTATATATCCATTTATTACTATACTCAAAAGTGATTGGTGGGGGATTTGCCACGCTCAATTCTTATGTTATGTGGACTCTTTTTCCTGATCCTATGTGCTCCTATTTAACAAGAAGATTTTTCTGTCTCTGTAAATACACTATTGCAGAATGTCCTGTAATTTATTCTAATTCTGTTTTGTTTGTTAGGGGTCCTCCAGATGCTGTGTTACTGGGGTGATTGGTTTGTTCTTTGCTTGCTGGAAGTGGTTTAGTGTAAACACCAATGGGTCAGGTTGTGCAAAATCATGTAAGAAATGTTTTAGTGATCAGTGGAAAAGCAAAGGGGTCCGTAGGTCAGCACAGAACATGGGAAAACAGGTGCTCATGTTAGCTGTTTTGTTACTCTTTTTTTCCAGAAGACGGAACTTGCAAGGTAACATGGATATACAATAAATTATGTTGAGTTGTGCACGACAAAAAGGTGTTCATACAGTACTAACTTGTTAGAATACACAAACCATCTGTTCAAGCATGAAAATACTCTTGCTGCCCAAAGTGTATGAAGAATCTGAAATGATGTCAGGTGCAAGGGAGAAGACTAAGTTTGTTTTCTGCTGCTACAAAGATTTAGAGATAATGCTTTTTTTAATAAGGAATGTTTGTGCTGTCAACTAACCAAGGGCTTCTTGTGGTGGAAGTGGAAGGAGATGCCTTCATCAGAAAGTGGAAACGGACCAGCTTGGTTTAGACACAAAGCATGAGCTTGACATGATTCTGCATCCATCCAAACACTAAAAAAATCCTGAGTTGGAGACAGAAAATAATTAGAAGCCGATACCAACTTTTGGCTGCATCTTTCCAGTTCTTGGCCTCTGTCCCTTCTCACAGTATTTTTTTTTTTTCACAAATAGTGAGAAGTAGGATGGAGAGAGGGAAGAATGGGGGAAAGGGAAGAGAAAATGCAGGAAAGGTGGAAAAAGGAGAGAAAAATAATGAAAGATTTTAAGGGAAGTTGAGAAGGGGGTAGCAGTACAGAAAGACATCGGGAAGAAAATTAAAACATGGCGAAGAATTAAATTCTGATTTAACAGGTGTAAAATGTTCAGTTACTTTAGCTCTAAGAAACTGATGAAAGATAGAAATATCAAACCTTTAATAAGGACTTCTGGAAGCTTTTTATAAGTTTTATTCAGTTAAAATGATAAAAGTAGCTGCTAATAAGCATTTGAAAATGCTGTTGGTTAAGAAAAATTAAAATGAGGTTCGTCTTACTGAAAAGCTTCTCTGAAAAATTGCATCATTTTGATACTGTTGTATTTCGTTTGTTCAGAGTCACTATAGGTGTCTGCCATACATACATATGTATTATGCAGTAATTAGACACAACAATCTATTTTGCAGAGATGCTCCTAATTTTATACTAAACAGCAACTGAGATCTTTCTTGTAGTAACATTTACAGTCCTTTGGAATACTATGGCTAGCCAGTTCACAGTTTATTTATGCTTTTTATTTTAAAAGGTAGTACTGTAACACTGAACAGATCGAGGTTTTAGCTATCGAGTTTGTCTGCTTCTTTTCTTGTATAATAGAGCCTTCAAGTTTTGGATTGGAGTGTACTAGTGTTATGAGCTGTGAACTTGGACTTTCATTTGTTTATATCGGTGGTCTTCTCATTACGGATGAGAAAGATTGTCCAGACTGTGTTATTTCAGTGTCCCTCTTCCAGCTTGTTCCTTTGCATTGCCTTCCCCTGGTAACTGATGCCTCCCCAGCTTTCCTCCAAGCAGCTAATATGAATAGTGAATGTCTCACCCTCGGCCACTTTCATTCCGTTTTATCCGCTTCTCCTATCCTCAGAAGCTCTGTGAAGAGGAGGAGGTGTTTTATTTTTTCTATGGAGACTTGAGCTGTGAGTAAAGCTGGCAGCTTTATTGGAGAAGGATGTCAGAAACGTTGAGCAGAAGGTGTTATGGCAAGGAAAAAGGCAGGTGACTGGGTAGCGTATCTTCAGGAGAGAGGAGGATTGGTTGGTGGGGGAGAACTTGGAAAGACAGAGCAGAGCACAGGGAAGGTGTTGGAATGGAGAGTAAATTAAATACTTTTTTCCCCTTTAAAGGGCATAATGCTTATCTAAGTGATATATTTCACTTACTATATACTCATTCATACAAGCAGATAAATAGTTGCTGGGTGCATATATATTATTTTTCTACCTAAAAAAAGTGATGCATTTAATACAATAGCAGTAGAGTAGTGCACTATCTTATGGAAGAATTTTCACTTCCACTATTTGATTATTCATGTTTATAGGCCATCCCAGTGCATGGATAATTCAGTGTAACAGTGCTAATGGTCCTTTGAAAAGAAGATGGTATTCTCATGGTGAAGTGTACTTCAAGGCTGACTGTTCCAGAAATGGTGACTCCTGTATGTTAAATCTATAGAGATAAACTTATTCAGGTGCTGGAATTTCCAAGCATTCTGACATGTCCCCCAAATTAAATGTATTCATCTTCTGCCAGAAATGTTGTTCAAAGTGCATGAGTACTCCCATGCCTAGATTTAATAATTTCTCAGGTCAAGGATGAGATGGTGGTGAACACATTATCCGGCCTTATGGGGTTTCACAGAAGAAAGGTTAGATATGCTGAGATTATATTGAGAAAGTGTTCAATTGTGGAGTCTGCAGCTGAGTGGAGAGCAGCAGCCTTCACAGTGATGTGAGCATCAAACAAGCAACAAACTGTCCTATGTGTTTAAAACTAACTTCCGTACTATCCATAATCTGAAATGAAAAATTCTGAGACCACAAAACCGTTTCAAACTGCAAACAGCAAAAAGACCATATAAAGCAGTGGGTCAAAAAGGGGATTGGCAATTGGCAAGGTAAAATTGCTTTGCTATGCTATCAGTTTTTGCATCTTACTGGCTTCTTGCATGGTAAAAGAAAACAATAGTAATGACTCTAGTTGGGTCATTTAAGTTTCAGTGAAGGTAAGTTTTTTCTCATCTTATGTAATAAGTATGTCATTAAAAATATATGCACATTTCATAAAACATTGGAAGACTCTGTTACAATTTATGCACTCTAAGGGTTTTCTGGCTAGTTCTACCGCTTGCAGTAGTACCCAGTAAAGGGTAATTCAGGTTCATTTACTGGTTTAAAACAAAGTAGAGCTAAAATTAGGAAAAGATATAATGCAGTAAGGTTCCCGACCCCCCTTCCCCATACTGCTTAGCTGACTATACTCTAGCTGTCAGAGACGTGAAGTGTGTGACCTAACTGATATTTCACGTAAAAAGTTTGTCTTCCTGTTACTGGCATTGACACATGAAGGTATGTGCTGCTTGCGTCGCGTTTGTGAGGTAGGTGTATTCCAGTGTAAGTCCTGCAGTCTTATTTCCCCTGGTTGTGTAGGTCAGCCTACCTCTTGGAGTATATAGTGCTACTCTCTTCCCTCCCGCATGCTTTTGCTTCTCAAGGAAACAAAGATTTGCCATAGAGAGGAGTGATGCTGTGTGTTGTAGCATTGTCCCAGCATTGAGCTGGATCAAGACCAGAGCTGGCACTTGCTCACACGTTCCAAAGGGTAGACTTAACCGGTTTGATTTAAATGAGATATTGACCACATCTAGCATTCCTAGTCAGATTGTGATGTTAGTTCAATTTTCGTTCCTTATATAAATTAAAATTCTGGCAGATAGATTCCTGCATTAGTTTCTGGCAGCATGAGCCTTACTGCTAACAATTTCTGTTGAATTGTTATCTGCTGACTTTTTGTTCATGATTTGTACCATTCTTTAACAGCTACGGATCAGAATCAGACTCCAGGACCATTTTAAGAGGCGTATTTGTATTTAAAAAGTGAAAAAAGAAGTAGAGTTAAAAGTTGTGAGTATTGATCATTTGAGATCTGTCTTAAGCCATACTTCCCTATACATTACTTAAGCTGTAGTTCATTGGTTCTGCTTACTACAGAACATCTTATGTCAGAGCAGACTGGTGAACTAATAAAATTGATATGCAGGATCAAATGCATAGTGGCATCTTCTCATTAGGTTATTTTATGAAAGGGAGAACAATCATCTAGAAAAAAATTACCAAAGTCTTAGAGCTTTACGGTTTGATTTCCCTGTGTCTGCCCTGCCCCCCCATCAACACAATATTTTGCCCATGACGTTCCAGAGAGATGATTTTCCATGTGACAATAATAAGGGTTTTTTCCATCTGTTTGACTTTATTTTTGACATAGTCTACAAGTCTCAGTGGCTTCCTCAATACGAATATTAGTTAGATAAATTTCAATAGATGTTTAATAGTCTGCCATCACGGTGATGTTGATATATGCCTGTTAGCATACTTTTTTGAGAAATCATGGTCTTGGAAACTTGGACCAAAATTTAGTTTTGTACTGAGGGCTTAACCTTAAGTCCTTAAAGTGCTTGGCCTTAATGCTTTACCTTAATGCAGCAGGTGAAAATTTGTTCTGCCAGCCCTCTTGGGATAAGCATTCTTCTCTTTAGTAACACTTGCAGTAGGAGTCCCCATTTTATGTGAAAACACATTACTTATGGATTTCGCTCCACTGTGTTTTTCTTCAAGTTCTGAAGAATTATAACTGCCAGATCTTTCCAGCCTGCTTGAGCTTTTAGCTCAAATTGCCACAAGGATGTCTAGTTTGATACTTGTGTCTCCCATTGAATCCTGTTGAAGTATATTAATACTTTGTTTTCAATACAGCCAAAATACATAAGCCATTGGCCTTTAAACTGTTGCAGGTGGGCTATTCCAGTACTCTCCAAGATGTTGCTTGGCCATTTTGGTCATCTTTATTCCACAATACTAAAATTGTGATAGTTTCACATGCTTCCTTTTCTCATTACTCTGCATTTAGATTTGCTTGTTATGTACTTTGGAGAGGAGTGCTCATCATTGGTTCCTTCAGACAGCTGGATTAGGTGGGATTTTGTTAAACAGTTCACTTTCCCAAGGCACCTTTACACTTTTCCTTTTGTCTTATGGGGCATGCAGCTTAGTTATTGTCTCTTTCTTACAGTGATCTCTCTGCTAAATTTACTGTGTTAATTTTTCTCCTGAGCATCCCACATTTGCTTCTTGACTTTTAACTCAGCTCTCTGACTCTTTCCAGGGATGTTCCAAATGTTTGGGGATTTGTGTAGTTTATCTAGATTTTATTGTCCTCAGCCTCATAAAAATGGATCTTCCTGAGAGATACCAATGGGTGTGTTGTACTTTGGGTTGAGCTCTGCAGCCTCTAAGTACCATGTTTTTTTAATTTCACCCCTGATTTCTTCCCCTGTGAGGTTTGGCTTCTCTGTAGAGTACCTTATTGTAGCTATAATGTGAAGTAGATGGATTTGTTTATGTGCCAGATTCAGTCTCATTGAAACCTAATACTGAGTTGTCAAACAGTCCTTTTCTGAGCTTCTTTCCTCAGGTTCTAATTCTGGTTTCCCTCTTACCCTGAGATGGTTAGTCTTCCTACTGTTGAAAAACATGTTCTTCATCCTTAGATAGTATTCACATTGTTCTACATCGTCAATCTTCCTTTAAACAGTGTAGAAAATTATAAATGGAGTTTAGTATTCTTCATTATTTCTAGCAGTTTCACATTTTCTTTCCTTTGCTTCAGTTAAATGAAAACTATTCAAAATGTCAGGAGCTTCTGAAGATGGGTTTTGGGGGCTATGACCTCGCTGATATTTTATGGGGAAAAAAGCCTACTTCAGAATTGTTGAATATTCTTTTCAGAACATAGAAAGCGCTGAGTTCTACCAGAGTCTAGGATTGGTGGAATTAAGTATGACAGTATTTAAGAAGATAATAAATGTTAAATAAAAATAATGAGTTCAGTTGTTACTTAGCTCAGAACAGAAGGCACAGATAAGAAAACCTGAAGCTTTCTGGTAAAACTAATAGGAAAAAACTTAACCTTTTCTAAAAGATGCCATTAAAATTCCTGAGGAGGAAAGTCAGTGAAAAGCTGGTTATTGAGTGTCTGTTGCGCCAAACTTGTCAGATGTCACCCCAGTGCAGTAATGCAGAAGCTTACAATGGGATGTTTTAGCAGCATATGTAGGCTTTGTAAATGACAAAAGGCTGTGCTAAAAACTGAATCAGGACTCCAGAGTTAAATGGCTCATATACTAAACTGCTGTCCCAAGTAGCTCTTCTCATAGCTGACAGCTTTCTGGGACGATTCTGTTCAGGCAGCTCTTACACTGGGAATAGAATTTAATAGTATTTTTTTTTTTTTTAAGAAATTGAGCCATAGAGCAAAATGCTAAATTTCAGTCACACTGTTAAGGGTGATTTTCCTGCTTTGCTAGAGCTAGTTTTCTGTTTGAGTTTGATTGTGTGAACTGTTTTCTATTTTTCATATTGCAGTATTTAATACAAGTTTTTTGTTGTTTTGAAGTCAGAATAACAAATGGTAGATTTATTCTTTGTGCTTTTTAAGTGGGATATTATACTTTGCTAGTCCACAGTACAGTTTGTCAAGGAAAACAAATTCAGCCACACTTGAATGTTGTGGATTTTTTCCTTTGAGAGTATTTTGTTACTTCCCTTCGAGGGTGTTTTGTTACTAACGTTCCACATTAGGTGTTTCTTTACAAAATCTCCACTTTGCTATATTTTTAAATGTGCTCATAAAGATTCTGTATAAATTTAGCAAACAATTACATACTTGCACATGGATGTCAGGCATTATGCCAAGTACAATGTCCTGCACCTGGGTTGGGGCAATCACCAGTGTCAATACAGGCTGGGGGATGAATGGGTGGAGAAGGACTTTGGGATACTGGTGGACAAAAAATTGGACGTGACCTGGCAATGTGTGCTTACAGCCTGGAAAGCCAACCGTATCCTGGGCTGCATCGAAAGAAGCGTGACCAGCAGGTCAAGGGAAGTGATTCTCCCCCTCTACCCCACTCTTGAGAGACCCCACCTGGAGTGCTGCATCCAGCTCTGGGGTCCCCAATGTAAGAAGGACATGGACCTGTTGGTGCAAGTCCAGAGGAGGGCCATGAAGATGATCAGGGGGCTGGAGCACTTCTCCTACAAGGACAGGTTGAGAATTGGGGTTGTTCAGCCTGGAGAAGAGAAGGCTCCAGGGAGACCCTGTAGCAGCCTTCCAGTAACTGAAGGGGGGCTACAAGAAAGCTGGAGAGGGACTTTTTACAAGGGTGTGTAGTGATAAGACAAGGGGCAGAGGTTTAAAACTGAAAGAGGGTAGATTCAGATCTGACAGAAGGAACACATTTTTTTTTCATAGTGAGGGTGGTGAGACACTGGAACAGGTTGCCCAGAGAAGCTGTGGATGTGCCATCCCTGGAAGTGTTCAAGTGGATGGGACTTTGAGCAACCTGGTCTGGTGAAAGATGCCCTTGCCCATAGCAGGGATGGGGTTGGACTAGATGATCTTTGAAGGTCCCTTCCAGCCCCAATCATTCTGTGATTATTGACACAATTTGTTTTGGGTCAATTTGTACAACAGCAAAACGGGAAAAATGTTTTCACATTCAAATACAAAATATGTTAATTGCAGCTAAGTGCTACTACAAGGTTGTTTTTAGAAAGGTTGTTTGCAGAAACTACAGACTAGTCCTAAATTTGGCTAATATAAGAGGAAAGAAACAAAGGTCATCATCCTCTTGGGGACCCGGTTTTGCTTTGTAGCCAGCATATTTAAACAGACTTTTTGTAGAGCTGCAGTTCGTAAATACAGATATACCACTGTGCTTATCTCTGCATAGGTATTTGTCATGCATGTTTTTTGACAAATTAAACAGAAAAAAGCAATTTTAGAGATGAAGAGTTGAGTCCCTGAGAGATTAAATTACTTGCACAAGGTCATGGAGGAAATCTGCGATTAGACTGGGAACTGTCATACATCTCCTGAGTCCCAGTCTATTCCCTTTTCTTCGGGATAAGTCCTCCTTTTTACACAAGATAAAGGAATTGCCTGTTACCCATTGCTTTTGAGTAAACTTTTCAATCTGTAATGTAGCTGCTCAACTGCAGAGAAGCAGGTGTCTTGCTTTTTATCACATATGCTACTTCTGAGAGCCTCAGCCTTCCATAGCTGTGAATGTATGGGCAAAAATTCCTTCTAAGGTTCAGGACTACAAGGAAAGCATATTTTTTTAATCTATTATAATGACCTTTTTATTTGTGATTGTTACTTAATACATGTCTGTATTGTTTCACTGCTTTTTTATGGAAAAAGAAGGAATCTTCTAACAAGTAGTGGTAGACATCAGGAGAAAAGAATGGAAGAGAATGATCAAGGGTAGCTTATAGGACGTAGCATTTTTTTTTCTTCTATGCTTAGTTAATTTATTTTGGATATTAGAGAGAGGCTTTTCTAAATTAGACTGTTCTAAATCTAACAATAGTGTTATGGATTCAGAATCTGGTCATAAGGGGATTACGCTGTACAATATGCAGTCATCTGAATATTGTAGATTGTAGTACAGGTGGACCACACTCAGTTTAACTTTGCAGTATCTGTCTGGTCCTTTTCTTCAGTGTTAAGTGCATTATTTTATTGTTTGTTTTTAAACTGCATTGTAATATGGGCTGCCTCAAACAGCTATCCATTGAGGAACACTCCATCAGGTAGTGGAATTCGGGTAGAAAATATAGTGTGTGACTGAGAAGTAGTAGATGAGGTATTTTGGGCATGTTTTTTAATGTTTGCTACTCAGTTGAAAGTGACATGGGTTCTTCAGTGGTCTCCAAAAAATACATTCTTGACTCCTGATTGTATTGCACAGGTGACTTCTGGGGTCTCTGCCAACAGGTAGAGGCAGAGGACAATAACATTTTAACTCTCTTTTTAATATAACAACAAAGCCTTTCCCAAAGCTTAACAAAAGTAGTATTATATAATGATATCCTATTCCTAAGTTGGAAAATTAAATAATTATTCTATTATGGTTTATCACCTGTAAAATTTTGCTAAGTAACACCATACTGCTCAGAAGAAGCAAGTTCTTTTTACTCTGAAACTGCTGAGAGTATCTGCATTATACTGCTTCTGCCTTCAGCTACAGTTTGGGCAGCATGCTGCCAGTGATATCAAAATGATTTTAGGTATTGTAAGACTAAAGTGTTTTTGAGCTGATCACTTGCCAAGATGTGAAGTTTTGGATAGTTTTCTTAACACCAGCTGTGTTCATCAAGTCATTATTGGGAGACAAAATTTCAACCATTAAAAATTTCAGCGTTATCACGTTTGTCTTAGAAGCTTTCAGTACAGATAGCTCGCTATCCATTTCTTTCTATGGAAAAAGTGAGTGAATTCGGGTAGAACTGTCTCCTGACTTGTGAGACACCTCTGTTGCTTATGGTTTTCCATAAGGTACTTTTTGATCTGGCTGACAAAAGGCCCCTTGGAATTCAGTCCCTCATTTGAATGTCAAGTAGTGTAAATGCCATTACAGGCTCATGACCTCCTAATTCTAGAACTTGCTCCATCTCTCATGATTTAAATGTTTATAGCCTGAGGTGCATGGACTGGGAAATGATGTTTGCTTCAGAGGCATGTCACAGTACTGCCAAGATAATGATCTTACCCTGAGTAAGAGTTATTCTGGAAGAAAAACAGTACCATTTTACAGTAACTATTTATTGAAGACCTTTAAAAATAATTTTCAGGAGCTAGCTAATCTCAGTTAACTGATCTTAGATGCCTAGAATTAGGAGTCTTGTAGGATGAGAATGTATCTCAGGCAGGAGTTGAAGCAGGCACTAATCCAAAGAGAAACCTATCATAAAAATATTACCATCACTTTAAGAAAAAACCTGACAACCGTGGGGTGAGGGGAGGTAGTCTTTGCCCATTCGGGTTCATTCCTAAAGGGATATCTTCCAGCTGTTTTGTACAACTTCAGAAGCAAATCCGAAAACATGGGTACTGATAATTCGGCACTTCAGAGTTTAAAGTTAATTTTTAAGATTTTTCTTTTGTGCTTGAACATGAGTCATAACTCATGTTCAAGTCTATTTCTAGCCCTGTGGAAGTATAGAATTAACCTTATACTGTAAGTAAATTGCATGAACATCAGCCTGGGAGATGATGCAGCACATGTCTCCTTGAGAAAATATGGGAAGACGTGTTTGAGGAAGATAATCACTGCTAGTGAACAAAACAAGTATTCTTCAGAGCCTGAAATATTTAATCTCTTCAATTGTTGATCACCAACCATCTTTCCTGGGTGCTGTCTTTCTCATGGTACCTTAGACGATGGGCCTGTTGGGTACAAAAGCCCTGTAGTGCTTTCTTCTCAGGAGCTGGATATGTGGAAGCCTGTTGCTTAGGCTGCATAGTGGACAGAAGGGAAAAAAGCCCTAGTGTCTGCCACGTACTATATGTGTATATTTGCATAAGTCACTCAAACTTTTCCACCTTTTAGTGAGGATCTTAATTATTGATTAATATTTACTTTCTTTTTATTGTTCTTTTTCATAATTCTTGCACTTTCCTTTTCCTGAACTATACCATGTGATGCCCTTGTCTCACTTAGATTACAAGCTCTAGGATGCAGGTGTGAGGTGCTATGTAAATGTAGCATGGTGGTACATATAAATATTTTTTATCATTTGTTTGTCAGGGAACTGATCGCTGCAAAACAGAGTTGACTGTAAATGCTGTCAGCAAGATTTGGAGTCTGTTCTGAAGATGCCACCTGCCCAAGTGTTGCTCTGTTCGTATTACCTGCTCACTCAAAGTTTCAGTTCAGTTGAGCCCTTTCCTGTGGATGTGTCTGTAAAGACAGTTTCCATTGCCACCTGTAATAGGTCTGTTTGCTTTGGTAACCTTTGGTCTTTTCCATCATCCCTTCAGCTGTGCTCTCCATTTAATATCTTTGGAAGTTGTTCTTGACTATCTCTGCAAGTATACTAACTAATAACTGGTGCGCCCTGCTCTGGATAGGAAGGCCTTCCTGCCCTTACAATAGGATCTAGACAGCACTGCTCTTTCTTTTGCAAAATAATATAACTCAGTCATTCTTAATGTATGTCTTGCAACACACTTATCTTTTGCTAGACATTTATTTGATTCTTAAGTAGCATGGCCACTTCTGACTTTATTCTACCTTTTGTGCACCCACACATTGTATTTTTGACTTCAACAAATGTCAAACACATTAAGTTGGAAAACAAGTATCTTAATCACTCTTCTGTCACTCTTATTGCTTATATTTTCAGAGATGAGGTACTGATTTCACAACCTCATCGAACCAAGCAAAGCTATGGTAACAGCCTGCATGCTTATCAAATGTATTTCTTTAAAACCAGCATCCAGTTTTTTCATGTTAAATAAACACTGATGTATTCATATTATCAATTTACAGGATTGCAGCAAAAAAGACTGATAATGGATTGGCAGTGGGAAAAGAAGGGAGAATGCTGGGCTGGATAATATCAGTTCCCTTTTGAGGAAACAAAAGTTTTTGAGCAGAGAAAACCAGCACGTGTCTAAGGCACCAGAGCTTAGTTGAATGAATGCCCTGAAGAGCAGGTAACTCAGTGTGAATTGAATTGTGTGAATAAACAATATTTAAAGAAAAACTTACACAGCCTCAACCGTCTAGATTGGTAGTCAAAGATGCAGAATGGCAGTAGGGGGATATATGCTGAGTTATCACTGAAGGGCTGCCACAGATTGGGATAATAGAGGAGACTTGACATAGGAGGGACAGGAGACAAGCTGGATAACTAAGCTTGAAATAATTGGAAGGGAGCTTAGTTGAAGAGTACAAGCATGTAGGAAGTAAAAACAAGACAGCACATAGTGTAAATGAATTGCAAGAGAATAAAAAGTGAGAACAGGTGAGAAAGTTGAGGAATAGGGGAGGAGTGATCCTCGTATTGCTGTTTGCAGTCTTAAGAAGACTACAAAAATAGTCACAGCAGCAAAGTCTAAGGGCAAAACCAGGGTTTCAGTAGGGTCACAGAAGCAGAAAAGTTTTTACATGTGTATTTCAGTGTTATGTGATGGAAGCTGCAAGGGTAAAATTACTTGCGTCAACAGCGGGAGGAGTTCTGAAAATGCATCTTGTCATGCTGAGAAAATGCTAACAGTGGTATGTGGGAGCATGCTGCACAAATGTACACCTGACATGGCTTTTTGCCACTTGACAAAAGCCAGAACTACACTTTTCTTGAAAAATGTTACTTTGCTGCCGTTAAATCCTCTCCATGATAAGTTAAATGATTTAGCTAGAGATGGTATCGTGTTGTTATATGTTACCTTATTGGCTGTTAATCACACCTTAATATTCCAGCTTTCTCCATTAGAGAATTTTTTTTTTTATTAACTGTGATTTGTCAGGTGCTTGTTTTATAACACCTATTCCTTGCGCTCTTATCTTGCTACTGCTACTTGCTCTTTCGGTGGGAAAGGGCAATTCAGGGAAGATTTACTGAGGACCCAGCTGGGAATCTTTTAGCACCACACTGCCGTGTAGTTGCTGCTTCATAGCTCCCTTTGAATAAGGGCTTTGTCTGCCACTGGAATGTTGGCTTTGACATTAGATAATGTATTTTTTTTCCACCAGTGTATGAAAACATGGTCTTCTCTAACAGTTTAGCATTGTTTTATTAGAACATTTGCTGTTGATGCTCAAGCTAGGATCATGATCATGGTGACAATATTCTCCTTTAAATATCTGGTGCAGAGCATGCACAGAGTGGAAGCTGAGTTGTATGTTAATGTCAAGGCCATGTTTTTCACTCTTGGAATCCTCACTTTACGTTACCTTTGTTATCACTTTTCTTCAAGAAGTCTACAAAATGTGAAAAAGGGAAAAGTCTTCAGTCATATAATACAGGATGCAAAGGCAAGTACTGAGTTCTACTTATAGAAACCAAACTCTGACACTAAGGAATGTGGTTCTTTGCTGTGCTATAGTGGTACAGTGATAATGGTAATGATAACGCTAAGGCAAACGGAGTTAACTCTGCAAAACTGGTTGGTTTCAGATGGTCTTTGTAGGGTCTGGAGGTTGTGGGGAGGAAAGAAAAATCATCTTTAGTGTCCCATTTTTTTATCATCTAACAGACTCATACAGAATGGCAAAATGTACATAAACCACAAAACTCTGTGGAGACCACCTGGTTCAAAAGAATATAAGGCAAAAAAGTTT
Organism: Phalacrocorax aristotelis; assembly: GCF_949628215.1. NCBI lineage: Eukaryota > Metazoa > Chordata > Aves > Suliformes > Phalacrocoracidae > Phalacrocorax > Phalacrocorax aristotelis. Next base: position 29,082,492 of record NC_134278.1, on the reverse strand, counting down.
AATGGCTTAAGTAGAAAAAACAATTATAGTGTTTTCTTATGTTTAAATGGAATTTCCTGTATCTGGATTTGTGCCCACTGCCTCTTGTGCTGTCTGTCACTGGATACCACTGAGAAGAGTCTGGGTCCATATTCTTTTACTGTCCCTTCAGCTGTTTATAGACATTGATGAGATGCCCCGAGCCTTGTCTTCCCAGGCTAAGCAGCCCCAGCTCTCTCAGCCTTTCCTTATATGTGAGGTCCTCTAGTCCCTTAATCATCTTTGTGGCCCTGCCGTGGTTCAGCCTCAGTTGGCAACTAAACACCACGCAGCTGCTCGTGGGATGGGGGAGAGAATTGGAAGAGCAAAAGGGTAAAAAAAAAAACTTGTGGGTTGAGATAAGAACAGTTTAATAATAAGATAATAATTATAATAATGATGATTCTTACAGTAATAACAATAATGATAATATAATAAAAAGGAAAAGGGAAAAAGGGAAAAAAACACCCAGAAACACGAATGGTACAACCGCTCACCACCAGCCAACTGATGCTGCCGGTCCCCGAGCCACGATTGCTGCCTCCCTGCCCCGGCCAGCTCCTCCCAGGTAACATACTGGGCATGATGTTACATGATATGGAATATCCCTTTGGTCAGTTTGAATCCGCTCTCTTAGCTGTGCCCCCTCCCCTCCCGGCTTCTTGTGCACCCGGCAGAGCATGGGAGGCTGGAAAAGTCCTTGACTAGTACAAGCGCTACCCAGCAACAACCAAAACATCGGTGTGTTATCAACATTGTTTTCATACTAAGTCCAAAGCACAGCGGTATGCCAGCTAGAGTGAAGAAAATTAACTCTATCCCAGCTAAAACCATGACAGGCCCTTTGTTGGAATCTCCTCTATGTCTGTGTCTCTCTAGTACCGGGGAGTCCAGGAGGAGACACAGCACTCCCGGTGTGGCCCAACCAGTGCCGAGTAGAGGGGAAGGATCACCTCCTCCAGCCTGCTGGCGGCACTCCTCCGAATGCAGCCTAGGAGGCTGTTGGCCTTCTTTGCTGCAAGGACACATCGCTGGCTCACGGCCAACTTGGTGTCTGCTAGAACTGGTAAGGCTTATTTTGCAAAGCTGCTTTCCAGCTGTTTGGCCTCCAGTTTGCACTGGTGCATGAGGTTATTCCGGGTGCTGAACCTGGTGTTTCCCTTTGAACTGTGAGGTTCGCGTCGATGCATTTCTCCAGGTTGTTGAGGCTCCTGTGAATAGCAGCACAACCCTGTATCAGTGTGTCAGTCACTCTTCCCACTTATGTATCATTTGCAAACTTGCTGAATGAGTACTCTGTCCCATCATCCAGGTGAAGATGTTCAATGGTATTGGACCCAATATTTGAGTATTAAGTGCCTTAATCCTGAACAGAATGCTACCCTTACATGGATTCTAAATGTGAATATATTAGGTAGGAAGAATATGGAGAACTCATGCAAATATTGTTGAGTGAGTAGACTCTTTTTCCTTGTTTATGATCTCTGTGTGGTTAATGGAGTTAGGAAGATTAGTATGACAAGTAGAACGCTAGGTGTCTGTGTGCACTTAATTTGAGACAACCTGTTCCTGCGAGTTGTTCATAATACATCTTTGTCTAATAGTTAAAATGCTACTTCCACAGTAAACATTTAACTTCCTGTAGACTTTTTTCCCCTGTATTTTCTCCTTTTGCTGTGAGCTTTTTCCTGGATATTTTTTTAAGTACTAATCTGTTTCAGTCCAGTAGTCTGGATTCAGCTAGCAGCCTCCTTTGGAACTTATTTTGTTAGCACTTAATTTCCTGCATTATAATTTTCTGTAATTTTCATTGGTTTTGTTAGTGGTGTCACCCTATTTTTTTTTAAATGCAGCTCATCTGGTCTTACCTTGAAATGTAACCTGCAAATCACTTGCTTTTGGTTTAAGTAAAAAAAAGTTTTCTTAACTGTGTTTATCTGAGCTAAAGGCTGTCTGGTTACCACGAATTGTGTAGGGCATACGGTTTTCTTTGTACCTGGGAAAAAGGCTACAATGTTACACTGATTCAGGAGATTTTTGTGGGTACCAGAGAGCTAATTTTGAAGAACTGATGTTTTTGTGGAGTGAAGAATAAACAGTAAGCAAAAGACCAGCAGAACATTAGGCCTTTGGAATAATAGGAAGGTATAGAAGATTTATAGGAAATATACTTGCTCAAGGAATAGGCAGATCAAAATGGGATACCCTCTAATAAAATTCTGTTACTGCAGTACTGTGAAGCTATTTCTTTTTTCCTCTCTTTCATAGAACGTGATAGATAACAGTGTGCAGAAATGTTGGGCAGCAGGGTTTGAGACTTAGTGAGCAACACAAAAGGGAAGGGAGGACAGGTGAACATCTCTGGGATTAAATTCCTAGAGAGCTCTGCACCATAAAGAGGGTGTTCATTGCATGTGGGATGAAAGTGGACTACTTCTGCAAGACTGCAGACAAAATAAAACATTACTGTCTCTAACACATGCCATTTAAGATTCTCTTCCTAATATATATGGCTGGATGCAGAAAGGGAATGGTGTAAGTTTTACCAAGAACCATAACACTGGTTGACTGCAGCTGTTTTTCCTGCTCATATAATGAATAGTTCTGCAGAAGTGAAGAGCAGCCCAGTTTACTGACTCCACATTGTGGATGCTTCCTCTGTGGGCTCTCTGTTTTCCTCCAGCATACAATTTTTTGCTTACAATGAGATCAGTGTTTAATTCTACTCATTTGACACTGGAAACTCCATCTCCAGATTCAGCAAGGCTAAATGTTAACCTAGTGCAGAAGCTTGAAAAATAGTTTCATATTAAAACTAATGCAGGTTGGAGTAGCATTAATCTCTAGTGATGATGGTATTTGCCAACTGGGTGCCTGTTCCTTTTTAGCATAAGAGTCTTCATATTCAGTATCTTCTTTTTTTTCTGACAATATCTTGACTTCTTTATGCTGGAGTTCTTCCCTGCAGGAAGGAGGCCAGCATTTAATCTCTAGAGTTTTATTTAAAAAATGTATTATGTCTTTTAAGGCATGATGGGCTGCAGGCAGTGTTGAAACTGCCACTTGCCAAGTCAACGTTTTGCTAATCATTTATACATTTAGGTCAGATAATAAAATTGCTACTGGAAGTTCTTACAGCCAGCAAAGAAAATCAAATGCAATTATCTCAATGACACCAATAAATACGGGCTCCTTAACCTGAGCTTTTAAAGGATACCAGCTATAAGCCCATATTCATAGCAGTCTAACAGATAATTGCATTTTGAATATGTCAAATGTCTATTATGTTTTACAAACTGTAGTGGTAAACCTTTGTTTGATCTTCAGCCTGAAAGGTCACCATCAGATCATCTGTAGGTCCACCAAGATACTGGAAAAGTGTAATTCAGAGATTGAATTACAAGGATTTAAGAGGAAAAATAGGATTTGAAAGGATGAAACTTTAAACTTTATTATCCTGTACAGTCTTCTTACAAATTTAAGTATGGTACCGAAAGCTTGATAGGGTGCCCAAAAGGTCCGGATATCTTCTGTGCCTGCAATTTCAGCTTAAATCTGTGTATACTATTGACAGAACCTTTATTCAAGTAAAACAAAATTAATTCCTAGCTCTTGTTATGTATTTTGTCTCATTTTTAGTGCTTTGTTATAAGTTCAGTTTTGTTAAACTGCTCAAGTTCAATAGAAGGAACATATTTTGGCAACACCTTCCTAGGCATTGCATTCAGAGCATGACATGCCATAACCCTTCCAGAGTACTAGTGCAAGAGTGATTTTTATATTGAGTGCAAATGAACATTATTAATCTTAAAAATATTTGGTTTAAAAAGCTGAACAATTTTCAAGTCTTTAGAAGTTTGAAACTGTTTGTTATAAACGCAGACATGCCATGATTTGTAAAAAATTTGAGTTAGCAGTTATTCAGTATCTTCCTAATGTTTACATATATTTTGATCATTCCTACTACTAATGTATTATTTTGTTTAAATTTGTTATTCTTTCCTTTTATCCTTTTGAAGATGAGTAGTATTTTAGCTTTTTCAGTCTTCTGAAAACTCATCTTGAATTTTCAAAAATACTTGCTAGCACCATTAGCATTACCTCAGCCAGTTTTCCAAGTCCTCTACAGTGGTGTCTCCTGACACTTTGATAGGTGTTTCGTGTCCCGTTAGGTGCAGTTCCTTTCCTCCTTTTTCTCCCCCAAAGACTTCTGTCACTGTCTCCTTGCCTCCCTCTTCTTGTTTCTCCTCTTCCTTTGGTACCAGCTGTCACAAAGCAGTTGCAATCTTTTTGGCCCCACTTGTAGGGGCCCCGATGACAGCTGAAGAAGTGATACAAAGGTGCTCATCATAACTAGAAAGACCTGATGTCACTGATAACGCAGTTCCTGGACCACAGTGCAGAGAGAGAACTGCCTTCTGTGGCGCAAGTACAACTTTAGTCAGGACTGTTTGCTTGAGCTTTGTGCCATGTCTTTCCTATATGAGCATAGTGTAAATTCCATGAGGTTCAACCAATCTGAAAATACCTCATTAATCTAAGTGGTCTTTAATCCAAAACCATTCCAAGATCTTTCACTTTTTGAGATAATCTTACTGTGGTAATCGTTTAATCAAAGCAACTCTTCTTTTAACCAAAGCTGAAATAAAAAAGGAACTCATTAGCTCCGGGTATCTTGATGTCATCCATTATTAGCTTTAACATCCCTTTTTGCTAGTCAGAAATGTGCTTAGTAGTGTTTCCTTAAATTTCAGCTTAATCGAAGGCATGACTTAGTTTATAGTGCCAAGAATTAAAAAAAAAAAACAAAAAAGCATCATTTCTAAAACACATTGCTAGTAAATCTAGATTTCTTCTGTAAGGACAAAAATATATGTGTGAATTCTTGGGTTTTGATAATTGTATTCTTTTAAGGTAACATCTTTCATATATTTTAAAATACTAATTATAGTATGAAATAGATGAATAAGAAAAACTATAATATTGAATAACATAGATGAAGTATTCATTGTAGATTATTTTTCTACCCAAATACAACTACTTTACTCCACAAACACATTTGTTTGAAATTTTGAGTATTAAATTCACAATTTTTATGTTCTGAATTAAAATGAAACAAATTTTCTGTTCTGCAGATGCTGTTAGTCCCCCGCTCCCTCCAGAACTTCCTCCTCCAGTATTGACCCTGCACATGTTTACATTCAATTGCAATTATCAGTGATTGAGAAACTAAGTCACATGTCTGTTTGAGATATATTTCTGTCTTGTACTTATCTTCAAATCAGTAAGTGAGAATGTTTCACGTGTCTTTGCAACTCTTCGTCAAATCTGGACTTTCTGTTGTCTGTGTCAGGCAAAGATAATGTCAAGCAATTAAGAAACTTGGAAACCATTAGCATTTAGAAGGAAGTAAGTGTCAATGTAGCTCGGAGACCAGAGTTTACATAGAAATAGGCTCATACATAACTGCAAACAGACATCAATGGTATCTAGTGAGCTGTTTTCTTTGTTTATCATTACAACCCACAAAAAAACTCATTGAATACTGAGTGCAGTTAGCCATAGTAGTAGTGATGAGCCGTAAAAATTAATATAGTAAAACCAATCCAGTTAGATAAAACAGATACTTCCATCTTGTCTGCCTGGTCCCCAACACCAAGTTTCCCTTCCTATTTCTAACTCTGTTACTAAAGCTGTGCTTATGTAGGCATTAAGTTTTACACTGCTTTGAACACAGGAGGGGGCTGTCAGTGTGTGTTCTCCACATGGTCAACTGTTGCTGGTTTTCCTGTCCTTAATGGCTTTTTCTAAAGCAAACTGATTATTTTTCTTTTTTTTTACTTTAATTTCCCCCCATTTGTTCTGGAAATAGGGTGGGAATACTAAAGTGTGTGTACACACGTACATGTGTTTTTACGTATGTATATATGGAAAAACACAATGGAGAAACAATAGTTAGCCACACAACTCCTAAAAAGCCCACAGCAAATCAGTTTGGTATAAAGATAGCATAGCAGATGGTATTCACTGGGGTAGTATAGTTCAGCATTCAGTCACCAGCAAAAAATGTAGCATCCATTTCCAATGAGCAGTAACATCTTGACATAACTATGCAGATAGTAAACAATTCCTCCCCAGTAGTCAGATTTGTATTAGTTTGCTTGGAGGTAAAACTGCCAGCTTCTTTCTCTTTTGTGCTGCTCCAGCTCATTTTCCCCCAGCGAGGATTTTCAAGAATGACTGCCAGAGAAGGCTGCTATTCCCTAATCTGCTAGGATCTTCAGAGGCGCTTTGCCTCTGCTCCAAGCCACTTTCTTTTATGTCAGTAGGCCAGAGAGATGCGAGTTAGAAAAAAGAGAACAAACAAACTGTAGTGCTATCTCGAAGTATGAAGTGTACCTCAGCCCATCAAGTACTTGGAGAAAATAAGGTCTGAGCATGAGCTTCATGTTTTCCAACTGAATCAATCCCACTTTCCAGCCTGATATTTGAATCACACCTTTGAAAACTACTGTGATGTACTGAGCAAACAGCTTTGAGAGTATGTTTTGACATTGATGGTCTCATTTGCAACACAATAGTTTAAGGTCACCTATTGGTATATGTGCTTTCCTTCTTGTTTTAAGTAACCAGTCTTTCATGTCATGAGAGATTGTATTGGTGATATAACTCTGTGTATGTGTATGTATGTGTGTATATACACACATACATACATGTATAATACAGCTTTCTAGTTGTATACTTACTTGTATCGCCTCTACTTTCTGTGAGTCCCTAAAGTGAGAATCAAAATTGTTATTTCATAAAACATCCAACTGAATAATGTATTTTTTTTCTCTCCATAGAAATAGACCCATATGAAATAAAGCAGAAGTGAATTAGATCTGGATAATGTTCCTCTAAATAGCTTTATGAACTAGGTTTTAAATTTCACAGGACAGAGACTTGGCCTGTTGTTACGTATCTATGAAGTGTCATATATGCATTAGAGCATTATGCAAATTTTAAATACCCTGAACAAAACCATTTATAAAAATGGAGAACTGGTAGAGCACACTGTATTTCTTAACCAGTAGTTGTTGCAGAAGACTGCAGTGTCACTACTTTGATACTGTCCATACAGGAGCAGGCTGGAGATTGAGAGTTACATTCCAGGAAGTTACTTGAGAATTTCAGATAAACTGAAGATTATAATTAAAAACAGAACAGTACATTTGTGTAGCATGATGGGGTGAAAGTATCAGAGTTCCTCTAAGGAAGATTGTGCTTTTTCAGCTTGCTGGACTTCTTTGAAATAAAAGCATGTAAAGCATGTAAGGGTTACCTGTCAGACATAATGTTCCAGGATTTTCACAAAGCCTTTGATAAGATTCTTCACGGTAGCAAAGAAAATGAGTAGCGACAGAGGAAGGAACATAACTTAGGTATGGTTTAAAAACTGATTATGCTGAAAACAATTGTAGAAGTAGTCTGCTTCTGAAACAGCAGTAGTACTGATTCTGATGAAGGGGGCTGCACAAGGGCAAAAATTTCTTATACGTGTAACTTCTGATTAGGAGTAGCTGTTCAGAACTGTATGAAACTCCAGATTATAAATGTAACAGATGCACCTGTGTTTGGGTAACTAGCTTAATGGGTAAGACTTTTAGGACAGAAGGCTATAATTTGCTGTGGATATATAGTGCAGGATGAAGTACCTTACTACCAACTGTGTTTATGCGACTAAGTGCTAACATAAAAATTACTCAACTTGGTAAGGATGAGGTATGAAAATATATTCTACCAGAAATAACTGGTGTGTCATTTTACTTCGAAGAACCAGGAAAGCACAAAATACAGTTAACCATGACATGACTGTCTTGCAATTAATTATGAAAACACAACTTTCATTTATTTTACAGGAAGGTTAAAGAATCATAGAACAGCCCAGGTTGGAAGGGACCTTGAAAGATTATCTGGCCTATCCTTTTATGGGAGATTAGCACCCTGTCCAGTCATATGTTGAAAACCTCCAGCGATGGGGACTATACGACATCCCTGGGACATTGTTCCAGTGGTTGAAGACATGCTTTAGTGAGGTATTCAGGAAAATTAATTGATTGTATCTTTTTACCCTTTCCAAAAAAAGAATAAAACAAGCAGACAGTTGTAAAATTAAGGGGTACATTAAAAACCTATAAAATGAAATAATTATGCACTATAGTCATCCCATGAAACTAATTAACTCTACAGGGCATTTAATAAAAAACTGAAGCTTGACTTTAATTTTCTGTAAGTACTGCATACCTAGCAACAACTAAATCAAGATGATTCTCCATTGCAAAGTGATTTATGTAGTCTTTTAAGTCTGTGTAAGTTTGGTGGAAAAAATGCTATCAGGTTAGGAAAACAGTATTCTGTTGTTCCTTTTCTCAGGTGGAAATGGCTAAGCTAGTTTACAATCAATGGGATTTCACACTGCATCTGTTTATAAGTTTGAGTAGGGACTTCTAAACTGCTAGTCTCAGTGTATCGTAACTTCTGAGAAGCATTCGCTTCAGTCGGTCATTTCACTGGGAGCAATTGGATGCTGGAATGTTCCTAAAAGCTGACTCTATGTGCATGTTTACCTTGTCTTCATGGGTCATGACGTGATCCTGGTCGTTTCATAATCCAGAAGTCCCACATTGCTATTGCAAAGGAACATGGATGGTTATTTGGCTATACCTGTATGTGTATATATATAAATATTAACACAAGGTCTAATGCCTAAATGAATTCATATAGTTTGAGTGCACTGTTGTGGATTTTGTGGAACAGACTGATGAATTAACCCCTAATGACCACCACCCTGCACCGGATCATATTTGCCTAATGTATTGGCAGAGGCATGAGGCTTGGATGGAAGGATTTGAAACCTTCTCACTCCAAAGTGAACTGGAACGCATCCCTGCTAGGGAGCCTGTGTAGAATGTGGAAAAGTGGTGAGGGAATAGAAAAGTGCGTATTCTTCTGTAATCCCCTGCCTGTTCCTCCTGCATGTACAAAGGCTGTATCTATAGTAGTGAATGGAACAAGACAAAGACTTGGGCACAAGGGCTGGCACTTTTACTCACTCTGTTAAATCTGTGGGATATTTCCTGACATGGTTTTGGGGCAGTCCAACTGGAATTCTCCCAGTCAAGGCCTGGGAATCATTCAGAGTTTAACACAAGCTGGGCACGATTCAGGATAGGCTTTTGCCTTCGTTAGAAGAGTTTAGGTGAACAGAAGTGAGATGTGCGTGACGGTTGGTCTCAGGGACAGAGAAAGGTTGTTGGCCCTCTTGTATTTAGTTAATAGATGTAAATTGAGATGTTGATAATGTCAAATCCTTTTCATTTGTCCTTTCTCCTGCTGTCACGTTTGAACAGCTCCACATTATGAGACTATACATTCCTCATCCTATGCTTTCCCTTTCCATTCCCCACAAAGCAGCTTTCATACGACAGTCATGACTTTTTTCTGCTTTTGCTCTTGAGTGCATTTTAGGTGATTCTTTCCACCCTATTTCCCTAAGCTGCCATGTTTGATTTTCCCTCATTAAAAACTGAGTTACTCTGTATTTTTAATAAGTGACTCAGAACTGCTACAATTTGAAAGAATGATTTAAAAAGAAAAACATGTATGATCTCTTTCCTAGTTTCCTGATTTGTTTCCCCTCTTCCCTTACATGTACATACTCCAACAGGGTTTTACTTTTGCTATATTTTAGGTTCTAATTTCCTTAGGCAGGAAGCATCTGTACCTTGTTGTGGACTTTTTTCATAAGTCATGGGAAATGGTGATAGGGACATCTCGCTTCTGCTAATGTTTCTGAGGACATAATGCTACTGATAGCCACAGAGTTGTCCATACCTGTTACTTAAAACTACAATGAACAAAGGTCAGTTTTGTGTTGGAAGTAGATGACAGAGAAATGGGATGTTAGAGAAGAACCTCAAATGTTAGAATATATGAGTTCGTTTGGAAAGGGCCTATAATCATAATCTAGTCCAAGTGCCTGCCAGGTGCTACATGCAAAAAAACAGTCTTGCTGCTTCGAATTTACTCTTCCCCCCCAAAATATCAAAATTCTAGTCTTTATTGTAGAAAAGAAACATAAAGGTTAAAAATACTTGAAAATGAAATAAAGGTAATTTTGGTTTTAAATTATGTCTTCAGAATCAGTAAGTCATAGAGCAGGATGCTTGTAAGTATGCTTGTTTTCATTGACTGCTTGCAAACCATTAACAGAAATTAAAGGCAGCTCTCAAACTTTCTTGCAGAGAGTGGCTGAAGAGAAAGTCTGTTTTGTTGGGTGTAGTCACAGTAGGTGTAGAATACATAGCACAAAAGGAAAGTAAAGGAGCCTTACCTCTTACATAGTTTAGGTTTGGTGAATTGTGAACACAGGGTTAATCTCATTGTTTGCACATCAAAGGAATGGTCCAGAAGCTGTGGAGTTTATGCTTGCTTAAAGCTGCTGATGTTGAATTGGAGACTTGAAATATCAAACTGTTCAGTTTGATGATGGGCAATATGGACAAGAGACAACGCTGTCCACAGCGTATTTTTTTAGCAGTGCTTGTCCAGCTGCAGGAAGGGCTGGGATTACAGAATTTAAAGGAGTTCAGGGCCCCTGCAATATAAGCAAACCAGGAGAATACACATGGCAGAACAAGGGGACAGAAAACCCATTAGGCTTAGCTATTGAAATATATGCTTTTCTCTTAATATTGTCAGTTCTGCTGAAATGTACTCATGTAACATGTAAGTAGCTTTCAACATTGTATCTGCTTGTGTTAACTGATTCTTAAAAATTTTTCCTTCTAAAGTCAGTTCATGGCTCAGCACCAGCAACTGCTCAGTTCTGAACCTAATATTTGTCAGTTTTTGGTTTGGTCAGGTTATTCATATGGAGTTGAAGTGGAATGCCCAACATTTGGTATCTTGTACCAATTTAAAAAGTCATCCCAAAAGCACAGATTTCTGAAAACATTATGTATTTTGTTTACATAATGAAGTTTGTTAAACATGGTTTAAAAATAGTCTTAAACGCTCAAAATTAGAAAAATATAGCCTAACTTTCTGTCGTTATGTTTCTACAGCTATAATTGTATTATGCTGTATGCTCTCTGCTGCCTGGTAATATTAATACTAAGATTTGTATATAATCTGAAAGACTAAGCATGGCATGAGTACTTAATTTATATTTGTCTGAACTAACTAGAATACTGACAACTTTGTGTCCAAACTGCTCTCAGGATGTTTAGGGAGAGGGGTGTGCTTTTCAGGTGTCTATGCTGCATGTGGTAATGGATCCTGCAAGAGCTGAACAGCTAGCCAGGTGGTTTTGTCCTGGCAATGAATGGATGTGGGGTCCATATACCCGCCTCTGCATAGTTATCAGTTCCTACATTTACTCTGGAGCCAGAGTCCTTCTCCAAGGAGATTTTTTGATTTGAAATGAATTGCTAGGACACCCCAAATAGACTGAGAAATGAAGCTTTGAACTGTAGAATCATTAAAGTTGAAAAAGACCTTTAGAATCATCAAGTCCAACTGTCAACACAACACCACCATGCCTCCTAAACATCTACATGTTTTTTGAACACCTCCAGGGATGGTGATTCCAGCAGCTCTCTGGGCAGCTGGTTCTAAAGCCTGACCACTCTTTCAGTAAAGAATTTTTTCCTAATATCCAATCTAAACCTCCCCTGATGTAACTTGAGGCCATTTCCTCTCATCCTATCACTTGTTACTTGGGAGAAGAGATCAACACCCGCCTCACTATGTTTTAGAGAGTGATAAGGTCTCCCCTCAGTCTCCTTTTCTCCAGGCTAAACAACCCCAGTTCCCTCAACCTCTCCTCATAAGAGTGGCTCTCCAGACCCTTCACCAGCTTCCTTGCCCTTTGCACACGCTTCAGCACCTCGATGTCCTTCTTGTACTGAGGGGCCCAAAACTGTACACAGTACTCAAGGTGCGGCCTCACCAGTGCTGAGTACCGGGACACAATCACTTCCCTCCTCCTGCTCTCCACACTCACTATTGCTGGTACAAGCCAGGATGCTGTTGGCCGCCTTGGCCACGCAGGCACGCTGCTGCCTCATGTTCAGCTGGAATAAAATCATCTTTATGACAGTACCTGAAAGATAGAACAGGAAGTCCTAAAAATTGTCAAATAATTTGAACAGGCTGCTGTAAAAGCTGTCAGTTATCTATATTGTTGTGAGAAGACAAAAAGTAAATGGAAATAGATTTTGCCAAGGATTGTTAATTTTTTTAGTTAACAAATGTCTTTTTGTTTAAGATGAGAAAATATATTTTTAAAAAGTTTCATTTTGAAATGCAAATGTATTTCATTTTATTTTCTGTAATCACTGTGAACTTGCCAGTTTCTTGGGGTAGGGATGGGAAGAAAATTGTATTTCGTTTGCAATGTGTTGCTGAAGTTAACAAGCGTACCTTATAAGTTGTGTGTAGATTGGCCAATCTGTCTTTTAGTATGTTAAAACAGATCAGTGCTGATGATTTTTATTCAAGTCAAGGTAATTGACAAGAAAAATATTCAGTACGTTGTATCATCATTGATGATTGAAAAATACACGCAGAGGTATTTTCCACCTGCCAATATATCTGTCTGACAGTTGTCTGGCTTGGATGTTTGCAACCTACTTGAAGTCAGACTGTGCCCTGTAACTGTTGCTTGTGTCTGCAGTGGTTGGTTTCTGCCTTTCAAGAACAGTAAAAGTGGTACAGACAGATAACTTGAGTTCTGTGCTACGAGTCCTATTAAAATTTAATGAATTTTGAATATCTAGGAGACCAAGGAATGGCAATGCAGGTATTGTCAGGCATTAGGTTAGCCTGGAGAACACCCTGCTGCTAGAAACACATTTTTCCTTAGAAGAAAATGGTGTGGTGTTTCTCTGTAGTGCAAAGGTAAAGTAAGGTTCTTTCCTCTGTAAGTTGAAAAGGGAAATGTACCTTTTTTTGCCTCTTCTATTACAAAGACTATGAAGACTGTATTAAAACTGCTGTCTCTTGGCATATGAAAAATAATTTAGAGAACTGGAAGGAAATAACTGGGAAGAGTTCATCTCATAGAATCATTAAGGTTGGAAAAGACCTCTAAGATAATCAAGTCCAACCATCAACCCAACACCACCATGCCTCCTAAACCATGTTGCAAAGTGCCACGTCTACACAGTTTTTGAACATCTCCAGGGATGGTGACTCTACCACCTCTCTGGGCAGCCCGTTCCAATGCCTGACCACTCTTTCGGTAAAGAAATTTTTCCTAATGTCCAATCTAAACCTCCCCTGACACAACTTGAGGCCATTTCCTCTTGTCCTATCACTAGTAACTTGAGAGAGGAGACCAACACCCACCTCACTACAACCTCCTTTCAGGTAGTTGTGGAATCCAATAAGGTCTCCCCTCAGCCTCCTCTTCTCCAGACTGAACAACCCCAGTTCCTTCAACCTCTCCTCATAAGACTTGTGCACCAGACCCTTCACCAGTTTTGTTGCCCTTCTCTGGACACACTCGAGCAACTTGATGTCCCTCTTGTACTGAGAGGCCCAAAACTGAACACAGTACTCAAGGTATGGCCTCAGCACTGCCAAGTGCAGGGGCCTGATCACTTCCCTGCTTCCACTGGCCACCCTATTCCTGATACAAGCCAGGATGCTGTTGGCCTTCTTGGCCACCTGAGCACACTGCTGCCTCATGTTCAGCCGGCTCTCAACCACCACCCCCAGGTCCTTCTCTGCCAGGCAGCTCTCCAGCCACTCCTCCCCAAGCCTGTAGCGTTGCATGGGGTTGTTGTGACCCAAGTGCAGGACCCGGCACTTGGCCTTGTTAAACCTCATGCCATTGGCATCAGCCCATCGATCCAGCCTGTCCAGGTCCCTCTGTAGGGCCTTCCTGCCCTCGAGCAGACCAACACTTCCACCCAACTTGGTGTCATCTGCAAACTTACTGAGGGTGCACTCAATCCCCTCATCCAGATCGTTGATAAAGACATTAAACAAGACTGGCCCCAACACTGAGCCATGGGGAGCCCTGCTCACGACTGGCCGCCAACTGGATGTAGCTCCGTTCACCATAACTCTCTGGGCTCGGCCATGCAGCCAGGTTTTTTTCCAGCAAAGGGTACACCCATCCAAGCCATGAGGAGCCAGCTTTTCTAGGAGGATGCTGTGGGAGACAGTATCAAAGGCTTTGCTGAAGTCCAGGTAGACAACATCCACAGCCTTTCCCTCATCCACTAGGTGGGTCACTTGGTCTTAGGAGGAGATCAGGTTGGTTAAGCAGGACCTGCCTTTCATGAACCTGTAGTGGCTGGGCCTGATTCCCTGGTGGGCCTGATCCCCTGGTTGTCCTGCACTTGCCTGCTGAGCTCAGTCATGATGAACCGCTCTATAACCTTCCCGGGTACTGAGGTCAGGCTGACATGTTCCCTGGATCCTCCTTCCAGCTCTTCTTGTAGATGGGTGTCACATCGGCAAGCCTCCAGTCATCTGGGACATCTCCTGTTAACCAGGACTGATGGTAAATGATGAAGAGTGTCTTGGCGACCTCCTCTGCCAGCTCCCTCAGTACTCATGCATGGATCCCATTCAGCCTCATAGACTTGTGAGCGTCCAGGTGGAGCAGCAGGTTGTAAACTGCTTCCTACTGGTTTATGGGGGGTTTATTCCGCCTCCTGTCTTATGCTCAATATTGCTTAAGTTTGTAGGCCTAGAAACAGGGATAAGAAATTTCTGAATTTAATGGTTCCCCTTTAAGGACAGGAGCTGAGGTGCCATCCAAAGTTGTATACAAAGTTTTTATACAAAGGGGATGTAGTTCTCTAATGTAATTTGAGAATGAACCATGAACTGAGATCATCATTCTCTCAGGAACACCCTGTTCCTTTACAGAAGAGTGCTTAGGACTGCCCTGCAGTATATCTTAAGATTAATTGAAGTATTAGGAAACTGAGTGGGAATTTGTCTATGGGTATTAATATCCCTAAGTAAACGTTACTAATCAAAAGCTTCAGCTTGATTATGAGGACTTTCTGGATGAGATAATTTTGAAACCCTGAGCAGAAATCAGTCTGAAAATAGTAACATAGGAAAGCCATTTTCCTTCTAAAATATTTATTACTTTGTGTCGCAAAATACTGATTCAAAAATTAATATATTTAAAGTATTTAAATAAATTGAACACCCCCCTGCCCCCGAATTGTTAAAACTTTTTTAATAGCTGAAAACTCAAAGAGGTTTGGGATTATGTTTTTCTTGCTGTGTGAAACATTTGGGTGCAGTTTAGCTCTTTACTAAGGCACCTGCAAGATAAGCTCTAGGCTCTCATTACAAGTGATGGAGATCTAGTTAATGGCATCTGTGGAAGAGGGAGAGAGTCAGCTGAATGTCCACTTCAGTAAGCTAAGCTATTTTCTTGGCTTCATTTTCTCTGTTGATAAGATATCTCAGGTGAGATTGGTTCATTTATCTGAACGTGGTCCAGTGCCATTTTAGATGTCCTGTGGTATCAGAGGCATCACCTGATCTGACAGGTACGGGTATGACACAGGCCTGTGGGAGACCCCTACCCTTCCAGAGTGGCAGCTGGAGGTTGGACAGGGTACCTGACATCTTGGGTAGTAGGAAATTGCTGTACTTAGGTAACTGAATCAAATCCTTACACTTTCAGTAGACACCAAAACTTAGGTATCTTAATCTGAAGATGAATTCCACTCAGATCTGAGACATCCATGAAAGGCTTGCAAGTAAGACATGGAAACCTACAGGAGATTTGCATTCTGCTGCACTGGCAGCTTCAGGACAGGTGAGATGGCCTTCTGTATCTCAAATGGTGTGAGGGGCTTAAGTTTAAGCAACTGAAGGAAGGGCAGAGTGTGTACTATTGTGTGACTTTCTCAGAGTTGTAATAAAAAATAAAAAATGATAGTAATATAAAGAAAATTGGTGAAATTAGTTAAATATTGTGTGGTTATTCCAGTCCAGGGAAGTCTTTGTGACTGAACTGTCTGAAATCTGAACAAGAGTGAAGTGTTGATGTTATTTTGTGTTGCAGAATTATACCATTCTGCCCTCAAATAATACAGTGCAATTTACCTTACATCAAGACTGTATTCATAATTGTGGTTGCTCTTTTTTAACAAATACCATATGTGACTTGCGTTCCTATTTAATGTTGACATGCCTGATAACCAGTATGTATTAAGGGATACACTAGCAGGAAAGGAAACAGTGGAAAAGATAAAATACCCAGGATAAACAGCTTCAAATGAATTAAGATAGCAGTGTCTGTGATATCGTTTCAGAACTAATTACTCATTTGGCTCTATCCAGGCTGGCGTGTTTTATTATTCTCAGGACTGGCAGCCTAGGAACTAAGGGAATCCTAAACCTTACAGTAGTATCTTAGGTAAACAGAAGAGATGGTGTATTAAAACAATCAAAGTAACTGCCTTTTATAAACAGAGTGCGCTGGCAGGGCAGGGTGGCTGTCCTTATGGCAATAATCAGTTGCCTTACACTGTAGGAAGTTTAAGAATATGAAAGAAATCAAGCAGTGAAGTGTTTCATTGCCCTATTTTTTAAGCGCTTGCTTCCTGGTCCTCGGGTAAAAGAATATTTTCTCCTTTTTTCTTGTTGAAGATTCTACAGATGAGTTTTAATGAAAGGTGTATTTGAGTCATGAGTAAAATTGTTAGCTAGTAATTTTATTAATTAGTCAAACTATTAAAACTAGTTTCAGAAAAAGCAAATTTATGGCATGATGAAGTACTTGAGTGTAGGATAACCACAAGCCTTTTAACATTGAAGTACAAGAACAAAACGATATAACTTTGGCTGCTTTTGTATTCTAATATATTAAACATTAATTTCTGTGTTGGAGGATTTGTTTTTTTAAAATGCTGCATAGAACTAAGAGTATTCATGCATGTATTCAAACTGTGCATAATAATATCTGTCCATTTTCTTAAGTTTAATTGTTGAAGGCTCTGAAAATTTTGAAATTGGCCATCAAAGGGTGATGGGACCATCTGTAGTGCTAGACTGAAGCTTTATAATTATGATCTACACTTTAGTCTTGTGGAAAAAATGAGGTTCAGTGCAGAAACAAATGCATCAACTGAGCATTGTATCCATATGGTTCTTCCTTCAAGGTTGACTCAGATATTCTGATATCCAAACACATGAACAATGCTGATTGCAAACAGTTTGGTCAGGTTTTTTCATGATGGTATGTGTTACCACTAAAATTTAGAAAGCAAATTCCTTAAGCTGATCATCATAAAATAAAAACAACAGCTGTAGGCATACAGACCAGTTTAGGTCTTAATCTCATCTGAATTATTGGGAGGACAAGAGGGTATAAACATTTGAATATACCTCTTCATAGTGTCCCTGAGGTTTGCAGAGGGTGAAACGAGAAAAGATACATATCAAAAAGTGTTGTGGAGAAGCACAGAATGATTACAGTGAATTTGGTATTCTAATATTGTGGACAGGTGTTCATGTCATTGATTTAATATAAAGCAGCATTAAGGTTTTTAATAAGATTAAAGTAGCTGTTTATAAGCCTTTTTGAAATTCATAACTGGACCTAATTATTTTTTAATTAAAAATGAGAATGGAGATTAAATTCAGATTTTAAATTCTGCAGGCAAAGCAGTTAAGGAGTCTAAACTAGATTTCATTACCTTTTGGACAACAAAGAAGCCTAGCCTCTCCTTACGACTGTGGTTATATTTTGAGCTCTTTTTGACCCTCACTTTCATATACTCTGAAATCCACAGAAATACTACAAAGGAGAGAGATGTGAAAAATTGCCATACCTCATCTGCCATTCTCTTATTATGGGGCTGAGAGTCAACAGAGTTGCAAAACTAATGTTTTAATTGAGATCACATTATGGAAATCTTTTTTGTGTTTGATATCAAAAAATAGGCCAGAAAACCTTAGGGCAGGCTTTTATCTCAAAATACATGGGATCCTTCTCAACCCTTGGCTTAACCGTTCATTGCTTCTATTTTGGTAGACTTTCTGACGGCATCAAAATGCCATAGTAATGAATGTAGGATGGTCTTTACAGAATTATATGTCATTAGTGTGGAATATAATACAAATGGAATACATTCCAGTAAATAAAATGCAACTGTGATTGGTGAATGTTTAATAGTGGTGGTGATAGAATTGAAAATTGCTTCATAGTCATATATTAATTAACTTAGGGATGAAGAATTTTATTCATATTTAATCCATAAGGGAAAGTATTAATGAGTTTTTCTATAATATTGAGCCAGTCACTGACTTCTCAGGCACAGGTTCCAAGCGTCTGCTTCTATTAACTCATGTTTTCTAAAAGGTAGAATTTATATACTGCTGATACCTATTGCTTGTTGTTGACACATTTCACAGGGGCATCAATATATGTAATGCAGTGTTTCAAAATGCCTAAATATACCATAATTTTTCTTTAGACCTCTTAATACCACTGGTACACTGAAATAGTGCTCAGATTTAACGTTGATACATTGTACAAGACTGCTTTATATTATTTAAATCTCTTAAATCCTATTAGTGCCAAGAGGAGATGCCCCAGAGACAATCTGGTTTGCAGTGCAATCAAAATGCAGGCATCCTACTTGGAACAAATTACCCTGTGAATGTTTATCATTGTAAAGATCGTTTACAAGAAAGATGTAATTTTTCAGAGTTTTATGGGAAAGAATGGGAAGGAACTGAGCTAGCCGTAGATGAGAGCAATTGCATATCCATCTTCTACTTCGTAAGAGTTACTGCTGTGGGAGAAATATTAGTGGCTTGCTCATGGATGCTTAAGAATTAATAGTTGAATTAAAGAAATTATAATAATAATTGTAGGTTTTTTCTGGGAAAAAAGATTGCTCCTTAAATAGTAAAATGGAAGCATCCTGATATTACTCACTTTGCTGCTCTTTTGTGACCTACGTAGAGAAACAGTACTGTTATTACCAACAGATTTATCCTTATATTAAGAATAACAGACCTTAAATTAGTTACTGAATCTAGAAGTAGTATAACGTGAATGGCACCAGGTAAAGTGCACTAACATTGAGTTTGTCCCTCTGATACATCCTCTTCCCAGTTCACTTGAACTTACACATTAAAATAAGGTGCATTCTCAGACCAGTAACGCTATTAACACGTTGTGAGGCTGTTATATTTCCATGGGACTATGGCATCTAAATGTAGGATTTGCAGTCGTCTCTTCAACAAGAAGGAGAAACAGACTAGAACAAGAAGGGAAACCTGAAGTTTCTGGCGCTTTTGTTCATTTCAGATGGAGGGGTGGTGAGGGGAAGAGATACAGTAAAGTACATTGCACCAGGGGAGGTTTAGGTTGGATATTAGGAAAGATTTCTTCACTGAAAGGGCTATCAAACATTGGAACAGGCTGCCCAGGGAGGTGGTTGAGTCACCATCCCTGGGGGTATTTGAAAGATGTGTAGACAGGCTGCTTAGGGACATGGTTTAGTGGTGGATTTGGCAGTGCTAGGTTTATGGTGGGACTTCATGATCTCAAGGGTCTTTTCCAACCTAAATGTTTCTGTGATTAAGGCAATTTGCTTTTGTTTCGTATGCCCTTAATCACAGGTATCTTACCCCGTTAGGCCTTACGTTTTAAAATATATAATGTCGGTAATTTTAACTACATCCGTCACCATCATCAACCCATCTGCACTGTGTGTATCATTAAATATGTATGTATCAATTACCATTCATCCAGAGGGCTTACAGCATTCCCTTCATTCAACCTCAGTGATTCTGTTAGCTTTCCAAACTCTTTAATACTCCTGTACATGGTATTTAAAAGGTAATTCTTCATTATGGAATGCAATTTGCAAAAAATATATTAATTTACTTAAATATTTTTATTGGTCTGATTTGTTGAAGAGGTTGATATATAGTCTTTAGTCTGCTGAGGCTGTGTACATGCTTAAGTTCATGAATTGGAACAGTGAGTGAGTCAGTTATGAAAAAGAATCCAAAAGGTGCTATTTGTCGCTAAGTTGTGACAACCTGGTTGCAAAATTTAATCTAATAAGAGAAAGGTGCCTGACAGGCTACAGGTGATCTGTGATCACAGGGAATTTTGGGCAATTAGTCATTCCTGCGATGGAAGGAAACCAAACATGCACTTTAGATTAGGCAGTCTGTTCCTTCCTTTCTTGATTACCTGATGTAGAGACGAGTTGTCCCAGTTCATCAGTGTGAAGAGGTGAGCTCTCCATTTTTTCTTCCCCAAGAGATAAAATGTTTTTAATACAGAAAACAGATTTTGTTGATGTAGTAATCTTGTTTCTTTCAATCAACCTGTTGTTTAGCCAGCTGCGCCTTTGGGGAATTACTTGGTGCTGAAAAAGCCACAAATACTTGCTTTTCTTCTGGCTAAGAGGATATGAATCCCTCAGGTTTAGTATGAAATATTTTTTTTATTTTCATTAAACCTGTAGTCCATGCAGAGCAATCTAGTTTAACATCTTTTAGGTAATTAGTAGAGATATCAATTAGTGATACGTATCATCATCTTTTGACAGTCATTTAAAGTTGGGGATTGGGAAATCAACCTGTGTTAGAACAGTAACATTGTCTTTTCTATTGTGGCTGCTTTCTATTTTCTGTCTTTTCTCAATGTCAGTGCACAATGTGGAAAGGGGTTATAAATTATCACATTGCAGAAAGATGAAGGATATCCTATGATAAACTTTCTCACTGGGCTGAGTGTTAATCTAGACTTTAATTTCAGTTATGGTCTTGGGATCTGCTGTTAAACCCTGATATTATCATGCAGAATGTGGTGGTGCTCTAGTACAGCAGTTTATGCATGCCACGGTTGCAGTAGCCTGGGTTTTGACTATTATTCCTACATATGTTGGGCAAGTTGTTTGGCCTCTACTGCTTAATTTACTGTAGGCAGCGCTGACCAGTTATGCCAAAGGCTTTTTTGTGAACAGAATCATGAGGAAATCCTTCTTTAATGGGACAGTGGGATGTTTATGTACGAGTTAAGCATGGATAGTGTATGATTGAGCTATGACTTAGCATCCCTTGCAAATTTAAAGTAAAATAAACATCTAGAAAACTAAAAGTAGGTTTGGTAGTAATTTGCTTGGAGCAGCTTTTGTGGTCAAGTGTGAGTCAGAGCAATTTATTAAAAAAAGTGTTTTTTCACTTTAGTCAATATGTTGCAGTTTTTATAGAAATTTCTTTCTATACCCTAGCTCTAGCTGACTTGCACATTGTCAGTTAGGAGAGAGATGTTTAAAAAGCAGTGTCTACTAGGTCTGTGGTGTTTTTTGGATTATTTCAGATTGACTGTTGCCAGAGGACATGTTTAAATTAGAGCTACATTTATTAAAACTTCAATATTACCTGTGTATAGTATATAGTTCCAGTAATACAATAGTTCTAGTAATACAATAGATCTCCTTGTTACAAGAAAAGATACAAGGTTGATTTTTATTTTGACATTCGATAATGTTGAATGAGTTTGAGGTACCTAGATGTCTAATATACAGGGAATCTAACTTAATTTTAAATATAGGGAGAATAGCTCTTTAGATTGGCATGATTATAGAGCTCCACCCAATAAAGCTCTCTAGTCCTTATGCTCTTATCTCTTTATTTTTCTTTATACATTCATTACAGTGGTGGGTTTTTTTAGCAAAAAAGCTTTTGAGGAAAAAAACACCTAATTTTCAGGAGTTTTATAAATTATTTGCCATTTTGCTTGTTACCTGAAAGGCATTTCATACCACAATCTTTGTGTAATCACCAGAAGCAATCCCTATGCAGTTGACCAGACCCCAAAGAATAGTGCTGCTCTTCTTACATTTAGAAGGAAATAACTATAATGCCGTGGGGCGACTTCAGCAGAAGACGTTAAACACCTTCTGCCATTCCTAAGTAGCCTCTTCTCAGAATTAGTAGATGTGTATTTGTATCCCTTCAGACCAAAGAGGAAGTTAATCAGTGAATGAGGCTGAATGCCTGAAAACCTCCAAAGTCCCGGATGGCAATTTAGTTCATCACCTTTCCTAGCGCTGCCTGACTGAAGCGCAGGGTGCTTTCCTGCTTAGTCTGAAACCTTTCTGCCAGTGTTACTGCATTCATCCATAAATGCTCAGAAAAGTTACATTAAAGGTGGTTACCACTGTTATTGTACCCCAGAATTATATCCTGTGTGTCTGCATGTAATTAACATTAGTTCCTTGGTTGCTCAGTAGGGAGCAGTGGGCACTGAAATTTGGTGGATCAGGTTCTGTCTACTATGTAGTTAATGAGTGGTTTAATATCTTCAGAGTGTAAAAGCTACTACTTTCTCCAGGATGGACAGCTTAAGAAATGTTGACTTCTTGGGATTGCTTTGTGGTAATTTTGCATTCGTAATAGTGCACTGATTAGTAAAGCTGCTGATGCTTGCAGAGCCAACGGCAGAGCACTGTTCTAGGTCTGGTAATAGCATTACCAGAGCCTGAAACACTTAACCGGGCTGCCTCACAATTTTATCTAACACAGCCAAAGAGTGCTGCATGGTTATTGCTACACTTCATCTGATTCAGTACAAAATAATAATACTAACCACAGAAAATATAGGAAAATAAATACTACTTTTAGATTTTTTGTGAGAAAAAATAACTTTTAAAGCTTTCATAAGTGTATTGCTGTTAGTCGTTCATGCTTAAACCCACTTGCATGTATTAAATTTCCATTACCACTTTAAATTCTATTTATTAGTTGGACACAGTGAGAAATACTTTGGTTTCTTGATTGCCTTTCTTCCTTTGTTACTTACTCTGCCCCTCAGGAAGAGATAGTACTAGATTTTCGTTATATTTTAATAATTTTTCTTTGCAAGGTAATTTTGTATGTTGTAAATACATAATTGTGATTTTTTTAAAGAAATGCTGAGAAGCTTCCAGTACACTTATGTCGTTACAAGGTAAGCACCGGAGGTAATTCAGCATGAGGACTGCCTGCGGGCAGAACTCTAAATTACCACCCAAAGATACTATTTCATTGTTCAGTTTTTTTACTAAATTCTTACATGTTCCACATTTCTGCCAAGTTCTGCGTTCTTTCCCTAAAGAATAGTTGACTTCTGTCTTTATACACATTAATGTTTCAAGTTGACCTTTCTCAAGTGTATATTTTATGAATGTGTTGATTTATCAAATATATGTTATCATTGGACCTATTTCCAGTCCAATGATGGTACATGCAATACATGATATTACGGCAAGCGCCATGCAAATTTTGGCTAAATAGAAATGTCTCAGCAGCATAAAATACTAAAAATATGTTGTATTACAGAAAAATAAAGCTCTTGGAAAGTTGCATCTTCTAAATTGCCATGCCCTAAACTGAATCAGTGATGTTGTTATAAGATTCCTCTGTCTAGACTGATCTTGAAAACGCCAGGTGATAGGCATTGCACAACCTATTTCCCTGGATACTCTGTGCCACTGCTGTTTTCAGGAAACATTTCTTCTCCCATGGTAGCCTTCTTGCAGATACCTTTTGTAAAGTTTAAACTACTGTAATTTCTTCATTCAGTTATTCCTTCTTAGCACTGCACCTTTGATTCCTTACCCTCAGCCCCCCTCAGTGGAGCTTGGGAAGCAGTTCAGGAAATCAGTTCTCCAAACCCTGGGTGTGTACTGGTCAGCTTAGTAGTCAGTGTTTCCAGCTTTATATGGGATAATGGATATGTACTCTCTGTATGTATTGTACTCGCTGACTGTGAACTCATTAAAAAGATGGTTGGGCACGTGTATTTTCATTTGAATATCTGCTGATGAAAATGTTCTATTGCAAACATCTGTCAAAAATTATGTGGATTAGGGACACTCTTGGGGAGGATTTTATGTCCATAAAATATATTGGTACTTTGTGATATATATGATCTTTCTCCCATAAGTTTTAAATAATTTTAAATGAATTTCCAATTAATTGCAGCATGATGAAATTCCAGTGTGGTGTATATAAAAATGAACTTGACAGCATCCTTGAAAGTGCAGTCCAACACTGTTCCTGATCAGTGATAGCTTAAATCACTGACAGCAGGCTGTGCTGCCATTCAGTGAGACCTGGACAGGCTGGAGAGCTGGGCCGAGGGGAACCTCATGAAATTCAACAAGAGCAAATGCAAGGTCCTGCCCCTGGGGAGGAAAAACCCCATGCACCAGGACAGGCTGGGGGCTGAGCTACTGGAAAGCGGCTCTGCTAAGAAGGACCTGGGAGTGCTGGTGGACAGCAAGGTGGCCATGAGCCAGCACTGTGCCCTTGTGGCCGAGAAGGCCAACGGTATCCTGGATGCATTAAAAGGAGTGTGGCCAGCAGATCGAGAGAGGTTATCCTCCCCCTCTAGTCCACCCTGGTGAGACCACACCTGGAGTACTGTGTCCAGTTTTGGGACCCCGGTTTAAGAGGGATGTGGAACTCCTTGAGCAAGTCCAGCGGAAAGCTATGAAGATGATGAGGGGAGTAGAGCATCTCCCTTATGAGGAACAGCTGAGAGACTTGGGTTTATTCAGCCTGGAGAAGAGAAGACTGAGGGGGGATCTCATCAATAACTATAAATATCTAAAGGGTGTGTGTCAGGATGATGTGACTAGGCTCTTTTCAAGGGGCAGTGGGCTCAAGTTGGAACACAGGAAGTTCCACCTCAGTATGTGATTCTGTGAAATGCTTTTTAGGGGATGAGAATCTCAATGGGAGCTGGTGCAGTAGGGATGTGGATGTGTGCATCCGCGTGAGTATAACACAACAGGAAGAGGAAAGAATGTGCAGAACAAGAACATCACAGGTTTTTCATTATCCAGATGATCCTAACAAAATGAGAGTATTTAGTTGTTATAAATTAGAAGATGGAAAATGGCCATCACCTTGTAAATGACTTTGTACCTGCCTCCCATATATCCCTTTTCACAGTTAGTGTTAAACTGGCAGGGTGCACATTGCTGCGGTCGGGGGAAGGCAGGGAAGCATCCCCGTGAGCCCCTGTGCAGGTGCTGGGTACTCCCTGCTGCGGGGGATCATCACAGGTCTGACTCTGGTAGGCTGTGGTGCCAGCCTTGCTGCTAGCCTGCACGCTGTCTGTGCCTCATGAAGGAGGGAAGTGACACTTGAAAGGATTTAACTGAGGGTTACAAAGTTGTGAAGGTGGGCTGTCCACGCAATAGAAACTGACCCTACTTCTGATCATTGTGCAGCAAACTCTTTATGCGTATAGCTTAAAGCTGTTAATTTCTGTTTCTCACCTTAAATTTTGCCATGTTATTCCGCTGTTGTAACAGTAGCATGCTCTTTCAAACATCTAAAAAGCAGCTATTTAGAATTTTTTTATTTCTTCCATGCGGCATTCCATCATATGTTTTATCAGTTGTCATTTTGTTTTTGGTCTCCAGGAGGAAACACAGAGATCCTCTGCCATATAAAAATTTCACATGGGTAATCAAAAAGAACACACTGTGTAGGAAGATCCAAGAATTAGAATTTATTGTTGCTTTAATTAGTGCTTTAACAATCTAATCAAAATACAACATCCACTTATTTTTACTCCAGTTGTAACAATGCTAACACAGTCAAATTAATACCATTTCTACTGAGATTCATTAGTAATACAATACAATAATACAATACAAATAAGTAGCTGCAAATATCTGCTCCTCTCTTCTAGTTTCTCACACCTCTGATCATCTGTAGCCCTAGGTCAAAGGCAGAATGGTTTTGTGAGTTGACAACAGCCCAGTTCTGCACCAGGAATACAGCATCAGTGGCAGTGGAGGCTTTCCTCACTGATACTGAGTTTATGCAGGGTTATTTTTATTTATTTCAAACCCATATTTAGTAATGGATTATATTTTTTATTTTTCTGTTGATCTACAGGGCTTCTTATAGCATGATTGCTGAGGTCCATGAGTCTTTTCCCTATATGGTATTATTTTTCCTGGCGAAGAAGAACCATGCAAGTGGAAAGCTGAGGAAAAGCTTAATAAAAAGTTAGGTGATAACCAGCACAGCTTAGACAAGCTCAGAAGCACAGAGTAGATGCCAGACCTTTGGGTACTCTTGCTGTTTTAGCTAGGAGAAGCTAGACAGGAGTTACCTGATCTTAGAGCAAGTTGCAGCAAAAGTTTCTCAAATAATTTTTGCAGATACAGCTAAAATAAAACTAAAGAAAGTCCAAGACCAGACAAGGCAGTCAAAGCTTGCAGCCTGGCATGACTAGCTATTGATATAAAATTGAAGGCCTATTGCTGCCACTTGGCAAAACCAATTTCCTGAGCCACAGGGCTATACTGCTGCTGGTCTGTGATGTTAAAGCAGATCTGTTCAGGAGTTTTATATAGGACTGGACAAATTTGTCCTTGGGCTACCTTGATAGTAGTGTTTCAGAGATACTTTATTCTTTCTGTAGTTAACAGAGCAACCTGTAAAATATGTACTTATTTTCTAGATATATAACTCTACAAATTATCTATTATAGTGTATTTTAATAATAGTGTTTCATGAACTGTTAGCAACTATCATCTATTGTTACATACCATGGCTGTATAAATCCGATCAACCTGGGGAAGCAGAGCAACAACTTCTTCATTAGAACCAATAAAACGTCACCTCAAAGTCTTCCATCATATCCATGTGTGCTTGTGACTCTTTCACAAGCCGTCACTCCCTTTTTCTCCCCACGTAACTTTTTAGTGTTAGGGAAGCCTAAGAGTGAAAAACGAGGGGGAAGCATGGGCAAGTCAGAAGAAAGCAGGGACAACTTGAGTAGAACGTGAAAGGAGCCAAAAGCATGTGTCGGCTGAAGCTGGAAGATGAGCGCTGGATAGAAAAGGCCAGGAGACTTGTTCCAGGGTGCCAACCCTTTGGCTGTATTCCTCTTTCAGGGCGCTCTTTTCCACTCTCACCAGCCAGTTCCCTGTCTGTGCCGTTCTGTCACTGTATTGCTGTCTTCCCTCTCATGCCTTTCTGCTGCCTTGTCTGCCTCCCGGCTTTTGGAGCAAGACGTGTAACCTTGCCCTGTGGAGCCACGATAAGCGTGCGATGAGTAATGTGAAAACAGATGCCTTAAAAAATGCCTTCCATTTGAGGTGGCAGATGCTTTATTCATTAATTGTGTCAGTGTTCCATGACGTTGTTAAAAAATGGAGAACCTCAATAGTGCATTTCTGTAATTTGAAGGGATTACATCTAAGATTGGCTTTAGAAGTATTCCTCTAAGCCTGTTTGAGTGCTAATGTTTGTTCATAATGACCATATGGCTGTCTTCTCTGTTATCCTTAATTTACTGAAAAGTCCTAGGATTTTCCTATCTCCTGTCATTGTGTTTTGATATCTTTTTATCTTTGTGGCACATGTCTGCATTTAATTCGCTTTCTTCTTCAAATAATTTTTCTCCTTGTTACTAAATATCTTACTGGTTATTCTGCTCATTTTACTCTGACGTTTAAGGTCCTGTATTTTTTTAGCTTGAGTGTTTCTTCAGAATTCTTGCTTTGAGTGAAAGATAAGCTCAAAGAAAAGAAGGTTATTTTGGTTGTATATTTAAGCAATATGAGTAAAGATTTGCTGATAAAACCTGAGTAATTTATTTAAAATCAGTGAGATGACCCATTTCTGTATTTCTTGGTGACTTATATAATGATATATACACTTGAGATGTATATCAGATTCATAATTTTCCAAGGAATAATAAATGTATTCAAGTTTCAGTAATCTAACATTGTGTTTCAGCATTAGGTTGCATTGGACAGCCAAAAGATTTCAAAATACATTGATGTATTCAACAATGCCTATATTCATTATGAAAAATGGCATATTAATGTTTATAATAAATATTTATAACATCACACTATAAAGAATTCATCATCAGGCAATCAAGACAGATTAGTAGCTGAGGAGTACCTAAAAATAGCAATGCAATTTATTTTAACCTTATCACAATAAACATAAGTAAATGCATTTTCAGTAAAGCATAGACCTACTGTCACTGGGAAAGAGAAAACATACAGTAGCTAAATTATGTTCTTATTGTACTTGCTCTGCCTGATCATAAGAATTGAAAAGAAATGTACGTGACCAAGCTGTAGATTGCATGCACAGATACTTTATTAGTGTCTCTTATTATTTTGGTGATTATACCGCGAGATGCTTCCTAGATACTTGTACACAGATGGGTTGGGCTTTAACCTGCTTACTCAACGTGTTTCGCTTACACTTTGATACTTAACGCTTTGTTTGTTTAATTTTTTTCTCTTTGGTTTGAAATACCATATGGATTTTCTGAAACAGAAAGTGTATTAGAACACAGTTTTTTTCCACAGTATAGTTTAGAGTTGTGGGAAGACAAGTGGGTAGGATTATACGGTACTGAGTGTACACATACCCCTTTTGAAATAAATTTAGTTACCCTCATGTATCAGCTAAGATCCTAGACGCTGTGAGAAACCATCTTCTGGGGGTTGTTAGACATCTTCTAAGCACAGTCGCTGCCAGAAACTGCTGTTAAAATTCACTCTTTTCTTCCAGCTCACTGTCCCCCTCATGTTGGAGTACGAAGGCTGAGATGGTGCAATATTTAGTCATTTTACTCTTTGAGGATTGGGCTGTTCTGACGTTTATTTACACCTGTGTTACGATGCAAGGTGTAAGTTGTCATGGTTCCAGTAAAAGCGTGATAATTCACACTGCCTGAAAGTGGAGTTTCTAGTATCTATCAAATGGTCTGTGACTCTCTGGAGGTAAACTGGTATTTGCGAATGTACGTGTTTTTTCTTGAAATATCTCTAAATCAGCTTCTTCATGAAGCCAAATTATAAGTAATATGGGCAATGAATGTCTACTTTGACAAATACAATTTATATTTGTCACAAATGCCATGATTTTTTTTTAAAGTATAAATTAAAATAGTGTACTTTATAACAGAAGCCTGTAAAGGCAGTGATGAGACAACAGATCCATTATTCAGAGCCTCATATGAAGTAGCAGATCTTGCCATTCTTCACTTCTGTTTCGTGCAGTGTCTTAGTATTTTGTATTGGTTTGCATTCCAGCCTTCAATGCTATCTTAAGTGACAGGGACGTTAAGACAGAGTGATTTTTCTGTACAGTAACAATACAATTGCGGACTGTACAGAAAGCAAATAGCACTTGGAATATTTAGAAGAATTTTGATTTTGCTTGGAGACTTCTGGAGGTATGTATTGTAGTGTACAGATGGCTGCCAAATGTCAGCCTTCAACAGGTATGTCACTGAAAATAAGGTAGGATTGAGAGTGCAAATACCTCATATCTTTTTACAGTATCTGGTATTCAGTGGAGTAGAAAATCAGACGTCATCTCCCTTATCACGATTTAAGCGATGTATGTGGAGGCATTCGGATGAAACGAGCATGTTTTGAGGATGGTAACAGAGGTAGAGGTGTGTGTGGACTAGAGTCTGATGAAACTTGGGACCCACAGAGAGCAACCAGAGAGCTTTGCACAGTGAGGATCCAGCACACCGCTCGGCAGCGCTGCTCTCAGGGTAGGAGCAATAGGAGTGAAGCAAGGGTATAATTATCTCCATAAGAACTGGACTGATCTTTTGAAGATTTGGTAGAAGTACCGTGTTCAAGACCACCCTTAAGGAAACCCAAATCTTTGGATTTTTATTATGTGCCGTTTATTCATGCGTTACCATTGGCAGCTAATGAAAACATTTTAAAAAGCATATTTTGATTAGAAAGAAAAATAACAAAAATACAGGAGATAATTCTGTGTAGGTGGACAGCCAGTTTTTGCCATGATCACGTTGGCTCTGTTGTGAAGTGACTACCATTATGCTCAGGTTATTTTATGCCTCCCGTCATTGCAGACTCTTCCACCACTTTGATTAAGGGACCAACATCTGCTGTGAGGTCTTTTTCTTCTTTCTGCGTTACCCGTGACTTAATCAATTTTGGACTATGACAAACACAACACAGTGCAGAATAATTCATAACATTGGCTATATTTGACAGCTATAATGTTTACGTTATTGTTTTTGTAATTTGTTTATGCATCTCGCCTAGCTAATAGCGAGATGGGACTATTAAAATGTTTACTACTGCTTCCTTCAACTCGCTTCTTTACAATTATTATTCTAACACAATTACTATAAATAAATATCTATCTCTAAACCAAAAAAATAGTGATCATTACCCTTTTAGTTTATTTTCCAGTTGAATCTTGAATTCAAAATTAATTTAACTTGAGCACATAGCACTCTCATTTCCTGCCTCAGTTCAGTATGAATTCATACGCAGTGAGCAGCTGAATTTACTTACATTGCTCAACCACCCTTATGCAAAGTTACTGGCATTGTTTAAGGCCACCCTAGGACAAAGACTTGATGGCTTAGTAAAAGCATTTTAAAAGATTGAATGATTTATTTAATACTTTCTTTTATTTATAAAACCAAAATTCCATTGTGCTTGATGGCCTTTTGCGCATTGAAATAATTTTAAACAGTCACAGTAGAAAGCATGTCTCGCTAGCATAAGGAATGACGTAATGCACTTTAGAATTTCACCGATACTGTGGCCACAATACCTTATGCTCTATAAAATAGTTTGAGAACTATAGTCATCATTAAGAATGTAGTGTTGTACCTACCCTACTAGCTTTTCACGCAGAACAATGGACATTTGGGGGGAAAAAAAGAAAAAAGGAATGATTTCTTCTTCATTTCTGCTTGCCTTTATTAGGTGTATTGGAGATATTCATCTGCTACCAGGAAAAGGAGTAAAGCATTATAAAATGTGCCTGAACTATAAATAAAACCAGTGACTTATTAATGAAATATGATTATTAACATTCTGCTATGAAAAAATTTAATTTTTAACCATCTGTATTTGTGACAAATCATATACAGGAGAGACTTTCTAAAATTAGGAATAGCTTTTGCTGGCAGTGCATAATGCAATACAAGATGAATATTTATCAGTTACTGAAGGCATGTGAGTTTGGTCTCGGGTTCTGATCAGGGAGTATCACATTGCCTTCAGTCCCAAATACATACAGGATGATTCAGGGTGCTACCCAAACCCAGGGGTGTCAGGAGAGTATGCAGGTTCACTTCCCTCTTTCCCGCCATAGGCAGACAGGTGGGCAATGTAGGATCAGTTTTTCCTATCCATCCATCCATCCAGCTAATTTTCTCATGTAGACTTTCCCTCTCTCATTGCTTCCACATCCTTCTCTCTGGATAACAGGTTAAATCTGCCTTTTTTGTAACCCTTCAAAACACTTCTGAAATAACCTTCTTAGTGGGTATTGTCTTCCCTTAGAGTTTCATCTGTGATTTTCTCTTTTTTTTTTACACCAAACAGGATATATGTTTCTGTTTTCAGATCCCTTCGTAGCATATTCTCTGCTCTGCCACCCACGCAGCCATTCATCATTCGTTACCAAGATGTCATCTCCCAGCTAAAATCTGCCTGCCGAGCTAACCTCCACCACCCTTCTTACCGATCCTCGAGGAAATATCTTAATGCTTCTCATGTGGTGGTCCTCCATGGTAACACCTGTAAACTGCATCTTAATCCCTACCCTTCCGATTATTATAAAAAATTCTCCTCACTCATTATAGCAGCAAAATTACTGAGAAGCAGTGGCTGAATTGTTATACTTAAAAACTTTTCTCTCTCTGGTGATATATACCCTTTTATTATTCCAAATGCAGGAGCTTCCCGTTTACCTTTCTACATAGTTTAATGTGTTATCAACAGATTTTCAGAAAGAAGTGTTCCTCTGAGTAGTGGCTGTGTGTTTCCATTCTACTGTTAATTGGTTCATCAGTTTCATATCAGAAGACAATTCTTAAATTTTAAACCAATACTTGTATCTCTTTCCTAATATTTAATAATGAAGATTTAATAGGAAAAATAATATAAACTGACATTGAAGTAAAAGCTGATATTGTTTACTAGAGGCAGCTGCATTTTGCAAATCTAGGAAAAATACTGCAAATGGATGAGCAAATAAGTTAGTTTTATTGTGCACATAGTAATAGGTGTATTAATTTTTGTGCTGTTTTGTATTACTGTTTATGACTAGGTAGTATTTAAATACTAACAGTGTTACATAATGGACCCTTTTTATAGGATGTGACCAGCAGTGGAGATTTTACTTCTTGACCCTTATGTTTGAATAGGGTCCAGGTTCATGGAAATGCCTAAGGGAAATGATCTTTTAAGAAATTTTAAGATGACTCCCCAGTCGTCACTTTGCCAGTGATTTTGTTTGTCTGTGTAATGTTTGTACTTTTCATGCAGTGCTTCATACAAGGGATGAAATTCCTTTAAAAGCTATGATGCCATTACTTCATCCTTCTGCAAATGCTTTCTGAAGTGTCACCTCCACTTCGGTGCAACTTCAGAACGCTGCGGCACGATGCTCTGTAGGCTGGTGGCAAGCTGAGATTTCCCCTGCCATGCAAAACAGGCTGGTTTTGCCTGCAAATTCCCATCCCTCCATCAATAACTTTGGTTTTGTTCTCCTAATGTGTCTTATTTGATAACTTGATTAGGGATTACCAGGAACAGGTTCAATCTGTGTTTGGTGGGGTTTTTTGTGTTTTTTTTTTCCCCCGCCTCATTGTAATGGAGACCAGATTTGTGCCTGTACCCAAACTTGTGGTCTTAAGAACAGGATTATTGAACTGCCTCACTTTAATTTCCTCTGAGAGTTACACTATCCAGAATAGTTAAACTCTTTCAGAGGTTTATTATACTTCATAAATATTCTGTCTAAGTCCAGAATTGGACTCAATTCATGGAGTTGAACTGGGTGCTCGCACTATCATTTTGAATTCCTTCAAAAATCTGGCTCCTTGAAGACAATCTAGAGTCAGTTGAGTTTAAGATTAGAATTAGGTGCCTTCTTGAGTTTTGAGGGTAGGAGCTAAGCTCCTAAATAATGCCATGGTTTTCCTGTTTAGCACCAACATAAAAAAGGTTCTCATTTGAAAGACATTTTGTGCTTTTTTTTCTAGTGAGAGGAAACCAAAAAAGATCTGGTTCTGACCATTGCAGAGAGATTTCTGCTCCAATGTGACAAGTGGATTTAGGATCCAAACATGGATTTATCCTTTGGTTCTCAGGAAGTAAGCAGATATCCACAAGGGTTTCCATCTATCATAAGTACAAAAATTAATTGTAAATTATGAAAATGAAAGATTTCAATATAAACTTAGCTGTTCTTTGTGTATAGAGATCAACAGGAGAAGAAAAAAATATTGTTGCTATGTGTTGAAGGTTTGTTTTCTCACAATTTCTTACGGTGATAACAATATAAACAAGATTAAGACTAGTTGTTTCCTTTCTGTAAGTGTAGTAGGTATATGTTCATGGCTCACATACCACTGTTTGGTTGGGAATTTGCATAACAGACAAGCAAAACCAGGGGTGGATTATTTAATGTTCACTGAAAACAAGTCATGAATTTTTCTTGTCTTACTCCCACTGTTTTCTTAATGTTTTCCTAATGGTGTATTTCTTGATGTGAGCATAGTTGGTGGAATCTGAATCTCAAAAGAGCCTTTTCATCCTGCGAATGAGGCTGTGTTGGCACAATGGTGGGAGACCCATGCAAGTTTCATAGTGTTGGATCTAGTGCTGTACTTGTCTGTAGAGAACTTTATGATGGAGTCCTGACTGTATTTGTAAGCATAATGGACAAGGCTTCAGAAGTTATTTAGTCATCTGACTCCTCTTAGTTTCAGTATGAATCAAGCACTAAAATGCCTTTAAAATCCAGGGCTAAATTAATTTGTCCTTAAACATGACAGTTCTAGAATGTACCTGTTAGCACTAACGTGTGTTTATATTTCTCTTTAATTTAGGTTTTTCTCAGCACGTTTTATGCTGATCCCCATGGCATACAGTTGTTAGAGCTGCTGTCACAGAAGTAAAAGATTTTGCTCCAGTTTCATGATGCCCTTGGTTTACCCCATTCTGTACTGCTTATGATTTGCTTCTGTCGGCTGTTTTGACTGACTCTCTTACACATAGCTTTCTCAGATGCTTCTCCTTTAACAAAAGGTGTAGTTTCTTCTGAAACACTGATTTTCAAATCTGTAGAATTTGTCATTATGAAATGTTTTCCATATGGTATGAGGAAGAGAAGATTAATAGAGCACAATAGACAATACCCAAAATATAGTATAGATCACAAACATAAATCTGCATATTTTCCATTTCCTCTTGGCAGGCAGCCAGACAACCACTTATGAAAAGTTACATTATTCCAAGAATTTCAGTTAACTACATGAATAATTACATTGTTTTTGTTTGAGCATATTGGAATCTGTCTTCATATTATAACAATAGCCTAGCCTTTAATTTGTGTGCTCCAGTTTTAATTGGTAAAGTAAAGAAATTTGCTGTAGCAGCATACATCTTTTGAAACAGAGCAGCATACATCTTTGGATTAATGAAGGCTAAGTCACTGGAGTTGTTATATTAGCAGCATCAATTTCTAGATGGAAAACCTAGAAAGAATAACAAGCCTGTTATTATTCTGCATCACTTTATTTATATGTTCATGTTCAAAAATCTGAATTTTTGCCTGCCAATGTGCCATTCAAAGAATATTTTCTGTTAGGAAGTTGTTGATTTCCCCCCCCCGTTTTATTACAGAATTATGTTTTTTCCTGCAGCACTCTAAACTACTGGTAGATAGATGCATGGTCTCAAATGTAACATGACTTTTTTTTTTTTTGTTTTCCAGAAGCGGAAATTAATCAATTCTATGGAAAATTCTTTTAATGTCTGTCTGTATAATTTCAGTTGTAGAAGTATTTTAAAGTAGGACTTTGTTACCTGAACTGCTGAGGCAGCTGAGTTCATTTGCTTGACTTGGATGCCTTGGGCTTTCTAGGATACCCTAGCATATACCACAGTGGCATTTAACATGTAGGCTATGCTTAAACTCCATTTATGTGAAGCATATAATCTGACGTAATGGATTGGTTTTGTTTAGTTTCACACTTGGCAGGTTCCCTGTAGGACCTGGTCTTTACACCCTCCTTTCATTGATCTGCTACAGCTTCCTTTACCAGGTCTTGCTTCTTGGCAGTAACACTAACCAGGTTGTGTACTGTAGGGTTTCTTCTCCAAAGCGTTGCTGCTTTGTCCTTTCTACCCCTCCCTGCCCCGCCATCCCTGAGATGATAGAACTGTTTTTGAGCATCTGCAAAGACTAGCAGAAAGAATAGATAAGACACAAATTACATTTTTATTTTTAAACCTTCCTATATAAAGTCCCTGAGAAGAGGCTCTTAAGGAAATGACATGGCCATAGGGAAAACGCAAAAATTACCTAATCTCAGAGTGAACCCCATCCATTATATTTAATTTCAAAAAACCTGAAATGAACTTCAGAATCACTAAACTGTAATTCTCAGTGCAGCAGGCTCTGATCCATTCAGACATAAGCTATGTCTGCAAAGGTATATTAAGTATACCAAAGGACCATTCTTTGGTACTGAAACTAACTGGCATGAAGATTTCTGCATCCATGCTACTAATGTATCCCACCCTCCAAAACAGAGAGTGCGTGCAGACTTTGTGTTGTGAGTGGTCCCTGGCCTTTAATAATGTGCTCCTCAGATGTGCCCCAGAATTGTCTAGGCGAATGGTAGTGAGTCTAAGTCCTGCCGGGTCCATTCTGGAAATTGGATGGTGTAGTTGGTCAAGTTCTAGTTCACAGGGACACTCCCTGACGCTAAGGGATTTTGTGATTTGAAGAAAGCACTGGTTAGCTTATAATAGAAAACTATCACCCACTCTTCTACCTTTTTGCAGTGGTTTGGGCTCAGGTGGAAGAAGATAGACTCTTCAGTGCCCCTGAGTGTCCCCTGAACCCTCAATCCCATTAATTGGTGCACCTGAGTGTATGCTCTCAGTCAAGATTGTCCTGAGTGTCCCCACCCTTCCAGGAGACAGGGAGAATTGCCAGGCGCTGGAGCACTTGGCAGTTTCCACCTTGATGCATGATAATCGCCAACCTCAGCTTTTTATCCTTGGTGCCGTATTTAGATCGAAAGGCACCATCTAAACCTAAGAATATTGAGTGAGGAACAAAGTTTGCTAGAAAGTTAAATCTAGTTCACACATGCAAAAACTGATGTATGCATTAACATTTCATATATATAAAAACCTTACATATTTACAAATATGGATAGCGTAAATTAACATTTAACATTGAGTTCAAAGTGTGCTTAATCAGTGAGAGGGTCTACACTTGCCCATTTCTCTTTTAGCTCCCATTCAGAAACAAATCTGTTTCTCTTCTCTACTTGATATCCCTGCTTGTTTTCTACCTCAGGCACAGTCTTCAGATTTGTTCTGTTGTTTTCTCATGTCCTGCCTTATAACCTGCTGTCTTCTTCAAACAGAAGACTGATGAAGTATGACATGAACTTTTGCCTTTCCTTTTTCTGGCTTCTTTTTTGGTTGGGTTTTTTTGTTGTTGGTGGTGGGGGGGTTTTTTTGTTACCTTGATTGATCCTATTCCTTGTTTTCCTGCTTCATATTTCCTTGAGTGTCTCTTGGCCATCTCCTAACATGTTTCTCTCCAGATTCCTTGAGTTCCAGCTTGATCCTGGATTTCTCCTTTTCCAGAAATATTATATAATGAAGACTAAGCTGTATCTATAGAGTGTCCAGTGCCATTTCTTGTACAATATTTTGCAACCTGTCACAGTGCTTCATTTTACTTTCCAGAATTAAAGAAAGTCCTTTCAGCCAAGGAACTATTTCAAACCATTGGAGGTTTCTGAGAAACCAGAAGAAATTTAAAGTGCAAGTATCACTTTGTGTGTCTTGTCTATCCTAAGCTGCTTCTTGGTTTGTTGTTTTTTTTTTAAATCTTTTAATTATTTAGTTATTTTTCTTTTAAAGTTGCTTACACTTTCTATTTTTGTAGGTGCAATAAAAGACCTATATTTCTGTCTTGGAACATCCTTTTAAACAAGTACTTTTAAACTGGACGTTAATATTCTTTGTCACCCAGCTGTGCAGCCATGAAGCCCTGAATGTGCAAGAATTGACATGCTCCCAGTGATTATCAACAATTCTACCTCTCCATTAATGAGACTGCTGAAATGAAACAAAAATCTATCTTCTATTTTCATTACTCCATAAAACTGAAATGGTGAACCTGTGGGTGCTGTCAGCTGTTGCTATTGGTGGCATCTATCCTAAAACAAATGGAAAGCTATATGATTTTTATCAGCATTAAAAAACCCCAACAATATACATACGAAGTCCTGATGGAGTATTTTTTCATACGAAATGGTTATCATTTGTTGAGAAGAGAGAGACTTCCACAAAAATATTGAATTCCTTATTAGCTCAGCATCAAATTGCCATTCTTGTGTTGAGCTGTGCCTGAGCAGACCTATTTTGCAACAGAACAGATTGTCTTGCAACACGGTGCGCTCCTGGAAATTTTCTTCCTCTTCGGGAATGAGCCCGTGGCATTTTCTGAACTCAAGAGGCTGTTTCCTGTACTAATCAAGGCAGCTGACAAACTCTTCAGCACGCTTGAATCAATGTGGGTTTGCCCAAGCTCTTTCTCTGCCCTGTACATCCTTAGGAACAGAAACAGATTGACAGATGTTTCTTTTTACCAGCTGCTGAGATCGTCAGTGGCAGACACGTAACCAGATGAAAGGCTTGTTAGTCTGAGACATAAAATGCAGGCAAACTGAGCAATTTCCTTTAACATTTTCATTGTGAATTGCATTTTTCCCTGTTTATTAAATATTTCATGTTATGTAAGCTGAAGCAGCATAAGCCATTTCATCTGGGCATGGTTAATTAGGATGTTTGTCGCGAAGCAGGACAGTTCTGAAATCTGGCCAGCCTTAGAGAGCTCGCTGCTGTTTCCCTGGTGTACTGGGAAAAAAACAAGAGATCTCAGCAGAAGGACTTCTTTGTATGCCTTTTAATGAACAGTAATAGTGAGGTGATTCACAAAGGTGACATGTAAAGTGGAAGAGACAGGAAAGAAGAAAAGATGTTACCAGATACACAGAAGTATAACGAGTGTTTTCATTAGATTGACAATTTTAAATATGGCAGTTGTTCTTTTTCACATTTACAATCAAAGGCTTACCTGCTAGCTATCCTTATTGGAGGAAAGAATTGCTTCTAAAGAAAAGCAGGGCATACACCAGATTTGTATGGCTAGCTTCTGGATAACAAAATAAAACAGCATTCAAATTGGTGAAAAAAACAAGCAGAAAGGTAATTCTGCTTTTTAGTTGACAAATAGTGTCTCCGTTTTACTTAGTTTCCTGAATTCTGTTCTAATTCTTTGTCCTGTTCTGCACAAGGGTTCATACTGGATTCATAGTGCCTTACCTGTCTCCTGTACATTATTCACTAAGCAGTTTAATTATAGATATGCTAGTAAGGAGAAAGGTAATGAAGAGCCTACATAGCAACAGCCTATGGGTTCCTACATCAAATATAATTTTACTACATTCCCTCCCACTCATGTAACCTGTGCTTCTGCATTTTTCAGGTATTTAGTGTTCTCAAGTCCTAGGCAGAAACAAGACTATTGAAATGTCTTTTATGGGAATGTGAAGGAAAAATTTCTAAGGAAACAGTTAGTTTGTACAATTAAGCAATCTTAGTCTGCCAGGCTCCTTTTCCCAAGTAATTTTTGAACATGTTGGCTAATTTCAGCCATATTTGATATAAGGATGAAAATCCACGCATATGAAGTTCCTACATGTTTTAAGCAGGAAGACTGGTCATTGTGTCTAGAGGACATATTCCAAATAGTGGCCATGTTGAGGGAAAAACAATAGCTCAGCCCATGTCCATGCTGAAAGGCAGAAAACAGATGCTTAAACTAACCTCTGAGTCAGCCGAAGTATCTGCTGGCTCCTTATCCACCTTACGCAGAGGAAGATGAAATGAAAGGGACACGTGGAACAAATAAGGCTATTGTGTGTAAGGACAGGTGATGAGAGATATTGCTCACAAATCTAGAGGAAACCAAAATTCATTAGTTATGCTCTTTTTACCATATATTTTTTGGTAGTGACAACAAGGTGAAAGCAATGCATGAGGTCAGGTATTTGGAAAAGAGTTGTAAGAGACCTTAGTCTTCTGGAAAGACTGGCTCCTGGAAAAAACTGTTATCTCCTACAGAGCTGAACACAATGTTTTCCACACTGATAATGTAGTGAGTTACACTGTGCTTGAGGAGTGAACTCACTTCTTATAGGGTCTGGCGTAGATTTTTAGGCCAGCTTTTATATACCTTGGGCCATGGGCTAGGAAGTGAAGCTGCGTGTCATTGCCATGAACTTGACTGGAGATGCTGAAAAGCTGTATATAGGAGCTAAGAATATATTTGGTTGTATAATAGGTTGCTGTTATAGCTGCAGTACTTCAAAGTAGAGTTGAGAACAAGAAATGCATCTATGAATTTTGGAGAGGGTAAAAAATGATACCTAGCTGTCATGTGCCACCATGGCGTCTTCCAGCCAGCTGGAGTTAGGAGTATAATACCTAGCGATCATATATAGATACCTGTGTGTGTAAGAGCTCAGCAAGGATTCAAACTTGCTCCCAGAGTGTAACAAATTAAGCAGCTGCGTAGATTGATCACAAGCATGTTTCACTGCCGTTGGGAGCTTCTTGGGTTACTCACTGAGTTTCCTGACTGTCAGCATTCTTGCTTACTCTGGATTCAGTTTCATCTAACTGGCCTTTGTTAGTGAGCTTGCCTGTGATATGTGTATTCTTGGCAGGTCAACCCATACTGCCTGGTTAGTACAGCTGTGGAGATGGATCTTAACTCTCGAAGGTTTTGTGGTAGTTATTCAATTAAAAAAAAAAAAACCAACAGCAAAGCATCTAGTGGAAAAAAGGGGAGGCATCCCAACATTGATTTTTGGATATATGCCAGGAGCGTACACTGCACTTGTATTATTTGAAAACATTATCCTGGGCTCCTTTATTCCTTTTGACAAGATAACAGGCTTTCATGTTTAGCAGTGATAAAGTGGGTTGCAGACAGGTTCAAACAGGTCTTCTTCACCTTTTAAAATTGATTCTTAGAAATGTAGTTGGAAGAATTGAAGGACATTTGCAGGAAATTAAACAAGTGTCCTTGACATCTGTACATTTTAATTTATTGCTGTGGCCTCTTCAATGAAAACAAGTACTCCTAAAGCAAGGTGACAAACCTATGAAAGACATGCATCTTGTTTGCCGCAATATCAGGCTGTAATACCACTGTAGGATGAGTTTTAATTTCTTGTGTCAAATAACCTGGTGTAATGAAATCACATTACCTGGTTCTAATGTGTTTCCTTTCCTATGAATACAAGTTCTCTTGCTTGAAATTTTCTTTTCCAGTGTTGCCATAGAGAATCCTATTTTCAGTCAGGGACTCAGATTTCCTGCTTTTTGTGGAATAGTTTGTAGATACAGGGTTTATATTCCATCCTAAGAAAGGCCCTAATCTTGCCTCAGTTGCCAAGTGCTCTTTCCTGCATAGGTGTATATATATATGGTAGCCAAGAAAACTCAGGGTCACTTAACTAAAACTAATATATAGTTGCTAAGCGTATTTGTTACAACTAGCACTTGTTCCTGCTTCTGGGGTGATTACTGGGCTGGTTTCTGTATCCTTACGTTCTGCCCATTTCATCAAACCGAACAGGAATGGTACGCTGGCCCAAGCATTGGCACCTTGTTAGCATGCCCCCGGCATGTCTGCAGACCAGTACTTTATCAGTTAATACTTAGACATGGCCTGAAGAGTAGTATGGATGAGGAAGACCTAGCGAGTGTGGTATGCGCATGAGTGTGTTCTGTCAAATTCACTGAAAATTCTGCAGAAACATCCACAGGAGACTAAATACAATAAAATCTCTACAGATTTTAAAAATATCTTAAATTTTACTCATTTTCACCATTTCAGCTTCTTCAGTTTTCCCTGCACATTTGTAAGTGTGTGAATTTATGTTGCTGCATAAACCATGTATTTTTAGATTTTGCTGACAATTACTCCTGAAGAGGCAGTACAGGAAGGTAGATCATCTTTTAGTGTACGCTGCTGATCCTCTTGAGCAAGGATATATTTGTACAGGCTTCAAAGTGTAGCCTCGGAGCAAAGATACTTACAGACCCACTGGAGAGACTGAAGGCATACATCCCTCTTGCTGTTAGATATCACTAGTTTAGTCCTTCAATTAAAATATCAATTTATCCAAAAGGTATTATTTATAATTGTTGCTCTCCGTCTGAAAAAAGGGAAAGTAAAATCTACCGCAAGGGAAGCAGATCAGTAATCTTCCATTGAGATAGGAAACGGTGTAAACATCTGGATGAATTATGAAACCCTGGTAACATTTAGTGACTCTCTGAACATCAGTAAGCTTGACATCTGACAGAAACAAACTTAATGTGTATGTTGGCTATATAGTATTAATGAGCCCCTAGATGCAACTTTTCTGTAAATTAACTCTTTTGTGATGAAGCAATGAATGTTTAAGAGATAATGTCATTGTAGGGAGGTAGATATTGTATATATGGTCATATATACCAGTCCTATATAACTATATATATCTCCATATGTATGACCGTGGTATATATGGTCATATATACCAGCACTGAATCTTTGGTTTCCTTCTTCTATGCTTTTTTTTTTACCAGTTTTGAATAGAAAGTATATTTAGTTTATATATAACTATTTGTTTTGTATATGAGTATGTGTGCACACACAGAGTATTTTCCTGTCTGTATAGCAGTCAGAGCCAATCTTTTCTATTTGCTGACAGAAGCACATTAGGAAGCAAAAGGCCATATACCGAGACACTCTAAATCTCTTCTACCTCTCTGCAATTCCTCTCATTTACTTGAGGTTTCATCATCTCTTCCCCAGTTAACACCAGTTTTCCTGTCACTTTTTCAGATTCAGTTGACTTTCTGAGCCCAAGATCAAATACTAAATGGAAACTACTGTTTTGAAGGTTTGTAAGACTCTTTTCAGATACTTTGAGAACTGTGTGAGCAGAGGTTATTAGTTCATTAGTGGCACTGCTAACTGGAAAACTGAGAGGTCAGTGAGAAGACTGAACTCAAAGCAAAATTTTATACAAGTTCTTAACTTCAGTCAGTGTCATCTTTTCATAATTTTCAATACTGTATGCTTCCAGATGTCAGTCTTATTCTG
This sequence comes from Phalacrocorax aristotelis, assembly GCF_949628215.1. Taxonomy (NCBI): domain Eukaryota; kingdom Metazoa; phylum Chordata; class Aves; order Suliformes; family Phalacrocoracidae; genus Phalacrocorax; species Phalacrocorax aristotelis. The sequence goes on along the minus strand of NC_134278.1, from coordinate 29,040,162 downwards.
TAGCTGTTCTACCTCACAGTACTGAAGAACCCTAGAAATGCTAGGTAAGAGCAGAGGAAAAAAGAAAAAAATTGCCTGCTGTTCATCTCTCTCTCTTGCTCTGAGGACAGAATAGCAGACATTTTTGTCACTAATAAGTTCTAGTACTGAAGAGAGAAAAAGAAAGTATTTCTGCCTTTCCAGAAACTGTGAAGAGACAGAAAAGCTTCCTTTTTGCTAGTTGCTCCAGCTAGGCAGAGCCACCCTCTCAAGAATACCATCAGTTTTCTGATAGTCAGGGATAGGTAATGAATATCTCGCTGGGGGACTTACCAGTGACTTCATTGACAGATTAGTCTTTCACCCCTACTTATCTGTTCCGCACCATACAATATGTAACACAGCATTGATGTTTTCTCTTCGGATTAATCCAGGAGAGCACTTCAGTATGTCTTAAAGTGCCTTGTTGAATGGGCTTAGAAGCTACAAAAATCTTTGTTGACAAAAAACTACATTCCATTTTTTACCCATCATAGCAACACATTTTTCTAGGGTGTTAAATTCAAGGACACCTAGAGATAGGTTCAGGAATAAACACACTCTTGATATTTTTGGTGGTTTTTGCTTTCTTTTTGTTCTTGTCTGAGTAAATCTTCATGCCCTCTACTTCCTCTTTTTATGAGTAGTCTCATTCTCAGATGAAAGAAAACCAGAATTAAATAAAAAATACATCGGCAACTTTCAAGTTTGCCTTTCATCTAACTGGTGGCATTATTCATACTATATAAGCTGCTCTGAAGGTAAGAAGTAAGAAGGGAGAACTGTACTGAGTTCAGCTACTTAGTGAACTGCACACTGTAGTTCTAGCAATCCAACAGCTGACAACACCAAACTTTCATCACAGCCTATGCAGGGTAACTCCCCAAAGGAAGATATGTTGGACTTCAAAGACACTTTTGCAAGAACCGTAGTCTTTAAAATCTTACCCTGTGGCTTGCTTTCTTTTTAACAATTTGATAAAAAATTTATTTAATCAATGTTGTAATTGCTTAACCTTTTTTTTTAGTTTAAAAATTCAGTATTTTTGCTTATTTTGATAACAATGTTCTCCCAAAAGGAATAAGAGATATATCTTGTAGCTCACATTGTTGTGACTCTATTTTTGTCAATGACCGTATTTAGTAGGACATTGAACTCAAAGTGCATCCCAGATCTTTTCTTTACACTGCATGTGCTGATGCTGAGCTTGAATGATTGCTGTTTGTTATTTTTACTGGGTGAGAAAGACTCTACCAATTTGCTACAGTAAGGTTCATCATAAATACTAATTTTTTCGTGATTACAATTGGTATATATCTAGAATTACATGGAATAGTGTATTGAGGAATTACTTGGCAATCAAGGTAGAATTACATGGAATAGTGCATTGAGTTGATGCTTGGCAATCAGGCTTAAAATGCTCCCTGGAAAGCTGTGTCTGAGCAGATAATGTTCATAAATTTAGCAAGAATTGATATTTCTACTTGAGAACTTTTCTAGTTATTTAACACTATTAATGTTATCTTTATAGCTATGTTCATCTAGCCATAGATCAGTAGATAGATCCATTAGGTAATTGTATTTCTATTGATACTATAATTTGGAGAGGGAACAACCCCTTTGGCATATCTCTGCAAGTTTCTGAGGTCTATGGGTAGACTCAGAATAGTAACCAGGCAGTTAGAATCAGTTGCATCTGTAGAGGGGATAGGAAATCCAAATTCAGCTTTACTCAGTCCGTGCTCACTTTCAGTTTCTCCTTTTTTCTTGTTAGTTCTCTTCGGTTTTTAATCAGTTAGAAATATAAAGTTCTTTATATCTTCAATTTCTTTCTACCTATACTATTCCATTTTTCCTAAGGATACAGGGCTTATGCGGTCAGGCTGTTTCTGTGTCCTTTTCTAACTTTATCAGCAATAACATTTAAATCTTTTGGACAAGTTCAAGCAAATTTGACAGACAAGTATAGGTCTGAAAGGTATCATGTTTATGGGATCATAGGATAGTTCAGGTGTGAAGGGACCTCAGGAGGTCTCTAGTCCAACCTCCTGCTCAAAGCAGGGCCAGCTGTGGGGTCAGACTGGGTCATTCAGGGATTTATCCAGGTGGGTCTTGAAAGCCTCCAAAGGAGATGACACAGCCTTTCTGGGCAACCTGCAGCGCTGCTGGGCTGTCGTCACAGTGAGAACGTTTTTCCTTATAGCCAGTACAAACCTTTCTTGCTTCACCTTTTCCCTGTTGTCTCTTATTCCCCCAGTACACATTGCTACGAAGGGCCTGACTCTGTCTTCCCATAGGCACTGGGGAGCTGCTGTTAGGTCCCCCAAATCTGTCTCGTCTCTTCTCCTCACAGGGCAAGTGCCCCAGTCCCATCTGTCTTGGGTGGCCTCTGCTGAACTCACTGCACTTTGTCAGTATCTTTCCTGTTCTGGGGAAGAGGGAGGCAAACCTGGACCCAGCATTCTAGATGTGGTCCAATGAGTACTGACTAAAGGTGTGGTCACATCCCTATGTTTCCTCTATGTGTTGTAAAATAAGCAACTCGATAGAGGGTAATGGTCATTAGTACTAATGGTGAAAAAAGCCTGCGATGTGAATGAAGCTTTCAATAGACACTGCATTTTAGGATGTGCCCAACTTGAAAAGACCTTCAGTCGGACATCTTGCCTTATGGGATAGTATGGATCTGATCGTAAGAGAAAATCTGTAAAAGACATGATTTCATCAGTATGGATGCTTTCAGTAGTTCCGCAATGTAATTACATGTTGTATGTAAAAGTGTTTTTTTGTTGTTGTTTTCAATTTGTAACAAGACAAATTGATGCTTTGCCCTCCTGAGAAACAGTGACTACCCATTTTCTGCTCCTTGTACCATTCCTGATTTTACAGGTCTCTGTCATTCCTTTTTCGACTTGTCTTAGAATTCTTTCCCAACATTACTTTAATAGCCACTTCTCTTGCCTGAGAGCCAAGGTAGTTCAGCTTGAGTTAATACAGTTACAAAGCTGGTGATTTTGAGTGTAGACAAATCCAGTTCATGTCTGTCTACAGTAGATAGCATGGACACATAGATCTGACCTGCAGTTTTGTCACAGGTATTAAATTCATCACTGGCAGAGGTATTGCAAGTGGCTGTTGTAATAGGAATTGCTCGTTTATCTTCCCTGAATCATCCCAACTAGCTGTGTGAGTTAACGAGTATGTGCACATGTAGCGGAGGAATGTTGTTAACAGATGCATGTGTTTCTGGGTGAATGCAGTGAGCCACTGGCTAATTATTCAGAGCTTGTGGCTGATTGTGCTGTCTTGATAACACCTCCCAACTCCTGTTAGACATTGAGTGTTTTTACTTTTAAATTACCTATCCTTAGGGGTTTGGATGTCTCCTTCATGACTGGAAATCTCTTAGGATGCTCCCTTCTCATGAATTAACTTACATTTAATTTGTCTGTTTTTATTGAGCCATCTGCCTTTTTTTTTTTCTTTCTCTCAAAATCCAGTAGCCCTGCTTTCAATTAAAACTGAAACACCTTAGAAAATGAGTCTTCATGTTTATTTTTAGTATTTGCTGTTTTAAAAATATGCTGGGATTTTGTGTGATTTTAACATTATTGTAGGCATTCAAGGCTCCAACTATGTAATTTTTAAATGATCTTTAATTAAAAAGGTCCTTTCTAAGGCAGAGATGTAAGTGATTTAGGAATTGTTATTTTTTGTACTGGCATTGGCTCATTCTTTCTCTTCCAGTTCAAACATTCTTCCATTCACCTAACTAAAATCACATGCAGAAAAAGTGTACTTCTCAAAGTACTAGATAACTTTGCTCTGCATAATAGTACATACAGGCAAGAGGTTGGTAATATTCCCATTCTGGGAATCACTCCCATTAATGGAAACAGATCATTCTTTAAAAGGGCCTGACCTTGTAACAGCAGCTCATGTTTCTTCTATAAAGTAATGCCAGTACTATGAACACAAGAATGAGGAAAGCCAGATAGGTAAGGTGCAAGGTAGGCTTGCAGAATTCCTTTAAGTGGGAGGCAAATGTTGACAGCAGAAAGAGATATGTAGATTTTATTTTTTGGTAGGTTGGACAGGCTGACAAAAAGAACATTTTTTTAAATGAGTTTTGACATGACTCTACGTGTAACAAAAGGATGTTTTTACTGTGGGATGCCTAGTTTTAATGGAAAAACTATATTCATGACAGAAGTTTTGTAATAGGTGTCAAGTACTTTGAAGTGAACTATAATTAACATCATTTTATTGGCACTGCAAGAGTAAAGCAGATAGTTTTAAAAAAGCAAGAGCTACTCACTCAGCTATTCCATTTTATGCTAAATCAGTAAAGAGAAGAAAAAAGAAGCTATTCCCAGGCTGACAGTATTTCCAGAATTTTACAGCTCCAAGTCTGGAGAGAGCTGAAGATCAGTTTTCATAGGGAAGAATATCTCTGAAAACATGTTACGAGTGGTTTTAGTCTCTGACACGTTTCTAGTGGTGACCTCTTTTGCGTGACTGTAATATGCATGTTCTCTTCCAATTAAGAGGACTGAGATACATATGGATTATACAGAAGCAAGTGCAAGAGTACTGTGTTACTGATAAAAGGCGAGAATGAAGCATACTTGGAGATTGACAGGTACTGTGGGAGGTAATTCAATAGCCCTCTGTCTCCCTGCTTTAATTCAGTTAGCTCAGAGCAAAAGTGGGTGGTAAATGTGCGAAGTTTCTTCTCAGGGAATGTTTTCTTTTCTGTTTTCACCTAAGATCAGCACTGGTGAAAATGTACCATTTTGTTCCTTGAGTTTGCCCGTGCTGGAAGAACACTGCTGATTATGGATAATCTTTTTCCATTACTCTCAAAATCCTCTACTAACTCTGGCTTTCAGTAAACACAAAATGTGTAATGGTTGCATTCATAAAAATAAACAAGTAATTTTAAAACCTAAAGGTATCGGTTATGTTTTCATAGTGCACTTTACATCTGACCTTAGTTTTCAGAGTTGTTTTGCAGGTCACAGTTTTTAACCAGTGCAGCTTGCTACATGTCAGTGCCGTGGGCCAGCAAGTTGGCAGCTTGATCCTGATCTGTATTCCTTCATGGCAGCATCCTAGTCTTTCTGATCTGTGGTGGTCCTAGCCATGGAGTGACACAAGGAATGTACAGAACAGAGTAAATACAAAATTTAATACAAAGTGTTAAAAATTTACCCATTTGTTAAATACCAAAATTTAATAGAGTTTCTCTTGGTCCAATAATGAATTTATAGTATCACCTCTGATCTTTAGAGAAAACTCCTCTTCCCACCAGTCTTACTTGGAAGTAACAGATTTATCAGCACACCAATGTTTTTCAAATGAATTTGATAGTCTTTGGACATGGTCTGAAGACTCTATAGCATGTAATTCTTCTGAGGGAATTAAATGTGGGATGCTGTGCAGAGCATACCGCAGGGGCAAATTTCTGTATAAAGGCTTGGGGGTTACTTTTAAAGTGTCTAAGGTGGAAGGAGAAGGAAACAAGCTTTTCAAAGGCTTGTTACCAGCCATTACATTTGTACTGGCATTATAGGCTGTCCCTTTGCAATAGAGCAAAGTAATCTTACATTGACTTCACTTGTTATCTGCCGCCTTGAGAGAAGAGCGGTCAGTAACAGGGGGAGTTATTCTGGGGGATATTTGGGGTAAACTGTGAGAAAACAGGTGGTGTGGAAGGGCAAGAGGTTTTCTGATAAGGCATTGGTGTCTGTCATTGGTACCAGGGCAGAAAGGAGAACAAGTGACAAAATCTTCAGTTGATCATACTGTGGAAATGCAACATAAGGAGAAAAGGTACACGCATATAACATGTTCAGTATAACATTTTGTAAGCAAGTGTATGTACTGGTTTTGGCTGAGAAAGGGTTAATTCTCTTCCCTGTACTGCCTGTGGTAGTCAGGGACCTTTCCAGCTTCCCGTGCTCTGCCACGTGGGCAGGAGGCTGGGAGGGGCGGGGCCACAGCCAGGGCAGCTGACCCCGACTGGCCAATGGGGTGTTCATTCCGTACCATGTGACGCCATGACCAGTACATTAATGGGGGAGGTTGGCACGTGGGGGTTGTTGCGACTGGGGACTGGCATCGGGTCGGTGGGCAGTGAGTGGCTGCGTCAAGTGCAGTTTGTTTTGGTGGTTCATTCCCCCTTGTCGTCGTCCGTGTCCCCCCCCCCGGGTTTCGCGCCTCTCATTGTTTTCCTTTCCATGGCATTTTTGTTGTTGTTGTTTTATTTTAATTCTTAAACTGTTGTTATCTCAACCCGTGAGCTTTACCCTTCTGATTCTCTCCCCCGTCCCCCGGTGGGGGCGTGAGCGAGCAGCTGTGTGGGGCTGAGCTGCTGGCTAAACCACAACAAAGTATAACATAGAACAGTATGAGAATACCAGCACCCAAGCCTCTATCCTGTATCATCATCACCCTAAAAGGCCTTGCAAGAATCCCTCTTGATTTTCAGGTGAGTTTTATAATGGAGAATAGATGCTTGGCCCCAAGCTTTATAGTTAGAATTGAGGGGTTTTTTTTGTAATTGTTAGTAGGAGCAGTTTTGGTGTATAGTAGTATCATTTCTGACACTAGTAGCAGGGTGTACAGCAGTACCCTTCTTGCTAGGCTGTGCTACCAGGCCCTGCACGTGGCAGGGCTGTGGGACCTGCGCCAGGATCGGCTCTGTTGTGGTTTAGCCCCAGTCAGCAACCAAGCACCACGCAGCCGCTCGCTCACTCCCCCCTGGTGGGACAGGGGAGAGAATTGGAAGAGCAAAAGTGAGGCAGCTGATGGTTTGAGATAAAGACAGTTTAATAGGTAAAGCAAAAGCTGTGCATGGAAGCAAAGCAAAACAAGGAATTCATTCACTACTTCCCATCGGCAGGCAGGGGTTCAGCCATCTCCAGGAAAGCAGGGCTCCATCACGCGTAATGGTGACTTGGGAGGACAAACGCCATCACTCCAAATGTCCCCCCACTCCTTCTTCTTCCCCCAGCTTTATATACTGAGCATGATGTCATATGGTATGGGATATCCCTTGGGTCAGTTGGGGTGATCTGTCCTGGCTGTGTCCCCTGCCAGCTTGTGCACCTGGCAGAGCACGGGGAGCTGAAAAAGTCCTTGACCAGTGTAAGCGCTGCTTAGCAACCACTAAAACATCTCCACATTATCAGCACTGTTTTCAGCAAAAATCTAAAACATAGCCCTATACTAGCTACTACGAAGAAATTTTACTCTATCCCAGCTGAAACCAGGACAGGCTCCTTGTCGCTTGCTGTTCCCTGAAGGAAACCCGGCCTCCCCGCTGGTGGCACTTGCTTCTTTTGGAGTGAGCTGGCACGTGCTGTTCGGGGCTAGAGCTCATCCCTCATTGCGATCCCTCCTTCTCTGCTACTGCCCCTGTGTTTGGCGCCAAGTGCTGTGGGATCTGCGCTGGGATCGGCTCCTTGTCGCTTGCTGTTCCCTGAAGGACACCCGGCCTCCCTGCTGGCGGAGCTCGCTCCTCCTTGAGGAGGCCGTGGCATCCCATTCGAGCCTTGGAGCTTGGCCCCCGTCATGAGCAGTGTTCTGAGCCCTGCTTTGCTGCTGTCTCCTACTGCTCGAGTGGTGGTAGCCCTGGGCGTGCTGAGCCCTGCTGTGACCATCGCGGCGCCGCCTCAGGGACGTGCTCCAGCCCCTCTCCGAGGCCCTGGTGCGGCCACCGCCATGGTCTCTTCCGGAAGACCTGTGGTGCTGGCGGGCTGGGGAATGATGCTGGCTCCTTCCTGCAGAGCGAGGCCGAGATCTCCGTCCTTGAGTGTGGCTGGTGGAGCTGTTGTACTGCACGATGTGGTACATCTCAGAGTTACTGTCTCCCACCTTGCGGTAGATGTGGTGGAAAGGCAGCTTGCAGATGGGGCACTCAGCTGTGCTGCGGCACCACTCCATTATGCAGTAGAAACAGAAAGTGTGCCTGCAGCTGCTCACAGAGGCTTTGTCGTTAATGGTGCCCCCGCAGATTGGACATGTTAGGTGCTCAGAAGTATCCAGTGGTGCAGCCTGGGGCACCTGGCTGGTGCTGGCACCAGGGGAAGAGGTGCCTCCTTCTGCTAAGTCTTCATCCAACACCATCTTGCACTGCAAACAAAGACAGAAATATCATAACCTGCCCTGGAGACACAACCTGTAGGAAACATCAAGGCTGTGGAAGTCAAGTGCTGAAGATTTGTCTGCCCTGCCTCGGGGCTGTGCTTGTGCTGCCACAACCACCAGGGTCCATCCTGGAGCAAATGGGTGGCAGTGGGGGCATCTTTGCATGTTCCTGCTGTCAGGGCCGGGTGGTGAATTACCTCTCCAAGATGTGTAGGCAGGAATTGGGAAGGCAGGAAAGTGGTTCCTGGCCTCTCAGCAACAGCAGCCCAAGCCTGGGGGTGCAGGAGGTCCAGGACCAGAACCCCAGGTCCTGCTGTTGTCCTTGTCTGGCAAATGCTCTCTGTGCCCTCAGAAGGGAGCCCATGGGATGCAGATGTCTGTCCCAGACGGATGAGGACAGCACTGTGTCCCTTCAGGGCTGGCAGATCCTCTCTGTTCCCCTTGAAGGGAGCCTGGGGATGTGGACGTCTATCCCCGATGGATGAGGACAGCACTGTGGCCCTTCAGGGCTGCCCCGTGTCCCTAAAGGATTGATGTCACAGGGGTCACAGTGGCTTTCTGGTGACATCACAAAGCATTTGGGGACCACACCCAGAAGACAGAAAGCCTGGCCTCGCCGAACAAAAGTTCCCCAGGTAGCGGGGAGGGTGAGTGATTGGCTAAGTGGTACTTGGTTGCCAACTGGGGCTAAACCACGTAGACCACTTTTATTCCAACACTTCTATGTAGTCCCATTAAAAAAGGAAGTGCAAGAGTGTGAAGGGGGGCGGGGGGCGGGGGGAGAATCACAGGGGCTGCTGGAAGTTTGGAAGTGGAGCAGTTTGACCTGTGCTTCAGTTGCCCTCTGTCTTGCCTACTGACCATACAGACTTATAAGTATCTTCACCACCTTCTCAAGAGAAAGAGTTTAATAACATTTAAGGCCAATACTGTCCTGAGTTCTATCACGAATACTGTGGCTGGCAGGAGTTGGGAAGTGATCATCCCCCTGTGCTTTGTACTGGTGAGGCTGCACCTCAAATACTGTGTTCAACTTTGGGTCCCTCAGTAGAGGAGAGACATTGAGTTGCTGAAGTGTATCCAGGGTGTAGGGCAACAAAGCTGGTGAAGGGTTTGGAGAATGTCTTATGGGGAGCAGCTGAGCGAACTGGGGTTGTTTAGTCTCGAGAAGAGGAAGCTGAGGGGAGACCTTATCATTCTCTACAACTACATGAAAGGAGGCTGTAGCGAGGTGGGTGTTGGTCTTTTCCGCCAAGTAACAAACGACAGAACATGAGAAAATGGCCTCAAGTTGCATTAGGGGAGGTTTGGATTGGATATTAGGAAGTATTACTTGTCTGAAAGGGTTGTCACTTGTTGGAACTGGTTTCCCAGGCTATTGGTGGACTCACCATCCCTGGAGGTATTTAAAAGAGGTCTGGAAGTGGTGCTTAGGGATATGTGTTAGTGGTGGACTTGGCCGTGCTAGGTTAACGGCTGGACTTGATGATCTGAAGGGTCTTCTCCAACTTAAATTATTCTATCTAGTTTAATATATGTGGACAAATAGATACACTTTCCTCACTTGTCTTTGAGAACTACCTTGCTTACCAGTGTTCACAATGTGTCTGAGAAATTAATTTCATTCCAATACTTGTTGCACTTGCAACACTTTCCCCTCTTTTGTTCACCTTTGTCTCTCCCACTGCAACCCCATAACACAAACCTTTGTATAACTGCGTTGGAGCTATCTTAAAAGAGCTTCCTATCTATGAAACCTGCCTGAACTAAGTATTATACCACAGAATATTGCTTTGTAAGCGCATACTTAATTGATGCTTACTCCCACAGAATGCAATATACCACATTTTTCCAGGTATATTAAAACTATTTTAGAAAAAAATGAAACTTGTCCTCCTGATGCTTTTAGTGATCATTAAAACAACTTTTTAATCCTAAATTGGGGAAGGTGTTTCCCACCTGCATTCTTTTAGGTGTGTTCTCTGAGAAGTTTTAAAAGAATTTATAACAGTGTCATTGGAGATCTGTCTGCTGGTGCAGGCGTTAAATAAATTCTGTGATCTGGAATAGGTAGCATAAACATTTATTAACAAAACATGACATGCGTTGTTGTCTTACATACATTTTTCCTTACTCTTGTCGTAAGTCAAAGAAATTTGTATATGTGTTACAGATTGCTGACTCTGTGTTAGTCTTCTCCATGCTTGCTTTCTGGACCTTGAAACTGCACGTTTCTCAGATCCACAGCTGTCCCTTTTCAGCTGTAATTCAGCTATAATTAACTCATTATAAGTATTGGCATTTTCTTTGCTGTCAATAATGACACTACTGCAAGTGTGGCTTTTCCATTATTACCTGTATTATCAGGAAGCTGTCAGGCACCGTATTGGGTGTTCTTTGCAGGGTAATAAATTAAATTGTTTGTTATTATCTGTTGCTTATAGAGCTTTAGGGAATAAAGAACTTAAAATTATTCAACCTGAATATTTTGGGGTTTTTGTAAATTCTATCTAACGTTCTACATACCATTAGTATTTTATATATAATGATTACTTACTGCATTTCCTTAATGAAGAATCTATTTGTGCAAGAGTTAGCTTTATTTCTTATCTTATTTTGTACGACTTTTAAATAATTCAGAAGCATTTGAATGGAATCTCAGGAACAACAAGAAGTTTCTTCAGTTTTTTACTACTCTTACTGAAAGTTAGCCATTGCAATTAGAATCCGACTTAGTTCTGGCAGGTCACATTTACAAAATAGCATCAAGCCGTGACGATGTGATCCTCTTTAGAAGACTGATAGACTGAATTGTAAGCCTCATCTGTTCCTGCTCCCACTGAGATAATTTGGCTTCAGTTTCAGCTGGCGAAAAATTAGTTGAGGAGTATGACTTGGATTGTCACCTCTGCCTCTCAGCTCTGGTGACAGTCCAGTTTTTTCAAAGGCAACAGTACATGTCACGTGAGTGCAAACAGCACAGGTGTTCAGCACACAGTCTCTATTATAATGTGCAAGTTTAAAGTTCCTGAGGATGATAAATACCATGTCACTGATTGCTCTCTTTTTTAATATTTTTCAGAAATTGAAAAATTTCAGGGTTCTGAAGGCAAGAAAGAAGATGAAGAAAAGAAATATCTTGATGTTATCAGCAACAAAAACATAAAGCTGTCAGAAAGAGTTCTGATCCCTGTCAAACAATATCCAAAGGTACTATAAATGTTGTCTAACACTTGTTTAATCTTTCTTACTAGAACAACGCAAAAGTCATACACTTAACCATTTTTATTGACTCTTAGTATGCAGGCTTCACTGTATTAAAAACCAACGAAAATAGAAATGAAGCTCCTATTTGAATTTACCTGTTATTAACTATTATATGTTCTAACTTTTGTCTCAGGGCCTCTCAGAAAAGCTGTTGAAGTAAAGGAGATTTTTTTTTTTACTTTAAGTAGGTTTTGTAGCTGGTCCTTAGGCAAACTTTTGAGATGTTTTCTTATAGTTGCTTTTTTTCTCATGTAGTGTCTTCTTAGAAAATAAAAGACAAGTTAACGAAAAAGTATTCTAACAGAATAAAGAAAAAAATGTTTCAATAACTTTGAAAAGTCAACCTAAGTGTGCTGTAGCTTCCTCATACAGGAATGGGGGAATTTTCTCCGGTGTAGTAAGTTTTAAAAGAGAAAGTAGCACGATTACTGCAAGCCATGACTTTGACAATGTATGTCCCTGTTTATAAAATTGAAATCTTTCCACCACATACTTTCTTCATATTATATTTTGTCCTCCTCACTGCTACACACTGTGATTTTAAAAAAGCATTTTTTTTTCTTGCAAAAGAGCCCCAAATTCAGCTGCTTGTCTGAAGTTTAATTTTTTATTTTACATGAAAGAAGAGAATGTTGGGGTTTTTTTGTGTGTGCGTACAGTGTGGTATTTTACATAAACAGTTGTTCTAATAGTATTCCAACTGAAATGGTAAACATCTCCATTTATCTCTAGAGTATTTTTTTTTCTTGCTGGTTTATTATCACACAGTATTTGGTTCACCGTTAGCCTTGATTACACTCTTAGCTTTTTGCTTTATACTTTCATTGGTAAAAGCAATAAATTACAATGGGTAAAAAGCCTATCAAACAAAATGAAAGGTGGAAAAAATTGAGATTCAGTGATTCCAGCTGACATTTACCTCCTGACTAGTGAATATAAAACTGAGATAATGTAATCATCCAAATGGTAAAGTCCTATAAGGAATTACTTTCTTGCTGCATAGCCTGAGGTGCTTTGACTAGATTTGTGGTATTTTGTGTAAATGCTGTAGATGACCTGAAGTTCTTAATATAATAGTGCTGTAACTTTATAATGGCAATGTGATAATTATTCAGAATACTATTTGATGAAGATAGTAGAATGAAAGGCAAACTATTTAAAAGACAAATGCAATAATCTATCCAATGTAGTGCCTGAATATAATTAAATTAACCTTCGTTCACTTTAATGAGCTTGGTAATTAATGAGTGGTAAAAGATATAAGCATTTCTACAGGTTTTGAGCAGTGAAACAAAAAAGTAGTACTTATTCAGTAAAGCAAAATATACTCTTGGAAAGTTTCTGTAGTTGATTTGCTAGCAATATTCTGTGCTCGGCATGGAGTCATTCCCGGAACTGCAGGTTTCCTGCTACCATCTAGTAACCACCCTTCAATCAAACTGCTGATTACTATAGTCTGATGTCTTATCTTTTCTTGATAAATTGTATACATTAGGATAGTCAAAATCAGTACACAGTGCTAGCTTCAGATTGCTTTATAAATTACAAAAAAAATAGAAATTGGGTTAAAAAGAAAAAAGACGTTAGTTTCATATATTTAGCAGAATACGGTAATAAAAGCAGTTGATCAGGCTTGTACTTATAAACAGTTAAGAGGATTGCTGTATGGTTTCACCTGAGAGGCATTTATATTTGGAAGAGCATTATTTTAAATTATTCACTCATTGTTTGTTGATAAGCTTTTTTGGGCAGTGCTAAGTGAGCAGGGTTCTGTAAACCTGAAGGAAGCGTCCAAGAGTATAAAATTTTGGAAAAAAATTCTGACCAGTAAAAAAAAAAAACGCACATGGTTTATAGACTCTCTGTTTAGGAATGAGATCAATCCTTTAAAGATATTTGCTGTTATTTTAACTACGTGTAGAAAAATCAATTGCTCCAAGGGAACCCTTGTCCTAAATGTTTATGATGATCCATAAGCTAAGCTGCAGTGAGGGTAGATCCCTTCAGCTGTAGAGTCAGAAGCATCATTTTAAGGTTTGAACAAAAGTTAACTGAACACAAAAGGCTTCTAGCGGCTAAACAGCTCTTGAAGTTGCAGAATAAGTAGTATAAAATGGTCACTACTCCAGTGTCTCTGGTCTGATTTCTGAAATTGCTGGTGCAGAAACAGGAAAACAAAATCAAAGACTGATTAGCAACACCTATGTTATTTTACCAGCTCTATTAAAGATACAGGCCTCTCTCTTCTGCAAAATAGCGATCTAAAGGATAAATAAGGGTGTTACATGCTATTTCAGCAATGATCTTTTCTGAGATTAATTGTTTGAAACCTCAGCATCCCAAGTAAAAACGGCATCTCATTTACACACACTCCTCTGTGCAGCAGATCTTTTTAATGTCCCCAAAATTTCTTCTGAAACAGTGATGCAGAGTCTTGTGTTTGTTGATCCTTTTTCCTGTCCCATAGTGCAATTTTTTCTTTTTTTTACTTTCATGATATCTGAATTCCAACTAAGGCAGACCAATAAAAATACTCAGAAGCCTATTTGTTACTGATGTTCCCATTTTTCAGCTTTTGTAGCTGTTTGGTTTAAAACTTGCATGAAAATAGCCAGGGCTCATTCATAAAGATTTTGCCATTTATCATTTGAATGTTGTATTTCTAATACATCAAATATGGGAAAAGCGTAGGTTATTTAAAAAAAAAAAGAAAGAAGCAAACAGAAATCTGAAATGATCGAGTGTAACTTACACCTTCACTTCTTGTCATGAAAATTTTTCTTGAAAACCTTGGATTTTCAGTAAGCATTTTCTTTTCATATGAATTACAAAAAAGAGTTACACTTTGGTTTGAGTTACTACCAACTCCCAAAACCACTAGTGTATGTTCAAGATGAAGGAAGCCAAGTCAGTTCAAATATTTAGATTTAGTGATTTCTTTCCACTTTTTTTTTTCTCAAAATTAAATTCTTGTTTGGTTAAATCTGGGTTTGGGTATTTCTTTTCCTTCTGATCTATCAACAGGTAAATCAGTCTAAATCTAATGGACTTGTAGCAACACAGATTTAGAGTGAAAACACTAAGTTATTTAATTCTACGGCAGTTCCCATTTAAGATAAAGAATTTCCAGTTTCATTAAATTTCAGTTACACTGAAATTGCACATTCTGGGGGAAGAAAAACCAAAACAATCAGAACAAGAACAAGAATAGCAAAACAAAAAAAACCCCCAACCAACCAATAAAAAAAAACCACCAAAAATGAACAGCAGTAAATTAAGAAAGAAATATTCCAAATTACTTAGTTACTGAAGACTGGGAGGTGCAGTGAAGTTGGAGGTGATGACTCCTTTTTGACAGAAATCAGTACAGTGGCTTCTGAACACAAGACGGTGTTTAACAGTTTTCTAATGCTATGATTATTCAATAAAGATAGATTTGTCTAGAAATAGGATATTTATTATATAGATATAAATATATAAGTATAATACTAAATGAAATTAATTACAGCTTGCTCTGATGCTAGAATGAGTCATAAATTTAGAAAGTTCTAAAACAAAATCTCCGTTTAACTACAGAATCATATTTCAATTTTCCCTCTACTGGTTTAGGTAATGAAAACTATCAGAATATAAGATACTGGAATTATGTCCTCCTAAATACCAGGATCTGGTAGGGGTGGTGAAGATGACAAGCAGGTAGATTCTTTTGGATTACTTCCCTGATGTAGAGTTGCAAACTGGGAGGCACTGTGTCTTCAGAGGATGCAGTGTCATAAAGCCTCTTCCCTGCACAAAGGTTCAGCTGATGGATAGTAATGGTCTTGTTCAGAAATATGGTCTGGTTTAAGCTGATATTCCTAACTCCTGCTGGCTTCCTCCTGGATGTTTAACTAACTTTTTTGTTTAGTTTTGTTTTTTTGTTTGGAGGGGGATGACGACGTGACACACGGGCAGGAAGATATAATCCAGCCCCTTACCCTTTGAAAGGCTGGCACCCTGCTTTAGCATATGTGTTTCTGGGGAAGAGACTTAAGCTAATGTTGATGAGTACTGTAAATAAAATCCAGATTCCTGATATTCCTTGTTTTGCCTGTCTCATGACAGTGCCTTGTATGATGAATGACTCGGCTGAATTCACCTTTCTCATTCTCAGTCCTTTTTTAAACTGGTTATGTTGTATATTACATGTCAGGTTGGAGACAGTGCTCTTGAAATGAAATTTATTTGTTCAACTAAAATCTTGTAAGGTATTTTAATCTCTGTGATATATTAAAACAGGGTTCACAGGTGATTTGAACAACAAAGTATTATATTTCTTTTGTATACATTATGCCTCAGAGTGAATCTCTCCACGAAAAACTGTCTTAGAGGGCATTTGAAACAAATTTTGCATGAAATAACCATTTGCAGGAGAAGAACTGTTTTTGTACTTTTTCTAATAAATCTACCTCAGTAGAAAAAGACCCTCATTAAGGAAGAGAGAGTGAAAGAGGGTTGTCATGCCTGAGACAGATGGAAGAGCAAATAGGCTGGAGGATGGGAGAGAAGGTTTGATGTGCAAAAAGGAAATACTGTATGTGCAGTGCTATTTCATTACATGGGGAAGTAATTAGGAAAAGGGACATAAAAGAGGTAAGAGACAGGAAGGGTAAGAGAAATGAAATAATTGAACGCAAAGGCAAGGGAAAAAGAACAATTCACTACTGCATTAAGAGAACGGTCAGGATTGGGTGTGGGGCCAGTCTGAACTAGTGGGTATGCTGATTCTCTGGCAAGCAGTTACCTACTGATTGACATCTGCTGCCGAACAAAATGCTATTTTCCAACAAATTGGACCTCCTTAATTTTTTGATTTTTGGTTCCTTCTACAAAGACTTTTGAGAAATCAGGGTGAATTGTGTTTCTCTTGCATTAATTTGTGAATTGTTTTTTATTTATTATAGACATAGCTCCTGATACAAGTGTGTGAGCAAAGGAAAAAAGATCTAGTGTGGAGGCAGTTCAGTTGTCCCTTAGTATTTTCGTATGTGTATGTTTCTCTGTGTATCTTTGTATCAAGAATTTGAGATGTTGTTTAAAACCTTAGCTTTATCTAGCACATAATATAGAAAGTTTTTGTTTACCAGCTTCTCCATTGCATAGTGTCAGTTAACATGATATTGACTTTGGTGAAATTCTGCCCCCTCTGTGATTAGCTTCAGCTTAGCTGGATTTTATCCTTTAAGGGATGGCTTGTTTTGGTCATGACTTTTGCTTTCTGTAAGTGCAGATACATAAAATAGCTGACAAGTCAGAAAAATAAACAGTAAGCATATAAAAAGGCAAGACAAAGGCAGGGATTGGGAGCATGAAGGACTGCCCACTGCAGGAGATCAGGTTTGAGACCATCTAAGGAATCTGAGGGTGCATAAGCCCATGGGACCTGATGAGATGCATTCACAGGTCCTGAGGGAACTGGTGGATGAAGTTGCTAAGCCACTATCCGTTGTATTTGAGAAGCCATGGCAGTCCGGTGAAGTTCCCACTGACTGGAAAAGGGGAAACATAAACCCCATTTTTAAAAAGGGAAAAAAGGAAGATCTGGGTAACTGCAGGCTAGTTAGTCTCACCCCTGTGACTGGCAAGATCATGGAGCAGATAGATCCTCCTGGAAACCGTGATAAGTAAGGCACATGGAAAATAAGGAGGTGATTGGTGACAGCCAGCATGGCTTCACTAGGGGCAAATCATGCCTGACAAAATTTGTGGCATTCTACGACAGAGTTACAGCACTGGAGGATAAGGGAAGAGCAACTGTTGTCATCTGGCTGGACTTGTGCAAAGCATTTGACACTGTCCTGCATGACATCCGTGTCTCTAAATTGGAGAGACATGGATTTGAAGGGTGGACCACCTGTTGGATAAGGTATTGGCTGGTTTGGCTGTTGTGGTCAACAGCTTGATGTCCAAGTGGAGACCAGCGATCGGTGGCATTCCTCAGGAGCCAGTATTGGGACCGGCGCTGTTTAACATCTTTGTCAGTGACATGGACAGTGGGATTGAGTGCACCCTCAGCAAGTTTGCAGATGACACCAAGATGTGAGGTGCTGTCAACATGCCAGAGGGGTGCCATCCAGAGGGACCTTGACAGACTTGTGAGGTGGGCCTGTGTGAACTTCATGAAGTTCAACAAGGCCAAGTTCAAGGTCCTGCACATGGGCTGGGGCAATCCCAAGCACAAATACAGGCTGGGTGAAGAATGGATTGAGAGCAGCCCTACAGAGAAGGACTTGGCGGTGCTGGTTGGCGAGAAGCTCAACACAACCCGGCAATGTGCACTTGTAGCCCAGAAAGCCAACCGTATCCTGGGCTGCATTAAAAAAAAGTGTGGCCAGCAGGGTGAGGGAGGTGATTCTGCCGCTCTACTCCAGTGTCATGAGATCCCCACCTGGAGTACTGCCTGCAGCTCTGGTGCCCCCAACATAAGAAGGACATGGACCTGTTGGAGTGAGTCCAGAAGAGGATCCCGTGAAGATGATCCATGGGGCTGGAACACCTCTCCTATGAAGGCAGGCCGAGAGAGCTGGGGTTTTTCAGCCTGGAGAATAGAAGGCTCCAGGGAGATGTCGTAGTGGCCTTCCAGTACCTGAAGGGGACCTGCAAGAAAGCTGGTGAGGGACGTTTTTCAAGGGTGTGAAGTGATAGGACAAGAGGCAATGGCTTTGAACTGAAAGAGGGTAGATTTAGATTAGATATAAGGAAGAAACTCTTTGCTCTGAGGGTGGTGAGGCACTGGAGCAGGTTGTCCAGAGGAGCTGTGGATGCACCACACCTGGAAGTGTGCATGGCCACGTTGGATGGGGCTTTGATCAACCTGGTCTAGTGGAAGCTGTCCCTGCCCATGGCAGGGGGGTTGGTACCAGATGACCTTTAAGGTCCTTTCCAGCGCAAACCATTCTATGATTCTAGAAAAAAATCTTTAATATTGCAGTGCATCTTCTACTATTTTAAAGACAACTAAACAAAAAAAAAATTGTCACACCACTGAGTACTATTTGTATATTTTTTTACTTCATAAACCCATGACTTCAAGCAAATAACTCGTACAAAGTCATCAGTGCTAAAGAATCTATTGTGAAGGGTGAGCTTTTCTGTTCGTGTTCTGTGTTTAACATCTGGCTCAGACAATTAATATGGTGATTTTTCTTTTTATTTAGCATTCTCCCTCTTTTATATTATGTTTCTCTCAAACCTGACAGTTGCTATTCTGCTTTCAAAGCAATTGTTGTCATATTAATAATCTCCAAGTGATTTGTGCATTTAGTTCCCTTTTAAGTAAGATAGGAAGAAAAGATATAGTGATAAGTCCATTAGATGGATGGACAAGAAAATTTCTAAGGAAAATGGGACCTGGTCTGTCAGTTCAGTGAGTAGCCAGGACTTCAAACTATGATTTGTATTGCTGTAATGAAATGAAGACATTGTTGATGAATAAGGCAAAGGAAAGTTTGAGCTGTCACTCTGTCCTGGAGATGTTTCTGTAGATTGGGAAAAACTCCAATATTTTTATTAAAAAGAGTGAGCTATGTGTCTAATTGCAGAATAAGGATTTTTACCTGCCCTACCAGTGGTTTTTTCCTCCCATGTAGGATAAGAAAAACCATCATACTTGGAAGGATGCTAGAATTTAGAGTGATGCCAAACTACATCTAAAGATTACGCTTTTTCTGTTTTTCAACTGGATTCCTTGAAGGGAAGCCGGAACAATGGAAGGCAGAAAATTATTGATTTAGATAAAGTGTACTGCACAGAAATCGATGCTGTGAGTAGTTTAAATAAAAAATGCTTTCTCATATGTCTTAAAAGATTTCTACCCCTACCAGGTCTTGATAAAGTAACTGAATGTGCATCTTTGTAACAAAATATCACTTTTTTGTGTTACAAATTATGGGGTTTTTCAAACTTCCTTTTTAATTAAGACCATTTTAATCTCCATATTCAAGTGTAATTGTTGCCCATAATCTCTGGTGCACAAAACACCAGGAATATTAGGGGCAAAAGCTTGTTGATGTTCTGTGTTTAATCTGGAATTTAACAGTATTTGATGCTTTCATTAGATTTCTAGTTTCTGGAGTCATTGATATACAGAAGATTATTACAGAAAATTTACATGAAGTGATTAGTACTTAAGGTTCAGAAAAATCTCTTGAGAAGGTACTTGAATAAAAATTATTCAGTGATGGAAGACCAGGCCCTAATTAAGCTGCTCAGATATTAGAAAAAGTATCTTTGAGTTGTATACTATCTCATTTCTGCTTCATACCAAATTTCCTATTAATCTGTATTTTCCATCCTGACCATTAATGTTGTTTCAAATACACTAACAGAAATATTTCAAAATTCAAATTACAGTTTTTCAGTATTGTCAGCTTGTTTGCTATGAATAAACGGCTGTTTATAACCGAGGTATTTGCTTTAAATCACTTCTGTATGAACTATCCAACTAATTCTGAAAAGTGAAATCAAGTGTGTGAACACCTGAATAGCGAAAAAGTGTAAAAGCGGTTATCTTCATTTTTGTTTTTCTCTATGTCTTTCTGTATTCCAGCTGAAAAGGCAAAACCTCTTAAACCTCAAAGCGTCATTCCATCTCTGAAATATTCTTACAAGTGATGTAGTTCTGCTGTTCAGTACAGTTTCCCAGTATTTCCAACTGTACTCAAAAACCAAAATACATGTGAATCTTCTGTCCTGCGTTTAATGACAAAAGGTATTTGGAAAATCCAGCATGCCAGTCATGCGAGCCATCCCACCATGTCTCTAATTGCAATGAGATCGTGGCCCTGTGGCTGCATACAGACCTCTAGTTCCTCCTGTTTATTCCCCATGCTGTGTGCGTTGGTGTACAGGCATTTCAGAGAGGTGATTTTGCACACATGTTTCCCTGGAGGGGTGCACAAGGACCGGCTATAGCCACGCACACCCTTGAGGTGGTTGGTTTTCTGACTGTCATCTTGTGAGGCAGCTAAGGCATATTTGTCACTGCTCTGGTTGGCCTGGCTTATTGCCCCATTGGATGTGATGGCATTAGCATTGCCATGTCAGACCCTGACCCCTGAGTTGTTCAGTTTAAAGCCTGACCTTCCATCCATTTTCCTACTTACTTTTTCCATCAGTAGATGAACCCTGACTCCAGTGTTTCCAGGGCCTATGCCAATCTTGCAGAACTTGAGTGGGTACAGAAAGTAACTTGATTTAATTAATTTGTTCATGATTTATTTGTTTTCATAACACTGCTGTTGAAATCAGCTCCCACAACATTAGCTAACCTCTTTGTTATGCGGAGAAATTTTACTCTGTACAGGCCTCTTTAGAAATTGCTTTATAAAATTGTTCTTTACTGCAGAGAATAACATGTATTCCAGACAACATTGTAGAGAGTCACCTCTCTCTTTCATTTAACCATCTGTGGCTGTATAAATCTTTAGCAACATAATTAAAAAGAAGTGGCACAAAAAATATTCCCAACATTAAAGGACTTCCCCCCCCTTTGATTATATGGTTTTTGAAAGATTTTTTGCAGGATCTCTTTCTTTTATTCATACACTCAGATATATATTTCAGCCTCCAGCTTTTACTGTTTTCTTCCTTGAACTCATCCTTAAAACTACAAACAGGGGCACTAAATTGCTACTTTGTGATTTACAAGGACTTACTCTGTACTATTATGGTGGGACATGGTATTGCCTTCCATATTTCAAGGACCTTTTGGGGTAGTTATAATTTAACATTTCATATTGCAGAGCACTCTAAGGCCAAAACTAAGTTGGAGACACCCTTTGTACTCAACATGCTCAATAAGTAAACTGGTCTTACTCCAAGGAGTTGACAGGCTGGAAAACACAACGTAACTAGGAAATGAGACAAATAGATCGGCAAGAGGGAGATGGTAGCTGGTAGCAGTAGTGTGGAATACAGAGAAGTTCTAGCCACTTGCCAGTGGGAACGTTGGTTGTGTGTCTTGTTTCCTAAGCCACCAAAACTCTTGCATTCCTCTCTACTCTTATTATTCCTCTTTGGGGGTGGGGGCAGGGAACCAGAAAAAAAATATAATTCGTAACACCACTTAAATAAAATAAGTTTGAGAGCAGGCAGGAATTCAGCCTGCATTAACAGACAGTTCTAATGAGGAGCTTGACTTGATGTTGATGGTACGTAGATTGTGTATGATTGCAGAGATGTGCTCCACCTTCACCCAAAGATACTTGGGTTTTGTGTGTTGTGTGTTTGGTTTTTTTTTTTTAACTGACAGCAGCATTGCTTCGTCCTCTCCTATTTGTATTGAGGATTTTTGCACTATAATTTGTCTTCAGTATCACCAGTGCAAGTTCAACATTTTCAGAGGACTCAGCTTTTGGAGTCTGAGGGGAGTTCAGTCTGTTGGTTGTTTATGATAAGAAATAGAATCCACCTCACTTCCACTTACCTGTGTTGCTGCATAAGGACTAAAAAGGGTAGCGAACAGTAAAAACTAAATTTTGTCTCTAAATACACAGTGAATCAGATCTAGTAAAACTCAAATTGGACCTATGCTTTGTGATAAGTATAAAACAAACCCTTAGGGTGTATCAAAGTACTGTTGACCTCAGTAGGAGCAGAAGTAAGCCAATGATGTGTACTGACCAAAAAGCTCACCTACTATCAGAACAATTTTGGATGACTTATTATTTCCTTTTTTCCTTCTAGCTTTTAAGAGGATGAGTTACCAGTTTTGTTAGCATTTATAACAAGAGTATCTTAAAGTTGCGTGGCAGTAGCAGAAAATATTTTATGGTAAACTGGTTCTTCTACATATTTTTTTTATATCGTTAAAAATAGCAAGTTTAAAGAATATACAGCAGACTTATCATTTAATAGACAAGGAGAAAGAAGTGTATCTTGTGGAAGAGAGTTTGTATAATATGGTAACATAGGTAAGAACAGAATGCATGAGTTCTATATTATGCTACATTGTGATGAAAGAGAAACATGCTTTTCCTATAAGTGTAACCAAAATACATATTGCAAGAAGTTTAAAACAGCTGAAAAGGCTTTTGTTGTGGGTAGGTAGCTAAACTGCTTGCTTACTCCCCCACAGCAGAATGAGGGAGAGAATCAGAAGAGTAAAAGAGCGAAAACTTGTGGGTAGAGATAAAGAAAGTTGAATAGATAAAGCAAAAGCTGCATGTGCAAGCAAGCACAGATTTTATTTGCACAAAGGAAAATAAGGACTTCATTCACTGCTTCCCATCAGCCAGCAGGTGTTCAGCCACCTCCAGGAAAGCAGGGCTCCATCATGTGTAACGGTT
Organism: Phalacrocorax aristotelis; assembly: GCF_949628215.1. NCBI lineage: Eukaryota > Metazoa > Chordata > Aves > Suliformes > Phalacrocoracidae > Phalacrocorax > Phalacrocorax aristotelis. The sequence goes on along the minus strand of NC_134278.1, from coordinate 29,017,396 downwards.
ACTTGGGAAGACAAAACACCATAACTCTGAATGCCCCCCCCTTCCTCCTCCTTTCCTTCAGTTTTTATTGTTGAGCATGGCACCATATAGGCATGGGATATCCCTTGGGTCAGTTGGGGTCAGCTGTCCCAGCTGTGTCCCCTCCCAACTTCTTGCCCACCCCCAGCCTATTTGCTGGCAGGGCAGAGTGAGAAACAGAGAAGGCCCTGGAGCTGTGCAAGCAACAGCTAGAACATTGGTGTGTTATCAACACTGTCTTGGTTACAAACCCAAAACACAGCGCCATACCGTCTGCTACGAGGAAAATTAACTCCAGCCAGCCAGATCCACTACAGCTTTTCAATTCCAAATGCTGCTACCATATAGTGTATGAGATTACTTTCTTTTAGTTATGCTACTGTTTCATATAAATATTGTTAATAATAATAGTAATTTTTAAATGAGGAAATCTAGATCAGTATGAATATCATATGCTCTTTTTTTCCTCATAATCAGTCTACTTGGGTATTAGCAGAGAATCAAAGAACGGTAAACTGAAAACTTCAAGTAGTAGGGTTTAAAGAGTGTCTTAGTGACTTGCTAAATTTGCTATTAAAATAAATATTTTACTTCCATTCAAACATTGGAAAAAAGATTTAATATTAAAGGGAAGAAACCCCCCATGGGCACTTCAGAATTATATGAACAGGTCATTTTTTCATATGCCTTTGCTGTTCTAGTCTAAACTGATCAACTGTTTTGTAAGTGCGGAATCTGCATGAACTAATCAGTTCTTGAAATCGAATGTACTCTTCTGGCTTGCACAAACACTCTTGAAGAATGTTTTTGCCTCTTGAAGCTGAAGATTAAATCTGTTTTGTGTCTCTTCAGGATTGTTTTCCTCCATTCAAGTGGGTTACAAGGTCACTTCAAAGTAGTCATTAATGCAATTTATAACAACTCTCAGCTAGTTAGCTAAAATTTTTGAAAAGTGTTTATAAAATAAAGTATTAACACAAAAGCTAATGCTCTTCATTGATCCCTTTGCAGTATACCTCAAGATTAGGCAGGAAGTAATATAGCTCATCATAGCACAATTCAGGTTTCAACAGAACCTAAATACACAAGCAGTTCCTTCAGCATCGGAGTTACGGAAGCTATTTTACATATCTGTGTCTTGTGGTTAGCTGTGAGCTCTCATTTGGCCTTTTCGCCATGGCTGTATGGTGACAAAAGTTTTCTCTTCTGTGGATTTTCAGGCCTTTTATAACATGAGCTTATGGCATAGCCTTTGCCTTAGTTTGAATGTGTCCTGTCCAGCTCCATCCTCCCTTCAAACTTCAAAGATCTTACTTGTCTTTGAAATGGCTACCTCTTTCAAACAGAGCTGAAGTCGACCTATGAGGTCAATAGTTACTGAGGAAAGACTGCACAAGATGCCTCATCACCTTGCCTTGGTTCCCTGTGAAAGGCTTGAAAAGCACGTGGCCTGAAGACCTGTGGGTCATTTGTCTCCTCACACAGGGCACAGAGAAATCCTAGGCCACATATGGCAACCAGGGCACACAAGCAGCCTTCTCCAGAGCTGTGAGCGCCAAGCAGTGTAAATATGAGTCTGTCTGGACCAGTTAGTGACAAGGGTCTCCTCCTTCTTCAAGACTGTCATTTGAATGGTTTTGTAACTCCATTGCAACTTCCTGTAGGTTTTGATGGCTTCTTTCCTATTTCTCAAGCTTCCCACATATCATCAGAGATCTTTAAAACATAATTATGTGTTGCTACCTAGAGGATGATGGCAATGAAAGGAGTTTAGATTCAAAATGCTCTTTTACTTGCAGAATTGCAGCTTGAGTCTGTTTTCCTCAGCTTAATTCTTTCCTGTTTTGTTTTTACTTGCATTGAGCAGATAAACAGGTGACACTTCCATGTGATGAGCACACAAAGGATGTGTGCTAATTATAGAGAACTCTGTTTCATAAATATATCTTTCAGGGGTTTATTGGAATATATAATTTCATTGTGTTTTATTAAAACTTATTAAAATGTCTCACATTTTCAGCCTTTGTAGCCCAGTAGTAGCATCAGTATATAAATATTCTCAGGAACTCAAAGAATCAGTTGCAAACCTGTTCAGTTGATAGATTTAGATTTTCAATTAATAGTAGAACCACAGATTTATTCAGAAACTACTGTGTTTCTGCGGTTTGGGATTGGGAGGCAGAAGGAAAATATTACAAACTGGGAGGAAACCATGCCCTCCTCCTTTATTTCAAGAAATGTAGCAATGCACAGTGCTGTCACTCATACGTTCTTAAAAAAAGACCGGGGAGAAGGATATTATTCCATTACTTTTCCTAGATATGAAACCATAGTTTTGTTTCAACAGGATAGATTTAGAGAGGATGATGAATATTTCCTGTCGTGGTTTAGCCGGCAGCTCAGCCCCACACAGCCACTCGCTCCCTCCCCCACCGGTAGATGGGGGAGAGAATCAGAAGGGTAACGCTCGTGGGTTGGGATAAGAACAGTTTAATAATGAAAATTAAAAGAAACAACAACAGAAATGCAATGTAAAGGAGAACAACGAGAGGCGCAAAGCCCCGGGGGAGGGGAGAACGAACCGCCGAAACAAACCGCACGCGCCGCTCCCGAGCCGCGGCTGCCCCCCCTTCATATACTGGTCATGGTGTCACGTGGTACGGAATGAACCTGCCATTGGCCAGTCGGGGTCAGCCGCCCCCGCCATGGCCCCGCCCCTCCCAGCCCCCCGCCGCCACGCGGCAGAGCGCGGGAAGCTGGAAAGGCAGCCGCCCCGCCACGGTGAGGAGAATTAACCCCTTCTCAGCCAAAACCAGCACATGCCATCATCCAATGATCCAATCCAGTGATATATTTCCATCTACCTACTGAGATCATAATCCAGTTACCTAGGTAAGGAATAAGTAGCACTAAGGTAAATACTGTAACATCTGAATTATTCTACTGCAAGAAATGTACACCATAGCATACATAGCATGACTGCACACCTTTTGCTCACTAATCACTGGTTTCCAAGCTGATAGAGCATCTACTGTCTGATGAGAGAAACTGTTTATTGTTTATGTCAACTCAGCAAGAGAGAATTAAATCTTCTTCAGCTAGTTATTTTTAACAGAGGAAAATCACTGGAGCAATGCTTAATGAAATACTAAAAGACAAATGATACAGGGTATACAGGATCATTCAGTAATGATAATAGTAATGAACCTGTTTCTTAGAAGTTAAAGAAATTTAGTTTTAGTTTTGAATGAGCTATTTCTCCGTCATTTATTGAGAAAGTGGTGCGTAGTAGAGAGCCAGAAAAGAAGTTCTTTCTGAAAGAGAATAATATGTTACTGCTTTTACCAGCAAAGAATTCTTTTTGTCTTTTTTCTTTTTCTGATATACTGGCAATATTGTTTCAGACTGAGTAAAAGAGAACCCTGCCTTAGGTTACTCCTTATCACCTTGCTTTAAATACTCATTTTCTGATTGAGTGAAAGTGGCCTTTGGAAGAAATAGAAATTTATTTTTTCTGTAAGCTGTAAAACTTTAGCTCGATTACTCCTATGGATACTAGATATTGTGAATGCATAGCTTTATATATAAATAAAAAGTGGTTATAATGCAAGACCATATTTTATGTCATGTAATGCAAGACAGTGCTTTTTGTTTTGCTAGTTTTCAGACCTGAGAGTCTGCATTCTCAGGTATTTCCAGTGAATTTGTCATATGGCCTAAAAAATTGACATACTGAAGTAGAGAGGTTATCTGCAGATTTCCGGGGTAAAAACTTACTAAAAAAAGTACTTACTTCCAGTAAGTACTTTTACAGATGCCAGAAAGCACACCAGATTTTTGCTAGAGAAACGTCTTCACATGAGAAACTTATAACACTGATGTATGATGACTATATTGCCAAAACTTCATTTGACACCTAATGCTTATAAAACTCCTTCTTACTTCTTACTATCAGGAGTGCTTCCTACTCATGATAGTACTACAGATTTTTCAAAGGGAACCTCACTTCTTTCCCTAACATTATGTCTGGGTATGAAGATACTGAAGGTGATTAGTATATACAGCAAATGTCTCCATGTCTCCAAACTTTGCAAAATATACATTTTAAAATTCACGCCTATATATCATATTTTGGATGGGTTTTGTCCTACTGCATTGTCTTACTTTGGTCACAAGTTGCTCATGATTTACACCATGTGACAGTGAAGGGAGTTACAAAATTTCAAACTGAAATTTAAGCCATTTTTAGGAAAATGTCACTAATGAAGCCATTAACAACTATGTTGTGCACTCCCATAAGAGTAGCTAACTCACGTAGAACAGAGTTATAAGCCCCTGAAACAAGGGGTTCATAATGTAAGCGCTGACACTAACAGAATTCTAGAGGCATGAGTGGTGTCACTGTAATTAGCTTAGTGCTAGTACAGATCACATTTTAGTATTCTTTCAGCCTCTGCGAGGAGAGATGGTTTATTTCTTTCAGGCGTAATTACATTTGTCACATTTTTTGCGATTGCAAAAATCATACTAGCGTAAAACGGCAAGATGACTTTCAGAGCACTTAACATCATGTTGTTCATAATATCATTAGAGGGAAGAGATGATGAGGAAGAAAGTGGGAAACAGCTTTCTACTTTTCAGATAATTTCTCTGCCTTTTCTCCCGTATTTTTAAGGATTTCTTTTCAGAAGAGTCTATAGGAGAATAGGAACAGAAAATAGGTTCTCCCGGGGATATACCTGAAGGTTGAGATATAGGGAAGAGGGAATCTCTGCAAATCCTTTCATGATTGTTCCCTCAATGGAAAGAGAAAATTCAGGTTTTTTTCCTGGAAGCTGGTTACCAGAACATGCCATATATCTGCAAGGATGTGATTTGGTAGGTTTAGGCTTAGGCTCAAGCTCACAGACCAAGTACATGGAGTCAGTTGTATCGGCAGGGGCAGAGCTAGATGCACATTAGTGCTCCAAAATGCTGAATTTGTCTGCTTAGTAAGCAAGTTGACTCAACCTGCGCTAGAGTGAGAGCGCCAAGATTTTCTTCACATTCAAGATAACGTATGGGAAAGGAATGACGATGGGACAATCAACATGTCTGTCTGGTGGTAATGCAAAATTATTACCTACGTGCCACGTCCAGTTTTAGTTCCCTGAATAATAGAAAGACACAGACAAGCTGGAGTGAGTTCAGTGGAGGGCCACCAAGATCATCAGGGAGCTGGCCTGAACAAGTCAGAAGGGTTGGCTCCAGGGGACCTCAGAGCAGCTTCCCCAGTGTCTGCAGGGAGGGTGCTGAGGAGTCCCTTCACAGTGGTGCATGGTGGGGGAATAAGAGACAGCAGGCATAGCTTGAAACAAGAAATGTTCAGACTGGATAAAAGGAGAAACTTCATCAGGATGAGGACAGTTAAGCTGAGCAGCAGGTTGCCCTGAGAAGTTGTACAGGTAGAAGACATTCAAATGGTATTTCACTGCAGCCCATTAAAACATACCAATTATCTTTAAATTATCTTATTGGGGTTTTTTTTGGTAGGTTTTCCCTCCCCACCCCCCCAAGTAATCCAGTTGCAATAGCTCAGACTTCAGTAAGGGTTTGCCAGCTGCAGACCCAAATTTCTGAGTGCACTGAGTAGCTCAGGGCAGCTTCAGTGCTTTTGTATCTTCATTGTTACCAATAAGTAATTGCTGAACTTAAAGGTAATTTAGATGTGGCCAACAGTACCCACAGCTGTTTTTTTATAAATACTTTTAATTCTGTCCAGGATAATGTCACTAGGGTTTTAGTCTATACAGAGGCCCAGCATATGATCCAAAGAAATCAAGAAAATAAAAAAAAAATCTTTTTTTTCCCCACCAGCAAAAAGTAGCGTTCAGAATAGAGAGAGGAACTAATAGTAGTAATACCAGTATAAGAACATCCTTATATAATCAGTCGCAGAGACTTGGTTACTTTCATATAACGGCTGGCAAGAGAAAACTGGCAGACAAATCACTTTTCATAGCAGATATTCAGCACAATGAAGAAACAGGACTATTTTTAAATAATATATGACATTTTTATTTGCATTTCTGATGTATTAGGAGTACTGTAATCTCAAAATGCCTATTTAGTCAGACAAGAAAATGAATGCTAATAACATGAGGCATCTACGCATATGAGCTTTCTGCTGCAAATGGGATCATAAGGGATGAATTAACTGGTACCACAGGGGGAGATAGTTATGTTATGGAGAAGGAGATTGAGAAGGCATTTTTGAGATAACAGTTTGGCTTTGAATTTATCACTGAACAAAGTGATCAATCATTAAAGTAGTTTGGAAACTGTAAAAGATTCTGTGAATGCATTGCCCTTTCATGCTTGTCAAGTTTGGCTAAAGGTAATGCTGGAACAACAGTGGGAGAAGTCCCTTCACTCCAGTCAGAGAGGGAAGGAAAAGGAGAGAAAGGATCCTCCTAGAAAGGATTCCATCTCAACTATGTCCCCTGCAACCCCCCAAAACCCACATGTCTGCACACTGTATGATGTACAATTTTTGAGGGAGGCTGTCAGTAAAAGAGCACTTTTTTTTTACTGAGAGCACTTCTGTTGATTGTAGATGATTGGGGTTAAAATGCTACCTCATCCTTGTAGGACTAGAAGCTTGGAGAAAGAGAAAAATAGGCTCTTTCAGGGTGATTAATTTAATCCTAAATGTTCATATATAAATAGGTTTCCTAAAAACACCATTTTGTCTTTTTTGACTAGAAAGCAGACAACTTCAACTCTAAGGTTAGTGAAATGGAACCACTTAAGAAAAGGTAATTACTGTACTCTTGGAAGTACCACCTAAGTAAAGAACCCAATCAAAAACATTGAAAGCCATTGGAAAAGCCTCTCCCGTTCAGTTGTTTCTCTAAGGGTATTCTTTTGAAGATGCCAGCTCTCTTGACCCATGTATCTTTTTACACCTTACAAGAAGAGGTTTTGTTTCCTGGTATTTGCACATCTTTGAAGGCAACACCTCACAGACCCACTTTTCTTTCCAAATTTCTATATAATGTTAAAGAAAGTTACTATGGGATGAAAGGTACTGAAAACCAAATGTTTGTTGCATAAACCACGTGCATGTGCGCACACACACACCTTTTAAGATGAGCAATTCACATGTCATTATCAACCGACAAAATATGGCTAATTTTACCACCATCAGCTGATTTGTGTTGCATAGAGGCAGTGTGCAAAGGCTGCACAAACTACCAAACATAATCACAAGAAAACTAGCTTATTCATGTCTCGTGCTATCCCGTACTTTTCTGAAGGAAATTGCTCCTAAGTTTTTATTGTAAAATCAAATACCCTTACACCTAGAAAGCTGCATCACTATCAGCTCCCCTGTCTTATCCCAAAAAAGGCATATATATGGCTTTTTTTTTTTGTGACAGTTAGAAAATAAAAATCAGTTTTGCTTACAGGCTAATTTCCTGATCTAAGATGCTGGGGATGCGCTGGTCGAGTATGGAAGGAGCTAGTTCATGAATTTAAGAAAGGCGTATGAGCCATATTACAAATGCTACAACCAAGGCTTTGAATACACTGAAGAGAGTTGTGGAGATCTTTAAGTTACTGTGGCGTTGTACCAGCAACACTCGTACTTGGTCTTTTCTGCTAGATATTGTTAACTTAGCTGTTATGTGAAATATTCTTTAGTATTCTGGCAGTAGTGACTTTGATGCTGCTAAGGGTCAAGCTGAAGTTTCAGGCAGTTTTGGGTTTTTTTCCCCCCAGTGTGCTAGTTTAACTCCTGTCAGTGTGATGCTGTTGTAAAGGTGGTGTGCAGACATAGATGTATAAACTGAAAAATGTATATAATAGAACTCTGGAAGTTATTCTGAGACCCAAATGCTGCTGCTTCATCTTACTGTGTAGTGTTCTTCCATAATATTCTGCATTAATGTGGTTAAATGGATACAAAATGTAAAGTCTTTTTCTCTCTCCCCCCCCACCCCCCCCCCCCCCCCATCATTATGCCCTTGAACTGTGTTTCTGCAGCTATGATAAACACGTCTCATACAGTGCATGGTACATGCGTGATACATATGGCTTGGATGTAGTACCCCAGGAACAGACTCCGTTTCTGCTCCATCTCTCACAGGAGAACAATGCTGGGCAGCTTTGAAGTACTCTGAGAAATGGGAGTAAGTTCTCCTCTAAATCAGAGATTCTGCTGCCAGCTGGCCATAATCAGGTCTTAGGTTTATACAGGGAATTATTACATCTGGAACAATGTATTTTTACTGATATTGGGATAAGTAGCCTACAGAAACTTTTCCCTCATTTATCCCATTATTACATTTAAAATATATGATGTTCAAGGAAAAGAAATACTAACACTGTAGGCATCTATTTGTAAATGAAGACTGCATTTATGTCATACAGTGAAGAAACAAATCAAGTTACTGAGGAGACCTTTATCATAATAAAGTTTGTTGGGTTTTGGGGTTTTTTTTTAGCCAAAATGGGATCTCTCTGGAAACAGATAGTCTGAAGTGACATTAAAAATAAATCATTGTTATGTATTGGTATAACAGCTTGAGATTAATGGCATATTAGGAATTTGATGGTGGCATTGCAAAGTCCTGCATGTATTTTAGATTTTTACATGCTTTGTTTAGTTTTACTGAAGGCAGTGGGAGTATTTTAGGATGCATAAAACCAGATTTTTTTTTCTAAAACAAAGACTTCACTTATAGTAAGGAAAGTTTAAAAAAACAAAAAAAGGTATTTTAGAGTCAGCTGTGCTTGAAAAATATCTGCACAAAACTGCTTTCCTAAAATGATACACATTAAGTTACTGTTCAAGCTTATCATTCGCATATTCTCTTCAACAGTTAATTTCAGCCTGGAAGTAAATAACTGTAGCAGTAAGGCCTTTATTGTCCTGCCTCAAGTAACTTCAAATCTGTTGAAAATTGTAGTCTCTAACATGAATAAATAAATTACAAGTAAATTTTTTTCTTCGCTTAGTATGCTGTTTCTTATTTTCTGAATAATTGCCTCCGTCATACTTTTATAACTAGGAAAATAGAAAGAAAACACAAGCTATATCCATCTGGTACTATAGCTGTGTATAACAGGAGTGTCAGAAATATCAAATATTCATTTCAGGGCTTGAATGGGGAAAATATATAGCATTTCATTTACTAATGTACAACTTCACTTTTCTTCACTTTTGTATTACTTGATTCCATGATCTCTGGAGTCTATTAATTATTCAAGAAATGAGCTAAGATAAAGTTGGGAGTTTATCAGCGAGCACAATGGCTTGTAATGAAAACCAGCAAGTATAGGACTCAGGAGATATTGTAATATACCTATTAACCATCCCTTTTGATTTTTAGTCAATTTTCAATTAAAATCTTCCTGTAACACTCGTTATTACTCTGTTATGTAACTTACAGGGAGAATGAGGTACTCTGTTTTGGTGAGATGCTGCTCGTGGACACATCCTACATCTTTTCTTCTGTATGAAAGGAGGTATATTTTCTGAAAATTACAGAATAGCAGTAACAGTACTTCCAACAATTATTATCAACTCTTTGCAGTAAGTCTTAAAGGAAAAAAGTGTACTGGTCTTAAATTAAAAATAAATTACTAGTCTAGTAGAAGACTGAAAAGATGATGAGGAAACAGAAGAGGTATTGTGCGGTTTTTCTTTCCAGGGTACAGAAGGCCAATGGTTATTTTGAAGCTTCAAGGATTTGTTTTTAGGAGTGTGGTTAGAAGATGTAGTAGATTTCATGTGAATTGTTATTACTGTGTTATTCTGGCATCCAGTATATTTATCAAGTTTTAAATGAAATTTCCAACACAGGAAGTTTAAGGTCATCATTTGACATACATCTTGTGTTAATTCAAAAAACAATGAAAAGTGGTTGTTACTGTATCCATCTGTAGCAGTGTAAAGCAATTTTACTAGGCTTTGGAATAAATACATATAAGATGATACACATTTTTCAGTTGAGTCTGACATCTAACTTCATGAATAAAACAGGCACTATTAATCATGAGGTGATAGAGTTACATACATTGTATTTATCATTCTTGTAAGAGTGAGTTGTCTCTTGTTAATGTTTTGAGGAAATGCATAGTAATTTTACCGAACAAGTAAGTCAGGAAAGTAAAAAATATGCTTACCTTGTACAGAAGCTTAAACGTTGGTCTCTTAATGTTAAAACTTTACAAGTGATAGTATGTGCAAATGCTGAATGTAATTTCTTAATGAATATTTGAGTAGTATGCATATGTGAATGGATATGTGAACAGTATATGTGAATAATAGTTAATTCCGTGGCCTGAAAACAATTTAAGGTAACTATATATACTTGATGTGTATCATCAGCTGTGCTCATGCTGATCTAGCTACATCTACAGAAAATAGACAAGGACTGTGCAGCAAGGATACAGAAATAGTATTTTAAAATAATCTTTAATAGTATAAATGATCAATAGTCCAATATCACAGTGTTTATTCCCTGGAATCAACACAGCATGTTGACGTGTGTGACCAGAAAACATGGGGAAGGGTCTATTATCACTTAGCTGGGAACACAAGACTACAGATATTTATTGAAGTACTCATCGTTGATCTATACCAGACGATTTTGTGGGAAATGTAGAATCTTCGCTTCTGGACCAGACTTTCAAATATGAGTTTACTCATATGCCCCTTGAAGCAAGCAGAAGTCATGACCACCAGACTACCATTCTGATACACAAATGAAATAATTTTAGTATTTAGATAGATTTGTAATAATCTTAGTGTCTTTTCAACAAAAAGAAATGCATTAGAAACCCCAGTTTGTGCACTTTGTCTAACCTTATTTTGTACATATGGATGCATAATTCTTGGGGATTCCTGAATGTTTTACCTCTGCCTCTAGATCTTGCTTGTCTTTCTTCAAGGAAGGGAAAAATGCAAATCCCTAGTCTTAATGATAAGTTGATTGCATAGATGATTTTCTAGCATTAGACAATTTCTTTTCTACTCCCCTTCTTTGAACCTCTTCTTCCATCATTTTCTTTTGAAATTTCATTCAATGCATTGTACTGATGGATAAAGTTTTTCTTCAGGTACTGGAAACAATCTTAGGATAAATATTGAAAATTTGGTACCTCACCTTACTAAGCTGAACAGTCTGCCCAAAGTCAGAGGATCACAGGCTGGACTCTTGACTAAGTTTGAAGGAACAGAGAACAGTTAGCTATAAGTGTTTAACAAACCAGTGAAATACATCCTTAAGTCTTGGATTTAGGTTCTTTTTTAAAGCTTCCCACCTCTTTTCAAGGTGTACTCTCTAACACTATTGTTCATGCTATTGTGTTCTGCAAAAAGAAGAGTACTAACACTTTACTGCTACTCTCTATTTCTTACCTCTTAAAAGCATTGAAGTATGTCAGTGTCTTTTTCTTTCGTAGATGTGTAACGGCATTCTTTAAAGCTGCATTCCATAAAAATGGACTTCAAATGTTATGGATGACAAGGATGACAAGGTGTGCAAGTATCAAAAGTATCTTCACTTTTAATTATTTTAAAATAACTATAAATAAGCTTTATCTGTTGTAGAAGTATTATTCTTAACTCCAGTTTAATACCAATACACACTGTAAGTTAGGAGTCATCAATATGTATGGCAGGGTGGCAGACATCAGCTTTTAGAGCTGAAAACAGATTTAGTTAAAAATGGAGAGCTAAAACGAGATACAGGAGGGCTGGCAACATAATTTCCATGATCCTTTTAAAATCTTTTTTAAAGTTATTCTAATGGTTTTATTTTCCTGAGAGCTTTTGTTTTCTTCTGCCTCTTGCACATACCATGGTTTCTGGCTCTTGGTCTTTTCTACTAGGACTTAAGTCTGTCATAGGATGTTGGTGACTGTTTGGTGTCTTTTTGTGTGTAGGAGAAACAGAAATTTTGTGAGCACCCATAGAGAGTAAGTCTGCATTCAGACTTTGTGATCCACGTGGTCCTTCTCAATTTTGTGTAACTATGAAAGCTCCTTACATATTTTCATCTCACTGGTTAGGGAAAACTAGAACTGGAAACTGAAAATCACCAAGCCCATCATTACCTTTGCATGGTGCCAGTTATAAGCATCAGACGGTATGAATTTCCACAAGGGGAGCGGCACTAATGTAGGCACATGAGGCGGTCCCACCTCTGCATCTGCGTGGGAACAGCAGTACATCTTTACCTGCCATTGGCCACTGCTAATGCCAGTTATTTGTCTACTAAGACATTAATTATGAGAGCAATTTTGAGGCCATAAACTGGAATTCAGCAGGAGCTGAAATTATAAATTGTGTATGATGGGTAACACATAATTAATTACTTTTTATTAGCTGTCCTGAGTTATGGGACATGCAAACCAAAGGGGCAGTCATCCTCTCAGTGATAAAGTAGCTGAGAGTTAACCACTGCAAGTCTCCCTCGCTTTGCAGGCCTTTCTGTACTCTTGCTTAGCATCCCTTAGTACAGTTATGTCTGATAGCTGTTTGCTGATACTCTTGCTGGAAAGTAGCTACCATGAGTATGAATGACTGGTTTTCCAAGCCATTAGGTGGCTCTGGGCAGGTCTCTGCTGGGTTTTTAGGTGCCTGAAATAATCTATACACAACTTGCTATGGGTTTAAAGGGAGTTCATTCCTTGCCTCCTTAGATATGTTTGAAAATTTCACGACACACCTGCCTATACCTGTGCATAGCAAATTACATGTGCAAAATGCAGTCTTAAAGCCTCACCTGGTATGTGAAGTGCCAAGACATCAGCAGATGCAGTGCCAGTAATATCAAGGGCACCATTTTTTCTCTTGGCTTCTTGCTAGTTGTAAAACTTTATAGAAGCCAGACTGCAGAACAGGTGTTGCCCTTTTACTTTCTGTATTTATTATGTAGCCGACACCTGATTATGTGTTTGTTTTGTCCATCTTTTTGTTGGTTGTCCCTCACGCACTCTTGTCTTCCTATCTATTTCAGATAGACCATTTTATCTCTCTGTAATATGTAACGCTTCTTTTATGTATTTCCTTAACAGCAGATGATATGAATTCTTGTCTATATGTATTGTTCTGTCCTGACTGTATGTATGTATGATCTAGGTATGGGCACCTTCATTCTTTCCAGGTACACTCTTCTCTCTGTGGAAATTGAAGAAAAAAACTGGATTTTTTTTATTTTAATGCTTTAAAAATGCATTGTAACAGGAAGGGGAAATGACTGGAACATCTCCCTTATGAGGAAAGGCTGAGAGACTTGGGTTTGTTCAGCCTGGAGAAGAGAAGACGGAGGGGGGATTTCATCAATACCTATAAATATCTAAAGGGTGGGTGTCAGGACGATGGGACCAGGCTCTTTTCATTAGTGCCCAATGACAGGACAAGGGGCAGTGGGCACAAGCTGGAACACAGGAAGTTCCACCTAAACATGAGAAAAACCTTCTTTCCTGTGAGGGTGCCAAAGCAGTGGCACAGGCTGCCCAGGGAGGTTGTGGAGTCTCCTTCCCTGGAGACATTGAAAATGTGCCTGGACACGTTCCTGTGCCCCCTGCTCTAGGTGTGCCTGCTCAAGCAGGGGGGTTGGACGAGATGATCTCCAGAGGTCCCTTCCAACCCCTACCATTCTGTGATTCTGTATATCAGAGATTCTTACTTATAGGGGCTAATATAGCAGGTTCTGCAGATGGGTTAATGTGTCTAGCTACTGATGGTAAATTACAAAGTAAAGAATTTCTTAATCCATGGCTGTAGCTATGCATTTGTGCATATACTGATAGTCATATAACATAAATCTTTTCTTTTGACTCTGCTCCAGTGTTGTTCACTGTAGTATTTTATGTATCTTCTGTTAAGGAACTATATTTCTCATTTTATGGAGCACTGTCCATGCAACTCTTTAGTGGGCTCCTATACTCTGTGCATCACTGAGTTTGCTGTTCTCAGGCCCCCAAGAGATGCATGTCTTCTTTCCTTACTAATTCCTAACATCCCTCATCCTTCTCTTCACATAGAGGCTTGTCACCACTGAATTATTCAAAAATCTGCCTCCCACTCATATACAATGTAAACTGTATAAATTAGAAATGAAAGTTAAGTATTCCCTGCCAGAATTTTGAACATAATTTTCTTCAAAATTTAACTTTATTTTTAAAAAGATAGTGAAATTATGTGGTAAACATAACCCTTGCAATGTTCGCATTTTAAGGGTTCCTAGTCAAACTGTGTAGTGCATTAGGTCCCGCAGACAGAAGCCACTGTGGCCATTAGGGTTGTATCATGTGTATCACAGCCTTGGGATTGAAATCTTATATGTTCAGACACTGCTCTTTTCTTCCCAAGAAATCCTACTTTCTTCTTGGCCTATTCCTGCTGTGTCAGATAACACATCAAGACATAGTAATTTTTTCAGCCAAGCATATCGATGTCCTGAGGATGACTTCCTCCAAGTATTGGTGTGTTGCCTGTAGACAATAACTGTGTATCTCCACTACGTATGTCAGTGCTAACAGGCGGCTTAAAACAACACTGGCTTCATGAATTCATTAGGGATCTGCGTTATCAGTACGTTTAACTGATGTTCCTTCACTTAAACCACAGGAAATTAAATAAATGCAATGGACAAAACCTTACATGCACTTAACCATGCAAGTAATCAGTGTAATTAAATATGTCTTTTCAGGATTATTAGTGGAAAATTGTTGCAGGAAAAGCTATGAAAAAGCATTATAAAATGTAAATAGCATATACTTATATGAGAGTACAGTTGTTAGAGCTATCTACTTCATAAATACTCAAGAAGGTATTAACTTACCTAATTTTGTATGTAAGTTGTTCTCTTTTTTCCATGGGAATGACTGCTGTTTTATTGTTGAATATACATCAAATCAAAATAATCAAAAAGCCAAAAAGTCTATGTTTTGATCACTATGATAGAGGGTATTTTCTTTTGTTATTTCCTTGTTTTGATTTGTATCTTTAATTTTGTATGAATTTAGATAGTACAGTACATGCAACGAGTCTGTGTTTGTCTTGATATGCGTCTCTAATGCACTTCTGGCCTTAAATGGTTACAAAAATGTTTTTATACTGCAGAACTATATACTATAGTTGCATTTTTTCATGTTGCGTTCAGAGGAATTTTCTTCTGTCTTCCCTACACTTACTGTCCAAGTGAGTTACACACACACAGGAGAAAAGTAGAATCAAATCATAGAATCATAGAATGGCCTGAGTTAGAAGGGACCCGCAAGGATCATCAAGTCCAACTCCTGTCCCTGCACAGGACAACCCCAAATTCCCACCATATCTCTGAAGGCGTTGTCCAAGTGCTTCTTGAATATCGCCAGGCTTGGCACCGTGACTGCCTCCCTGGGAGCCTGATCCAGTGCTCCACCACCCTCTGGGTGAAGAACCTTTTCCTAATACCCAACCTAAACCTCCCCTGGCACATCTTCCTGCCATTCCCTGGGGACCTAGTAGTACCAGATGGTTGTGCTGTCACTGCAGGATACTCCTCAGAGTCCAGTAGATGACTTAAGAACTATTTCTCTGCAACCTGACTAGACCAGTTTGTTTAGGGAAGTGTGGATAAAAACTGGATCTATTTAGTATTATCAGAAGACACCTTAACACATGGTAGTGGTCAGTGTGGGGGGAATGTGATGTGGAGCTGTTCACTCTACCCATTTCTCAGTTGTTTAATCAGCCTGGCTTCTTTTTTCTTCTTTCCCTCCTTAGTTTTTTCCCTTTTAATTCCATAATGAGTGAGTGGGTGTTCTTGGGCAGATAAATTATGCTGTCCCAGGGAGGGGGGACAACATTTGGTATTTTTTTCTTTATGTACGAGAAAAAAGCGTGGGGAAAAAAAAAAGTGTTCAAATTGCTGCAAAAGATTTTGATATGATTTATTGCTTATACGTTTGTTATAGTTCTGGTAACAGAAATCACTATATTGCTGCAATGGGAAGTAATTTGTGGATTGGAGATTAGAGCAACAGTATATTTCATTTGATCAAACCTTATGGATTTATAAACCATCGATACATCTAAGAACTCAGAGTTAGCAACATCTTTTAAAGATTTATTGTTGCACTAGCAACATATTTGTGGAGATAATAGGGGGCCATGTGCCATTTCTGAACCGCACCTGCAGTTCGCCCTGATGTCTGCTCAAGATGCACCTGAATGGGTTTAGTCTATACGCCCTCTGAAACTGAGGTGAGCCAAAACTTATCTGTCTGGTTCAGTGTCCCATAAAGGTTTTGTGACTTAAGAAGTTCCTTCCTTTCTAAGCAGGGCAGATCAAAGAGAAAATGGTGATGTGGCTATAGTGATATTATACTTGGTAGAGAGAAACCATTAACATGAATTCCTCATCCTCTGAGCAGTTTCATGACTCTTGGTCACACAGCTTGCAATTGCTGCTTCTTAAACCTGCTAAAATAATTCATTTTCTCCCAAGCAGACTAATCCACTGAGCAGTTACTAACCAACCTTGAAAGTTGTATCTTTTTTATATATTTTTAGGAACTACTTCTAGCTTGACATACTTATTATTCCCTTCTTGGTTATACCAAATGCATTATAGTTTCATTTGGGGGAAATAACGATATAATTTTCAGCACTTGATACGCTCAATTGATACAACAAGAATAAACTGTCCTCGTTCCATTTTGAACCTAGGAAGATTTGTTGACAAGTAGTCTGTCACGCTTTTGTCATTTCATAGAAAATTCCATCTTGTATAAGGATCCCTTGTTAATATAGGAGGA
The DNA here is from genome assembly GCF_949628215.1 of Phalacrocorax aristotelis. Classification (NCBI taxonomy): domain Eukaryota; kingdom Metazoa; phylum Chordata; class Aves; order Suliformes; family Phalacrocoracidae; genus Phalacrocorax; species Phalacrocorax aristotelis. The sequence goes on along the minus strand of NC_134278.1, from coordinate 29,000,575 downwards.
CGTATATAGAAGCAGGACATTTCTCTGTAATATTTAGTCCATCTGCATAAATTTCAGGTGTCTTTTCCACTAAGATTATTTTTCTATTGTTCCATTTGAATTCCTCATGCCTTTATTGCCTTCTTGACAGGGTTTTCTGTTTCAGCGGATGTTGTAATTGAGGGAAACTAAATGAACCCCCACTATCCCCATTTGTCTGTAAGGCAAGATAACCACTTATGCAACTTTCAGTCCAATTTTGGTCACTGAAGCATTTTACTGGTTCTGATTAGTCCCACAGAGTGGGAGCATCCTCATCTTGTCAGTTCAGCAGAGTCATTAAAACCTGTGTAAGCTCTGGTGATGCATGAGCTAGGGGTTCCCTGTTAGCGAATGCATTCCTCATCTTGTCAGTTTTTTGCTACCTGCTGCTAACTCTGTAGGTAACCCAGTACAACTGATAGAGGGAAAAATATGGAAAGCAGATTGCTTGTAAAGAAATAGCAGAGGTGATCCTTACTCATTCATAATTAAGCCTCTTTGGAAGACCTTGTATTAAAACTGATCTTCACATCATTTGGGTAGAATAACAATGCAACGTAGCTTCTGTAAAAATAGGTTATAACAAATCTCAAATTCTCCCTGAGTATAGAAAGGAAAAAACAGAGGAATTAGCACAGCAATTAAGTAACACCACTTACTAAAAATACGTATTTAAATAGGAAGGATTCAAGTAATATCTTTCTTTTCAGCTGCTTTCTTTTGTGCTGCTGGTACTCGGTGCATGAGGTTGTTCATCTTAGCTGACAGCAGTGCAGAGTTACAGGGGTGATGTGCATTTGAGTTGACCTTGAAGAATATCTCCACTGCTACTGAACGAAGCAAACTACTTAAGGATTGGTTTTGTTGTTTGTTGTTTTTTTTTTTAACTAAAACTTGCAGTGATTTTGAACAGTTGTTTTTTTTCTAGTAAATGCAAGGTCAAAGTCAAGTACTGTTCCTTGTGCACATTTCAGTTCTCCAATGATTACCCATCAGCTTGGCAGGACAGTGATTCTATATAATAAAAATCAGTACAGAAGCCTACCAGCGTTTGATTGAATGTAAAAATATTTGACAATAGTTAGATATGAATGTCGATGCAATCCACAGGATAAGAAGGAACAATTGTATTTAAACTGATTAGTATTACCAGTGTGCAAAAAATTAACTGTGGTATTTTTTCTCATTCCAAATAATTTTCCAAAAGCAATTCAATTAGCAAGTACCTGCCAATTTTCATATAAATTTGTTCATTGCTCTTGTAATGCACATACCAGCTGTATTGTAATGTCCTTTCAATATTATTCGAGTAAGTACGTATCTTAAATTGAGGCTTTTAATTCTGTTTCAAAAAAGTAAAGGCAAACTTTTTTTTAGTTACTTCAGATCAGAAATTGTGGTAGTATTAAATGTCATTAATGTCATTAATGATATGAACAGCAAAGCTTGACATTTTTAATGTATTCATCAATATACAGAATAGTGTTTTTATACTGAATTAGACTTCTTGCATTGCATTCGGTACCACAGGAAAAAAAAAAGGGTAACGTACTAATGCCACACCACGTTTTTGTATTTTTCTTTGTAGTTGTGCACATATCTAAGAAGTAGCAAATGGACATATACGCATAGGTTACTGGGTTAGGTTCTATGCAAAATCCTAAAGATAGAAGGGGGTTTTAGGATTTTTCCTGTCAAAAGTGTTTGTCACATTGTTCTTGTATATCAGTTCAGAGAACTGGGGTAATCTCTCCCTACTGGCATCCCTGCTGGCATTCCTTCAGTGTCACCAGTTACGAGCAAGGACCTGAGTGGAGTTGGTTTGCCTCATCACAGGCGTTTTATACCATAGCAGATGCTTTAGGCATTTTTCAGATCTGACAAACAAAACTGAATCAATGGTGAAGATGCTTGCCTTTCTGAAGAGGTAGCCTAAGGCCAGCCAGGATGCCCAGTTTTAAGTGTCTGTAGATCTCTGTGGCCAGGTGTCTCAATCCCACCTCCTCAGTGATTCCCATAGTCAAGGTTCCCCACTCTGTTTGTTTGTTAGCTAGTAACTGCTAATTTATTTTTTTTTTCATGATAGTGTGTTTGTGTGTGGCAATACTATTTTGTCAGAATCTGGTAGTGGTACACAAGACCACAAGAAATTGCCATTCAGCATAGGTGAGGTAGAAACACACCCTTTAAGTCTCTGCGTAAAAGCCTCTGCGTGTACCCATTACGTTGCTTTAATTGGAACACACCAAGGCACTGCTGAGGCACATGAAGAATTTAGCTACCTAAGTTGACTTGGTACCTCAAAGAGTGGGAATGGCCACACTTGTTCCTTTTCAAATCTTGATTTGTTATCTGACTTCCAGCAGTGGAAATCCTGGTACCCTGCTGGGCTTTCCAACATGTATGTGCATTTAGAGATTCCTGATGTTGGAAACCTTAAACATAGTAAATCCTACAGTATACTTTGTTGAACTGCTAGAGCCTGATGGCTATGTAGAAGACTTCAAAGTCTTAAAACACACAGATTTTTTCTTTAATAAGGTAGGCTCTTACCTAACTGCTTTTTAACTCTGTATTTCATCATTGGCAGGTCAAATCAATAGAACGATGGCCAATAATCTGTTCAGAAATTTTGTGTCATCTTTAATGTACAACTGTATTTAAAAGCTGTTAACAGCAAGGTTTTCTCAGTGCATTGACTTTCAATTCAATTTATATCTGCACATTTGATAAGTTGTCGTACAGAGAAGGAATCTGTCTTCCAGGTGGATTCCGGTCTACTAACTCTTTGATTCTGAAAAATAAGAATTGATGTCAGGAGCAATATCTGAATGAGCAAAGAGAAAATAAACAAAAAAGGAAATCTTCACCAAACAGCCTGGGACATAATGCTTTCTTTTTGTTTTCTCATCAGCTTTTCTTTGTATCATAACCACTCCTGTAGAACAAAAGTTAGTTTTCCCTTTGTGGGTCAGTACACTGAGAATGAGATATTTGCTATTGCAGCTAGAACATACGAATGAGAAAAATGAATGTTTTCCTTATTGATTTTCACCCATTTAAGTGGTTTCTCTTTCTTTTTAATGCCTGAGCAAAGAGCTCAGTTATTTTGTAGTGCTTTATTGAGGTCTCTAGGCAGCTTGTTTGTAGAGACGTCATATTTTAAGCCCATATCAGCTTTCTGTCTCTCTACCTTACCACAGAGAATCTATGACACTACTTAATAGGCTGCTCTAGAATCAAGAGTACAGAACTTGAGGTGCACATTTTATGTTGTTGTATCGTTGTATGTTTAAAAAAATTATTTTCAGAGTAATATAATGTATTTGGATATTGCAAAGTATTTCTAATTGTTTCTTGTAAGTTATTAATTCATGATGTACCAGAGGCTTTCTCACTGGAACTGTGTGTGTGTCTTTAGAAGTTCCAGCAGCATAAAACTACTCCTACTGTAGTTTGTAGTGGCCTGCCATATCAGTAATTTGTTTTCCACAACACGAAATTGGTTTTCCTCTTATCTGTAATGATCCTCATATACACAATGAACGCACGGTGATATTAGTAGTGCAGAGGCATGCAATCAGCACTTTTTTTGAGTATCACCATAATGACAGCCTGGTGAAGGGTTTTGCCTGTTAGAATTATACCTTTTATGTTCAATTTAACGGGACAATTGAGGGTGGCTTTTTTGTTTTCATTACTGGAGATTATTTGCCTTTTTTCTTGTTTCAGATTCCTAATAACATTAAAATTTTATGAGCATTTTTTAAACATTTTGGGCGTGTCCAGAAAAAATACAGTACATAATTCTGATGATTATTACTTTGTTACTAGCCTCTAAGATTGTTTCGTGTAAAGGCGACTTTTGTGAAAGTCATGATGATTAGCAAGTGAAAGTAAATAAAGGGCAATTTTAGTTTCAAAGAGCATATTTTGCAGGGTTCTGCCTTGGCGTAAATACTTCTTGATTATTACTCAAATTTTTTGTACTTATTTTAAAAGAATAATATTGGGTGATTTTTTAATTTCCAATAATTGTCATTATTGGTTTGTTTCTGACAAACATTCTGTCTTTGAGGTATTCCCTTTTCTAAAATACTTTTTAAGGTCATGAACCTTCATTTTTTAATCAACTGGGCTATAAATGCACCCCTAAAAAGCTTCATCCCACTTCATTGTGGGATAAACACTGGAAGTTTATTACATTCTAATATTGAATTTGTTTCAGAAACAAGTATAATTCAGGAACAGGACACATTATTCCAGTATTTTCAGAAATGGCAATATAGCATCTGCAAGAATTTATAAAGGGGAAAAAAAAAAAAAGGAACATTCAAAAATCAGTCTTTGTATCTTCTCCCAGCTCTCTTCCCTCACACAAAGGGGTGGAAAGAAAACAGGTGTTTGGAAACCATGAATAAGAAAAAGCATTAGGTGGATCTAGTATAATTTATGTACTTGTAATCAGTATACACTTTTCAGTAAATGACTTGTTTCCTATTTCATAGAGAGGAGAGCAAAAAATAAGGTGTCTTGAATAGAAAAGTGGTGGGGCAGTGCTGGGAGATGAAGTATCTTGGAGCAAGGCCCCAAAGGAACTGGTGTGAGTCTGTAGGAAGGTTGGACGGTGTTAAGTGGAGGAACAGGAACTGAGCTGTGGTTGGATAGGCCTTGTGGAAGACAGAGAACATCCTAATGGAAATGGTAGACTGGGGTGAGAGCCTCTGGAGTTTGAGTGGATTTTTAAGACTTAACAGTCTTTTTTTCTTTTTATGGAGGTCACTCTCATGCCCTTATTCCAACATAGCATCAGTTATATCTTAATCTGTACTGACGGATTTTTACCTAATGTTCTCTTAAAATAGTCTTGTTTTACTTAATCGTGTTTTCTTCAGTGCAAGGGGTGTAAATTAGTTGTTCCTGTTTAAGGATATTCTAACAAACTGCGAAATGTTCCCTGACTTGTTATTGACCTGGCCAACTTTCAGTCTCCCAGACAGGTCAATATTTCACTGAAATTTAAATTCTGTTAGATTTCAATTCAACAAATATTGAAAGATTTCTTGTGTTTGAATTCTGTGCAGATTCCATAAAACAGATTAGTTTTTATCAAGTCAAAAGCCGCCTGTGGCAAGGCTTTATCTTCTAGTCTCAGCTTACATGCAAAATGAAACTGCTTCTTCAGTGTAAAAAAAGGAAATTAATGCTTCCACACTGCTTATGAAATTATTTCTAATAACTCCTGTTATGTGAAAATTCAGCATTGATACATACTTTTTTCAATATTTACATATCACTGCTAACTCTTTTAGGTCACATATTGAAAGCAGCAGGTTTAAAAGTTAGGTTAATTTCTACAGTTATTACCTCTGTGTGTGTATATGTGTGCAGATATGCTTTTTTACAGCAAAGAACTGCAGGTATTTTTCTTTCTATTGTGAGTCCATTTGTAATAGTAGTATATTAGACTAGGAACCTCTTGATCAAATTGTTTGCTTTCTGTGCAGTTTCCATTTTTTACTCTGATAATCACTGGTTCTTTTTGTTGGTGACACTGTTGCTCTTGAGCAGGAAGTGAAAGACTGAATGGAAGTAGAAGAATATACAGAAGATAATACACAGTGTGTAAGTGTTCTAGACTACAGAAGAGTCTCCTAAATGCGTGTCTGTCTCTGTGAGCCAGCCCAAATGAGGCGTCAAGCCTCTGAAGTACTGAGTGGCAGGTGCTCATCAGCAGCTTGCTCTTAGCCTTCTCAGTCTCCTTCTTGTGATGACTGTAGAAATGCAGTTGTGACATGACTTAGATTATACTGCAACTTAAGAAGTAGATCATAGCCTTAAATGCAGATTCAGAGAGAAGGCATAAAACTGGTGCTTTTGGAAGGCAGTACCTTTGTATTGCAAGTAGCGCCAAGGAAGACCTAACACATTGCTGGGTACATGGATAAATCTTTAGTTCAGTCTCTGTGTATGAATTTGTATATAATGTCCCTGACCATGTCTTTCCCAGGGAATACTCCAGGAATACAACTTAAAATCGTTTAGGTCACATATTTAAATAGTAGAATTATTACAAGTAATAGTAGTAATAATAATTGTGGTACTTACTGACTACCTGCCCTTTTTGTTAGTTGAGATTGAAATATCCTAGAGAGCTCTTGGAACGCTCTAGTTTTAGTAATTGGTCATTAGCTACTCTTGCGTGTGTTCATACGTATGAACAATAACACAACTTGTATGTACATTGAAATAAAATGAGATACCACTAAGACATGTGGATTAAAATGATGAAGGAACAATGATCAGTAGGGCTGATGCTGCAAAATGCACTTTTGCAGGATAAATAGATCTGGAGACCACATTGTGCAAATTGATTCCTTATACCTGTGGATCATCATCACCTTGAAAATTTTCTGTAGATGCAATCTTAATGAAACTAACGGCCAAGGACTTAACATGTAAAGAGCAGTAGAACACTGGAAGCAGGTTGCAAGGAAAATATTACATATGTATTATATGTAATGTTATATATATTGTTATATATTATATATTGTTGTGTTATTTATGTTATTATATGTATTATAAAATGGATATATGGAGATATATATAAAATCATTTCCATTCTCTTGTAAACTATACCTGATGAGGTCCTCTTTAAAGCCATGGAAGTCTGCTTGTCAGTTTAGTTTGGGAAACAAGATTCGCTCTTAAGAGTGATCCAAACACTTTTGTTAAAGGAGGGGTAGAATTAAAAGGATTAATTATACAGTAGTGGACCACAGGGTTTAGGCACATTACATCATTCACAGAGTAATGACAGTTTTTTTCCAGTCTATAGAAAGTTCAATTATACTTCACTTCAAACTGTTCAGAAATCTAAAAACTGCAAACAATTAAGCCAGCAATCATTCAGTTATTGAATTTTAGTTATTTAGAGGAGAGTGAACGAAACTCTCCATAAGGAATAGACAGCATAGAAATCAAAAGGTCACACAGATCATATCTTAATTGAAGAGCATCTTTATGATACCAGGACTGATGAGTATTTTAATTAAGAAACACTTCATCAGCCTAATAGTATTCCTCAAGAACTGGCTTCAGTTCATTGGGATTTCTAGGATTATTTTTGCAGTGCTTCTGTAGCAATATCAGTATTGGAGCCACTGAATTTTCTAATTGCACAAAATGCAGCAGATAGCACTGCTGTGCTGAAGGACAGCAAACACTCTACAAATGCACACCCAGGCTTGTGTTCTGCCAGGCCTCTCAATGCTGAGGACTAGTTAGCAGATAGGCAAAGGTTACTGCTCCGTATTTTCCTACCCCCACAGTGGCTATGTAAAGTACGATGGATTTCACCAGCGACGATTCCCCAGAGGTCGCTGAGGCAGTGGAGAGCAGGTGTAGAATGAACCAGACTGTGCTGTGTAAATCTGCAACACCGTCTAATGGCATCACCCTAGGACAGATTAGTAGCAACTGGCTGGTGTTTCAAGATAGCACAGGTTTAAGAGTAGCATTGGCCTGAACAAGAAGATAAAACGTTGGCAAGAAGAGTGCATAAACAGCTACTGTTCTTCTAAAAAGGGTGCCAGTGTATTATTCCAGAAGTCCCCTTGTTTTCAAGATCTCCTGTGAAAGGTCTTTGCTTTACATGAATTAATTTTAATGGCCATGAATAGCTGAATGTCTGGTTTATGTGCATTTATAGGATGGAATTTTATCTTGTAATGATGTATTAACATAATCATTGGCATTACTGGAAAGGAATTCCTTCACAAATTATTTGCCTTTATATTGTCTGCTATCTTCTTAACATGCTTTTCAAGAATACTCAGTTATTGAAGATACTTCTTCACACAGAGAAGGAAAGGTTTAACGAAATAGCATTACTGAATGGCAAGACCAGCTGTTCTGGATAGTTTTCAAAGGAAGGATCTGATGCTTTGAGGCATGAAGCTTCTGCAACGTCTTTTAAATTTGCTGGGTTTGAGGGCATTAAACACACTGCTGGAAGAGAGATAATTTTGTTTTGATTTTTTTTAATCATAAAAATAAGTTGATAGCCTACACTGTGATGTTAGTTGTCTTCTGTTACTTGACTAGCCAAATTACTCCAGATATTAGTGACCCTTTCTCTGCCCTACATTTTAATCTTTCTTTGATTCTCCAGTTCTTTACTTGAAACCATGATCTTAAAGAAACAGCTTAGTACTTCTGCGTAATCGTCTGAAAGAGCAGTGATTTCTCTGAACACACATCACTACAACTGGTTGCTACCTTTCTCTGAAACAGATTTTTATCCAGAAAAATATATTTTCTTCTCAAAAGATAAGCTTTCAATGAAACCACTTTTTTCCCTCTTAAAGTTGTATTAAGATTAGTCCAGTTTGCCTGAAACTGTGCAATGATGGGCAGAGACATGGAGCTGCAAACGCTCAGAAGAGTGGCAAGGGTCAAGAAATGTCCATATTGGCAATTTTCCCCTTAAGCTGTCCTTGACTTAGTTTCCTTGGGAGCCAGTTTCTTTTGCCACGCACTGAGTGAAGCCAGTTGTCAGAAATAGTTTTGAGATACAGGAATTTGTTGAGGACTAGAGATTTGTGCAGGGTGTACCAAACATGGAAATCAAAGCCAAATGTTATTCTCACAGAGCCTGCCTAGGTTAGAAGATATAGAAGTGTCATGGTTTTAGCTAGGATAGAGTTGATTTTCTTCACCGTAGCTGGCGTAGTGCTGTGCTTTGGGCTTAGTATGAAAATAATGTTGATAACACACCGATGTTTTGGTTGTTGCTGGGTAGCGCTTATACTAGTCAAGGACTTTTCCAGCTTCCCACACTCTGCTGGGTGCACAAGAAGCCGGGAGGGGAGGGGGCACAGCTAAGAGAGTGGATTCAAAGTGGCCAAAGGGATATTCCATGTCATATGTCATGCCTGCCCGCCCCTGGCCAGCTCCTCCCAGTTAATATACTGGGCAGGAGACAGTACTCAGAGAACACATGCAAGTTTCTCTGGTAATGAGGGCCGTGGTTACAAACTGGGGCTGTTACAGTGCAGGCTGCAGGGAACGAGAGTACAACAGCACCAGAAATACCATATTATTCTTCGTCAGTTTTGTGGAACAACTTTCTCCAAAATACCAAGCTTAAAATAAAATTATAACTATGCCAATTAGATCTGAGTCATAAGAATACTCCCATGACTTGAATGAGAAAAGATAAATTCTAAAGGTAAAAATGCAGTTATTTCTTAATATTAAGTAGGCCATTATCTAAGCTCTGACTGCATAGCATAAAACACGATTGCATCAGTACTTTTAAGACAAAAAGTTCTTGAGCCTAAGTAAGTGAGAGGTTTTATAGCGATATGTATTGGAATAGAATAGACTAGAACAGAACAGACCAGAACAGAACAGACTATTTCCATTGGAAGGGACCTACAATGACCATCTAGTCCAACTGCCTGACCTCTTCAGGGCTGACCAAAAGTTAAAGCATGTTATTAAAGGCATTGTCCAAATGCACCTTAAACACTGACATGCCTGGGGCATTGACTACCTCTCTAGGAAGCCTGTTCCAGTGTCTGAACATCCTCTTGGTAAAGAAATACTTCCTGATGTCCAGCCCAAACGCACCCTGATACAGCTTTGAACTATTCCCATGCATCCTGTCACTGGATACCAGGGAGAAGAGCTCAGCACCTCCCTCTCCACTTCCCCTCCTCGGGAAGCTGTAGGTCAGGAAACGAGGTCACCCCTCAGTCTCCTTTTCTCCAAACTAGACAAGCCCAGAGTCCTTAGCGAGTCCTCACAGGACATTTCATCCAGCCCTTTCTCCAGCTTCATTGCCCTCCTCTGGATGTATTCAGGGACCTTCACATCCTTCTTAAACTGTGGGCCCAGAACTGCACACAGCACTCCATCCGGGTGAGGCTGCACCAATGCTGAATACAGCGGGATAATTGCCTCTCTTGACCAGCTGGTTGTGCTGTGTTTGGTGCACCCCAGGATGCAGTTTGCCCTCGTGGCTGCTCTCCAGCCATTCCTCTCCGAATTTATACCTGTGCCTGGCATTACTTCATCCCAGGTGCAGAATACAGCATTTCAACTTGTTAAATTTGATCTCATTAATCACAGGCCAATGCTCCAATCTATCCAGATCCCGCTGCAAGGCCTCCTGTCCCTCAAGACAGGCAACAGCACCTCCCAGTTTGGTATCATCAGCAAACTTGCTAGTGGTGCATTTAATAATTCCTAAAAAGCAACTCTGTTCTTTTGGAGACTACATAGATTACTTTTTTAAAACTTAAAAAATCTGTCTCAAATTCATTTTATAATGCATTTTAAATATATTAAACCATTAATGGCAGTAGATCACTACTGTCTGAGAACATGAAACAAAACCATAATTGAAATATGTTTGGTTTGATATTTAAGCTGTGACAGCTTCTAATGAGTACTGTTTGAAACATCTTTTTCTTGGAAGAGAAGAAGCAATGTTAATGAAACACATCAGATATTCAATTTACATTCATGAAATAATAAAATAATGTGAAATAATAAAAATATAAAATTGAAACAAAAAAAATCAAATTTCAAATAACTAAGTCATAAAAATGTTTTAAATCTCTGAAGAGTAGTTTTTAAACCTACTTCATATGTTAATAATTTAAGTTTCACTATTTTTTCCGCTTTGGTCAGAAGCAAAAAAAACCCAAGAATTTCTCATGCAGCAGAAGCTCTTCATTTTCAATCATTCCATTTTCAACTTCTTTTGAAGAAAAAAAGGTAGAAAGAAAGGTAGAAAGACTTACAATTAAAACAAAAACTAATCCCCCGAAGTGGTGCAGTTAATAAGCAACAAGAAAAAACCTTTGTAGATATTTTGCTTTTTAAAACATTTTTATGTTAAGCCTTCTGAATGGCTTATTGGTAGGGACTGTTTCTATTTCCATGTGGAGAGATCTCTTCCTACTTCCAGTTTAATGTTTTTTCTCTAAGTGTCATGAGGCCCCTATCAGAAAAAAGAGCACAGATTTATAAGAATTTGCTTGGTGGTGAAAATCATGGTCTATAAATTTTTCTTCCTAAAAATGGTATTAACATTGTTTAATATCCTTATATTGTGTTTGCCTTATGTTGAAGTGTCTTCAACCCAATAATTAAGTTGTTTCACTGAATTAAGAAGTATTTGTTATTTATAGGAAAAAAAATTATGCTTCTGAACCGGGGAGAGGTTAATATGGTGAATATGAAATAAATGTTAAAGAATCTGACTAATACTACAGTTGATGCAGCAGTGATTGCTGCAATTAATTTTATCCAAATATTTTCTGTTACACAGCATAACTTTCCAAAACCTATACTATTTGGCTGAAAAATTCCTCATTTAACTATGGTGGAAGGGTGATATTTTGTCCTTGAAATAACCCTGTTAATTTATCAGTCAGTATTGAAAAATAATTAACTCCAGTTAACAGGGATATAAGATAGTTTTAATTTCAATGTCAGAAAGGGTTTATAAGGTGTTCAGTGTTCCTGTGTTAAAAAAAAAAAAAAAAAAGGCAGAAAATTTAGATTCCTACACTTTTTGGCATGAAAGGAGCATGATTGCTCTGGAACTCTTAGGAAAATTGAGTGCGATGAATTGTGTTGTCCTAATTAGTTCTGTATTTATTTGGTTCAGAAATTAATTCAAATTAAGACCACATCAAATCTGAGTAACTGTGTCCAAACAAGAGGTAAATGCAGTTTAACTGCTCCACAGTTTTTGGTTTCTTGATACTGCATTTTCTTTGCCATTTTAAATATAGAGAAGATGAGATTGCAACACCTGATCCTGAGCTGTGAGATGTCCCCAAAGTGGCTAGCTGAGGTGTATAGCTGAGTAGCACTGTCTGCAGGTAAGGCTGTCATCACTTGGATGAAATCAGTGGCAGACTCTTAGGGGTTCTGGGTTAAGCCTTCCACCTGCAACTAGTATGCTTTGCAGCTGCTGCTCCCAAGAATCTTCTGTGTTGTTTGCCTATTGCTTTCAGCCTTCCCATGTATCTGTATTGTGGGTTTCTAACAGCAGCAGCCATAGCCTCTAACTGCAGCACTCTCCACAGGTATTCTGATGCAGCCAAAACTTCTGTGCTCCCTTGGAAGTCCAGACCAAAGTAAAGCTCTGTTCCTTGCATAAGTGATTTGTAGAACACAAAATCTGTAGTGAAAAACTCAGTATTGGCATGGGACAGTCCATCTTTTCTGGCTATGTTCTTTCTTAACTCTTGACCTGGGTGAGGTCCATGAGAAGGAACTTCACCTCCCATCTGTGGTGTCTAAGCTTCCTCATTAGCATCTTGAGAGCACCCTACCCAGCACATCCAGGAAGACAAAATATACTCATCTACAGTTTTCCTGAGTCCTTGCCTCTATTTTTGTGTTGTACTGAATTGCATGTCTTTCATTTCTCATAATGCCTGTTTTTAATGAGATAGTGGGCTTTACTACCAAGGTGTTGCAAAATGTGGTCTGACAAAACTCCTTAGGTTTGGTGATGCACTCACAATCGTTTTTTCAGTGTGCTGCTACAGCTCAGTAATGTGGTGGTTGACTTAGCTGGGTAGAAAGGGGAAAGTCATATTCTGTTCTTCCTTCAAAACACTCCAATTACGTGTATTTGGAATGTTATGCTTCCTGTTTAACAGTTTTTAAAAGTGCTTAAGGATAAGGAGTGAGTTCATACCTTCTCTCTCATACGGGTATGAGAGTAATCGATAATCTTGTCTCAGCCTTGTGGGGAAAGAGGCTGAAGTGATTAATATTTATGTGTAGTACTTTAAACACTGAATGAGTTTGTATATAGGAAATTCTATCTTAATGCAAACATTAAAATGGCTTTGAGAGTCTTATAACATTAATCTAATCAAGATGGAACTTTAGTACAGCAGAGACAATATTTTGCTCTTGGATTTCAACTGTAACCAATGTACATGTGGCTGCATCTACACTAGTGAATTAAGCAGTGCCAGAGCCGTTAGTCTCTGCAGCTGGCTGTTATGGTTTAGCCACATCTATAGCATTGAAGCTCCTATTCTCTGTTAACAAGATGACTTCATAAAAAATGCATCTTGGAAATCATTCCTGGCCCAGTTAATTCCCAGGGGCTGCTCAGAGATTGTATGGGAGAGGGCTCGCTGACTGGTCCAAAGCCTTGCCTCAACAGTTGTAACGATGGTAGCAGTACTGATGCCCAAGTACAGTGCCAACTTGGTCTCCTGACACTGTGTACGTGCATATATGCAGCCTGTGCATCCTTGTCTGCACAGTGTTTAATAATTTCAAAAGTCTAGCCAAAGCAGAAGCAAGAAATGCTTGACTGTGCGAGAATGATGTTCTACCCACTTGCTCCAGTGTGGAGAAATGTAAACATGGGTTTTGCAAATCTGCGCAGATGCATAATCCGAATCACAATATGGTCATTATACTGCAATTCTTTTGAATGAAATAATGAGCTGGAACTCATCGACATGAATCTTTGAAACATAGAAAATAGGCCTGTGTTGCATATGATATACTCTATAATGCATATTTTAGTCAGCTTAAAGTTGAAATTCTCCAGTTTACAGTTCTTACACAATTTCCTTTGGGACGCTGCTCCCCAGTGTAATATAGCCCACTAACTTTTGGCAATTTTTAGCTTCCTTCTATACATCTATATGAAGTAATTTGGATTGTGCCAACATGGAATTAATGAAATTAAACAGAAATTGGTGGTTTGGCAAGGCTAGAACAGAGTTTTTATTCATGAAGTTTGTCCCAAATAGTCTTCTATTTTAATAATTTTAATATGTAGTGGTTTTTATTTTTAATGGGCTAATGGGATTGAAATTGCAGTTGCAACTAAAAGGAAACCAATCTGATTAGCTATGTGCAGTCACTTTAACCAAGTAAGGATTCATAGTAATTAGCTAAATGTGTTAGAATTGCTAATGATACAGGCTAGGAAAAAGAGCTAAGAAAGAAACTGCTTAAAAGGGGAAACATGCCCAATATGTTTTTAGCTGGTACATTTTTTTCTGGCTTGCATTTTCCAGAAGTACAGGGAAATCTCAGTTATAAGGAACCATTTTGTAGAGAATGGAAAGATACTTATAGCTCCTAATAAATTATTGTTTCTGCTTAGTGCTTGTTTTAAAGTATTTGTTTTCAGATATGCTGTACTAAATTTTGCTTGGAGACACTGGCACATTGATTACCTCTAGCTTTCAGGTCAATGGGGACTGTGATCTGCTTATAAAGAAATGAGAGGTTACAGTAAAAGATTTTTGATGGAGTTCATTTAAGATACACAGATTTTTTGTATACATACAGGCCTACTGACAATGGCATTTAAAATATTCTTTTGAATATAAAACAAAAAATATTGATTAGCTCTGAAAGCTGTCATTTAGCTGTTTACATCAGAGCACTTAAAAACCATTTACATGAAAATAAGGAGTAACTGAGTACATTGAATGTTTCATTAATTTTCTTTAATGACATATCTTTTTCTCCAAAGTGTAGACTCAGATTGTGCAAATTAAGAGTAATTATGATTGAGAAAGGGTATTTTTCTCGTGTTTTCTTAAGACCTACCATAGAGGTCCCATGCTGTAAACATCGCTGAGTCACTTTCTTTTTGACTCATTGCTCGTCTTCTCCATATCTTATAATTTTGTATAACCTTTTTTGGTTTTTGCGCTTTTATGTTATTAATAACCAGTTCTTCATCACATTGTAACTATCTCTGAAAAATAATTATTTAGGAGTTTGCCAGCTACCTCCTGCTTATGGCTTATAATGGCCTCAAAACCTTATAAAGATAAAATAAATAGTAAAAACATATATTTTACAGATAAACCTTAATGTCTACATCCAATATAAAACACATTTTCACATCTTCACTCTGTCATGGTGAATTCTGTCATATTGTGAATAAATTTGATACTTTTCAATGACAAAGCAAAAATAAGGAATTTTAATTAATGTTACTACTTGAAAACACCATTTCACAAATATATTTATTTTGGGTTACCTATTAGTTCTTTGTCTATATGGCAAAGCTATAAACTGCTATCTTTGAAAATCGTATTTACAAAAGCTAATAATAACAACTTTTTTTAGATTAATTCTTATAAATTTTACATCAGACCAATTAATCGTTGTATTTTTAGTAAATCAATAAGAAAAATAAGGGAGAACCCTCGTTTTTTCCATCTGAAGCAGACCGATATGTGCATGGGAGTTGTATAAGAATCTGAGTGTTGGATGGTAATTCTGTGGCAGGGTTACATCTATATTAGTTACTTTATGTCCATTTATTATCCATAAAAATATGATCATTCCTGTACAAATAGATAAGTAGGATTAGGTCTTCAGCCTAGTTATATATGTTGTAGTCTGAAGAAATGCAAGGAGTTCATTTATTCATCATATTCTATCTGCATGAAATAAAAAATGCACATTGACAGCTCCCACTGAATAGCGGAAGGAAACATGCCTCTGTAGATGAATGTAATTATTTTTTCTGGGCTGATAATTTATTAAAACGAAGATTATAATTTATTTAATTGCCATCACTGTTGTAAATTGCTGTCTTTGTGTCTGAACAAAACCTGGTAGATACAATTCCAGAGGACTGTCAAAAATTGTATCTTTAGAGATTAATATTCAGATCAAAGCATAATGCAAATATGTTGGGTTTTTTTTTACCATATCTGTTTAAGACAATTATGTTTGGACTAAAACACAAGAATTATATATATATACCTGAAGTATGAAAGCAGAATATTGTATCACATGTTAAAGCAAAATGTTGCATAAAACCATCATTACTTTTGCAGTACAATACACTATGAACAAAATGGTTTTGCTTTTTTTGTTTCTAATTTTGCATTGTAATGTTTTGGTGACCATACACCCAATGAAAATAGGATGGATGTAAGTAAAAAGAGGTCAATACTTGCTTCACTATGACACACAGATTATCTCTGACTATTGCAAACACCTGCAAAATATTGCAAATCACATTATAATCCAGTTACTGCATGCCACGACTTCAGTGCCTTATAACAAAAACATTGTTCTGCTGTGCTGCTCTTCCAGGAGTGACCAACACTGGGCACCTAAAACTGAATGTGACTACAGTCAAACTGCAGAAATACGTCTCCAAAATATTATCCCAACTTCCAACAAAGATGTCCTGAGCGCAGGGTAGTTTCTTCTGATGAATCTGTCAATACTTTTTAAAATTCAAATTTGGAGGAATCTTGTGCAGAATGTTTTCTTCTGCTAGTTTTGAGGCGGCAGCTTGCTGGGATCTTCTGCTGTGCCCGTTTCTGTCCTGGAGGAGGGTCTGGAGGTCACATCCAATTGACTTTCCTCATGTTCCTCAGGAATTTAGAGATGTTTAGAGATCTGTTGCAGTTCTCAGTTGTGTTTTCCACGATGAAGAATCATAGCTCAGGACTCACTCAGTGACACCTGTTTAGTCACTGGTTGTACAGAAACATAATTTTTTTTCCCAAATTGCCTGGTCCTACTATGGCCTTTCTGAAATCATGAGGTATAACTGTAAACAGTCTTCAAGGTGGTGTGGTATTATTGATTTATAAAGTAGCATAATGCTATTCTCTCTTTTTTAGTTACTCCTTCCCAAAAATTCATAACGTAGCACATACAGTTTGCTTTTTTCACTATTACTGTGCACTGAACTATCTGTTATTTTTCCTGATATAATTTCTAAGCACTTAAAATCAGCCTGTCATTTTATTTATAAAGGTTGGATGCTGTTTGATGTGTTCTATATTTTTTACATTGAATTTTGGCTGTCATTTTGTTGCCAGGTATCATAACGTAGTTCTTTATAGCCAGTCCTGCCTTCAGAGCCCTGACTTACATTAGCATCATCAGTAAAGTTTTTCTTCTCACTGTTCAGTGCTTTTTCCAGCTTCAGTCTCCCACTGGATCCCTGCAGGACTCAAATAATGGCTTCCTCCAGTATGAATATTAACCATTTACTGCAAATTTTTCCTATTGTTTAAACTTATTTTTTTTAAATCCATGAGAGGGCCTTCCTTCTAATCGCATGACAGCCTGGTTTCATCACGAGCCTTTGATAAACAACCTTGTGAAATGGCTGTCTTTTGGAAATAGGGTATATGGTATCAGCTTTTCCATGTTCGTTTATTCTTTGGAGAACACTCTCCCTATCCTAGATGTGTCCTCAATTCCAGGTGAATCTCCTAACACCATTATTTCAGCCTGAGATTTCAGCTTTGCTTCAGTGCATCCCCTTCTCTCTGAATCTGCACATGGTGTAACGAGGATGTTGCAAAGTGTGCTGCTGTGGAGGTCCCGTTTTCAGCTCCCAGACGACCTACATTTGGCCACGAGAAGTTCTCTCCAGCATTCCTCAGTTTATATAAGGACTGGAAACTGCTGACGCTAGCATGTCTTTGGAGTCTGTGCAGACTTCTTATGAGGTCCACAGGATGTACGTTCTCTTCAGAGCCACCAGTACAGGTCTCTGTCCATGTCATGGTAGATGGGACATGGCATGTTGTCACTTCAGGTGTTCCACCTGGCCTGTCTTGAGAACATGAAAGAATGAAGTTGGTTTGGGCTAGCAGTTTCCCTGTAAAACTTGTCCTCTTTCCCACTGTAGACTGCAGATGGACATTCAAGATAATGTATTTCAGTCAGTTGTTTGTTGTTTTTTTTTTTTTTTTCCTCCATACTTCCATCATTTAGGAATAGGATTTTCATAGAACAATCCCTTTTCTAATTTATTACTGTTATTTTTCACAATGATTTTTTTCTGTCATTTCATTTTTCTTTTCATAGTCCTTTTTTTGTGTGGATGTACTAAATTAGAAATTTTCATGTGGTACATATTCTGTGGTATTCTTAGAGAATATTGAAGTTCTAGGCTGACAGGGCTTGGTTGCTGTGACACTGGAATTCACCAGCAGAAAACCTCTCTGGGATTTGGGCATCCATGTTTGTTAGCATGCTTGGAGTTCATTTGTTTTGTATTTCCTAAAGATTAATGAGACAACTGCTTTCTGTGATTCTAAGTGTGGGATGGAGAAGCCTAAGAATAATCAAACAAGGTGTAGTGTCCATACTCTGCATCTGCAAGCATTTGACAAACCTTAGTCTGGAAATTATACTTTTAGAATACATTCAGAAATATCTATTTGCTGTTGTAATTATAAACAAAACTCAGGATGGTACATGCCATAAGAAAAGACATGGCAAAGATGAAAGTTGTAATCTGAAGCAAATATCTGTGAATATAGATGCTTTAAATGAAACTTAAAGTTAGGCACTGGCTTTTAAATAAAATAATATTTTCATAAGGAAGTTTTTCATACGAATCTAATGATGAAAATATATACCACCTTAATTGTGATTTTATGGATGGTGCTTAAATGTGAGAGTACATTTGCTAGGTTGTCAATATCATTGTATAGCATTTTATTATGGAGAAGATTACATGAATCAGTAGCTGTCTACTGATTTCATTGTTGTTCCAGGTTGAAGTGCACTGGTCTGTTCTTATTTTGGTGCAAAATTATTTACAGAAGCATTCAATTTTAAGAGGAATAGGATTGGGTGGTTGTTTTTTTTTTTTTTAAATTTAAGAGGAATAGGATTGTTTTATTTAAAATTTGCAGTGGGAGAACTTTCCCAGAAACTTAGAGGTCGAACAAATCCTTAGTTTTTACCTTTAAGAATGTATCAGTTTGCTTCCTTTACTTTGCTATAATCTAGATGATTTAAGACATATATGGTCTTTATTAAATTAAAAACTTCAATGGGCTTTTGAGATTTCCACAGAATATAACGTTCCACATAAAGTTACACTTATACTTTCCCCCAGTGTCTGTTGAAAGTTAATCTTGCTTATTGTTTCATGTATTTTTTGTGACATATTTGTTGTGGGTTTTTTTAGTTCATTTCAGTGGCTACAGCATTTGCAGACAGACAAATATAAGGGTTCGGTGAGGTTATAAATGCTTGGAGTTTGGAAATCAAATCACTTCATCATTTATAACTCCATGAAAGAACTTGAAGTCAGTGATTTTCTGGAGGAGCATAAAGAGTGCTGCAGGGTGCAGGTTCCCAAGAGGGCTAGAGGTTGGTCTTCTGTCCATTGCAGGATCTAGACACTGAACACCTAGCTCCAGACCTGGAATTTATGATTCTCATAAATGTGTGTGAGATACCAAAGTTCATGCAGTTAATGAAATGAATGACACAGCTAAACTGGAGTTTTACGGCAGCCCACACTGAGTGACTGAGGCCCAAGGCAGACAAGAGTGTTGAATGGGACTGATGTGCTTGAAATTTGGGAACCATGGACACCAGCGACCTGACTGAGTCAGATGCCAATGTGAAAGTGAGTTTCAAAGGCTGAACCATCTTCCTAGATACCAAGTTAATTACTTGGGTATGGCTAACTCTGTCTCTTTAACCCTTCCAGGATAACACTCCTGGCTCCCTTGAGCAGCTGGAGCTGGGGACATACTGGCTTGACAAGGACAATGGAAAATATTCACTGCCATTTTTTTGCATTGATGGCTAACTTTAATACATATTTTGCAAACATATTCATCCTTCTTGAAGATTGTAGATGTGCTGAAGCAGGATAATTACAATGGAATAAATATTAAGTTAAAACTAGATAGTTATTAAATATACCTGAGGCGTTTCTTGATCTTCTGTTAGAGGAGAATTCAATATTACTTCTATGATATTCTTTTAAGTGAGAATCAGATCTTAGCCTGAGGTGCCAGGATAAGAAAAAAGGTGCAAGTGAAAAAAAATTAGCAGACCATTTAATATTATATCAGGTAGGAGCATCCTAGCCACAGTGTTGTTCGCTCTGGAGTTGTATGGCAATGTCAAGACTGTTAGATATTACAGCCTGTGTTATTCAAAGCCACTCAGGCCCTCCAGCTCACACTTGCCCGCTCATTTGTCGCATACAGTATGTCTTGTTCTTTTTTCAAAGTGTTGCCCTGAAAGTACTTTTTTCTGTCTTACGTTAACTAAGTTTGAAACACAGTTATGTCCCTTGCAAAGGAATGCCATCAGCAAAGCATTACAAATTAGTCTCAGGTCTTTAGATGCTATTGATACTCAAATGTTCTAAAACTCTATAAATTTCTGGTTTTTTGTGAGACTGAGTAGGTATTCTGAATTGCATTTAGTGAGTACTATGGTCTGTCAACTTGGCAAATTATAAACATTAACAAATATTGATAATGGGAAAAAAGAATCACAATCCATTTATGCATATTTAACGCTGTGATTGTTTCTTCACTTACTAAATCTGTTAAGTTTATATCAAATTACAGAGTGACTACTCTATATATATGTTAAGCTTGTTTTTACAATCAGCAGTGTTAAATGAAATGTAAATTCAGGGATCTGCTGCATTGGTTATGACTATTGCAATTAGGCCTGTGTACAATGGCGGAAGAGGCCCTGCAGACCCTCCGGTTTGCATGCTGTAGAGCAAGCCAGGGCAGTTTCAGTTTGGAGAATGCAAAGGGTCTTTCTGTGTCCTGTATGTTTGCTATGTAAACCAGTGGAAAACCATTTATGCCAGATATTGAGTTAACGCTGGTTATTTTCCTTCCATAAGCTCATCACCATGAGCAAAAAAGATAAGAAAAAGCATCTATTTGGTTAGTGTACAGTCTGCTCTTGGAACAGAGTGCTGCAGTATGTGGCTTTTGAGAATAAGCTTGTGAACAGTGGAAATATATCTAACAGTATTTATTCTGCATTGCCATGTTTGTATTCTGTCCTACCACATTTGATTGAATGGACTAGAGGATAATATCTGTTGTCTTAAATTTGTACAATTTTCACTTAATAGAATCATAGAATCATCAAATGGTTTGGGTTGGAAGGGACCTTCAGAGGTCATCTAGTTCAACCCCCCTGCAATGAGCAGGGACATCTTCAACTAGATCAGGTTGTTCAGAGCCCCATCCAAAATGACCCTTAATGTTTCTAGAGATGAGGCCTCCACAACCCCTCTGAACAACCTGTTCCAGTGTTTCACCACCCTCATTGTAAAAAACATTTTTCTTACATCCAGTCTAAATCTACCTTCCTTTAGTTTAAAACCATTACCCCTTGTCCTGTCACAATAGGCCTTGCTAAAGAGATTGCCTCCATGCTTCCTGTAGTTCCCCTTTAAGTAATGGAAGGCTGCAATAAGGTCTTCCCGCAGCCTTCTCTTCTCCAGGCTGAACAATCCCCAATTCTCCCAACCTGTCTTCACAGGAGAGGTGCTCCAGTCCTCGGATCATTTTTGTGGCCCTCCTCTGCACCCACTCCAACAGGTCCATGTCATTCTTGTGCTGAGGGCTCCAGAGCTGGATGCAGCACTCCAGGCAGGGTCTCACCAGAGTGGAGTAGAGGGGTAGAGTCACCTCCCTCCATCTGCTGGCCACTCTTCTTTTGATGGAGCCCAGGATACGGTTGGCCTTCTGGGCTGCAAGTGCATAGTGTTGGCTCAGGTCCATCTTTTCATCCACTAGTACCCCCAAGTCCTTCTCTGCAGGGCTGCTCTCAATCCCTTCACCCCCCAGCCTCTATTGATACCAGGGGTTTCCCCAACCCAGGTGCAGGACCTTGTACTTGGCCTTGTTGAACCTCATGAAGTTCTCACAGGCCTCCCTCTCTAGTTTGTCCTGTCCTTCTGACATGTCAACTGCACCGCTCAGCTTGGTGTCACCTGCAAACTTGCTGAGGGTGCACTTGATCCCACTGTCTGTGTCATTGATGAAGATATTAAACAGTACTGGTCCCAGTACAGACCCTTGAGGGACGCCACTCGTCACCAGTCTCCATCTGGACATTGAGCCATTGCCTACTCCCTCTGGATGCAACCATCCAACCAATTCCTTATCCACCAAGCAGTCCACCCATCAAATCTGTATCTCCCCAGTTTAGAGAGAAGGATGCTGTGGGGGACCATGTCAAAGGCCTTACAGCGGTCCAGATAGATGACATCCGTAGCTCTTCCCTTGTCCACTGATGTAGCCACTCCATCATAGAAGGCCACTAGGTTGGTCAGGCAGGACGTGCCCATAGGAAGCCATGCTGGATCCCTCAAATCACCTTCCTGTGTCCTCCATGTGCCTTAGCACAGCTTCTAGGAGGATGTACACCATGATCTTCCCAGGCACAGAGGTGAGTGAGGCTGGCAGTTTGGTAGTTCCCTGGGTCTTCCTTTCTACCCTTTTTAAAGATGGGCACAATGTTTCCCTTCTTCCAGTCCTCAGGGACTTCGCCTGACTGCCATGACTTTTCAAATATCATGGAGGGTGGCTTGGCAACTACATCAGCCAGTTGCCTCAGGACTCTGGGATGCATCTCATCAGGTCCCATATACTTGTGTATATCCAGGTTCAACTTGAAATATAGTTGAAATTTAAGTATGAATTGGAGAGGTGTTCTACCTGAACACCTTGGGAATAGAATTCAGCACCAGTTGGAGTCTTTGAATTAACACAGTATTACTCAATTGTTTTCACCATGTGAATGTTGTTTTGTAATGATTTGATCCTCTTAAAATATTTTATTGCATTACCACTTCAGATCACCCAAGTCCTCATTAAAAAAAATCTTGAAAGATACTTGGTTTTCCTCTCTAAGTGTAGGAAAAGTAGAAGGTATTGAGGTATAAGGAAGAGAGATTGTATTTTCTTGCATTTTCCATAGTAAAAAAGAACAAAAAACCCCCACAGTCTAAAAAGTATAGGGGGGGGAGGAGGAAGAACCAGAATTTTGTAAAATGCTTTTGAGTGCTTTCACAGGCTGGGTTAATTTCGTTAGGGCTATGTGAGTTTGCATACATCAATCAATTTAAAGTAATGCTTTGCTTCCATTGTGAACATAACTTGAGAATAAAACTAACCTTTGCAAAGTGCTCAGTATATGTAAATTGATACATAAATGCTGCTGTAAGTATAATTACTTTAATAATAAAAGGCAAAATCTAGTTGACTAACAGAGTTTTTAATTAGATAAATATAAACCATTTGTGATTTAATACAGTGCTGTCTACAAACTTAGATAGTATATGCATATATGTTAAATCAGTTCATTAACATACTGGGTCCAAATTAACTTGTTACAATTCCCTTGACTGAAAGAAAATTTGAGTTTTATGCTGCATTTTTACTAGTTTGGTATCACTAAGATATGTGGGAAAGATATATTAATTTTATGGTTGGGTATTCAACCCCTAACTTATCCTGGTTCTTGTTGACTTAGAACTTAACTTTGCAAATACAGCATCTGGCAAAGAGAAATCTTTTCACCAATATAAAATCATATTCAGCTCAGTAAGAGTGAGATGATGTGCTTGGAAATGCCACCGTATTACAGCTCCTTTAGATCTTCCTTTTACATTCCAAACTCTTCAAGTTAGAAAAAAGTTGGTAGTTTGCTGCCAGTTAGCAAAGAGCAGATGGTGTTTATTACTGTGACCAGTAAATCGTGTATCTGTGGGAGTAATAAGCTCAATTAGCCAAATGTTGATTGTGCTTTTAAGTGTTGTAGTCTTAGTACTTGTTTCCATACCTGTGCATATGCAGAATTTAAACTTATTTAAGTGTGCGCTTTGGAAAAAGCTTAGTGGTGCTCTTCTGCAGTCTGAATTGTTAGCATTCACACAAATATCATTTTATATAATGTCCTTCACATGAGCCGGTCTTAAATACAAAATTGAAGTCCTCATTATTTACCTTGTATTTTATTTATTTCAAAACAGTAAAAGTTGACTACTTGAGGCTTGGCTAGGATGAATATTAAAAGGCAGGTGGCCTTTTTGTCCTAAAGAGGCCCCTTGCCCTTGATTCAACCGAGTACGACTTAAATACAGGGGCAGAATCACCGTTAGCTCAGCATACTCTGCAGTTTTTAAAAAATACTGCTGCTCTTTGAAAGTTTTCCATTAAGGAGCAGTCAGCCCTCAAAGAACTTTCCAACTTTTGTAGACATGGGTTGGTATCAGTCATGACCTCTGACTGGCGACTAGTTTGCTAACATGTCTAACCTCCCCAGCATGGGCGAAGAAGCCTGAGAACTGTTCCTGTCTGCCCTCATCTCCCTCACTGCCCCAGCTGGGCTGGCCAAATAGGGGTAAGCGTAGGAAAGGTAAGTTTATTCCAAGTTACAAAAGAATTATAAGAAAGGCAAAAGGGAAAGATGAAATGTGACATTAGCATCTTCTTTCCCGTTTCTGAGCTGAAAAAGCAGGCTCTGGCATGGTCCTCCTGTCAGCAGAAACTGGTACTACTGTACTTACCTTGAGTAATACTCAGATTCACAACCAAGCCCACTGATTTTAACGGCAGTAGTTCCTGCAGTCACTCCCAGATCATCCAAATAAGCAATAGTAGCCACATACATTCCACAAGGTTTGTTTGATTTTTTTTAATGTATTTGACAACCCTTCAGGGTCAAGATCATGTCTTCCTGTGTGTCTGTGCAGTGCCTGGTACGATGAGTCTCTCTGGATATCTCTGCAATTAAAATAATAAATGCCTTAAACTTATTAATTGCAGATTTAATATAGATCTGCAACTTTAATTGGTTCCTTGGCTTTTCCTCAATTACCTCATGTCAGAGTTAAAAACAGAATCCCACAAAATAAAATCTTTGAGTGTCTGACAGATTAGCAGATTATAATAAATTGCACTGCTAATACATCTATTAGAGAAATGGATATTCAAGTTCTCCTGAGTTAAGAAAGTTTAACTGATTAAAAATACATCGACACCAAACATTTTTTTAATCAGAAAATGTATTTAAATTTTAAGACTCATTTCAATTGCTTTATTTAAATGCCACAACTTGTTACCAAAATCTGACAGAAAACTGCTAAAAATGAAAAGCTGGGGGATATTTTTGCTATCTCAGTGTGGACTTGTATCTGGAAGGTGTTTGTTTGGAGTTGCTGACCATCTGTTTCATGGAGTTATGCCAAAAATGTATTTTCGCTGTAGATTCAGATGCTTGCTATGAGCTAGTAAATAGCCAGACAAATATTGCAGCATCTTCTTCAAGCACACTGTAAATATGAACTCCCAGCATTTTTCAAGGTAAAAAAAAGGTCTAATAAAAAATGTTTATTTCTTGGGTAAATTTTCTAGTCACAGTAACTTTAATGATTCAAACTTTGTTACTTGGATTTAATTTATTCTTGAGGTAATTCTATTGATTTAAACCAGAAATTAATTTGGCCCGGAGTCTTCAATAAGCAGTATTTTCCCTTTGAGCATTTAATTTTGAGCCCATTTTTCTCCCCGCAGCCTGACATCAGGTTATTGTTCAAAGCATAATGAAGAGAAGAGGCTTAGTGAGCTGTATAGGAAAGGGCAGCTTTCTCCTTTGGTTCTGCGACTGCTACAGTGAAGTTTCAGTGGTGCAGTACTTGAAGAAAGCGTTAGCACATGTCCTTTGGAGTAGACCTCCAGAGCCCCTCTGAAGGAGTACATTCATTTTCTGCTTCTGCTGTTTGCTGTCTCCTGACATGCCTTGCTAAAGTAGAGCCCTGCAAAATTCAGCCCTACCAGACAGGTTTCTCGTAAGCTCTTCTCCAAAGACAGCAAACATCGCATTGCTGTAATAAAAAAATAATATTGCATCCTTTTCTGGAACACTAAATTCGTTTTGGAAAAGCCAAAAAGAACTAGATATTGAAGTGGTATTGGGGTAAGCAGCTACATACAGAGGAAGGCAAATGTGAACTCTGCACAATCTGCTGAGCAATGGAAGAAATGGAATGGAATGGAATGGAATAGAATAGAATAGAATAGTTTAGTTCCATTGGAAGGGACCTACAATGATCATCTAGTCCAATTGCCTGACCACTTCAGGGCTGACCAAAAGTAAAAGCATGTTATTATGGGCATTGTCATGCTTACAAAGTGTTGAGAAAAATAAAATTTCCCTTCATATTCTTCCAGTACTACCTTAACCTGAAGGGAAGTCCCCTATGCATATCAAAAGGTGAGATAACTCTTAAAATAAACGCTATTCTAAAATAAATGAACTATCAGAAGTCCTAGAATAGGACCAGAAGAGAACTAATGTATAAGCATGTCTCAGTCAGTAAGGTTTTATTCATGAGTGACTAATATCTTTGTCTCCTCCCCTTTTCTTTAATGCAGGACTGAATTTAGAAGGATTTTTTTTCTTTGATTTCATGAACAGGGAAAGGTTTCTGTGAGGATAAGTAGCTCTGCCAATGGAAACACACTTTGTCGCCCCTCAGAGGAACTGATACCTATGGTGAATAGAACATGCTGAGAAATAAACCTATTACACATTGCCTAAGCCAGTGCTGTTTCTATTTTGCTGTTTCTGGGAGGAATTAATTTATTATTCCAGTTCAGGGCTTTGTGCTGCTTTATCTTACAGCTGGAAACGCTTGTCTGACCCATTCTTTATTTGTCAAGGTTTTTTTACTGTTCTGAATGCTGATCTGTGTATAAAACAGAAACAGTCACTGACACAAATAGTTTTTCTGAATGGCAAGCATATTCCTTGTTTCTGCTTGTAAAACCCAATTAAAGTGATGTTTATAAAATATGAAATGTTACAGTTCTAGTAGGCATGTATTTGGGCTACATCAAACACAGAAACAAATATTCTTCTAAATATAAACATGCATTTTCTCTCAATCACTATGTTTAGTTTGAGGCTTGAATGTTAATACTGTAAGCCATGTGTTAGGTCTGTTATACCTATGGTATGCTGTGGTGAGGTGGTCAAAATCCTTACTAACACTAAATGGAGGTTTTCAATCTTGAAAGAACTGGATGCTAGAGCTTTATGTTGCAACGTAACAGCAAATTATATGATTCTTTGCTTAAATGATTACCAGCATTCTTGCCCCCATGTGCAGAAGGGAGGTGGAGTGGAAGACAGGTGTGGTTTTAGATTGGATAGATTTTATGGGGAGCAGGTAGGGCTGCTATATGGTGGAGTAACTTCTGATGTGCTTCTGATGGTGCCACGTCGCTGGGCAGTGTTTTAGCCTGAAGCAGGTGAGACGTGTTGATGTGCAACATGTTTTACTGCAAGGGGGTTTGGAGATGAGCAGGTCTGTGATTATATATATATTCATGCATGGAGTGCAGCTCTAAGCTTTTCACTAACACAGGCAGGTTTTGGGTAAGAAATTTCATATAATTAGTTCTTAAGACTTCTTAATTTTCTTTATACTTCTTGGCTACCTAATCTTTGGTTTTAAATATTCAGTCCTAGCATATAGACTCAAGCAGAATGTCTCACACTGTCAGTAAGTGTTCTCTGTAAGTGTGTAAGCACAAAGCTTTGCAGAGGAATGGGAGCAGCACACTTTGGGGAAAGAGAATAATTTTTGTGTGTCCATGTGTGTGATATCATTTTTGGCTATTTCCATGAGAAAAAAAAAGTTTTGTGAGTAAAAACTTTGATGGAGACTGAGAAGCCAGAGTGTTAGCATTGGGCGCCTTACAGTCTGATTGCTTATCTGGGGTGGAGTGTGGAAGTAATCAAGATGCAGATAAACCTGGTGAAACTGTGTGTATGGGGAAGACACTGGGGAGACTGACTGTGGATACTCAAAAGATGTATTGAGCTATATTCTCTGTCAGGTTTTATTCTGCACAAGAGAAATTTTATTGCACAGCTGTTGACACACGAAGCGTCATGTGCATTTGATTATAAGTAAAGCATCCTCTGCTATCACCAGATCATTTTCCCCTGAAGACATGCATCTGTCTCCCACAGACAAATGATAAAAAAATCTAAGAAAATAATGTGCAAAATCTTTGCCATAAACCAGGAAGGGTATCTACAAGCACACAGAAAGCCTAGCTCACGTTCATAACTACGATTAAAAAGTTAAGCCACCTCTAAAAAAATCTAGTAACACAACAATAACCATGTTTTCCAAGTGGAAGTCTGTTTTCTCCCCAACAATGAAAGTGTTCTGTTAACACTCTCTCTTCTGTATGTCGTCATTTGTCAGCTTCCCTCTCCTAACATGACCAGGTATTATTCCAGAGACTTAGGGCTTAGATTTGGAGAAAATCTATACACGTGGTGGAACTGGATCAGAACTAAGATTGCAAAATAAGATTTGCAGTTACAGTGGCTGTGCCAGGAACATTTGTCTGTGAGCAAGGGTCGTCATATAGAGTCAAACTGACTGGATTTCCACATTTTCCTTCACTGCCGCTCTATGCTTTGGCTGTGTGTGTGTGTGCGTTTGTGGTTATAACTGCAGCCTAAGCCTTCCAGTATTAAGATTCGTTCTGTTCAGGTTGTTGTCCAGCACATTGTAATAAAATAAATAAGAGGAATAAAGTTGTGTTTCAAATTTCTTACAATTTGTGCTGTTCACTGAAGCTTTCTCTTACTTGTGTGTTGGTTTTATCCACTTGTGAACATGAAGGATTTGATTTGTCGTAAGTTCTTGAGTCAAAGTTACTCTACCAGTATTTACAGACTTTGGGGAATTTTGTGATTATAGACTGGTGCTGAGGATAGCCAGTGGCCCTAGACTGGCGATGGGAAGACCAAGCACAACAGTTGAATGTCTGATATAGTGCACTGGCTTTTTTGCAACTTTAGACGGAACCAAACTAAGAGCAAATCAGTTATTCAGTGGTAGGTAACTGCTTGCTTCCTGATATGTGTTTTTTTAGAAGGTGGATGAAATGTGAGGGACTGTCTGCTACATAATCAATAGAATTAAAATCCCCAGCCACTTATTTCCTGTGAAGTGATTAAAATCCACTTACCACATGGTTTATGCTGGCCATACTGCTCCTTTGCAGCAATATGTCAGGGTAATTATTAGAAAGTTTATGAAGTGCTTAAATGTAAATGGTCAGCATAAATCTTCATAAAGTGTATTTTAATAGTTTTATTCCATTCAGGGAACAAAGGGAGTCGAGCTTTGCCTGGCCTTCTTGTAGTCTCCTCCAAACTTACATAGCAGTATAGCTCTTCCAGCTTTTGAGGTGCAGCTTTTCTTAATATTAGGAGTCACTGAAAGGATGCAGCAGTAGATGGTTCTTCTCTGATCGGGGATGCGTAAGTGGCACAAAAGATTTGGTGTTGTAACTTGTGAACAGCCATTCTGCAGGTAAGATGCTCTCTGCCAAAGAGCAAAAGCTCTGCTGTCTGCTCTCCCTTCTCAAATAATCCTTCACATACATGAGATGTATACTTTTTGAAATCTTATTTCTATCAATAGATTAAGTCCAACGTCTAGTACGAAAGTTGAAATCCACTCCTTACCTCATTGTTTGGTTTATTTTCATATGAAATTTAATAATCAGTTTGAAGCCAACAACTTCTAAGCCAAGTTGTCCTTGGAAGAAGCATAGCTACAGTTTCAAGACATATTATGGTTGTTGCCATGATAGGGCATCATCCCTAAATCCTGCCCCAAAATGGAGTAGGATTTATTGAAGAGTTCATAACTTCTATTAAGTCAACAGAGTTGGGAAAAAAAATGCAAGCACACAAGCTTGAAAAATCATCTGGGAGCTTCAAAGCTTGTTGGGGTTTTCTGCAATATTACCACTTACCACTTCCCCCTATACATGTTATCTTGCTGAAATCAGTTGTGTTGGTTTAGGTGGCAGTGGATTTCACCTTATATATATTTTTTTTTTTTCTGTGATTACATATTATTTTCTTTGATGGTTTAACAGGGTATGTTATAACATCTTTTTAGACATTCAGATGAATTTTTGACAGCAGCATATTCTTGATTGCTATTTCTTATCGTGCTCTTTATCTCTGAAATGAAAATAAGGGAGTACTGATACAATTACACACTTTTTTCCTTAGCTAAGCTTATTCTATGTTGAAAGCCAGGACAAAGTATTGTCCATTCATTGAACAAAATTAGAAACATCCTAAGGAAGTGCTGATGGTTTCCAGTCAACTTCCAAAGACCGCATGCCATAGAGTCTTGAAAAAGATTTTGGAAAGCATAAAAAATAGTAAATTGAAGAGACTATTGATTACAGAATAAACAAATTACTGTTACTTAATAGACTACCTCCTTTTCACTTGTTCGTGCTGACGTGACATGAACACCTCATCTATTTAATGTTCTGTCCTCTGATTTTCATGTAGACATCTCTTCTTCATACAGAAAAAAGAGTTGTATGTCACATGAGCTGTGCAGTGTTTAGGAACATTAGCAGCATGTCAGACAAAGCCCAGCACTCTTTAAAATCCCCTCAGAAAATAGCCTTGAGTATCTACAGTGATCTATTGTTTCTGATTTGTTCCATTGCTGGCAAAACAGATATTTGAAGCCACTAAACAAAGCAGTACTTATTGTAAAATCAACATGTAAAGCATCAGTTCCTAATAATCCACCTAAAGTTCGAACTTTGCAGAATATATTACTTTGCCAATAAAGCTGGCTAACTCAGGAAAGAATATATGCATTCTCTGGGTTTCACCTATACCGACTGCTAACCAAAGACCTTGTGTAGCAGTTAGCTAAACCTAAGCAGCCACTGGCCATTTTGTCCTAGGGAGGAGCCTCCTGGTGTTCAAATAAACCATGAATGCTTTTGCTGCCTTTTATGATAGTTGAGAGGATACCTTGGTTCTCCAGACTTGTATCCCAATGCATTAGGCTCAGAACTAAGTAGGAGTATTTAAAGCAACTTGTGTGTAAAGTTTTACTATGTTTTTGAAAAAGCAGCTTTTGGTCTAAAATAGTTTTCTTATTTTTTTTCTAGTTCAATTTTGTTGGGAAATTGCTTGGACCAAGGGGAAACTCCTTGAAGAGGTTACAAGAAGAAACCGGAGCAAAAATGTCCATCCTGGGGAAAGGATCCATGAGGGACAAAGCTAAGGTACTGTGTCTGTAATCTGGTTGCAATTATTGTCAATACATTTGTGCTTTATCTGTTACACTTAGATTGCCTGTCTACTTATTAATGGCTCATTAATAGACTAATAATAGACTCTGACTCCAAAGCTTGTTTGGTTTTTTCAGGTTACATCAACTGCTTAAATCCAGTTTTTCTCTTGCTACGCAAAGCTTGCTTCCCATATAATTGTAGACCGCCACAGTACTATAGTACCACTGTTATTTAAATAACTAACTGAAAAGAGAAAGCAGCTTTAAGTTCATTTGTTCTGAGAGAATTCCATTTCTCCTGAGAAAGTATAACTTGTATGGATTACTGCTGTAGGATTGGTGTACATAAATAAGGTTTTTCTCTTGTTTATTGTTTCTTTAGAGATGGGACTTTTTAAAAAGATTGAATATTTATTCAGGGCATAGTTCTAAAAAAGATAACAAAGTGGACATTTTGCTTAAATGTGTGTAAAAATGCACTATAGATAAAAGAAAAAAAATGTGTTTGGAATCGCTGCCTGGTCAATGCACCTAAGGCATTTCATATATAGGCAGCTTCATATATATCTGATCCAAAGAACAAGTACCGATTGCATTGTGGCATCTTTCAGTCTGTAGAACAGCAGTATTATGGTCAACACAGAAATAATGACTGCTAATTTCACTGAGCTGTATATTGCCTTTAGTAATGTTGTGTGTTATTCTGCTTTCCTGTCACCTCTGTCATTCGTCTCAGCAGCTAAAATAATGAAAGAAATAATATGCCAGAATAAAGGAAGGACTAATCAGGATTTTATGGTTGGCATTGTTTGGTCTTGGTAATGCATATCAGAAGTCACACTTGCATTATAAGGTCTCCAGTTGCAATATTAAAAAAAAAACAACCACAAAACAGGTGAATTAGGCACACAGAATGTATTTCTTTTTTTTCAGAGATTTCTTTATGACATTGGGAATACTGACACTCCAATTATCTTTTTAACTGTATATTTTATGATAATAAATGTTGAGTACACTACAGATTTTATTTCTAGATATTGACAAGTAAAATATTTTATGACTTTTGGCTTATTTCTGGAATGATAAAAAATGACTCCCTGGATGAATGAATGCATGTGCTGCTAAGTAGCAGTAATTTGCATCAGTACTGCATCTGCCAGTTCCATTCTCAACCACCCACTCAGGTTATTATTGCCAAGAACAGCAATTGCCCAGACAGGGGAGTATGAAGGGTTTGTTACCAGCTAAAGATGTTTAAACACACATAAATTGATAGACTAAGTCCTCTGATTTTGAGATTGGTCACTCATCATATTTCATTTCATCTGATGATAAACAACAGTGCCAGCATGCCAGTTATTACATTCACTCATGAGTATGTCAGAAAAACCAAAATTGAGGTTGGTTTTTTTTTTTTCCTCTCCATAAAGTATGTAGTCCTTAAGTATAATCTAAAGTTAAGTATGAACTTCATGGACACTCATTCATATGAGAATGGTGTAAAAAATGAAGTTGTAGAGTTAAGTAGCATAAAATACGGCAGTGATGAAAGCAAATTCTGTAGAGAAGGCCTCATAAGTGACTGTTATCTTAATCCAATTTCAACATTACTGACTCAAAAGAAAACAAAATCCCTATGTAGTTACAGTGAGAGATAGGAATTATCTGATCCATGTACATCAGTGTTACCAGTTCCAAACAAAAGAGTCTGAGAATGATCACGGGATGGGTAATAGTAACAATTAGTGTTTCAGAGAGGATATTATACATTGAGATACTGGTAAAACTTAATATATTTGACTGTGAGCATAAATAATAGTGTGAATTGCTACATCGCTAAGGAAAATGCAGCTTGCTCTGGTTAAAACAGTTTTCTTGCCATAAAACAAGCCCAATAGTCTCTTTTATGCAGTATTTTTTTACCAATTTAAATACAAATTTAAAAAATCTGGAGGCTTGTTGTGGTTTTTTTGTACCATACAAGAAATCAGCTTATGTATATTGGCAGATGAGTCTTCCTTCTGGAAGAATTTTCAAGAAAAATCTGTGTAATTTCTCTCTTTAAACTAGAATTTCCTTAAAGCTTTCTATATTATACTGTGAATCATAGTAATTCCTAGGCAGACTGCAGACACGTGTACTTTTCCCCTCCAGTCCAGTGCAGCTGGATGCTGAGCTGTGTTGGAGCAGCAGAAACAGAATTTCTGCTGGAAAATACTAAATACGTTTACGCCCTAAATCCTTAGGTACTTAGTGTTTGAAAAGAACTGATCCGCTGATTTAGGGTTTTTTAGTGCCAAAATGACAGCAGGCAAATGCTTGGCTCTACAATGAACCACTCTGGCCATACTCTCTAATTTTGGGCATATGGAGAGGCAGTTTCCAGTTCTGGGAAATGGATGTTGTCAAGGGAGGTATAGCTGCATTTCAGAATTTCCTTATCTTTAAAAAAATACATCTATGGGTAAATGTCAGAGACCAAAGAATTTGGGCTTTTCCTTTCAGGGCCCTCAGGGGTCACTTGTTAAGAGTGACTTGCGATTTTTGAGTGTCTGCTGGGCATACAGTGTGGGAGCAGGACAGATTAATTTGAAAAGGCAATGGAACTTACTTAAAAAGAATATTATGAACAACTCCAATTGTGCACTAAATACCACAGAGCTTATGTATGTGTCACAGAAAGTTGTGTTAGAAATTGTTGAAGAGGTGCCCAAGTGTAACTGCAGCAGTTTTGTCGAATGTTATTTGGGATATAAGGAAAACTTACGATTCTTCCAGAGCAGCGTGACTAATGTGAGCGCTTAAATCTCTTTGCTTAAGCTAAATGCCACTGGCTCAGCAGTTTAGTCTTCTGTAACAGGAGAAAGATCCTACAGTGTTCTGACAGGAAAAACAAGCACCATCATGAAATGTGTGCAGTCCACTAGACACAGAACAGAAGATGATGCTGGCTTTTAGATACTTCTCCCTTTTGATTTGGCATGCAAAACTGTAGCTAAAATCGGAAATATTTATTAGCTGAATATCTGCCATTTATTTTCAAATCACAGAGAAGGTGGTGTTCAACATGTTGAGCGTAGCCATGACCACCGAGAGTTGTGCCCACCATAAAAGAACAGCCAGATCTTCCTGGCTTACATGCTGCCACTAAAAATTGTCAGTCCTGTAGTAATATAATATTATAAATATGCAATTACATTCTTCAGAACAGGTAGTGATGAGATTGAATGCAGTCATGTGGAGTTGCTTGGCTTTCGATTCTTTTGCGTGTCTTTTTCCTCTTTTTCCAAACAGCATGGGATGCGATTGCAAAGATAAACAATCAAACTGAAGTGATAGGAGAAATCTCATTACAAGTGGAATGAATTGATTGCTTTCATACATAGATACATATTTTCTCCTTTTCAGTCATGCAATGAATGCTTTGCACTGTGCCATTAAAAAAAAAATATGTGTGTAGTGATCTGGAATAGCTTTTTTTACATAAACTATAGCATTAAGAGAATGGATTCTCTTTAAAAGAAGCAGAAAAATATGTAGCAATGTTCCTTAAGCACTTCTATTTCTTGATCTAGTTACCTGCCAGGATTTCATATGAGAGAGCAGTCTTGGGGCTTTCACCATTTCTCCATACTCCTTGGTTTTAGATTATTTACATCAGTGGTAATTTTTTTATTGAGGTTTATTATACACCAACGTGCAATAAACTCGCACTAGATAATACACATAACTTGGTCTTTGTGTTTTGTGGAACTTCAGAACATCATATGTGAGGAAGCGAAACGGCAATGATTTCATGCAGGTGGGAGTGAAAGGAAATTTTTGTAGGAAAACTAAGAACATTTAGGGTCAGGGATAAAATAACCACACTGGCGTCATTAGAACTGCCTTTAAGGGCTGCATGACCTGACTTCAGGTTGCTGGAGCTTGGGTAGAATATGTGGGAAGAGTCAAAAACACAGTCCTCCCCTTACACGTTTCTCTGAGGTCCCTCTACTGACTGGAGAGAAAATACTGATCGAAGGGACACTGGTCTGAGGTGGAACCTCTCCCTTAGTAACAGGAGTGAGAACAGATCAACAGCAGCGATCGTAGTCCAGCCATGGTACTTACCTGCAGCATGACTTCATGTCTTTTTATTATGTTTTTTTCAGAGGTGAACTATACCAGGGTAGGTGAGAGTGTATATGGGGAGGCTTGCCTGGAATGACTATATGTAGCATCATACCAGTAATTCGTTGGTATGGATAATACTGGTAAAAGAGAGCAAATGAAGGCCATAATCCCAGATTAATGACTGAAATGGTGAACAAGGCATAGTAAAAGCAAAAACATGTTTAGAAAGGGAAGAGGACTGGCTTGGAAAAAAAAAAAAAGGCAGGTATAAATCTTTTGCAAAAGAAAAACTCTACCTGGTACAGAATTTTCTTTTGTCTTTTGTCTTTTCCGTTGCATGTGTAGCTTTATGGTGGGAACACTCGCAGAAAGAGATGATGGAAATTTTCCAGTGAACACAAATTATGTAGAAAAGAGGCATGTGGAAGCTCCAGATTATGAAACAAAGGATGGTTGTGAGAGAAAGAAATCTTGAAAATGTGCAAGTGTTGTAGCTGAAAATTTTTCAGAGTAAAACACTTGTGCCTTTATTTTTTTTAAAGGGACTTTTTATTTAAAAATTAACCTAAGTGAGTATGTTTGGAAGAGTTCAATAACCTAAGAACAATAAACTATTTTGATTTTGCTTTAATAACATTTTGAGTGTTACCCAAAGGAAGATTTTTGATAGCTTTTCATTTTGTTAAATAACTGAAAAATTGATTTTTAACCTCATTATTTTTTCCTGAAAAGTCATTCTTCATCACCTGTAAGACACTTCTTGCAAGACATATTAACTATTTAAGCTAAAGAGGCCCACATTGTCTTTGCAGAAGTCACTGATAGGCCAAGCATCTTTTTGAACCACTTTTTACTTACATAAAGCAAGTTTTGGAAATTAATGTATAGCCTGATTACAAGACTATATATTAGATAAAAGAAAGCCAAAACATCAGTTGCTACAGTAGCACATGGGCTGTCAGCCACACATGAAGGAAAATGTAAGTCATAGTGCTTGAGTTAAATCTCCTGAATATTAATGTATAATTGCACCCCAATTTAAAATCTCACTTTTTACCTAGAGAAATTGTGTCAACACCAATTCCCATTTTGCACACTTTCTGTTTATTACCCATTTCTTTTATTGTTTATACTTCCACTTACTTACGTCTTTTGTCCTGGCTATTCAGAGGATGCTGTCAATAAGGATTCCTGTTTCTTTCCTATAAAAAACAGGAAATTAGAGAACAAACTTGCACTGCAGCTTTGAAAAATCACATAAAATATTTGTCTGTGACTCAATGTTTTGTCAGCTACTGAGTGAACTTTTAACTGCTTTCTTTGTCAAGTTTTATTTGTTGTTTAAACTAGTTGTTAATGAAAAGGTTTCATCACAGAAGAGTTAATTGCAGTAGAACTATCTGCCTTTCATTCTTCTGTGGGTTAAATACTTTCCAAAGAAGCTTCACTGCCACTGGACAACGACTTGTCCCATTAAACAGGATTTCTTGCATTACCTTTTCTTTTTAATAAGTGCAGGTTTTAAGAACTTGTTGGCAACCAAAAAGATCTGAAGTCAGCACGCAGAGAACCTACCTAGATTCAGTGATTAATGTATTGACTTAGCACGGTTTTTAACAGCCATATTATGTGACTGCCTTCTAAAAGATTTTGAAAACATGGGAGAGTTGCAGCACACACTGGTCTGTTCCCTGCAAACGCAAAGTACCCTGACTTCAGTCCCGCAACCTTTAAATATGTGCTTAAATATCTTACAGGATTAAGTCCATATATATAATGTAAATAGAGCGCAATAACTTTTTGGTTTTAAGCACAATATATTTTTTCATTAGATCATGTCTACCGTGAGCGTACTGTCCTAATAGTGGAGAGTTAATTCCCTGACAGCATTCTTTTGACTTCACTGTTTTTTCAAGAAGATTATGTAAATAATGCTCAGAAAGCCCAGAAGGGAGGAAAAAAGTTGCAGATTTTGTCTATAGGAGGTGATGATCCAGGTATTGCATTATATTCTTTCCCAATCCTTAATCTTTTTCTGTTAGGTTTTCCTTTGCTTTGTGTAAAAGTATTATTGACTTCATATTTTTATCTCTACGGCTGTGGTACCTTACAGCTTACAGCCATTTTACCTCACAAACAGGTTTATGACCAATGGCAGGATAAGGCCCTCAGCATATCTTCAAGGTTTGAGCAGAAGCAACAGCAGCACACTGCTTCTGCTGCAACATGTTTTTTCCCCTCCTAAGTCTCTCCAGCTTCCTCATACTGACTGCTGTTAGGCTTTAAGGACTAAAACAAACAACCAGCGACAGAGATAAATGCAAGCAAAAGGAAACAAACAAAAAGCAGAGCACCCTATATTTTGAAATTGAAGTCTTCAAAGGACCATTTGCAAAAGGATGTTAACTCTTTCATGTCTACTGTAATCCGCATTCCCGAAGTTTTTCCTTTAAGTGAGCATGTCAAAAGGTACCAAAGGCTTTTAAACTCTAAATCTAGGTTTTACCTGAACAGAATCTCCAAAGAACATACTTTCTTTTTATACAGAGAAAATGTAAACCTGTTGGCAGGCAGAGATTAAAAGAAGAGACTGTTTTTATCACTGTTTCCTCTGGTGTTACTCATGTTCTAGCAACTTTCTAGTTGCTCAACCACCTGGTGTCTTTGGAAAATACCTCTGTGTATCGCCTCTAATGTGTTGTAAAGTCTTTTTTGCCCTGATAAGGGAGGAAGTTTGAGGTAGATACAGATTGCAACCAATATTTCTTAGAATAGCTTTTATTCTTTAAGCTGTTTTTACTAATAGCAGATAACTATTCTCACAGCACATTCCCTTATCTATCAGAAGGCTCATCTGTGTTAACAGGCATCTCCTTAATATCATTGACCAGTAACTTTGGATTTGGAACCTGGCTAGAAAGATCAATTGCCTGTTATCCTTCAATTTATGCAGTTTAACACAGTAACTCCTGGCTTTTCAGTTTGTGGTATAAAATTTTGGGGAAGTCCATTTGTTTCTGTATCTGTCAAGTTTATTTGTTTCCTTGCAGTATGGATTTTTCCTTCCGAAGGTGGTTTGTCAAATTTATGTCAAAGATTTAAGATGTTTTCTCTGACTCCCCTCTCTGAGTTTTAGAACCCATTTAAGTACATAGCCCATCTTACTGCAGAGAAAAGAGTCTTTTCCCTGGTCCCTCTTGGGTTAAGAAGAGGCCTCCTTTGTTTTGGCTGGGTGGCTCAACTGCTCTGACCTTGCTTAGAGGAGTCAGGCTTGAGGAAAGCTTTTTAAAAGCTTTTTATCTGTATGTGTATGTGGAGAGAGAGAGAAAGATGGATGTGTGTGTAATATATAGCTGTAATTCACGGTTAAGCATAAGTCATTCTGCATTTGCCAGTTCCTCCTGATGTCTTCTACACAGTGACTAGGGATATCTGTCTTTTATCATCAATTTGAAATTTGCATGCTATTTAATGTTTAACTCTTCTATCCCCAAAAGATGGATAATTGCTTTTAAAGTTTCAAGATTGTTTCATAACCCATTTCCTAAATGCGTTCTACAGATTGGTAGGAAATTCCTGGTGGATGACACCACTTCCATTTTAAGAAAAGTACAGCTAAAGTAGCATTACTCTCAGATTATCACCAAATTATTCAACAGTGTTCCTTTCACTTTGGTATAAAACTTACTGTCTTTTCAAGACATACTTGAATTAGCCTGTAGACCATTCCATGTCCTAAATGTGGATGATGTGTCACCTTTTTTCCCGTTGTGAGTTTCACACAGCAAGTAAAGAAGAAGCTAAAGGTCAATACCAAACCACCCTTTATACCAATATCAGTATCGTTCTAGATCCTCAACCCCGCAAATTACTGTTTCCTGTCTGTGTACAAGGCACTGTGGCTCTTGTCTCTGCCACAGGGAGTTCTACCTTGCTTGAGTCCACCAAATTCTAGAAAAAAAATCTCTTCTCTAGAGATGTGTCTTGTGGCTAAAGCTGACCATCAGCTCTGACCTGGATTTCAGGACCTAGGTCTGAAGGTCGGGAAGTGGGGGCCATCTGTTGACTTCTCCAGTCGGGTTTCAGTTCTCTGGATCTTCTGCTTGGTCACTGTAGAAGTATATGAACAGGACTTTGTTGTCCCATTAGAGAAGTGATTTATGTCTCTCAGTACGCAACCTGTTCTTACCCTCAGGCTTTTACATGTTGCTTACGAAAACAAGTATTGCAATATAGAGCCCAAGTTACTGCCGTTTATTTTCATACAGTTAGATACTTACCTGTATGCAGTGTTCCCTCCTGAAAAAGGTACACAGGTCACAAGGTAGCTGTTGTTCCTCAGTCCTGGAGCTTGTTTTCACTGGTGCAAGGTCTGGCTTACCATCACAGTCGAGAATTAGCCATCAGGAATTGCTGATTGAATCAGAAGCACCATACTTATCTCCTGACCATCTCTCAGCCAGTCCCTCCCTGAGGCACCAGTGGCAAAAAAATGTCAGTGAGGTTGCTATGCTGGCATTTTCCTCAGTGAATATTCCCCAGGAGAGAAAAATCCTAAACTGAACAAATAAAAAAAACTTTATGGCCTTTTTGTCTCTCAGTGACAAATTTTGGACTGTAAATTGTGGGCTGTAAATATGGGAAACAGTCTGCCTCATTGATTCTATAACTTATTCACCTGTGATTTCTTGGAAAAAGCTATAAACACCAAACAATTTGTGCAAGCCTGTGTCCTTATTAAAGGAAACTGAACTGAAGCCTCTGACCTTGTTTATATGCTGTTTTTTATGAAAATATTTTATATAACAAAATCTTATGCTTCTGCATGCACATCGAAAACTGGAACACAAGTTTTTATTTTAAACTGGAAAGATGGCAGAAAATTTGAGATTACCATATCTTCCTAACCTTGACCTATATTAATTACTGATGAAAAATTAAAGTTCATAGGTTGGTTACATGCAAAGGTAGGTTAAAAAAATCATGAGAGTGGGACACTCATTGAAGTACTTAAAATGTTTGTAATGTAAATGGAATTTAAAAATTGTTGGAATTATCTCCTTTGACTCATAAGGAAATCTATAAGATCTCCTCTAATACTCTCAGTATCCCAAAAGTGCAGTTCTTGTACTGCTGAAGCCAGTGGCAGTTTTGCTGATGACCGGTGAGACAAATCACTCTTGGTATTTTGCTGAGTGAGCGAATGAAATTCACATGCAATCTCCAAATATTTCTCTATTAATTTTCAGGCTAAAGTCCCAGTCTGAAGAGTGAGATGTTAGAATGACTGCAGAGATTCAACCAGATATATCCCTTTAAGTATTTCCTGCTAACTTGATTCATGGAGTGATATGATACTTCCATGTAATTAGTGATTGCATTTTCAAAACGGAATAACCAAGATGCCAATTCAACTCTGTGTTAAAAATTTCATACTCTGAGTCTGATAGTTAAGAAAATGACATTGTCCTTACAAAAGGATTATATCAGACCTCAAACAGGTACTGAAAAATCTCTGTTTTATTACTGATGCAACACATCGGTGATATTAAGTCTTCAGTGCCTCCCTCACATCAAGTGTTAAAACAGACTTATATATTTCTTTAGGTCTGACAGGATATTTGTAAGACTTACACTGCTGTTTTTAAAAATGTGGGACAAATTCTTCTTTTCTGCTAAATTAGATTACTTTCAAAGGACAAATTGTTGAGATAGTGCTTCAGGTTTATTCTTTCTCTTCTGAATTAAAAGTGATGGAGGAGCATGAAACTTTAAAGGAGACAAAGCAAATAAATGGTAAAAGAGAGGAATGTGGGAAGGGTAAAGATGGCCCTTAGTGAAGAAAAATATGTATTATTTGAAGTAGTGAAAGATTACATGCTTTCTGTTTTGCCAACTTGTAAACGTTTAGTAACTTTTTGGCCTGAAAACAGTTTAATTTTTTTGTTTGTGGGTTATTATAAGGTTTTGTGAATACCCCAGCAAAGTAAGCAAAGCTGTGTACACATGTATTATGCATTAGAAACAAGCTGCCAACTAACTCAGCTGTGATCTCCCTCTGTATGTGATGGTGCCAATTTGACACCCAAAAGTCCGGGTTTGATATCCAGTTCTGTGACAAACTCTTCTTGATTTCAGGCCATTCAGATTTCATGGGCCAGAGAATCATTTGGTGCTTGTTGGTGCCGTTCAGTTGCTGCCACTGTCCAGGGGTTTACTCTGGTGCCGCACCTCGCCAAAGAGGTTTGGTTGTGAGACCACACTGCCAACTGGGAGCTCCCCTTCTCCTGCACGTGGCATTTGCAAACCTGAACAGCATGGTCAGTGTGAGTCCTGACACTAACATCAGTGCTCTTCGAGCAGGCAATAAGTTTTCTTAAAAAAAATAAGCTCGGGGAAAAAAAAAAAAAGCAGCACATTATTGTGTCAGAGAGAGGAAATAAAAAAAAAAAGAGACCAGGAAATTATAAGTAAATGACTCAATGGCTTACAGCAGTTCGGGGACTGTAGATCTTTTCACACTGATGGTTTTTTCCCATCTGTACTTTTTCAGAACAGTGATTTATGTTCCAAAGTATCTTATTTATCTGCATGAGGCTTCATAAAAACCAGGTTCGATCTTGCTGAGTTTTGTTTTATGATTATTGTTCTTGCTGTTTTACGTATAGATAAATGCAAAAAGAACTGCTTTGAATTATTTGCAGCAATTACGTTAAACCCCAGTTTTCCGTGCATAATGCTATCTGTACTCTTGAGGATCATG
Source organism: Phalacrocorax aristotelis (assembly GCF_949628215.1). Lineage (NCBI taxonomy): Eukaryota > Metazoa > Chordata > Aves > Suliformes > Phalacrocoracidae > Phalacrocorax > Phalacrocorax aristotelis. The sequence goes on along the minus strand of NC_134278.1, from coordinate 28,958,723 downwards.
ATAAATACTTTTAATATACTTTAATGGGTTACTGTTACAAGGAATTTTGCATTGCCACAATAGAGGCAGCATTACAGTAAATTAAATTACAGTGCACACAATTAAATAGAATAATGAAAAAAATCAGAATTGAAGCAACAGCTCTTTGGAGTCCTCTGAAATTTGATTCCATGATAAACGTAATAGGAGAAGATGGTGAGTGGAATTTAGATAGCTAAGCTAGATATTATTTTGTTTGTAATATCTCCATCAGGGATTAATGTTCTATGAATAAGAGACATTGATTAGTCTCTGGATTATTTTTCTGATTGATTACTATTGTAATGTAGCATTCCCTTTTCATTTATCTACCCAACATCAAAATAACTTTAGGACTATAACTTCATCATGCTACAGTTGTTATGCAATCTGCAATAATTTGTAGCTTCTCAGTAACAGCTTTAAGGAAATCTGTACAGATTTAACTTGAGTTTATAGCCATATATTACCCAAAAAAACCCCACCTTCCTTTCATCTTCCATGATAAAGAGAAATATTAATTTTACATATTCTCTGACAACAACTCCTTTCCAAGAACACTTAAGGATGAGATACATTTCTGTTTTATCAAACATAGCTGAAGTAAGGCTGCTCTGGGCAGTCATTATTATGAATATACAAAGAAATCAGAAGGTATGATATTAACATTACAAATGGTATTATTGATTTTTTCCCTATTTTTCTTGTTTCTGTTTTTTTAATTGAAGGTGAAAATTAATTCAATCCAATATTGAGCTGGCAGGAATATAAATTTAGCATTTAGTTCCCATCGCTGTGTGGCTATGGCTTTCTTTCCTAGATTCTTAGTTTCCCCCAAAATAAAGGATAACAGTTCTTGCCCATCTACTTCAGAGGTGTCTACAGAGAATTAATTCATTGGTAATTATAAATGTCTTTATGAACACTGCACGATGTTGCACTAAATCCAAAGTTTTCTGAGTTCAGAAGAATGAGCTGTTACCTCTGCAGATTACATCCCACTCCTAAGGACACCTGTGGCTCTGCTCAAGGCTTTCAGGTTCTTTTCTCTTTTTTGTACTGGTATGATATATTACCTATTTATAAAGTTGGATATTCCATTAGTTTAAATCAGACCAACTTCATTTATAATCCAAAACAGAATGAATTTTTATTTTTACAGAATTTGGGGAGGAGGTGGGAGGGGTAGTGGTTGGAGGTTAAAATATGCACAGAAAGCCTAACCCTGATCCCCATCTTCTGTTGTCTTTTGCCTTTCACATTATCCAAGAACTTTGACACCAAGTCTTTAGAAGTAACCCTGACACTTAACACCACACCCTGATCTCATAAACCGTGTTTGGAAGTCATAGGAACATGGTTGGGATTTTTTTAGCTTATGGATGTGCAGACGCTTTGCTGAATTTAGGCCTTACAGGCAAGTCCTCCCTTCCTCTGCCTACAAACCCTTGCTGTGAAAGTCAATGGCTGCGTGTTGTGTGTTTCTTCTTTGGTGCTCTGATGGATGAATGATTTTGGGGATATCTATAAACAAAGAATTCACTTAAGAGTCATTTTCTGAAGTGGGGGTGAGGGTGGGGAAACAAACCAAACTGCTCTGTTTTTCTGTCCAGCTACAGGTCCCACTTCAGCTCCTGTTATATTAAAGAAGTCTGTTACCAAATGCTATTTATCTGGCATGAGAGGGAAAGAAAAAGAATGTTTCCTTTCTATTATGTTGTTAATCCTTCTCCAGAGGTCTTTTTATAGGATGGGGAGACATAGGGAATGGCTGGCAAGCCTTACTTCCTTAATTAAAAACATAATTAACCATGCATAGAACTCTCTCAACTCTAGTGTAACGCTGGTCTTATACTGACTCTCTGGCTATTAAGAGACTTGATCCATAGGTACATATGTAAGTCCAGAAATAATGTTTCACATTTCTTTAAATTGATGTAGCAAATGTGTACTCCTGAATATTTTGACAATAAATTATCAATTCTGTTTTACTGTTTGTTGCATTAATGGTAAGAGTCTGAGGAGTGGCTGGGGGAGACCCTACCGTTGAGTCATGAGGTTCAGACAGGACCCCCTTGCTTTCTAAACTCCTTCTCAGAGCGGAGTCTAGGTGCAGCTAAGTCCAGTCTTAGTCTCAGACTTGGTCAACGGTTTATTTTCTAAGGATTGTAGAAGTAACCACTCATCAGAGTATTTGTTGTTAATAACTAATTTGCCAGATGCCCCAGCTGGTAGCATTCAATGAGAACGATCACGGTTAGGTTAATGAATAGTACAATATATTAAAGCAGCAGATACACAGGTTCTTTGGATCACCGGTGATAAGATTGCTGGTTACATGACACACAGAAATGCTAAGATGATGAGTAACACTGCTAGTCTACAAATGCATTAAGCAAATATGAAGCATTGGAGATTTAAAGTGAAGCTATAGAGAGGTTTCTAAGTTTTCCCAGGGAAACAGATGGCATACCCAGATGTTTTAATCTTACCCAAAGGTGTCCCAGTGTGGGGGGAAAGAGGCTCAGCCCGTCGACAGGTCCCAGAAGTCAGAGTGGTATGTGATGGTATCTTCCCCAACACCCTCTTTCTCTTCACATATTTTATACTATTTTTTACCTTTCAGGTGGAGCCTGAGTGACTCTAGTCATACATACCTTTATTATAACTGGTGTAGAATTTCCTCGCTTTACTTTTAAAAGCGTAGACTAGAAGAAATTCAAAGCGCATGCCCAGTGAGGGGTGGTTGCACCTTAGAGGTGGGTAACTTCTGGGATGGAGGTGTGTTTTGGTATTCTAATGATATTGTAATGAGCAAAGTTCACTATAAGGACAGCATTTTGTCAAAAGTATGACGGACTGTTGGCCCAGGCTGGCAAATATGCAGTGTACCAGCTCCATGGTACCTCGAGTTCCCATTTATCCCAGACCCTGGTCATGATGCCTCCACACCACTCCACCCTCCGGACAACTCCTTTTAGAGTCAGTACACCAAGTTCTCCTTGGCATTGCTGACATCTATGGTTACTAGGGAACTTCCATGGAATGGATTCCTCACAGAGCAGCTGCACCTTACCCTGACAGCTTCCTTAATGCTGTACCTTTTCTAAAAACATAAGTTTAATTTCTCGGTCACCTCCAGCAATTATTCCACACTGTTTCAAGGCTAAACTGTTGGTGTCAACTTCTGTTGTTGCAAACAGAACTAATATTTTGGTTTGTTCTTTCAAAGATTTAGCTGCAATTGTTAAAACATGATCCACAGAAATGAATCTCTTGCAATCATCACACAATGAAATATAGGAATTTTTTTCCAAATAGTTTTAATTAAGAGGCTCAATCATGGTGCTAAAAAGTCCATGGTAAAAAGCTGTGTGATACTGAACCTCTGAACCAAAATCTTCTTCTTGTTTCCCCTTGACGATCCAGACCCAGATAATCTGTAATGAAGAACATATGAGTCTACGTCTTTTATAGTTCCTGTACTGGGAACTAAACCTTTACTTTCATCTGTTTTCTCCATCTTCTCTTTCCTCTTTCTTATTACATGAGCAGAGCAACGTAACGAACCTGTAGATTTGCTTTCTCCTCCCATGATGCAGGTAGCTATCACAGGGAGTAAAATGGTGTCTCACACTGCTGGCTCTGTGCTAGCTAGATGATATACAGTCATTAATACATTAATAATGTAGGAGGATAATGTTTATTATATACACCAAATATTTTGGGGGGAGCAATTTTGTATCATGAGTTTTCTACTATTCCAGTTCTGAGTAGTCTGCTTGTCCTGCACCTACAGCCCAGCACTGCAATGCAAAAAGATGGATAAATTCTCACTTGTGAACTCTTTCTTCTGAACATCACAGAATGTACGTGGGGAGAGAGAGTCCTCCTTTAGCTCTCTAATGCGGGTTACTCTGTAGGCCCTCTGTATAGTGAATGTCAGCCACGTCCCTAAGGCTGTCTATTCCCTCTTTGGACATTTACATCCTCTAGATACATGGGATGAATCCCACTGACTTACATAGCAAGTTTAGGCTCCACACCTGACTTTTGGGAAGCTAAAAATACATGGGATAGATACTGGCTGTTTCCGACCTCACAGTCCCTGAGGGAGTGACACTATTCAAAATTCCCAGTTCACTTTGAAAAAGCCAATTCTGTTCCAAGTTCTAGAAATAAAAAAGGAAAGCATATGCCAAAATATTTCTCCTGAGAATCCACTTTTCTTCAGTATTTTAGGGCAGAATTAATGTTTTAAAATTTTAGAATAAGCCTTTGTTTTTTCTTGTCTGAGTAGGAATTGTATTAATTTCATCTACCTATATGTATTTCTTGCATTTTTGTTACATCCCTATAGCTTCGGAACAGAGAGTCATAGAATCATTAAGGTTGGAAAAGACCTCGAGGATCATCAAGTCCAACCGTCAACCCAACACCACCATGCTTCCTAAACCATGTCCCGAAGTGCCACGTCTACACGGTTTTTAAATACCTCCAGGGATGGTGACTCCACCACCTCTCTGGGCAGCCTGTTCCAATGCCTGACCACTCTTTCAGTAAAGAAATTTTTCCCAATATCCAATCTAAACCTCCCCTGACACAACTTGAGGCCATTTCCTATTGTCCTATCACTTGTTACTTGAGAGAGGAGACCAGTACTCACGCAACTACAACCTCCTTTCATGTAGTTGTGGAATCCAATAAGGTCTCCCCTCAGCCTCCTCTTCTCCAGACTAAACAACCCCAGTTCCCTCAGCCGCTCCTCTTAAGACTTGTGTTCTAGACCCTTCACCAGTTTTGTTGCCCTTCTCTGGACATGCTCCAGCACCTCAATGTCCTTCTTGTACTGAGAGGCCCAAAACTGAACACAGTATTTGAGATGCAGCCTCACCAGTGCCAACTACAGGGGCACAATCACTTCCCGCCTCCTGCTGGCCACACTATTACTGATACAAGCCAGGACACTGTTGGCCTTCTTGGCCACTGAGCACACTGGTGGCTCATGTTCAGCTGGCTGTCAACCAACACCCCCACGTCCTTCTCCACTGGGCAGCTTTCCAGCCACTCTTCCTCAAGCCTGTAGCATTGTATGGGGTTGTTGTGACCAAAGTGCAGGACCCAGCATTTGGCCTTGTTAAAGCACATATAATTGGTCTCATCCCATTGATCCAGCCTGTCCAGGTCCCTCTGCAGAGCCTTCCTACCCTCGAGCAGATTGACACTCCCACCCAACTTGGTGTCGTCTGCAGACTTACTGAGGGTGCACTTGATCCCCTCATCCAGGTAATTGATAAAGATATTAAACTGGCCCCAACACTGAGCCCTGGGGAACCCTGCTCATGACTGGCCACCAACTGCATTTAGCTCTGTTCACCACAACTCTCTGGGCTCGGCCATGCAGCCAGGTTTTTACCCAGCAAAGGGTACACCTGTCCAAGCCATGAGGAGCCAGCTTCTCTAGGAGGATGCTGTGGGAGACAGTATCAAAGGCTTTGCTGAAGTCCAGGTAGACAACATCCACAGCCTTTCCCTCATCCTCTAGGTGGGTCCCCTGGTCACAGAATGACATCAGGTTGTTCAGGCAGGACCTGCCTTTCATGAACCTGTAGTGGCTGGGCCTGATCCCCTGGTTGTCCTGCACTTGCCTACTGAGCTCAGTCAAGATGAACTGCTCCATAATCTTCCCCAGTACCGAGGTCAGGCTGACTGGCCTATAGTTCTCTAGATCCTCCTTCCAGCCCTTCTTGAGATGGGCATCACATCTGCAAGCCTCCAGTCATCTGGGACCTCCCCTTTTAACCAGGACTGATGATAAATGATGAAGAGTGTCTTGGTGAGCTCCTCTGCCAGCTCCCTCAGTACCCTCGGGTGGATCCCATCTGTCCCTATAAACTTGTGAGTGTCCAGGTGGTGCAGCAGGTCATGAACTGCTTCCTACTGGATTATGGGGGGTTTATTCCACTCTCTGTCCCTGCCTTTCAGCTGAGGAACATAAGACTGCATGTACTGTAAACCTCCTATGCTTAACTGAATTCATAGAAAATATTTAACTGGTGTTTCAGTTCAGATAGGCATATGAAAATGCAATTTGCAAACTGTCCCTTCACACTAGAATATACATACCCTACTGTAAACTATTGTCAGAAATTAAATATAAACACCAACCAACCAACCAAAAAACCCTACAATGTGATGCGGAAAGAAAGTAGGAGAGATTGAGGGCAACCATCTGTTCTAAATGCATGAAATGATTCCAGTAGAATTTATAAACATATATTAAAACAGAAAAACATATATTGAAATAGAGTGACTATAATGTCATTTGGTTATGTACACAGATCTGCATTCCAATCCAGATTTGTTTTCTTAAGAATACAAAACCAGCTACCCCAAATGCCAGGCTAGCTGTTCTTTATAACTTGAAGTGTTCTGTGAGTTATAGTGAAACTACTTTATGAAAGAAGAGAGTTTTACAGAGCTCATCTGGTTGGGACACTCAACCCATTATCAGCAGTTAATGTGCAACATGAATGAGATTGGATGTACGTTCAGAATATACGATGCATGTAAGTGTCCAAGAATTTCAGAGGCTTTTCAAAGTGTTGAAGAAAACTGCAGCTCATATAATCTTCTGCACGTGAAAGTACAATTAAAATTTGTCTTTAACACACGATCCTATCTTTTTCAAATTTCAGATTGGTAATGGGGCTAGAAATATTGGTGCCATTGGGAGGATACTCACAAAATTATCTAGCATACCACATATATAGTGGTAGTCTGAAATGCTTCTCCAAAATCATGAGGAATCTGTGGTGTCCCAAAAAGCATTTATATACAGTTGCTGTTGATGTTTTTGACTTGGTCGTGGTGGCCACATTCATTGGAATAACACTTGTAATAATATTGCCAGCTTCATATTTTGAAGTATTTAGGTGAAACATTACTATGGTATTTTCTGCATCAAATGTAAAATAATGTAGAGAATGAACTTCTGAATTATAGGGTTTTTAAATGAGATTCACATTGATAATTTTCTTTCTTTGGGGTTTGATGTTTATTACTTTCCTGCTTAGTCTAGCAGATATAAAATAGGTATTGTCATCTATTGATGTATACTGAGATACAATAATTTTAATGCAAATTCATGATTAAATGAAAATGCATACATTCATTACATTGAAGCATATCAGTATTAAGAATTGCTAGAAAAGTCTATAAATAAGGTTCAGAAGTCTTCTCACAAATAGATTTAAATGGTACACACGTGACTGGGAGTTCAAGTACTTCAAGTATAGTGAATAAGGTATCATTTATCATCGGGATAATATAGAATTTTGGTCTAATTCATACACAGAAATATATTTCAGATGTATCCTGGCAATTTATTCATTGGAGGAGATAGTCTAGAATCATAAATAGATAAAAGGTTTTTACATATGTAGCTTAAGAATGCAGCAATAAACCTATGTAAAGTTAGTTACTTTTTGTCACGCAGACTTCAGTGAGAAAGGACTTGTGATAGATCATAGACCAGGTTATTTGTTGTATGGACTTTTGTTTCCAAACTGGTCTTCTCCAAGGCTCAGCTATAAAATTTGCTTTTTTTATATACCAATAAGAGCAAATTTTCACATTTTGTATTGTATTATTTGTAGAATGTAGTACAGCACTTAAATCTAGGAGTTGTCATACTACACTGAATTATTAACTCATCTAGCGTTATTTCCTGGCTCTGGAAATAGTAGTTAGCGTTTTAGAAAATTACGAGGGGAGAAATAGGGGCAAAAAATATTCTTGGATAATTGAAAAAGCTAATATGATTGAGGAAAGAATTCCTTTCTATCATCACCTTATACCATGAAATACAAGATCAAATGACCCTTCACAATGCATTAGCTAGCATAGAAGCATATGTTATGCTTTTCCATTCAGCATGCCTAATTAAATTTTGCTAAGCTATTTGTGCAAAGATTTCATGTTGCATTATATCAAGAATTGACACTAGAAAAGAAAAAATGTCTTTTGTGTCTTTGGAATAGGCTATGTATGTGAGACTGAAAGTATGGCAGGAGTATTACAGGCAAATATTAGCAGAGATTCCTGCAACCAGAAAGAAAATCTAAGACAGAATATGTTTAGATAAGAGTTGAAACAAAGCTCTGACAAGTGATACCAGTCTAATGGGTTTCCATATCTTGAATTTGATTTATTTCTTTCATTTTCTGTAAGTTAAAGAAAAGGGTTTATAGACTTCAAGGAAGTGTCATTGCTTTAAGAGTCAAATATTATGGGGCATGAAAACTGGGACTTCTATACACCATGATATATTTGTGATAGTTTGTTCCGTTATTTCTGTGAATGATTTGTGATGTGTGCTCTCATTTTAATTTTAAATATAGAAAAGTCATTCATTATATGTTGAATAGGCCACAGTTGAGTGTCATTAAGAAGATGAATGTGCTTCTGGACTGATAGGAGTGTATCGGAGTGATTTGAAATGTTAGAAATTATCCTGTCAGCTTTTAGCATCTCGGGATAAAAACAAAAATGCTGAGACTACACATAAAGTGATACTTTTACACTGTTTATTCTTTTCTACTTTGTTTTAGATGCCTTTGGTGTCTGGTTTGCTGTAGTCATTAGTTGGATCTTTGAGATGCTTGTAGTTATTCATATGTGTTTGGGTTTGTTTTTTTTTTAATGTAGGAATTTATTTCTGCCCTATTTATTAATCTATTCCCAGTTCAGGGAGGTTGTGCTATTAAATCTGGACAATTTCCAACCCTTTAGGTATTTATTCTTTCTGGAGGCTCAGAGTGGGCCTGACCTGGAGACAGTAAATTCTGCAAGAGTCAAAGGACATGCATGTTTCTGAAGTTTGAGGAAGCTAAGGCATAAAAACAGAGGAAACTCACATTGTTTCATGTATTGCTATTCACGTTCCCACAGGTGAACGCCTGCATTGTGCCATCCTCCAGGAGAGGCTATGAGTCTCTACTGGCTATAACCCAGGGGACATCAGTTTTCTCAGTTAGCTAGCTGAGGTCAATGCCTGAAATTGGGTGGTTTGAACACTATTTTGATGCACACAGAGTCAAATTTTCATAGCAATGAGGTCAAGCAGCTCAATTGGCCTGGCAGTGGTTATATGACATCACTGCAGGGTATAATGAAATATATGGATGAAAATTGGACATGAGCCAGCAATGTGCGGTCACAGCTCAGAAATCCAGTTGTACCCTGGGCTGCATAATAAGAAATGTGGCCAGCAGGCCGAGGGACCTGATCCTCATCCTCTACTCAGCTCTGGTGAGACCCCACCTGGAGTACTGTGTCCAGCTCTGGGGTGCCCGGCACAGGAAAGACATGGACCTGTTGGAGTGGGTCCAGGGGTCCATGAAAATGATCAGAGGGATGGAACACCTCTCCTGTGAAGACAAGCTGAGAGAGTTGGGGTTGTTCAGCCTGGAGAAGAGAAGGCTCTAGGGAGATCTCATTGTGCCCTTTCCATATATAAAGGGGGCTTATAACAAAGATGGAGAGAGCCTTTTCACCAAGGCCTGTAGTGGCAGGACAAAGGGCAATGGTATTAAGCTGAAAGAACATAGGTTTAGGTTGGACATAGGAAGACATTTTTTTACTCTGAGGTTGGTGAGACACTGGAACAGGTTGCCCAGAGAAGTTGCAGATGCCCTGTCATCAGAAACATGCAAAATCAGGTTGGATGGGGCTTTGAGCAACCTGGTCTAGCGAAAGATGTCCTTGCCCATAACAGAGAGTTGGACATCTAGATCTTTGATGTTCCCTTCCAACCCAAACCATTCTGCAGTTCTATGATTCTGTGATATAATTGCAGGTATATTTTTGCAACATCAAGCCTGAATGTTTATGTCTATCCTAAGGGATGGTGAGAGCATAAAGTTTTCACCTTCTTAAGCTCCAAAGACGTGCTGGAGCTTGAGTTTGAATTTAAGCCCATATTCAGATAAAGTCTAAATATGGTCAGGTAGCTTCTTCAGTGACTTTGGATGGCTTGAGTAGTAGAAAATCTAAACCGTCAATTATTTGTATTCCACTGTTATTTCTCAAATAGATACTGATTTGGGAAATCTCTGTTGTCTCAGATTCTGCGTCTGAAAAAACATCAGTAGTATAGTTTTCAGTTTTGCTTATGATTTTTATATCCTTAGATTATTATGTTTCCCAGAATATTTTCCCATTCCTTCATCCTGTTACATAGTTTTTAATTTATTCATATGTTTAATGAAATCTCATTAAGAGGTTTGAGTGGGATGAATTTTTGACAGGCTATAGTGTCATCATTGGGGAAGACTTCTTTATTGGGCCTGAGGAGGACATGGGGCTTGTACAAAAAAAAAAAAAGTAAGTTTTTTCTTACCTTAATCAGACATTAAGATCAAGGTTACTAAGACGAGTAAGAATAATAGTTCATAAATACTAGATTGCTGTTTATAGTTTTCTAAATTTTCATCTAAAAATAAAAAGCGGGCTACTTGGCTGTTATCGATGGTATTCATGTGTAAAAGAACATAATAAATCTCACACTGCAGTTATTACATAATTATACATTACTATATTGTTATGCCTTGTTTTAACTTCCACTGTTTTACATAATGAAATATGTTCTTATTGTCTCTCCATTCCTAATTGCTTCACTGGCCTTTATTTTTCTGTTGTTCCAAAATCTTATGAACATTAATATAATTTCAAATGTGGTTTGAGTGTTCTTTTTAGGCATTTCATAGACATTTTTCTGGCAGACTGTTGGTTCAGGTGAACAGTCTTTATGTACTGCATTTCAATTTAGTTCTGACACAGATAAAGACTTACCAAGCAGGTTTTGTAAAAATTACAGCACCAAGTATTTTGTGCAACATAATATAAAGAGAACACTGAAATACAGTGACAATTTTCTAGAGGATATGCCGATTGCAATGTGGTAGGAAATATTCTGTAGAACAGCATATAATTGTATTTTGAAATTGTATGTAAACTCTGAATCTAAAACTGTTCCTGAAGATGGAAAATAATTAGCTTCTGAAAAACAGCATTTGTTAAAGATAAACTTTCAAAAGAAGAATTATCATGACCAACATATTTAGCCACAGTAAAAAAAAAAAAAGTAGGTACAGTATTATCTCCGACATGGTACAACAGAGAACATAGATTAAAAAAAAAAATTAAGAGTGTCCTCCTATATAATGAAACTAGTAAATGCATCTGGATTTCATTCAGGAAAAAGAATACTCTCTACTAGAGATTGAATAGTGTATAATTTGGGAAAAAATAAACATCCCTTTACCTGCCAAGGCCATGCATGCCTTGGCCATGGTTTTTGTATCAGATTCCTGCTCTACTTTCCGCACTCCATCTTGGACTTCCTGGACCATTACCTGTCGTGTGTAATATACCTTTTGGCATATGGGTATGGTTGTGGACCAAGTATTTCTTCAAAATTGAGGGAGTTAATGTTACTCCTCTGACTACTCCTAATTTCTTAAATTCTTCTGAATTTCTTCTGGCTAGATTTTATTTTTTGCCTGGTTACTCTTTCCTGGGCATACCTTTGTTCCATATAATCTTCTGACTCAGGAGCAGCTTAGCTGGAACATAATGTGGAATTCCGAAATCCTTCTTATATGTCTGATATCTACTATGAATGCCAGTTCCATCACCTGCGGATGTTTAAACAGAGTTGCTTTAATATCTGGCTCTGCAGTTTCTCAGTGTTTTCAGTCCCCAGTTTTGCTGCTAGGCTGAACTTCTGAGTCTCCTAAACATGTTGCCAGCTATTCAGTAGTATTCGTTTCAAGCCACCAGTGTTGCTACTGTATACACAGCAGTTGACTTACTTGCTGTGTCCTTTCTTGTGCTTGAAAGCCCTTTTCTCTTCTCTAATCACTGGGCTTTGGCAGCCTGGGGTTTTGAAGGGCAGGCGTGGTGCCAGGTTCTCACAAGCTGTCGGTCTTGATTTCCACAGTAAGCCCCATAAAGAGAGTGCTGTGGATAACACCGCCAGCATTAGGAAGCGTGGCTCTATTTTTTTCCCCCATGCACACAATATTCTCATTAGCAAAACGTGGTATCGGTGAGCGTGATGTCAATTAAAGCGGCCACAGCGGTCATTGGGGATTGGCGGCAGTCATGCTTCCATGGTCTTTCCTCTCCCCAGCCCAAGGGGGCTGCCTTCCAAAGTATAAGCAGAGATGGCTCTGCGTACTTCACAGAGTTTGTACTTTCACTGAGGAAGTCGATGTATATAAAACTGCCTCTTAAAGCATAATAGTTCACATGGGAATCCAGATTTTCCTCTGAGAATTTGATGCCACAAAAAGGAGGTACAGAGTGGCAGTAGCTTGCTTGATGAGGAAGGGGTAAGCCATTCCAACAGCTACCTGCAGCCTCCTGACCAGTCCACAGTGCCGTAAAAATCACACTGGGAAATTCTGGAAATCCTGGAAAGATGAAGTGGCAGATGACAGCTTTTAAGTCACATAATTCAGTTGGTATGAGGCACTGTTTCGTGAAACTGGAATATACGAATAAATGTCAAAGTCCTGTCAGAAGTTTGTCTTCTGATGTGGGCCTGTCCCACTGATGAGCTCTTCTATACTTTGGGATCCAGTTTCTCAATAGACAGAAAGCATGCACCACCAGTTTCTGGCCACACATGCTCATTCTAGAAACTTCTAAGTTGTTATAAAATCCTTACTTCATTTATTTTTGCCTAAATGAAATAACAGGAAAGAGCTATCAAAGAATACCCAGCAGTGCTGTAGTCAGGGAAATTTTCATGACACTTGCTTGGGAGCATAGCTGATAAACCATTCTCATGAATTAAACATTTTTCTGCTTGCTTTAGTTTTGAACAATTCCTCTCCTAAAGCATGCATCAGATATTATACTCTCTTTCCAGTCTGGGTGATAAGGATAAAATCATTATATTTTTCCATTATGTCAGAGTATTCATCTGAGTAATTGTCCTTACTGATTTTTACCATTCCCTCTAAACAGAAGGTGGGGAAAGAGATTTTTAATGTCTATTGGTATATACTGAGATGTATTTCTGCCTGAAGAAAGGTTTCATGCCACAATACCCAGTATTTATATTGGAAGTGGTTTGACATGCCACGTCTTTGCAACTGTGGTGTAAGGCCATAGCAAAGACTCAGGCGCACTCTCCTGACCCTCCTTTTCTGGTGGTTTGACATGTGTTGTAATAAAGGGATAGCTTCAGAGAAGGCTTCTCTCAAACCATAGGCACACTTAGGTCAGAAGACCTGGCAAATTTGCTAGGTGGACTTTATCACCACCACTCCCTTCTACCCCACAGATCATCCAGCAGGCTCGCTGACCTGTGCATTGCAACGCTGCACCTGTGCTATCATTTCCCTTGCATTTTCTGTAATGTTTGCATTAGATCTTCAACTCAATTTTGGATTTATTAAGAAAAAAAAGAAAGTGTGGGGCATGAGAAACTGGGGTTCATGAGCCTAGAAATGAATGTGATACTAATGCTTACATGACATAAAAAGAGGGACTTACCTTTTAAAAGTAACTAGTTAGAATATAACTTCAAAATAAACCAAGAAGAATTAATGACCATGGGCCACCTTCACTTAATTTCCAGAAAGCCAATGACACTCCAGCAGTGTCAAGGGGAACTTAGGGTTTTGATATCTCCCTGAGAGAATGACAGTACAGGGCAGGGTGCTGGGGAAAGGTAAGCTGGGTATTTATTTAAACAGTGAACCAGGGCAGCAGGCACAAGTTGAATTAATCAGTCTTTTGTATTAATCCCTTTTCTAGTAGCTTCTTTAGTATTGGAACTATCAAGTTTTGCCAGAAAATTTTAGAATCATATCCAGAAATACTCTCACTTTTGCTAATTCCCTGTGCCTAAAATGCTCATCCACTTTGGGAAGTGAAATAACATTGTGGTCAGTAAACAGTAGAGAAATTCAGCTCACTGGCTGATCTCATGTAACAGACATTGACATGAAAAAGTCTGCTGCTAGGTACTTTGGGAGGAAAAAGTAAAGGTCAAAATTCAGTAAATTAAATACTCATCGCAGATTATTTACACAGCTCTATTTCATGCCCGTAAATTAGAGACCTTTCAAACCAAAACTTGTGCCATTGCTGCTATGTTAACATATTTTTGTATGCAACTTTATATGAGCAATAAGTCCAATTTTTATTTTACTTCAGACAAGGCCAGTAATATTTTCCTTTTCTTTAGAATACCCCTAGAAAACAGAAAGGCTTCAAGCCCTGTGGTGTCTAAAGGATGTTTTTCCTTTGTCCAGCCTTCTCTCAGTGAACCCAGGAACATACTATTTATGTTGAAAATTGCTGCATGTGGGATGTCATCAATTATTGCTTGTGAAGCTTGGTATGTTGTTTCTTTTTTCCCCTGTACTTTTACTGATCAGATAACATTCAGGCAATTTAAGAAACCACTTAAAAAAGGTTAGCCATTTAAGCAAAAGTTTTTATCCTTTAAGTATTTAAATTGCTATGACCTCAGCAGTTAACATATGAGACTTTGCTAGGTGCTTAGAAGGTAACTGGGTTTTGCCTTTAAGAAAAAAAAAAGGGATATTAATTTCAAAAGCTTTCAAGTACGGGTCTATTCACCTCACAAAAGGAAGAAAAACTTCTCAACAAAAACTTAATGGCATTTATCCTCTGGAAAACAGCATCGTGAAATGAGGTCTCAGCTGGCAGGGCCTGAAGTCCATAGGCTGACTCACCATGCTGTGACATGGAGACTTTTCCCGTCTGTGTTGATACATAGTCCAGTGTTGCGAGTGTGGCATTGTATCCAACTTAGAGTAGATCCAGACTTAACACCAGCCAAGTCTGCACTTCACCAGGCTGTCTGATGAAGCGTAACCAACTTGCCTTGTCATTGTCTTGGAGCTCCTTGGTCCAAGGAACTTATTTCCATGGTACACATATTCTCTGGGATCTAAGGTAAAAAGGAAAAGAGGAGAGGAGAGGGGAGGGGAGGGGAGGAGAGGAGAGGAGAGGAGAGGAGAGGAGAGGAGAGGAGAGGAGAGGAGAGGAGAGGAGAGGAGAGGAGAGGAGAGGAGAGGAGAGGAGAGGGGAGGGAGAGGGGAGGGGAGGGAGAGGGGAGGGGAGGGGAGGAGGAGAGGAGAGGAGAGGATTTGGACTGGGGATGCTTCCTTTCGCATCCATTTCATAGGGAGCATTTTGAGATACCCAGCACTGTGGGACACAGAAGCTGTGCAAAGTCCATGGGACTTCCCCTAAGTGGCACTTCCCTCTCATATCCCCAAGGCACGATTCAGTTGCATTCAGATGAGAGAAGAATGGAGGATGAAGGGCAGAAGCAGTCTGTGGTGTGTTTTTAAAGCCCACGGAGGATCGATGCTATGGTGGATAATACTGCGGTCATACTAGTACTCATTTTCCTAACCACCCCTTCCAGTTTTTCTCCCAAAGGACTCTACAGCTTAATGCAGGAGTAAAGATAACACAGAGGGTTGTTTGAGTGGGCAGTTGTCCATCCCCTGCAGCTGCAGGCTGTTCCTTCCGCCTCCTCAGAGCAGGCAGCGCCTTCATTGCCAGACCTCCAGCTGGAGCTGGCGGATGCTGTGGGCTGTGCTGGTGTCTGTGCCTGGCCCTGAGCAAAACTCAGCTCCCTGTGGGTTCAGAAGGTAAGAGTCCGGGAAGAATTATAACTGAATGCATGACTAATTGTTAGAGGATCAATAACCGACCTATTTAGGATACTCTCTCATTAATTTTCAGTGCAGAGGTTTGGCTGCACTCAGCAGTTCTACAAACTGGTTTTACCTTTCAAATAAGCTGTCAATGATAACCTTTTCTCGTAATAACCTCTGGAAAAAAGGGGTCCCTCAGCCAGGCCATACCCAGTACTACCCAGGTTCTACACTTGTACGGGGAAACCTGCATGTTTTCATTACCAAATGCAGATTTTCTTAAACAAGTCACATACACTTTTGCTATTAAAACATCTTGTAGGAAATGCTTTTTAAAAGAAGCAAGCACGCATCATCCCAATGCACGTAACCTAGAGAATAACTGCAGTCTTTTGGAAAGCACTCAGTATTGTAGCCCCTCTGCAATGCCTCACTATATAGAAAATAAATCTGGGATGAAAAATGCTACCAGTTATTCCTTGTCATTCTGTATTTCTGGCGCTTTCCTAGTCTGCTGTTGGCCACTCTTCTTGCTGGCTTTTGCCCCAAGGTCAGTTCTCAGACCATCCCCAACCAAACCTGAAAGCTCTCCTGAGACGGAGATGGGTCCTTACTGGAGGCAGTGTCCCCTAGAGCGGTGCTCCAGTTCATTTTGCATTGTTAAAGATGAAACGTATAAGCATTATGTGCTACATGGTATTTTCTTAGGCAGTGTGTGCTTTTAAGGAGTACCTATGTTTTATTTCTCCATGTACAAGCAGAAAATTTTCCCATTACCTTTCAACAAAAAACAGACTGTGCAACAGCAATTTCCTTCCCCCTAAGGATGGTAGACTGTCATCTCTATTAATCTTTCACACATTATCATCACCTACATGCTTTGTTCCAGTTTAATGAATTTTTACACCAAATACAGAAAACTAGTGATATTTGAGAGAAAGTAATACCCGACAGAAGGTTGTAGTCAGAAAGGTGGAAGTGGACAGGGTCAAATTTGTGCCATATGGTGTCCCCTATGGCCTGTTTTGTTTTTCTTCTCTATTGTGGTTACTGAGGGATTTCTGAATCTCAGAAACAAACTAGCTGAGAATTTTCCTGTTTCTTTCTTTTTGTTGGAGGTGATTTTATATACTTTATAAATGCAAGTTATTCTATGGACTTATAAGGGACATTTGTCCTTTTAAAGTTGTATATATACATTAGAGTCCACATTAATGGGGCCGTTCATAGCGCAGCACCCAATGCATTTAATCCGAATGAGAGCTCTGCGCATCATCAGAATAGAAGAGGATAAATACTGAGTGTTCCCATCCATGTTGCTATTTTTCTTTCACGGGTTTTTTTTTTTTAAAAAATTACTTCCAGAAGAGAAAGGTCTTGAATGTTTTTGTTGTTCAGGTTATATTGTTGGTGTATGCTGGAGGTTTGCAGTGATGCATAGCAATGCACTTTATTGTACATTACAGCAGTGTGTACCACAGCATTGAGATCCTATTAGTTGTTGAAGACATTTTGTGAGATGCTGGCTTAACGCCTTGAACAATGTTAATGTGGGTTATGAATTGTCTTTGCATTTATATTAGTACTGCCTCTAACTGAAAGCAATGTTAATTTTCAAAATTAAGAGGAGATATTAATGCTTCTTTTCCCACTAAGTTGTTTACTATTAAATGTAATTAATAGCTGCATTAAGTATTCTAGTTCAAAATCTTCCTCTGCATTATTTTATCCCTGATCTTTTGTCTGTCAGTATTAAAAACGTGTTTTGGTTAGGATGATTTTTGCTGAGGTTTCAGTTATAGTGCCCTACTGACTTGTTTTTCATTGCTGAAATTGAGCTCAATACCCATATTCCAAGCTAGTTCACAGATATTTCTTAAAAGTGTCATTCCCTATAAAAATGCAATATTTTCTTGGATATTTTGCAGTTTACTGGTTTACTAGCAAGTTACAGAATTATTGCTTCTCTGCTCCAAGTTGAAAGAAACCTTTGTTAAAAACTGTGAAATATAAATGGCCAATTACGTCTCCTTGCGGTACTACAAACTTGAAAACTTTGGATCCAATTTATTGCTTTCAAAGAAGTACATTTTTTTGTACCAGTTCGTGCCAGAGTTACAGAACCAGGTAGAGAGAACATTAGAATAATGTTATGATATATGACATAATATGATATATGATATATGATATCATAATATGATATATGATATAATAATGTTAGAATAATGAAATAAATTTCCTTCTTTAGAAGGAAACCTTGAAATAGCAAGTGCAAGGAAAATGCTTAGCTTTGATATTAATTAAACACTTAAAATTATCTTTGTAAATATACAGTTAGAAAATTACCCTCTGTACTCCCCATTTTCCTTCCACACCATTTAGTATTATCGCTTTGGGATTAGAAAGCTGATAAAAACCAGTGAGGAAAAACAACATTAGGAAACCCATCAGCTCGTCCGTTCTTGGTCAGGAGATGGAGAGCTATCCTAGCCCTGGAACAGGCGGCTCGACAGCGTCCCCTTGGCTGGGAGGGAGTGTTCCCCACGGTGATGCTCTGCCGTATTGAAACCAGAGGTGTTGCAGTTTGCGGTTGCTGGAGGGTAGCATCAAAGCATTTCCTTCTTGGGATGGAAAATAGGGAAGGAAATTGGCTCTCAGAAGTAGTCTCTGGGACGGAGTACTTCTTGGGGCTCTTCCTATTACTGAAGCAGCCTGTGCGTGCTGTGTTCAGGTTGACTAAGTCCATCACCCCTCACTAAATAACTAGTGCGGGAGCACAAAAGGAGTTCATGTCACAGCTGAGTGTGGACTACGCATGCTTTTAGGTCTTTGTTGTACACTCTAGGTCTGGTAAATGGTGGATTTCTGGAAGGAAAAAAAAACAATAAACACCTACAAAACTTTTTAGGACATTCACCTCTAATAAATGAAGTGAAATGAAGTCAAGCGAGCAAGACAGCGGCACATTTTTTTCATATAAAATTAGAACACAAGAAAATTAGGAGACTAGAACACATCCATGTATAAATACGATGGTATGGGTTTTTTCACAATGTAATACAAAATGATATTATGAATATAAGATATTTCACCATCAGCTGAAGAAACACTATGCAGGAATTTACTCTAAGTACAGAACTGCTTTGATAGTTAAACATGATTAAATAAGCAAAATTAATGTAAGATAAAGTGTACTCTGTTCAGATTCAGTGTTTTAAAATTCTTGCCATATTTTTCTGAACTTGTCATGGAAATCAAAATGAAACTTAGAGGCACTTGAGTCTTTTGGTTCCTGTCAATTTCAATTGCTGGCAGCCGGTACCTATTTTCTCAGCCTGTTGATTGGAGAAAGATTAACTAAAACAAGCAGCAAAATTAAGTGGTTGGATAATTTCTCCCTAAAGCTAACAGCCTTAGTTTTAAGACTGAATTTTTACCTTATAAAGAGACTGGTTTTTTTTAATTGTTCCTTACAAAGTTAAGCTAAGTTGAAATGTGTGCTATAATATGTATATATATGTAATATGTAAGTCCTCTAAATGAACCAAGTAGTATTCTGCAAACCATATTCTGGTTTTCATTCTCTTTATTTTCTCACTGTGGGTATCTTTATGTACGTAAAAATACAATGAAAACATAAAGCCCATATAAAGTATAATGTAACTCATATCCTACGTAACAGCATAAAATTGTGATGTCCTGGTATAATTACACTTGCAAACAGATGATTTTCCTTTGTTTTGTGTCATGTTGGATATAGAGGAGTGTGTCCAGCCTAGACCTAATCATAAGCTTGCCACTCCATTCTGCAAAAGAAGCAAATACTCTGGGTTTATTAGCCATCCTTATTCCTGCCAGGGCGTTTTGTTGGTCTAAATGGTTAAGAAGCGAAATGACCTTGAATAAGTTTGCAGATTGCAGAAGTGGGTTCATAGTCGCTTGACTCATTTTCATTTCATACATACTGGCATGCTGCGTAAAATAGGAGTTTTATAGTTCATCTTGATAATACAGTAATTACTGGGATCTTCTAATTGAAAAAGTCATTCTTTAATGTCAGAAAGCTGTCAGCTTTGCCTAACTAGAAACATAGAAAACCACCATGGCTATCTGAAAAATTCAGTAGCGAAATAATTGGTGCAAAATTGCAATTCAGCAAAGCAGTAACCAGCATGTGCATAATCTGTTGAAATGCCTATTATGCCCACTTTATGTTCAGTTCATATGATTTACAGATTCACTGGGAGTCAGATGCAAGAATAAGCTGTACAGCATGTGCACAGTGGTTCGGTCATTGGGCACACTTTAAATCACAGCACACCTCTGGTGGCTGATAAGGGTAAACAGAGTAAACCACTGTGCTCCGGCACAGGATGGGCTGTGCTGCGCAGGCATGTGCTGGCTGGGAGCTGAGCAGCATCCGTCCCTTACAGTGAAGTCAGTTTTATTCTGCATGCGCCATGCAGTTGATCTGCACAGGCTCTCAAACACCAGGCATGGTGTTTGGCATCACTGGGAAGCTGGCCCAGTAAAACTCCCTGGCAGGACGGATACGGTTAGAGGAGGAGAGGGTGACCGAGGCACTTGGTGGTCCTGTAATGAACACAGTGCAAATTAATTATAGTTGTATCTGTGTGTGCATGTTAAGTATGCTTTGGTGAAATACTTAGAGAAAAATTGGTTCTAATATTAAAATTAAATTTAAAAATTACATGTATCAATCACAAGGCCCTACTAGAGTTTCTCATTCTCCATTTTACTCCATTATATGTTTCTTAATATTATTGCTGCAGTACCATCCATTTTGCTCTTTCCTTTGAGCTGACAGCAAATTGCATGGTAAAAAC
This sequence comes from Phalacrocorax aristotelis, assembly GCF_949628215.1. NCBI lineage: Eukaryota > Metazoa > Chordata > Aves > Suliformes > Phalacrocoracidae > Phalacrocorax > Phalacrocorax aristotelis. The sequence goes on along the minus strand of NC_134278.1, from coordinate 28,938,142 downwards.
AAATTTGGCAATATATATATTTCTTGTATTTTGGACAAAATACAAACAGAGGAGGAAATGAAAATACAGTTATTTTGGAAAAATGCAAAACAAATCAGTACGTTTGTCCTTTACTTTTTTCCAAACAAAACCATTTCATATTTAAGAAGTTCACATGTCAGCAATAATAATCAAGTTACTTACCAGCACTCTGGCAATGCACTGCTTCTACAAAAAAGGATACAGCAGCTATCTCATACATTAGCCTGAAGCTCCAAATTCTCTCTGACTGAGTGTCTCGGTAGGCAACAGAAGTTGTGACTGTTCCAGGAAATCAGTGAAGCTTCAGCATATGTTTAATGCTGAATTGCTAACCCAAAGAAGGGTGAAGTTAAGACTGAGCATGACAACTCTGTGTCAGAAGATCACACTTCCCTGCTCTAGAATGGGACTTGCTGATCCTGCTCTCTCTGTAATTGTATTACATGGCCATTTTGATGACCTGATTAAACTCATTGTGTTTTGCTCCCATTACTGGCATCTGAAGACTGTCTCCAGACAAAAATAGTCTCTGATAGTTAGTCAGTCCTTCAATTTTATTTTCCTTCCTCAATGTTTATCATTTTTCCTTTTTTTTTTTTTTTCCCCCAGAGACAACATATGTCCCTTCTGAGTCTTGGCTTTGGCTAAACCAAAAGCCCAAGCTATTTTAATTTCCTCTCCTAAAATAGAATCCCAGTACTTCTAAACATGCTAGTCATTTGCCTTTGTAGCGGTTCCAGCTTGAATCCGAAGCTCATCCATGTTGCATTGGCTGCGATAGCTATTTTCAAGGAATTATTTTTGTTCAGGATGTCTTACTTTGCAACAAACTTCACTACAAAAAGTCCAATGAACAACTCATTTCACTTATTGTTTGGTTTAGAAACATAAAGCCAGATTATACTAACGGTTACATACAATATTGTCAAAGGATATAAGAAAAAGACGAAGAGCTTGTGCCACCAAAATTACAAACAAGCATCTAAATAAAAATGCTTACTTTTCAATACAGTGTAATTTACATAAAGCACAGGAATAGATATTTAGAAATTCTGAATAAAATAGAAAATACTAGATTTAATGATGTATAATGTTGGTGGCAGCTCCAGTATTTCTAAGCTATAAATGTATTAATTCAATATATCTAGTAAAATATTATGTATCTTTTCCAGACTTGATTATTGACGTTTGTATTTTCTGAGGCCACTTGCAGTTTTACTTTTGTATTGGGTTCATTTTGTAGATGTGTTTTCAGAGATGCAATGTCTAAAGAGGAATTTGGGTAGGAAAAAAAGCATGCTCATCTTTTCTACGTAAGCCTAGTAAAGCATTGCATAAATCCTTTTAGTCCTGTGATAAAGTATGGAGATGCTTTTAGAGACTGGCCAGGAGAGCATTAATACATTAAGCACTGTGATCCCGAGCCCTGCGGCTGCTGTATCGGTGAATAATGCAGAGGATGTAACACATTTTGCTTCTGGCCTTTGTGATTTCTCTCTGTTGCTTCTTGTATTTAGATCTTTTTGGTTTACAAATCTTTTTTTCATTTAATTAAACCTTAGCACAAGTGGCACATTCAAACTGAAAGCAATTCAAGCTGTGGTAGAACCTGCAGTGTAACTCCTTTATCACTCACTATCTTAAATGTTTTTACTAATTCATATCCAGTTCATGGCCACGGAGCAGGCATTGTCAATTGCCTGGATGGTTCTAATGAAGCCACTTTCCTCTCACTCCTTAATCTCACTCCCTTTTCCCAGACAGGCTAAATCAGTAATGACAGTATAAGTCCATTCGCCCAATGTGTGCTTTAAGGAACATACCATGGTTTATTTTTTGAAAAGTAGACATCCAGTCACAGTAAGGGGATTGTGGGCAATTAATTCAGGAGCTTGAGTTTTATATATAATTAATGGAGAAAGCAGGACAGTCCTCCAAAGGAAAATTAAGATAGCCTAATCTGATCTGTATTTTTCTGTTCTCAATATAGGAAAGAATGGGTCATGGTATGGTGGCTAAAGCCAGGCAGAAGGCAACAGTGGGCACACTGAAATGTCTGAAGTCATGACAGATGTGGGGTTTCACAACTTCTAACCAGCTGAGATTTAGATGCTGCACTATCTGCCTCCCAACAGACAGTACTAGCTTGGGGTCTCTGCTGTGCTGATGGCAGCTGCTGGCTTTCAGCTGATGTGCCTGTGTTCATCTCAGACTGTGGGCAGGGTTCACCATTTAAACATGTTCTCCTTAGCCAAGTGAAAAGGTGACTCCTGGGAGGATGAGTTGTGCCTCCTGGTCATTCTGAAAAGAAGTCTTTGTTTATTCCTAGTGATTTTAGGTGCCTTCAGAAGCCAGCTTGTATAGCCCAAACTGCTCTTTGAGACCTTGGTCATACAACATATCTCATGTCCTTGCTTTTCATTTTTAAGTAATGATGACGTTAATGACATGGGAGCTTAAAACATGATTTTTCAGATGAAAAGCACAAAGGCAAATGTATGGGTATAGCTGTCAAACAGAGTTACAGGTTTATGAAGATCCATGGCATCATATTCAGTGGAATTATGCTAGACTACAAAGGGCAGGAAAGCTTATCTAAATAGAAAATAATTCTTAAAAACTTTTTAAACTTTTTTTAAAGTCAAGAAAAAGTCAAAGAGTCAAATTTTTGAAGTGAGACTGTCACTCTTCATCAATATTCCGTGGCTATTTCTTAAACTTGTCTTTTAATGTCTAGCCTTGCACCAAGAGCAATGAGAAGAACTCTGCTAGTACTTCTAGACCTTGTTACTGGTGCTCCTTAGTGAGGTAATACCAGGCTTCCCTCTCTGCCTATTTTAGAGGAAGAAATAAGTAGCATTTCTCAGTTTTTTTACAAATAATCGGTGCCATACCCCCTTTACCTGAACGTAATAGGAAGTAGCAAACAGGCAGTTTCTTGTTCAGAAACCCAAGCTTTCCTTTAAAAATCCTATCTCCAAACAGGACCTTTTTCTTGGCTTCCTCCTATGAAGATACTCACATGACTACTTTGTTGCCTCTGTTTTTCTTTTGCTGGGAGGCAAACAGACCTCTAGCTGCATCCAAATGGGTACTGGGTCCTGCATTGTCTGCTGGTTTGCAGGATAAAGACACACTGAATTGTTTCATTTTCCATTCAGGAGTCTTGCATGCCTGCTGGTTTTAACCCCTCATTAGTCAACGTGGTAACTACACCTTCACTCATGTAGCCCAAATGAGTGATGTCGAGCATGCCCACAGATCTGGTAGCCATTTGTGAAAGGTACAGGCTCTGGCTGTATCCAGCACAGACTGTATTTTGTTGAACAACTCTCGTAGCTATTCTACCAAGTTTTGCTGGCAGTGCTACTGGTGGCACACGTATGTCCGTCAGTGTTTTGGTCTTCAGCTAGCTCTCCAAGGCTGCCCCAGAAGCTCTGCCATGCTGCTTCTGTGGACACTGAGCTGCCTGCACAGTAACAGCCGGCTGTCAGCAAAACAGCATCACACAACCTGATGGCTGTGCCTGGTCAATGTCTTATGGTTTTCAGTTTGTCAGAAACTGGGGCACACCAGAGGTAATTCTCATATTGCGCAACAGTGAAGTAGCTGCAGTTATCTCCACAAAAGACAAAAAAAGATGGGAGAAAATCTGGTGCTGTCCTCTAAAGCCACCATGCTCAATTACACAGAGCATAGTCACATCCCTTTGCCAATCCACTAGTAGCAGAAAATCAGCAATGAAGATCTTACAGGTCTTCAGGTAGTCTATGCAAAACTAAGTAAACAATGTACCAAAAAAAGAGAAAGGTATTATTTTCTGCCTTCATTACTGCATACTGTCTTATGTACGCTTTTGTTCTAGGCCTCTATCTCTTTTCCCCCTGAAAATGAAAGCTAAATTTCTATGAGCAAAGAACAGAAGGATTCTGTTTCCAAGTCACCTGTTTCTTTATCAACATGCTTGGGAAACAGCTAAAACGATTCCCCAGAGTGTATGTTTGCAAATATGTTTTACCCATCTGGGTAGAAGGAATGAATGGAAGTAAGAGAAATAAAATACAAAGCAGTCTACTGAAAATAAGCAAGAAAAAACCCACGCTATTTAGATGAACACTGTAATGAATTACTCTGGAAATGCTAAAGGAGACTGCTGTGCGTAAACCATTCATTGATCATTCGGATTCCATAATGTTGACAAAAAAGTGTTGTAAACATAGAGGGTACCGGCTTTCAAATCCAAAACCAGAATATATTGATTTTCCAGTGCAGAAGACCAAATCTGAATTAAAACACTTGCATGCTGTGCTTAGATTCAAAACGTGATAGAAACAGTGGGTGGCTGGCTCAAAAGACGGCAAGGATAGATTACAAAACTAGTCAGAAGTCGTAGGCCTTGTGAACTGACAGATGTGATAATTTATTTCATCTTGGACATTGTTTCTGTGCCGACCCTTTGTGCTCTGGCCTGGAAGTAAATGATGCTTAAAACCATGCTTTCAGTTTTTTGGACAGTACTTGCGGTTTATAGTAGTCCATTTTGTGTATTGCGGGGGACACTATAAGTCAAAGGAAAAACCTTCAGATTTAAGATTAATGCATAGCACTTTGTAGCCATACACCCCCCTAAGTCCTGTATGTTCACAGCTTAAAATGAAACTTAAAGCTCAACCAACTCATGACATGAATATGTACTCCAGTGGCTTCCTTTGGCTCTGCAGAACCTCAGGGACGCCCAGCTGTTGAGCTTGTGTTGGACTGGCTAGGTCTGGCAGGCAGCCTGTCTGCTTCTCCCTTCAACCTGCTGGGAGTATTTCCAACTCAGCATCAATGTTTTTAAATTATTTTTTTTCAGAAACATATTTTGCAATAGCATGCAATATATTGTGTAACAATAGCAATAACGTTATCTGACTCCACATTAATTTCATAAAATATATACTCTGTAGTCACAGTTTCTCAACCTCTTAAATCTCTCTGTACTGTTACTGCCGGTATGGCTTCATAAGGTAAGCAAGAAAGCACTCTGGGCCTCCTCAAAGTTAAAATATTTCAGTCAAACGTGCTGACTTAGGGAAAAGGACTCCTGAACTTTGCAGGCAAACCCATTGCATTCCTACAGCTGCAAACATATGTCCAGCCACTGATCTCTTGATACCTGCATGATCTGAAAAAAAAAAATAAAATAGCCTCTTCTGTGCAAAGGAAAGATGGGAGGACCTCAGTTAGGAAAGTCCATTTTATTAACATCTTCCTACACATTGTCTGGAGTCCTGTATCATCCAGTGTGATAGAAGGTGCTAGCAACACTTAGTCAAATATATTTGCACTATAAGAATGGAAAAAGAGCAATTCCTAAGCAGAGAACTAAGCACAAAACCAAGAGTTTTGGGGCTTTAATTGAGCCGACAGTCTGAAGCTGTCATTTAGATAGTCCAGGATCATTGCTGCATTATACACAGATGGTTGGTTACATTTATTTTCCATATTATCCACCTGAAAGTGGTATTTATTTTTCTTCCTGAACAGCAGGCAGCAGGCTGCTACAGTTGCTGATCTGCACTTCCACAGACACAGAAGAATCAGGTCTCCTGTCTCTGCAGCAAACATGAGGGTTCGTCTCATTTGTAGCCCTCCATGTGTCTGAGGAGACGGTGGTGAAAAGATTGAAAACCAGTGTGGGAGGGGATTAGAGGAGTTGTGGGAAACAGACTCTGAGGGACCCCATGCTCTGGTGGGAGGTGCTCCATCACCCCATCACCCCTCGTGCCTTTCTTGCCAGTTGCCTGTGGCGCCAGCAGCGGAGGCAGGCAAAGGCAGGCAGCACTGGCAAAGGCAGGCCCTGGTGAATGTCTGCCAAAGCACCACTAGCAAGAAATGGTTGACGGGAGGACTTCTTTGCCTCTGAACATTTCTAGCATAGAAACAGCCTCCGGCAGAACGGGATTCAGAGAGCTACTGTGACATAGCATGCTAATGGCAACATTTTAAAAACCCCAAGCAAACATAAAAATACGCTTTCGCTACAAATGAAGGAAGGAAGGCATCTTTCTTTCCTGTTAGTCATGTTACACGTATGTCCCCAGCTGGTGGAGTGCTCTCTCTGAGGGTATGGAGGAAGGACAGACATGCCAAGGAAACACAGGTGCTGTCTGGTGCTGGAGGCAGAACAGTTCCAGGGGCAGGTAGTAAAGATGCAGGGAGGGACAGTGCAGGACCTGGAGGCATGTGACCAAGGAGGGCAGCAGTCCCTGAGCATGACCGGGGGATCGAGGAGCACTGTTAATGGAACAGATGTCACACTCTGGTTACTGGAGAGACATCTCAAATGCTTTTCCAGACTGCTCTGTGCGTCTCAGGTCCTTGCAGTAATACAACGTGATGGCGACTGTGCCGTTGTTCAAACTGCAGGTGGGCAGAACATGTCCTCGTGTGACGGATTTATTGGTGGTGAAAGTATATAACTGGTAAACCACAGCAGAGAGAGGTTTAATTAATCAGCTGTTGTTGCGCAGCAGTGTTCCCACAGGTCCCAGGAGAGAGTTCAAAGCCTGAGCACTGTGTGGCTCTTCTGCTGGGAAACTCCATCATTGTCAAACCCCCTCTGCAACTTACGTAACATGAAAATAAAACAAATTGAGTTTCTCATAATTAGATATATCGTCCCTCTTAAATCATACCAGGATCCGTTGCCCAGTGTTGCTTTTGCAATCACCAGCTGTTTCTGAGTGAAATCAAAGTTTCAGAATGCAGCAGAAAAAGTATGTTTGAAGCTGGTAATAGTAGCATCTCAACCAGTGCTTGCCTGATTCCTTAGTTTTTCCACCTACTTTTTTGCTGTCCATGGCACCAGCGTGTAGCATCTAGGTCACTTGTAAAACAGTGCAATTTTCATCTAACTTGCCCAGTCAAAACAATAAATGCTTAAATATGTGTTTGAAGGAGAAAATTGATCTGTGCAATATTTCAGATTCATGCTGGTTCTGTTACCTTTTTCCACAATAGTTAAAATGATATCTATAATCCTGCAGCCAGTTTCAAAAGTGATGCCAGCGGTCTTTACGTTTGTCAAACATGGCTCCAGTACTTTTTCTTTTCCCCTCATGCTAGTAATTATTATAAAAGAACCAATGCTAGGCATATTTTCTACATTTTTAGAGATGCCAATTGTACTTTGATTACTTCTTTGTAAACATCATTTGGGCAGATCCAGAAAGATATTTAGATCCTTAAACTGAATTATTCACCTAAACTCCCAAATCATCTTGAACACCAGCCTCAGCTTGAGATGAGTCACCCTGTTAAAGTGTCTGTTTCTTTCATTTGAGAGCTCCACATTACTAGTTTAGGCTTAAATATCTAGCTTATGGACAGCTAAGTCACGGTAAATGAATCCCACTCAGGGAACACAAATAATTGTTCAGCTATCCCGGAACTATCTTTTAAACTGGGACCTTTGTCTCAGATCCAGCACATCAGCAAAGACTTGGGATTGAACACAGCCTGGGGAGTTTGATTGTGTCCTCAAAGAACTTGAGTTATTTGTTCTTGGCATGCTTTCAATTAAAAAAACCCAAAACATTCAGATGGAAAATATAACACAAGGAGCTAAGTCTGTTAGGAGCTGAAGCTCTGCTGAGTTTCTGTGGTGCACGTATTCCTGATTTTGGATTTTTTTATTATTATTTTACCCTCTTTTCAATTTAGGAGGGAGGGGAAGAAAGGAGAGGAAATGTGGTTTTCTTCAGCATTTAATATCAGTCAGAACATTTGAGGATGCTCATACAACAATAAAAATGCCCTCATCTTTTGTCTCAAAGCTATGGAGAAAGTCTGCCATAAACAGGGCTGCTGTTCAATTTTATTTTACGTTCATTTGTACTGGTATTGAAAATGAGCAACAAGGGAGACCACAGGTGCTAAAGCACTAAAGAACTGGAAAACAAATGCAATGCTTCATTTTCAGCCAGAGGCAGGTTACAATGTTTCCTGGGAAAAACCTTTTAATAGAAGGAAATTTTGTGGTAAACTGATGGTGACATTAAGCTGAATTGACTATAATTGATTAATGTAATCTGCATATTTTGTGATTATCTGAGATATGGCTACCGTATAATGAAAATTTTGCAACACTCAAAGCTTGTGCACAAGGTTATGTCTTCTTGCATAAATCTGAGAGTATAAAGGGGGTTGGAGGAGTGCTTTAAATTGCCAGGGATGATCTGGATGATAAAACTTAAGTGCAAAATGAATATTAATTTTTAGTGCGGTAAAATTAGCTGACTCTTCAAAGATTGCTGGTACTTAACCTTTTCTGGAGTACAGTGATCTGCTTTAAACTGAAATTTTAAATTATTTTACTTTTGCAATGTTACATTTGTTTGGTGTGTTTGTGATAGTCAGTTCTGGTTTGGGCCCTGTAAGAGCACTCGTAGGAGATGGGAGGTTCTGGGGAGGGGAGCAGGAGCAGCACACCATGAGTTTTTAGAGAAAATGCCCTGTCTGCACTTAGTCACTGACATCTTGGCCAGGCCAGTTTAGTACCAGTGACCCCTTCAGCCAGGGGGAAGCTCTGAGGTGAATGCGCACCTGATGTTTCCTTCAGGACAGTGCAAAGAACAACATGAAATTTTGGACATGTAACTTCCCAGAGGAAAGTCCTTGCCATCCTCTGGGCGACTTTCTCTGTGATACTAGGATTTTGTGTCCCTTGCCAAAGGGGTCGGTGTGCCTTTCAGCAAGGATAAATAATTTATTATAAAAATTTGCAGTGAGGAACACTGGAGTTTCTGTTGGAGTCACAGACTGAGCTACCCCAAACAAAAACTACCATCATCCCTCTCACTCCCTAGCCAAGTTAGCTGAAGATAAACTTGTCAGAACTCATTTTGACTTCCTTTACTTTTGTTTTAGGCATGGTAGCTTCTTAAGTCACTCTTTCATGGTTCAGAGTTCGGGTCAGGTCTAGACTGCGCAGCCAAGAAGCTGGATGTTACCTGGATTGTCCATGGTCTGAGTACTCTGCATATTTTCTGAAAATGAGCCTTCTAGTAAATTGCTATTAGAATTGCTGTAATCACTAGTCATTAAAAAATTCAGGGGTTTTAGTCAGACTCATTTACAGCTTATATTGGACTAATATCCTTACAGTTTTCCATTATGAGAAGATTAGAAAATGTGTTCTCCCATCTTTGCAGAGCAGATCATCATCATAGCTGAAATGACCGAGAATCTATTTGCAAGCAATTTTATTTGCACTCAGTAAATCTGTCAGACATAAAATTATGATATATGTAATGTTACTATCACATACTCATCTGTTAACTACTTCTGACACTTTTGTGAGAAATCACCCAAGAACTTGCACTCTCAGTAAAGTTTATTTATCTAAATGAATATGATGTGAGTAGTTAGATTTTCTAGATAAAGGAAAAAGTAATTTTGCCACTGAAATGCATGTTTGTGTTCTTTGTAATTATGCAAAACCTAATCCTACAAAGAAAGAAGCAGCAGGTGAAACCTGCAAAGTCATGTGTGACTGTCATGTGTGAGAGGAAATGTCTCATTTGCAAGAGATAAGAATTCTAACCCAGAAAAAATACATGTTTGTGAAAAACAGACACACTGGTTGGTTTTTCAGGTATTTGATTTATCTGTTATTTGAAATACTTTTTCAGAAGATAGTGTGTTTTTTAGTAATTTCAGATATTTAAACATTTTAGCCTGTGTAAATGCCATTAGAGCTACACTGTTTGTCAATTATTTATGAGCTTCCTTTTCCTCTTTCATTCCCCAGAGTTCAGTTTGCCTCTGCCAACGTGGCTTCCCGCCGTTGATGTGGTTTCCACATCACTGCATGAGAATCAAGGGGATATAGAAAATAGTTGTCTCTTTCTGTATTTGGTGGTAGGATCCTCAAATCCATTTGCTGCTTTCTTTTGCAATGTTGTGGTTAATCAAGGGACAGCCCTAGGGAAATAATTACTGGCAACCAGCCCACTCGCAAGAAAATGAACTTTATAATACAGCTTATCAGCCAGGTCTTCAAACTGATGGAAGCCAAACCATCCTGTTCCCCCTGCCTAGGCCAATACAGCCATCAGGGAGAAATCCCTTCTCTTATCCCGAGTGTTCAGGGAAGGACCTTTCCTGCATCACGGTACTGTTGCATTTCAGGGTACAAAGCCTTAATGTGGAAACCTGCTCAATGGTGGAGACTCACTAGAAAAAACAGCGAGGAGTTAAATGGGATGATCAGTTTTAGCTTTTAAACCTTGCACTTGCACAAGCTTCCCAGCTGAACTTCAAGGGGTTGATCAGAGACACAACAACATTATCCTTCAAAACATCCCTCTGGGTGGGAGGGTCCGGGGAGCCTGCCACCACAGGAAGCGAGGAGGTGAAGGCAGCAGTGCATTCTCTGCCTGTCTTGCAGCAGTTGTGATTCCGGAATTTACATCAGAAAGTGGCAGTAAATCTGTCTCCTCTGCACTCTCTCAGCTCTGTTTATAATGAGCAATCAGAGTGGCTGAAGTGTTGTCTTGCTTTCTAGATGAAGCGCTTGTAATGCTACATTGAGCTCATTTGAATACTAATTAGTAACAGGATCTTTTAAACAAGATGTGCAGCCTAGGGAGAAACATCATTAGAAGTGAGTTCCATATTTGACACATAACTGCCTTAAGTGTACACATCTGTGTTATAGGGGGCGTTTAATAAAAAAGATAACACCTAACCCAGCAGCGAGCAACTACAGATATAGGACGAAACCATATTGTATTTGCATGTTTTATTCTGTATGTATACAACAGGGCATGCCCCACTAGGTGTGTTCACGTTTCCAAATGAGATAGAATAACATAAGAACGGGCTCAGTCTGCATCTCCTGCGAGTTGCAGGACTGAAAGCTTGGGTAAGAATGTAACAACTATTGAAAGTTGAGAGGTATTCCGAGAATTAGTTGTTTAAGGACATAGTGAACTGCAGGAACATCAAGATTGCCAAGACTTTTGCGTTCAGCTTCTCATATGGAGATATTTCTGTATTTATAATTATTTTCATCTTGATCTTTTTTTTGCTCTAACACTGTGTTCAACTGGGGCACCAGAATGGTTTTCAGTATTGAAGGTGGGGGAATCGTACAGGTTTTGCAGTGGCATAATCCTGCTTGGTGTAGCATTTCTTTTCCTTTCTTAAAAACAGCTAATAGAGTATGTCCTTTTAATTGCTATTGGACACTGAACAAATGTAATGCCTCCAAGATCTTTCTCCTGAAATAACATTATCTAGAGCCTTTCATTGTGCGCACAGATAGAGCTCTGGCTTTTATCACTTGAGAATTTTTATTACTGTTCAACTCACTTTCTGGATCACTTATGAATAGTTCAACAGAACACGTCCCCAAATGGTTCTTGCGGGATTCATCTAGCAACTTCCCTAAAATGAACACCTATTTCCTAGCTTTTGTAATGCATAACTTGATGAGTGCTCCAACTGCTACCTCATTAAGGAAAAGGGCAGCAGCATTGCTTTTTTATTCAGTAGGAGCATATTCAGAACATCTATCTTACTTAGTCCCTCACTAGTTTATGAATCCCAAAGAAGCTTAAGCCTCAAATAAGCATCAGATCTCCTTCACCGTAATGCGGCACTGCTGGTCAGACACTTCTGTGTCTCAGGAGTATTTCTGTGGACAACTTTGTCGTCTATAGATTTCAGGGATAGGAAGCAACTGAACAGGAATTGAGATGGCCACAATCTGGTATTTAGGATCAAAATAATTCCTAAATCCTGGGTGTTTAAGTTCTTTTGCAGCTATAAACTGAGTAGGTTACACAGTTACATCAGGAAAGGCTTGGAAATCTCTCTATGTAGGCCCCTACAATACTACAATAGCAATTAGGCACCGAAGTAATGTGACATGCTTCAGTGGATTTATTCTCTAGGCTGGTATTTGGGGAAGCATCCTTCATCAAATGGGCGGTTAAGCAAGTAGTTACCTTTAAGTGTGTACTTGGAGCTTTCATTGTGAAATTGGGTTTAAATATACAAATAAATGAATTCCCAAGGTGAAGCTTCAGTTTCCTTCACAGTCAAAGGTAAGTGCACACATTAGCCCTCTGGTGACTGATACTTTGGAAATACAGGGTTTTCATATTGCTTATACAGAAAATAGCTTAGGCACGGATCTTTGCCTCCAGAATTTTCTCTATGGTAGAAATACTGCTTCTACTATTTCCTTCAGGTGACCAGAACCAAACTCTTTAAAGTACTTGAATACTATAAAACTGGAGTTGACTTATATTTTGGTTTGATAGTGCTTAGCAAAAGAATCCATTCAGAGCCTTGAGAACTTAAAAACATTTATTTTCATACAAGTATCTATACTTAAAGACAGAATGCCCTTTGCAGATCTTAAGATACAAATATTCTGTCTCATTCCTTGGAGAAAAAGCTGTGTTCTTACAGGACCAATAATAATAACAATAATAATAATAATAAAAAACTTCATGACAGAGAAGAAAAAAAAAAGAAGGTATAGATATTTAATTTAAATTTTCCTGTTTGTATATTTTAAATGGCAAATAATATTTTTGATTAAACACAGTTTTTGAGAATGCCATTTATACTTCACAGATACCAAGACAAATGTTTCCTGAATAATAAGAATTGTAGATAAATATCCTACTGTTATTGTCAGTGTATAGAATTCTTAGCATAAATACAGTTAATCTTCTTTTCAAGTTGCCTGATAATTTCATTCAGCTGGGTTGTTGAATTACCTAAAACATTAGTAGAACTTTCTAGGATCTATAACATTTGTATCACTTTAAGGTGACTGTTCACCTTCTCTGTCTCTAAAAGAAGGGATCAAATTTTATAAAACCAGGGTAACTCGGTTCCAAACACAATTAAATAAATAGAGCTAGAAATATGTAATAGAACTAGTAAAATGGTTTCCAGAAAGTAAGACTGATAGCAGCAGAAAAGAAAGTATGTTTTCCTCTAACCAGTGTAAACAAAGCTGTGTCTGCTTTGCTCAAAGGATCTTTTTCTCCTGTGCCACAAGCTCATTGCTTTATTTTTGACACAGTAAGCTCTTCAAGTTCTTACAATGTTATCAGCTATTATAAAATCTCTCTAGTCTTAATTTTTTGAAATCACTAAATAAGTGTATTCATCCTTTCGAATATGTTGATTTGGCACCTGACTGTCAGCAGCCTGGTGTAGTTGAACAAAACCCTGTATCATAGTGAGGAGCCCTTCCTAAAGTGGTGATGAGGTGTGGGAATGTGGTCTGTGCTAATTAGCGTTGGTCACTTTGTGCAGAGACTCATGCTCAGCAGCAGCTCTAGCAATCATAGCTCACGCTGTGGCACAATCCAAATGATTGTTTTTAAACCCTGAGATATTCGTGTGTATAGATCTGCTGATTGAACAAGGGAGGGCATTGAAAGCAGCAGGCCTCATGCGTATTGAGGTTGAAAATTAGACATTTGTAGCTCGAAAAACAATCTGTGTATCCCTGGAGTATTTTTCAGACCTGCCCAACAAGGGCAATAAGTAGTTTCTGTTTTCCTTCCACTGACACTGGTAGCCCTGTATCTCAGTAAATATGGTGTTGCCATCACTCTTTGCAGGCTGCAGGCTTTGTGCTAATGCAGCAGCACAGGGCGTGGGACCTGCCAGGCCTGCTCTGGGCTGGCCTTGGTCTGCTCCTACCTCCCTTTGAGCTTGCTTACTTCCAGCAGCAGTTATCTGATGGCCAAGTGATTCTTACCTATGGTGTTTTAGCTTTTGCCTGGGTTTATACTATATTTGTAACTAATAGAAAGCAATTGTAAGTTGTTTTTCTGTGTAGAGGGTGCTGCCATGGCCCTAGAATAAAACTGCAGCATAGAGGAGTACACGGGTGGGATGGAAGTGGAGGCCTTGAAAGCAAAGGCACGGGATGATTAGGCTCCAGGGCTGTGAAGAGGGACTTGGCATCAAGGTCAGTTACTGGTCATTAAAGGAGTGCAACCTTGGGAGCTGGGCAAAATCACTTTATGAGTAACAAAGAGAGCAAAGAAAAAGTAGACAGCATATGTACAACTTGCCATATATAGTGAATTTGGATGGGGAATGGAGTTGCAAAATTATGGAGAAAAAGCAATTTATGTAGTGTGTTCACAAACCTAAAAATTGCCCCAAGTGCTTCCTGAAGAGAGGAGGAAGACATTATCACCATCGGTATTATACATCTTGCATCAAAGGACTCAAGGTGCTGCCAACTCACAGCAATGCCTCCCCTCCACCAGCCAAAACCATTAACCTTAGGACCCCCTTAGGGCAGTGGAAGGGTGACTATAACACCAGGGAAAGGGTCAGACACTAGAAAGTTTGTGTATATGTCATTTTACGTGCAGGTAATTTGAGCTGCAAGTGTTAGTATGGAACTAGACTACTAATAATTCTTTGATTCACTTTTACAACTTCATTAAAAAAAAAAAAAAAGGTATGTTTTTGCCCATAGTAAGAGTGTAACAGCTTAGTGGGAGTTCAAACAACCTGCTTTGTAACTTGGTTGCAACAAATTGGTAATTAGCCTCTCATAAATAAAACCATGACGTTTTGTACTCTCATTAATTAAAGCAAAGTCTTCTTCCTAAATCTGAAGGTACCCTGAATGCAGTCATCCCTAGTTGTGATCATAAGTTTGAAGAGAAACGTAATCTTTTTAGAAACCATCTTTAGGTATGGAAGGTGTGCATTTCTGGTTATATTCCTTGAACATCTTTGGCTTGTTTAGTTCTAGCAGCGGTTGTCTAATGACTAGGTGATTCTTACCTATCCTGTTTTAGCTTTCACTTAGATTTTTACAAGTGCAGAACCATTTGTAGGTTTGTTAACTCCATCTCTGCTCTATCAATTTTCTGGCAGGTAATTTATACATAGTTCACGAGTTGTTGGTCACAGTGATCACTGGTTGTAGCCTCAGTTTTGGTACATACAACTTTAATGTCTTAACTCTTCTACACATTTATTTTCTTTCACAGAATTTTCATCTAATGTTCACCACAGGTGTTCAGGCTTTTTCAGTAGTGGTTCAATGGTTGTGTTATCATAACATTCTTCTACTGGTTTGTCTTTGTTTTCCTTCTCACCTATTTAAACAAAAATGATCTACGTACAGCTTAGTACCACTTTACCATTAAGCTGTTGTTGTATTTCATTATGAAAAGCATCAGGAGATAAAGCACCCTTGAATGGAATGGCATGTTTGCCCAAGACAGTACTGAATGTACAGAAATCTCTGCTCAATTTCACCAAAGTAACTACGAGAATTTTAATGATGTGTCAAGTATAGAAAAATAATTGTTGTCACCTGTATCTCTAGGAATTTCCTCTGTTGTTGGCTATGTTCTTTCTATATGCCTGCATTTCATTATGGGGTCTCAGTGGCTGACTGCGGGTGTTGTACACCCACCCTCTTAGCTCTGCTGTGTGAGCTCTCCTCATGTATTCACCATCTCCGTCTTCTTTATTCTTCTTCCTGGAGTGAGAATAACTGGTTTAAAAACAAAAATCAAGGGATGGCTAAGCTTCTTGAGCTTTGCTCTGTACTCTTCCGAGAACTGTCCCATTCCACGTCATCCATCCTCAAATTGTTCTTCTGGTTTGGTTTTTTTTTTTTTAATTGTTCTCAGTTTCTCCACTGATGGTTCATAGGACCTGAAACCTTTTTTTTAATCCCAAAACAGGTACCACCAAGAAATTACATCTATTCTGATTTACTTGTTACTGTATAGTTCGCTTGTTACAACATCTTGATTTTTGCATTTATCTCCAGATTAAAAATTAATAGGTTTGCATTTGTCAAACTGCATGCTCATTAATTTTCTTCTGTAGCATTGTCCATTGGTCTTATGAATAATGCCTGTTCAGCAACAGCACTGTGATTATCATCTTTGTCTAGCCTCTGTGCTATGCTTTTATTTGCAAATTCGTTCAAGATATGAAATCCACTGCAATTCTCGTATTGTTCTTCAAGTACCCATTGTTTCTTTTCATAGCTGTATTTGTTACATTATAGGAATCTCTATGCATTGTATTGATGATATTTATCACTGAGATCTACACAATTCCTGCTGCAGCTTTCTCTTCTATTATTCTTGGATATTCTGTTATTTGAATTTTATGAGGACATTTTATTCATCAATCTGGATTGTGTAATTTTGTTTGCTATGCAAACTCCATTTGTTCTTTCAAGTTCCTTCCAGTAGTTTTATTCAAGCATTTTGGCTGGGGTTTGAGCCAGAAATCAGTTCTCTGTCAGCACACATCCTTTTAAAATGGTAGGGCTGCTTTCTCATCCAGAGATAATTCATCATTTTTCTTGGCCTTTATGTTCTTATCACTCTAACGCTTCACTTTTGCAGAGGTCGGTACTCATCAGATTTCTGCTATAGAGTTTCATAATTCATTTTCCCTGCTTTGGTCAACTGGAAATTATAAAACACAGCAGGTGTTTCAAAATATCTGTTATCTTTTATGAGGGAGTGGGTCATGGAGCCGTGCATCAGGTTAAGGTTGGGTGGACTTCAGCACCATGTGACAGAAGCTGTGATGCAGCAGATGAGGATGATGGAAGCCTGAAGCACATAGTGTGAGGGGAGCTGGGTTTGGGTATGGAATATAGCACTGTCAGACTTGAGAGAGGAAGGGAGTTGGCATGCAGAAGGGACTGGGAGAGGGTCAGGAAGAGGGGGCAATTGTCTCTAGAGACCAGTGTGCGTTTCCTCTGCTTTGCTCAACCCGCAGTGGAGTTAAACATTATCACCATGCAGTAAATAAGAACCATATTATTAACCTGAGGGTCAGTACTAAGAGAGTACTATCACAGATCCAGAAGCCCAGGGAATCTATTCCATTCATTTTATAATTCAGAACTGATCAGGTCCTGAATTTGTTGGGTTTTTTTCTCTAAGATCCATTGCCTATAGACTTAACTGCATTTTGTTGGTTTTCAGGGTAGTTCTCTACAGTGAATCCATCAGGCTTTCAATGCACATTGTCTTTTACTGTGTTTCATTTCATGTCTACACGAGTAGCCTTAAGCAGTTGCAATTCCCTTGCTAGTGCTGTGGGCAAATGACTGGTCTGCTGGATAGATCCTGGCCAAGGCTGTGCAAGCTGAACAGGGACTGGAAGACTGCTGGACATGACATGGGGAATTGTAGAACATGAAAAGCTATGAGAATCTGACAGAAGTTACAGACAGCACCATGGGGAATAGCTGGATCTCACAGGTGGTTAAGGCAGAATTATATGAGAAACAGCCAAAGTCCACAGGTAATTAGATTGGTGCATTAGGAACCTTTAGGGGTACAGAGTCTTGCAAGGCCAACAGCACCCAGATAACCTTATAAATAACACCTTATAAAATAGATTTATGACAATCTCACTCATTGTGCCTTCTTGTAATAGATGCTAGAAAGTCTCATAATCTGTCTTGGTCCTTACCAGTACTACATCGCTAGTAGTACGTCATTAGTGTTTTAGTTTGACTCAGAAGCGCAGTTTAGAGGAGAGCCTCCTGATCATTCCCAGTGACTGGGCCATTACTTACAGTGAGCAGAGATCACAGGAAGTGAACTGGACTCATCTCCTATGAAACAAAACCAAAGTTGGGCTGCAGGAAGGCTCTCTGACTTCTAATGGGAGCTCAATTTCTGCAACCGGGCTACACCTAGCAGGAAGCAACACCCACTGAAGTGCTAGGCAAGGGGTGGTGCTGTCATCGTAAGTGTAAGCAGTGTGGATGTCGGGTCCGCAGCACTGACCATTTTGCTGTGCAGTGGGCTGTGCTGCTTGCTAATGAACGCAAAGGCATTGTCCAACTTCATGTGCTTCTGGGAAAGTCCATTCATCCATACTGCACTTGGAAAACTGTATTACCTGCCAGTAAGTGTAACCCACAATATCGACAAGTGTCTCCTCTCACTCCATGAGTTATGTCTGATGTTTTACTTGCTAGATACCTGATACCTGGCATACAATTAAACGTATGGCCACATTCAGTCCCAAAGTACGTAGTCATATTCACTGGCTTTTGGAAGCAAATCTTGGTACAATGCTCACATGGTCTGAGTCTTCCATGTTTTTCCTGTAGTGATTTATGTTTCTCTCTTCAACACACACACTTGCAATAAAAGAAGCATTTTTCTGACATTTTCCTTGTTGATGAGAAAAGGTACTGTGTGAAAATTCAGTCTTTAACCCCGTGTGTTCCACAAGAAGGAACATCATTAGATATCCTCTGAAAGAAATGTTGAGGATCTCACAGCCCTAGCCTGCTGTTCCCAACAGCTGTAGAAATGACTGGTGAGTAGTCAGACAGAAAGGATGTACTGCACCTAGGAGGAAAGTTATAAAATTACATGTTTTAAGAATTCCTGAATTAGGTGAGAAAATGAAAGAGAAACAACATCGTTACCATTGCTACCACCATACAAGCATATACCTAACTTCCTGTAAGACAGGTCTGTGTTACAAAATCATGTTAGTGATGTCTTAGTTGTGCAAAATCCTGATCAAAATAATGACCCAAACATTAATTTTTACTCTTTCTACATTTGAAAAAAAGATTCAATTTATACTTTTTACAAAGTTTGTTGGTATTCTTTTCCTGAAAGACAACTTTTGGGGCTTTCTGGTGTTTTTTCAAGAATCTTAAAAAAGCAATATGAAAGAAACTTCTAGCAATTACTAGGATGTTGCTTTATATCTATTAAAACTTAATTCTGTTTAAATGCTTCATGTCAAGTTATTCCGGAAGCTGCAATCAAATGTTTTTTTCCAGAAAAAAGTACTGTAACATCTCATGATAGACTGTTATATTATGCTCTGGTCCTTATGGGCATTTCAATGAGATTCAGCTAAAATGCCAAAGATACTTTAACTGTAAAGATAAAAATGCTCTACCATCTGTTCTGCTTATCTTAATGTTTTAGTCTTCAGTTGAAAACAATTATGTCAATTTTCAACTTTTTAAAATAAAATCATGGATCACATTTATTGAGTTATGATTTTATCATCATCTGCAAAATGTTGGCTTATCATGGAGTCAGATCTAGGGCTCTGGAGCTAATGGATGTAACCATTGTGTATTCTGTGAGAAGTCCAAAAGTCCTTGGGCTGGATCTTCTACTGCAGATAAAAAGAACTGTATGCATATTGTTTGAAGCATAGCATCATGCAAATATTTTTGGTGTCAAGCAGTGGTGTCAATTAGGCAAGGCTAAAATAACTGAAGTTCATGTGGAATTCAGTAAGCTAAGTAAATAAGAATTGTAATCTAGTGTTATAATTTTTATATCTTAGATATCTAAATGTTCGTGAAGTATTATTTTAGTATACACTAAAAAGCTACACTTCTTAGCCAGTTTTAAGCAAATTAGTTTACTTCTTTTTCTGTGATTATGTTTTCCATCTATAAAATGCAGATACGCATACATATTTTCTTCAAAATGACATTTCTTGAAATATTTTTGAAGACTGAGTTTTCAACTCATCATTTCTTCACCATTACTTATTGATATCTTGTGTAGTAATGACATAAATTTTTCATTATGTTGTCATAGCCAATGCCATTAACATCATCACTATTTTATGTCTTTGCTTTTTATGCAGATGTAACTAATATGAATGTGTATTACGATTTGCACTCACTATCTCAAAGCCTTGTATAAGAAAGTAGATTGATATTTCAGGACATTAACGTAAAGTAGGATTATTAGGCTTATTTTATAGATGGAAAACTCAGACCCAAAGATTGTCAAGGTATTAATCTAGGTGAGGTGAATCACCATCTTAACCAATGTAGACTAGATTACATAGGTACCATATGTCAAAACTGTGACTGAAACTCAGACCTCATGTCTCAAATAGAAGTGCTAGGGCATACTTCCGTTTAGCGACACTAAAATGTACAGCCTGCAGATATTCATTAAATAACATTAAGACTTTAATGAACAATACCATTTGTTAAAGTGCTCCAAAATGGTTAAATAGACCTTTTTTTTTTTTTGTGAACAGCTAAATTTCAGACAGATTAATGCAGCTTTTCCATTATGGATTTAATATTTCAGTACTCACTTCTGGAGGATTTAGCATTTTTTAACTGTGCTGATTAAAATCTGTTGTAGATGATGATTATGCTGGTTTTATCATTCAAACACTCAAAATTGATTTTTAAATCATTCAGTGGCTTGTACTAGATTTTTTATGTCCTTTTGTCATGTTCTCTGTAAATGCTAAATCAATGCAAAATCAGCAGATTTCCAGTTCTAAAAAAAACCCACCCTTTTTTTCATAGGAGGAAGAACTAAGGAAAAGTGGAGAAGCCAAATACGCACACCTGAGTGATGAGCTTCACGTATTAATTGAAGTGTTTGCTCCACCTGGGGAGGCGTATTCTCGTATGAGTCATGCCTTGGAAGAAATAAAAAAATTCCTCGTCCCTGTAAGTGGTTTATAGCATTCTTCTGTGACTGGTTATGGTTTTGCTGCATTGAATTTGTGCCTTTTTTAAGCACCTTTAGCTCAAGGGGAAAAACAAAGTTCTGTTCAACATTCATCTTTCATTCTTTTGTCTCAGGGAGATGCCAAACAGGCCATTAATTGTCACAGTTGATTCCCTGGTATATTTTCTGGATGTTTTATTATTTCCATTTGTCATTGTTTTTTTCTTTTCTTTCTTGGTTTTTTAGAGGGAATAGTACATTACTTTTTTTTCTGGTTGCAGACATTAGTCATTAGTATGTGGAACAATTTCAAGGTTTTTGAATATTTAAGTCTGTAAAAACTTTTTTGTATTTGTAACGATTTACTTGAGTATCTTGCTAATGGAGATAATTAGTTTCTTGTGGAGCAAAGAGCATGAGTAAAACATTCCTCAGAGGTTTCTGTTCAGACAGCTCGTCATGACTCAGATCACGGATTAGCAATCGTCCATCAGCTAGGAGAGCGCAGAAATGTTTTAAACCTGGGAACCTTTTCAGTTTGATTTATACTAAATATATCACTTTCTGAAATATTTACCTTTTGTCGATTGATTTTCCATCAAACTCTCTGAAATTTATTTTCTCCACATTTATACAGTATTCCATGATACTTTCATACTTAAAACTTGTCCTAGAATTTAAGCATATGCATACGTAAAGGTTGCTTTGTGTAGTACTAGAATTATGTAAGTTGTTGTCTGAGGTCTATCCTGAGACCATTTATCACTCTAAAAATGTTTGGAAATTGCATTCCTTAAAAAAATATAATGGGAACTTGTTTCTATTTGTGATAAAAAAATGAAGTGCAATAACTGTTCATGTCTCTTGATAATAATGGAAGGATTCAATGAATGCCTTTTTATTATAAGTAATATGAAGCCAAGATGTTGAGGTGAGGCATAAACGTATTTGCACAGTAGAACTTAAACATTTTATTTGTTGGGGCTTCTGGGCAGGGTAAAAGGAGACTACATTACAAGTACAATATTTGAGTACAGTATTTAAAATGTTCAAATTTTTTAGAAAAACTAAACATTGTTTAAGGATACAAAATAAGTAACTTAAAATTGTTAAAAAATAAACAGCTGTGTGTTCGTTTTAAATACTAAAGTTTATTGGCACCAAGTGAATGCCCATAAAAGAGGTACGTTTTAAACAAGTGGACTGTATCTTTCTGCTTCTCCCTTTCCCTCCCCTTATTATGCCTCCAGTTTGGGAACACTGGTAATAAAACACTATTTCCAATTCTGGGAAATAACTATGAGACAAGAGAGCATTTTCTTCATTATTTCTGACTCTGTTGAGCATACAGTATGAGGGACAAATTAGGTCAGTGTCGTAATGCTGGCAACATAACGTGGAACGACATTTTGGCTGCAAGCTAATGGTGAAGATCTGCCAAGCCCTAACACCGAAAGAAAATTTATAGCTAAGTAGCACGTTCCTGAAAAGTCTGGAGTGTTATAGCTAAAAATGGCAACAGGGCCAATTACAAGGATTGCCAGTCTCTTTCATTTGAATAACCCTATTTCCAGTTGTTCTTGACTTTGCCAAACTTTAATTTGTTTCTGTAAGAGGTTCCTGTTTAAAGTTGTCTTTGTATGTTTTCTTCATTCTGGAAGAGAGCTCCTGCATTGTAGCATGATGCAGTGAGGACGGTACCCATTCCTATGCCCCCTGCATTTTTAACATCCATTACGTATTCTGTCCAGCCTGAGAAAATCTGTTCTGCGTGAATAAGGGAGAGAACAGTGTATGATGAGAGTGGTGTTAAAATCTGTGGCATGTGGCCATTGTAAATATTCAGCATCTGCACGAGCATATATTTTGTGTGACACGTTATTTATTGATAAGGATTATATGTATTTTCCAGCAAAGGTATAATAGCTACACTGGAGGAAATATAAAAAAAGGTTCTTTGTTACAAGATTTTGAATTTGGTAGGCCGTGACAATAATCACTCCAAACAAGTAACAATTGTACTTTATTACTTGTTTGTTAGTTTTATCCCCTCTGCTTCATTTGAGATTTATAACAATTTACAAAGCAATTATTAACTGGCTGGTTACAACATGTGTCAAGGGGTTTACACTCCAAAAGCTTGCACTAGATAATTTCCTTTTTGTTCCCTATTTACAGCATCTCTTGAATTTGTTTTATGTTTTGTTTTTTATAAGACCTAATTTATTGCAGCAGTGAATACATGAAAGGGATGAAAGCAGTAGAATCTAACAGTTTACTTTTACCAAATCAAGGATGTAATAAACTATTCAAATGATTTTTTGAATTGCCTCTGATTTTTGTGAAGTTTAAGTGAAATATTGCCCTCAGAAATTACACTGACTGTCAGTAAGATGCAGTAATGTCTTTATAATTTATCCATAAGTTTTAATGAGACCAAATTTTAAAATAAATGCCTAGAAAATGTAATAATAGAAAAAGAATAAATGTAGAACAGGACTGAGGGAAAAAATTTGAACATTTATTAACTGAAGCAAAGTTTTAATGAACAAGTGCTTTTGATTTAAATGTAATTACTTAATTTTCACCTTCGACCTTGCCCAAGAATAGTATCAAAATGTTTACGAGTGAAGATTTCACCTCCAAGTCAGAGGTAGAAACTGAGTACCACTATTTGCACTGGCTGTTCCACATGTTAACACGTTTCAAAGCTCCAGGTAGCTCAGCCTCAGGTGGTGGGGTGGGATCCCTCCAACAAGCACGTCAGTGAATGATTGAACCCCCAATGTCTGAAGCCTTTGTCGTTTGCCGACTGACATGCTTTTAAAGCCAAGCTTTACTATCATTTACTGTCCGCTGCTTCCATTCTGCAAATGGAATGGAAGAATGAGGTCTGCATGGGAGCTGCCGTCAGGGCATTGCTAACTGGTGGATAAGATTTATTTTGCAACTGACTTTGCTATATCTTATGTGGGTTTTATGCAAAACTTTGGCTTTGGCGGGGAGTCATATCCAATTACTAGCTAGATATTGTGCCCCAATATTGTTTTGATGTTTACTCTCAGTATAAACATTTGAATATAATCGAAATATATCAAAAGACCCAGGATTCAGTAAATAGGATTAATACCTTGGAGTTCAGAAACGCAACTGTCAGCTCCCTTTGGGTTTTTTTGGCAACCTAGTAAAAGTAAAAACCAAAATGTGCTCCCCCAAGTCGAGGTTTTAGGGTAAAGATCAAATTTGGAGCTCATGTTAACATAATGTAAGTTATCCAGTATTAGCTACGTGGAAAGTATAAACAGTAGGTATGCTTAGGAGGAAGACGTACTTTGAGATTCAACTCTGTGTCCAACAAAGATTCCATGAAATCCATAGGTATCTGGCTGCCAAGTACTTCTGACCCCAAACTGCCAGGGACCTAAGTCTGGGTGAGGAACCTAAGGCTGTTGTTATGTCTCAGTGCCTCAGAATGGGATGCAGGGTCAGTGAACTAGAAGGGGAGGCATTTAAAATGGCCAATATGGGGGAGTGGGGGTGGTATTGGAAATAGAATCACAGAATCATAGAATCATTAAGGTTGGAAAAGAGCTCTACGGTCATCAAGCCCAACCATCAACGCAACACCACCATGTCTCCTAAGCCACGCCCTGAAGTGCCACATTTTTGAACACCTCCAGGGATGGTGACTCCACCACCTCTCTGGGCAGCCTGTTCCAATGCCTGACCACTCTTTCAGTGAAGAAATTTTTTCCGAATATCCAATCTAACCCCCCCCGATGCAGCTTGAGACTACTATAGCTTAGAATAATAGCTTAGAAGCTTTTGAAGCTCTGCTGACTTTAGAAGGTTCGTAGCTATTAAATGCTGCGAAACTTTCTTCACCATTAATGAGCAATGAAATGCTATATCATTTTTATCAGATATGACTATATTATTCTGATTTACATCCAAACATACAAATATATTTTCTGAACAAGCTATTATTTCCATACAGTAAGGGGCTGTACCGTCTTTAGGAGTTCTGTGCTTCCTAATACATGCAAAATCTTTTTCTGATAACCATTTTTATCCCTTCACGCAGAGCATTTTTGTTTGACATGGTTAGCATCCCTTGGGACTAGGAGGGAAGGAGATACTGATCATTCATTTTATGTGTGAGTGCTCTGTAGTAGGGAGCTATTATGTAGAGGGCAGGTTGCAGCTGCGGTGACACGACCACTTTAAAAAGATTGTTTACAACTGTGCAGTCAGATGATCAGAAATGGAACCAATTACCACTTTGAGAGCTACTGTTCAAATTGTTTGCATACGTTTTCCTAGCCACTTGTATCTGCTTTAAATTGAGGCATATTGGCAACATGCTAAGGCTAGGAATAAACACATGGTTATTTAATGTAGTCCAGTTGATGGGTAATCACTCATGATGATCTGACTGTATACCTCAGTATTTTCTGAAGGTGTTAATCAGATCAGATTAGATTCCTTTATAAGGAATTATTGCGATGAGGCAGCGGGTGAATACAGCTTTTTATGTTGTTGCTGTGAATTTAAGCTACAATGTCTCCCAGGTTTTCTTGAGGATGCCTAAATCTCTTATTGAATAGTTAACTTCAATCCTTTTATCTCACCTTGCTTCATACCATTGACTGAAATAATTTTCTTACTAATAATTTAAGAAGAATAAGCATTCCCACTGATCCAGCTTCCAGCATCAGCTCTTCAGTCTTTGTAACTAAAGATGGAAAATTATTGAGGAAAAAGAGCCTTTCAGTGAAAAAAAGAAAAAAAGTTACGGATTTCATACTGGAAGTTATTCATACCAGAAGTTGATATGAAAAAATTGAGGTTCAGGAGAAATTGAAAACAAACTTTGATAACAGTTGGTTTCAATGGGAACAATTAAATAATCTTAGAGTTTAATCCCTTGAAGGTCTTCCTCTAGCCAATTTTTCAAAAGAAATTGTTGTACTTCAAACATAGCAAGTTATGTATACTACAGACCCAAGCTGGTAATGATCTGTTTTGCCATGTTGTTCTGGAAATATTGTAGCATATACAGCACACAGTAACTATTTCTTTGTCAAAACAAAGTTTTGACTGTTTTATAACAAGCGTATGTAGGTATATGTCATTTATTTTACATGGCTTATATTAGTCATCTGAATTTCTTCTGTGCTACAGTGTAATACAAAATCTGTATTTGCATAGCATTTCACACCCCATGGTTTTGTAATCTTACTTTTGTTTCTAAATGAGCTACATTATTCGGGTTTATTCAGTCTTTTTGTCCTCTTTCGAAGATATCTCAACAGGGGAAATGCTTCCCTAAATATGATGGTGAGCAGCGGCGCAGCTCCATTTCTAAGGATAGACATCTTTTATACCTGTCAAAGTAAATAACTTATACTTGTACATTCTGCTAAGGTACTTGCAGTAATAAACAATTACTACAGTAATTATTTAAAAACTGTGATAAGGAAATTATTTGAGCAGCTGTTTCAGTTGCGCTGGGTTCTGGTTTTCCCAGTGTGCAACATCTTGGGGAATTTCATATACAGGTTTTGATAATCAAGGAAAAAAGATTCAGAGATTTGTCAAGGCCTAAAAGGTCATTGCACTTAACCTCTTCATAGCTTTTTTTTCCTAAATGTTACTTGTCAAATCAAATTATTATAAATATGTTCAAACACAAGCATACTCAAGAGAGTTATCATAACTTGTGGACAGTGGTTCTTAATTTTTTAGAGAGTGTGGAGCTTTTCTTAACCACGGTATTGGCTAATGGAGTAGTTTAAATCACTCGTTTTAAGCTTGATGAAAATAACCCTAAAGCTGTCCCTCAAAGTGAAGGTTTGGGGGTGGAGATGTACACTAAAAAGGCTTTTTAACTGAAAATTAAACTCCAGTATTTCTCAACTGAATTTTTATGTATTTATTGATATACAGTATAGGTTCTTTCTGCTGCGAAGCTGTAAAATGGATAGCAACACAAAGAGCACGTGGTTCCTCAGATGTCTTCCAATTTGTGTGATGATGAGTGGTTTGCCTGTTAGCACGCCAGACCAACAAGTATCTTCTGCCTAGGCTTAGCTCCCCAGCTGCCTCAGGGTGGTTAGCTACTTCACAGCCTCATGTTGATACTCCTGCTCTGAGTGGATTAAGACCTTTTTAGGTATGCCAGAGACGTATTTAGTCTGTGAAAGCAATCCCTTGGTAGTGTCTCTCTGACACACAAAGGAGTCAATAGTAAAGGCAGAGCCTTAATGCCAGAGCCAGCCCTTTGTTTTGCCTTTCAGATTAACCGGAGACGTTAACCTGATTGGGGATTTTACTCTGACGATTAATCTGAGCATGCTATTGAGATGTGGCTGTAGTTTGAAGAAATATTTACAATTTGCTTGGTGAGTCTGTATTCATCAACAGTTTTATAGGATCGTCTTGCTGCTTCCTCTTGCTAGGGTGTAAGTTTTTCACCAGTGACAGATCAGAAGCAATGATTTGGGTGTAGGTGATAAAATTTATGCGGAGAAATTTGAATCCTATGGTATTGCTCCTGGTTTCTTAACAGCAGGTCTGTAATATGTAGCAAGAAGTTGGCTTTGGTATTTGCACATTAGACCGTACAAACCCCTTTGCCTCACAGGGACCACCAGACCCTCCTACACACCTGGCATTTCTAAGAGCTGTGTGTGTGAGTATGAATTTGGCCAGTCTCATCAATGGCAGTAAAGGTCAGGTATTTGACCCAGTGGAGAGGCTGCAACCTCACTGTCTGAAAATAAAATTGCATGTGGTTCTATATAAAACTAGGCATGAAAAGTGTATCTAAAATAATTGTTTTTAATGCAAAGAATTACTTCGTAATATGAATGAAAAACGATGTGCAAGATGTTGTTATGTGTTTCCATCATATATACTAGTCTTGTTTTCCAGCCATCAATATGAAGAAAGAAAAGGACAATATTGGGGTTATAAACGTAAGATAAACACAAGACTGGAAGCAAGGAGATAAGAGTTATTTCTTTTGGTTCTTTCAAGGAATTGGTTTATGGCTTAGCCAGGTTACTTTATCTCTGTTTCACTTATTTCACCAAAATAACAATGGGATTTTTGAGGTTTAATTCATTTGTGGAGGTAGACTCAAAAAACAGATTTCTTTTTCTGCTTTAATTCAAATGGAAAAGCATACAGCAAATAATACCTGGGCAGTGTGCAGGGTTTTTGGTTTTGTTTGGGTTTTCTGTTTCCTTGTTTGTTCTTAAAAAAAGGGGGGAGAGAGGAGGGTTTGGTGGCATTTTAAAACTTTTTATCTATGTTTTTATAATGTAGCAAAGGTCAGTGTAGCCAATTCTGACAATGCCAAGTTAGCTTGCTTAGGAAAGCATAAAAGAAAAGGCACAAATACAGCCTAATCTTTCCTCTGTTGTGTTCTTTCAGCTTCCAGCTGTCAAAAATCAGATTTTTTCAAGGCTGTATCTAGACCATCTTGCCTTATACCCTGTGGTAGATTTTTCTTCTCTTCCCTGAGCCTGTCAAATGCTTTTTTGAACCTTAGTAAAGGTTCTTGGCCTCAGAAAAAATCAGGTGTCAATGAGTTTGACAGTTAATTATGCACCATGTGTAAAAAGAAAAACCCAAAAGCCCACCTCCTCTTGTTTGTTTTAAAGCAGCTGCTTAACACCTTATAAGTGCCCCCATATTCATGCACAGTTAAAAGCAATGGATAATCTTATACCCAAACTCTCTTTTACATTGCTGTTTCTTTTTTAAGCCCCACATCTTTTCTTGTACAGAAGAGGGGGTAGCTCTGATTATTCATGACATGCCTCTGACTATCCTTTCCTCATCTTTCTGTGTCTTCCCTAGCTCACCACTTTTTTTCTGTTGGGACGGGATGGCCAAGATGGCACACAGTAGCTTCACCTCTGTAGTCAAGAAGCAGTACGCTAATGAAATGGATATTCTGTTATCTTATGGTTTAATGTTAGTTTTTTTCCTAGTACTCTCTGCCATTCTTTCTGCTTGCACTGATTTGATGTTTTCCAAATGGCACTTGTAAAAAATCAAGGGCATCTTTCTTGAATGATAATAACTAATTTAGAGCTATTTACTTTCAGTATTTTATTGATTATCAATACTTAATTTTAATTATTTTTTGTATATTATTTTGCATTCATCAACACTCAATTTTTTTCTGCCAGTTTTATTCCTAATAATTGAGTATAGTGAGATCTTTCAGCAGTTCTTTGCAGTAACATTTAGATTTTATTGCCCTGAATAACTTTAAATGCAATGCTGTCACTTCACTATTCAGTTTTTGTATATCATTTTTAAATGTGATGAACAAAACAGATTTTTTAATCACTCAGTAAACTCTTCCCCTCAGAAAACAGAAAATTATAAAAACAGCCCAGCTATTCTTAATATTCTTTTTCCTATAACCAAAGAGTATTATTAATCAACAAGGTGCTCTCTCTTGCTTTTTGACAAATTTTGGCATGGCTGATGAGAGTTTTGATCTCCATCTGCGGAGGTCTTTAAAAACGGATGTCTCGTTTGCTCTGTGCCATGCCATATGGCATAAACCTGTTCAGAAATTATCTGTATGAAGGATAAAGGTACATCACAGAATGGACTTCTACAATACCAGTGACAACAGCCTGAATACATTCAGTATGTGCAAACATGAGATTTCAGTAAGAAAAGGGTATGTATTTGTAAATACTCCTAATGTTTTGAAGGGTTTAAAGTGTCCTAATGGTGAGGAATAACATGACAAAACTTCGTTGGCATGAGGGATTTTTAGAAGAAAAAATAAGTTCAAGTATCAAGTTGAAAAGAAAATATTGTTAGTTGACTATGAAAGCAGCTTTCTACAGAAGAGCGATAACTTTAATATGTTTTTGGTTCGACTTCAGTGATGAAGGGGTGGCAAGAACTTATAAACAGTCACTGTATAAAAATAAGGATAAATGCAGAAGACAGGTTAATAGCAATTAAATTTATAAAATAAAAACTCCATATTTAATTGAATAGTGAAGGAAATATGTAGCCAGCAGTGCAATGATAATACAAATGAGTTCAAGGAACATTAGAAATAAAAGGAATCCTAAAAACGATAGACTTCAATCCCTAGACATGGCAACTTTATCAAAACCATTAATGAGGCGGAAAAAGCAGAATGTTTCTATAAATGTCAGCTGTGTAGCTGGAAAAATACAGGATGGTGTGTAGTTGTGTCTTACCAAAATGATGCAGTCCTTTGCAGTTACTAGTACAGCAATGTTAATTTTAAAACCTGTTTAGGAAAAGGTCAGGAAACTGGAGAAGAGGTCGTAGCGTGCTGGTCTGAGAGCAGTTCTGTGAGCAGCAGAGCTAATGAAAGCTGATTTCTAATTACTTCATGTCGTGTCTTTGGATTTTGGGGATCAGATAATGTATGTTCTCTCTCTGAATCGTTTTTGTATTTCAGACGTTCACCGTTCATTCATTTGGGGGGCTTTTTGGTTGACCTTATGTGGGCATTTGCTCTTTAGTAAGGGCACTAACAGTATCTCACCCTTCTGCATGAGCACTTTCATGAAATTGGGTCGGACTGACTGTTTTAGGACTACTGGACATCTGTCAGGTACAGCTGGAGTTGACCAGTGAGTCAAATGTTAATTGGGTTGGAGTGACAAGCAGTATAATAGAAGCATGGCCACTGAAAGGAAAACTTGCAGTAGCAGCGTGACTATGTGGTGATTATGCTGTGACCAGCCTGACACCAGTCCTTCACTGAATAGTTGGGAAAGATTGCAACTTATTAAAAAAAAAAAAAAAAAAAAGGAATCTAACCACTGCTTTAATGTTTTTTGGCTTGATAAAAATAAACTTGTCAACAAATCTGATTTCATATTCAATGTGAAAGTTTGTGTTAGTAAAATCGTGTTAGTGACACCTGATATTCCTGTAAAAATCTGTCACTGGTATGATGTAAGTGACAGGGCTCAAAACTTCTTAACAAGAAAGTTTCCCTAAATAGGTGTGTCTGTAGCAACTTTCTTAAGGAGGCGATATGTGAAACATTTTTGCCTGTCAAACCTGGTTTGTGTTTCAAATTTTGAAGATGGAGATTTGCATCTTGACAGTAGATTATTTCATTTCAGCATATTCCTCTCTCAACAGAGAAGGTTCCTTTGGGTGAGACCTACAGAGGGGCACACAGGTGGCGCAATACTTGGACCCTGTAGCAAAATCTACAGCCATTAAGCAGGTCAAGAGACTTCCTGTGTGAGAGTGGTGCCCCAGAGTGCATCCCCAGCCATCAGCCTGCTTACACTAATGTAAAAAATGCTGAGAATTAGGATGCATCTTATATCCTGCCTCCCGGCTAGGTTTAGACACTTTACTTCAGAAACATCAAGATGAGAGACATATCTCCAAGTAATGTAAGTGTGAAACTAGAAAAGGTTTTTAATAGGAGAGGAATCATTCTCTGGAGCTGCCCATAGTCCATTGCCTACAAAGGGAAACCGCTAGTAACTTAGATCAAAACAAAATGAAACTCTCATAGGTGCATAAGCCTTTTTTTAGAAGTAAGTCTATATGAAATGTAATCTTTCTGAAGAGTCGCATGATGATACTACAGTCTAGTGATCAGTTTTGTTCAGAGCTGACTGGAGACCTTATGGAGAAAGAGGAGTGAGGCAGTCTGGTACCCAAAGCTGTAAATGGGAGTCAGCTGGGATATGAGGGGACAAATTCTCACTAGTCAACAGAGGCAGGAACTCATTCAGAGAGGAAGCTGAGGATGGATGCAGAAGTCAACAAAAGCATGCTCAAGAAGTAGTATTTCATGTTTCCTATTTAAATGACTTGAGTACAATTACTGTCTACCTACTTGCTTGCCATTTTCTCTCAGCTGTTAGAAAACTCTTTGATGCACGCAGTTTGCGTTTACACTTCTTACTAACTAAACACAGAAACAAATTGGAACTGTCTCCTTCAGACATGCTAGAACAAGATTTGTGTCTGTTGAACGCTAATTCAACTTCAGCATAATTTTCATGGCTGCATAACTTGTGAATGAGCCAGTGAGTAACAACTCAGTTATAGCACTGTTGAAAATCAAGGGGTTTAGGCCCAGATTGGAGGAAGTGAGAAATTTTTGGAAGCAGGATCTCTGGCTATTTCTGATTAAGGTATGTACTTACATTTCTGCTTATAATGGATACTTACCACAGAGTTAGCCTGAGCAGGATAGTACAAGGAGGAACTGAAAACAATGGGAAGTCCTTATTTTTCAGAATTTTCCTCTTGATTGTTTCTTCACTTTTATAAACTGTATTAAAATTCAAAAGTAAGATTTTGAACAGTAGTTGACCCCAGGCTCTTAATTAGGCTCTAAGATTAGGGTTGAATGAATAGACATATACTGTCAGTGGGAAAATTGGCAGGGAAACACAGGGAGAGAGTGATTTTGTCCAACCAGTAAGGGCTTCAAAGGGTCATGGAGAACTTTGCAGAAGAAAAAAAATCACTTTTAGACTGACAAATAATAGCTGTTCATTTCTTTCATTATTTGCTTTACATCATTGTTGCTTTTGAGGAGGTGAACAAATAATGCTTTCTTCTAAAGACACTATTTCTGAGTTGTTTTAATCTACTCGCAAGTCCCTACCCTGATTTCCTTAGGTGCCAAAGACACGTGTGCCGCTCAGGAAAAGCAGTCAAGAAGTGTAAAATAACAGTAGTTACATCAGGTTCATGAAACCAGAGCTATTATCTCAGAGCAGCTAAGAAAATCCCCTCAATGTCAAAAAGGGCAACTGCATGTGTAACATGGTGCTAAGTTACACAATAAACAGCTATAATTTCTGCTCAGTCATCACCCTTAAACTGATCAGTTGAAAATCGGTGAAAGGAACCCATGCTAAATTAAACAAAGATTTTGGTCTGATTTTGGTTGAGATTTCTTTTCTGCCTACAAACACATCAGAAAGACAGATTGTGCCTCAGGTATTGGCTGGTCTATGCTTTTCTGTGTATCTTGCTTTGAAAAGCACTTAATAGATTTACGTTAGTTTGTAAAATGAACTGCAAGCAGGGTAGGAAATTGCATACCAAACTAAAAGCAGGTGCGGTTAAAAACAAAGGTGATATAAAGCCCTGAAAAATATTTGTGCAGTGGGAATTCCGACAGTCTGCTTCACTACAGCATCTTCAATGTGGTACACTGACTTGTGTCATAAAATGGGATGGGTCCCAGATATGGTATTGCATACCTACATACGATCTCCGTGTGCCTCTAAAACAGTCTGAATATGTTGCAGTATGACTAAAGAGATCTCTTTTAATTTGGGCAATCGATCTTCCCTCAGAGCTCAACTTTTTGCATGGTCAGAAATCATATTTTCTGCTGGAATGCCAAAGCGTATTTTGTTTTGTAGTGCAATCATGTATTGCAATATCACTTAAAAAATAATTTCTCCTGTGTCACATATCAAACTAAACAGCTTTCTGAGTCATATCCTTATTATTAAAATGACAAACAAACAAAATCTGAATGTATTTAGTTTTCTGCCAAACCCTAGCCTGCTTTTATGTAAATTACTGTATCCAGGGGCCATAGTCAAAGGCTGTTTATACAGTGTTATCAATTAAATCTTGACTTGTACTTCAGCCCTTTAATCAGTTCTGAGCTAGAACTGATTTTATGTAGTTTAAGGCCAGAGGGAACAAAGAATCTACACTGAGTTTGTGTATATTGTTATAGTGTGTGTATTGTGTTTCGCATAATGATATATATCTCTATACTTATTAGAAAGTATATTACTGTAATATAATGCAGTATATTATTGTACAATTTTAGCCTGTTAGATTTCATGCAGCTACCCTTATACTGACACCACCAGATTTAGTTGTGCATCTTGCTCTCAGGTCATCCAACTGCTCTGCACGACAAGTGCAACTGCCTGGCACCCACAACAGGTGAGGAAAACTACCTGAATGAACTGCTGAGGACTTCTATTTTTGGAAAATAGAAATCTTTCCAACCAATCTGATCAGAGACTGAGAATCAGGAAGGAAGGGAGGATCCCTTTTTGATCCTAAACCTGGCAATTTTCTTTCTGCATACAGGAGTAAAGCATGGTGTGATGCACCTGAGAGGATTCTCTCTACTGGCATAAACTGACCAGTGTACTGTCTCTAAGGGTAGCAGGTTTCTTGTGGCTCACAAGTATTTCTAGGGAAAATAATTATAAGGATAGGAAAGAATGTATCTGCCTGGTACCATACTGGGGTCAGAAAAGATTCTTGACCCTTCTAAGCAACTTATGCACATCTTCTTTGGGCATATATTGAGCATCATGGCAATAATCTAGGTAGTTCTGTGTCCCCAGAACTTGCAAAGAGGAAATCAAGGGAGAATTTATAGATTCACGGATTCTGAAACCAGGAAGTACAACTACTCCCTTCAAGCCCCAGCCCACACAGGTTCCTCCTAAAAACTCCTAAAGATTTCTCCGGAAAACTGTGCTAAATACATGTTTCTGAAAGATATCAAATCTCACTTCAAGCACTCCAAATGGTATGGAGTTCATCATCTTCCTGCTAAGCTTTAGATACCCTTACTGGTAGGAAACTCTGTCTGTTTTCAAGGTTGGTGCTTTTTTGACCCTGAATTTGGTTTCCAGTCAGTAGTTCTGTGGTTTTGCCTCATTAAAAGTATCTCCTCCTCTCTCCAGTTATCAGTTATCTTTTGTGGTCTCCAGAAAGAGAGACAGACGAAGAAATCAGATGTTTCCTCAAGCCAGTTCTTCAGTAAACAGAATATTGTTGTTAAACCTCATTTCAAAAGGCTTTTTTTTTTTTTTGGGGGGGGGGGGGGGGGGGGGGCGGAGTGGATGGGGTGTGTGTCTTGAACTAATTTCCTCAGCCCCTCCTTGCACTCTGCAGTAAGGCTGAATTCTGGACACAGTAGTCTAATAGTCTTGTGTAGAAACAGAACAGCACAGACAGCCTTTCATTAGACCCTTGACCATAATACCAGCTAAGTAATGCTCTCCAAACTAGTCTCTCCTCTCTAAGAGAGTCTACATATGCTGTTCACAAATGTTTTCAAAATGTATTTGACCGCTCTCTCATGTCAACTCTTGAATCCTGACCCTGTAGTCAGAAAAGCCACATAGATCTGTGACAGTAATTTAGCCTTCACATTTTTACCACTCACGACTTTACAAAGCAGTACCAAAAAAGATTTTACATAATTGTCCAAAGGGCTAATAAGAATAGTCTTGGTCCAAGAAGTGATTTCTGAGGATGTTGTTCTGCATTTTGATTTCTCTCAAATAATAATAATTAAAAAATAAATATACAACAATGCCAGCTTGCAAATCATTCCATGTAATCCCTGCTAATTCCATTTCAGTTTTAAATCAAGACATTAAGTGATAAAAAGTTCAACTGAGGTGTTTGATCTGGAAGTGATTGCATAGAACAGAAACTGTCTCATGTCCTATTCTATTAGAGAGGTAAAACTTTCTATCCACATTAGTTGGGATGAATAAAACCTCAGTTTTCATTGTGAAAACAGGACTGAAACATGAGTTAAATATCTCAGTCTTTTCTGTAACAGTATTTACAACTTAATCTAGAAACAGAACTCTGACCTCTATTTTGGAGTGGAGTGGGGTGGTGGAGAGTTGAGGGGGGTAATCATATGGTATTTCCAAATGCCTCTATGTTGCCTTTGATTGCACTGATCACTCTCATTTCGCTGATACCGTTTGCTTCCATCATCAGTCACCTAAGCAGAAAAAATACTTGTCCATCCTTCATACTATCATTTCTATGTTTGGTTTTTTTTTTTCTGAAATAGGCATTTAACCTAAATAGCTTATTGACCAGTGCTGCTTTTTTAGTATCTGTGGCATTTGGGTTATGTGGGCAGCCTGCAGGAGTCTCTTCAACAGCTCCCAGCTTTCAATAACATTTCTGGCTGCAGATTCACATTCCCAGACAGGTATACCAAGAACAAGTCAAGTTTCAAAAAGGTCACCCTTTTAAAATGTTGAATGTATGCCTGATACAAAATTACAGAAAACATATCAAGGTCAGTGTGTACCTAGGCATCAACTGATTTTCAAGATGAGCCTACGCTGTCTGTCAGGATAGTTTCACTAATGACTTGCTCTACATTGAACTCAGACTTTTCTTTAAGCAACTACAACCTAACCTGTTTTAGCAACATTATAGTTTTGTTTCAGTTGCATGTTACGATATCTAGCAGATAGCCCCAAGATTAAGTCAGTCCCATTATACATTTTTTTCTTCCCTTGTAGTAAGAGCAGAAGTTTAAGGAACATTTTGTTTTCTTGCACAGATGAAGTGGTCTGTAACACATGCACACGTATACTTCATCCTTTGCCTGAAGAAAGGTCTAACTTCTATTATGAAGGCCTGAATCTTCTCTTGCGAACATTGTCCTTGAAGTAATGTACCATATTCCTCTCTCCTCTTTCCCACTGGATAGTGCTTAAAAGAAAGGATCTTTTCTGCACTTCATTTGGGGTACCGTTATGTACTGTGCTAGATCCCACCAGTGAGCTTCTCATTGAGATCCTCTAACCTGGCGTTTGCCCAGTCTCTCCCGTCTGGAGATCGTTGGGTGGGCGGTTAGACTTCATCGACCTACATGTCTTTTCCAACCTTGATGATTCTGTGATTCGATGGGGCCACATATGAGGCATAGAATAATGGAGGAAATAAAAATAATGGCATGTGAAAGTGAAAGGAATACCAAGGGGAATAAATTAATTTAAATAAAATTAAATTAAATTAAAAATAAAAATTTATTAATAGCAGCAGAAAGACACTATCTGTAGCTGCAGCATCCATGAAAAATTTAGGTGCCTTAAATTTTGTTTAAAATTTCATGAAAAGTAATTTTTAAATCACTTGTAGCATAAATATTTGTAATTCTTTTAGTTATGAAGAATGAATTCCAAAGTCTATGACAAAACAATACTTGTTTATTTTTTATATTTTTAATTTTAAGTGATAGTGATAGAAGCTTTTCATAGGAGGGCATATGCAACAACTGGTAAACTCCACATAAAAATTACACATTGCCATTAATATGTTACGCATTGCATGTTCTTTATCTGAAAGAAATTATGATCAATTTTAACAGCATGCTC
This sequence comes from Phalacrocorax aristotelis, assembly GCF_949628215.1. Classification (NCBI taxonomy): domain Eukaryota; kingdom Metazoa; phylum Chordata; class Aves; order Suliformes; family Phalacrocoracidae; genus Phalacrocorax; species Phalacrocorax aristotelis. Next base: position 28,901,427 of record NC_134278.1, on the reverse strand, counting down.
ACACTTTTGGTGGAATATTAAAAACTTTAATTTAATTAAGATTGACAGACCAACTGGGGTCCAATTTCCCATTTGAATTTTGCTATTTGCTATTAAAAAAACTGTTTGAAATGTTGTAATACCTGCAAAGATGTTGTGAGAAGGCCAGCATGACATTACCTTTTTGTGCATTTGTGTTGGTTGAGAAATAACTGGCCCTAACTGTAAAATTTTCAAATTAAGAAAAAAAAAGAAAACAAAAAAACCCAACCCAAAAACAAACCACAAAAAAAACCCCAAGCAAACCACAGAAACACACAGTAGTTAGAATGTTGTCATATTTTCTCAAGCGAGGTTGGGAGTATGGGGGGAGGATTAGAATGGCAGGGGTGGTGAAAGTCAGGAATAAGCACAGCTGGCAGGAAAGATCAAATGCACAGACTATCAGATGACTCAGAGAAAAAGGCACTAAATGGTTTTTTCCCCCCCCCCAGACAATAATATTAAACGGAATCAGGTGAGTTTTACTCTAAAGAAAGTTCTGTAGTGAAGTGACAGAGTACTGCATCAGAAATAAGATGGGAGTTTAGTAGTTAACAAAGCTTTCAGGGGGACCAAAGTTACTCATGTATACAAATACTTCATAGTTTGCAGAATTTAGAAAGTAAATCTGAATTTTGTTCACCACAACGCTATTACCTTATTTATTTTTTTTTTCAGTAACTTGTCTCATAATCTGTTAACCATCCAGAAGTTAACATCTGTTCCTCTTGCAGTTAACACTTGAAACAGCATTACTAGAAAACTTGGGTAGGGGACTGCTAATGGTTGTCCAAGAGCAGAAAACCATAAAAGCTCTGCAGAAAATATTTCATTCTTGAAGAATGGAGTTAGCCTCGTGGGCACACATTTATATACAGAGCTGCCCACACTCACACACCCAAATGCATCAGCTCCTACAAAACACAAAGTCACATGAGCTGGTCTGGGCTCTTCCCACTGTTTTATACTCCAGGACAAAAATATGGAGAGCCTTCAGACTTAGCGACTACAAATGCATTATTCTTCTGAGTTAACCCATCATCAACTATCCACTCCAGAATAGTTCTATTTATAATCTGGGCATACCTACATAAGATTAAGTACATACAGTTATGCACTTAAAATCACTGTAATTATCTCAGCATGATAACAACAGAAAAATAATTTTAAAGAGTAACCACCAAGTTCATGGCTAAAATTTGTCCCATTAAACAAAAAGATGGATCTGATATGTGAGCAGTTGTATGAGGATGTTAGGAAATAACGTGAGAATTTTGGCAGGTTTAAGCCATTGAGAAAGACTAGATCATTTCTTCTGGAGCGATGGAAAGTCTGCAAGTGAGAAGGCAGAATGTGGGGCTCTCACAGGTATCAGGTTTTAGTGCCCAATTGTAGCCACCATCCTGCAGGAAAGATTGAAATTTCAGCTGTTCCCCCTCGGTCCTGTTCAAACTAGACAACACTAACTCTGAATGCAAGATCTGAGAGGGCAAAGGCAAAATGACCCCAAAGGTCCTGATGCTGTATCACAGTAAAGAGGGCACATTGCTGCAGGAAGAATTCCTAGCTTAGAGTCCCTGTTCCCAGGGCTGGTTCTGTGTTTTTTCTGATGGCACTTAAGTAGAAAGCTCTAAATGCAATCCTGGTAATGAGGCACGGAGCCTGCAGCTTTCTTCTCACAGTGGTGCGCTTTCATAGTTTAGAGATCTATGACTTTGATGATCCACAGCAGAAGATGTTACTGTGCAGGCTGGTGGTTTTATAGTAACATCTAAGATTTATCTGTTTAATTCTAGCAACCAAAAGAGTAGAAAAAAATCTTCAAAACACTAACACTAATAAAATCTGCTTTCCACTGGGATGTCACAGGATTACAGGGTGTTCAGACGCTTTGTCATCTGGGAGGATGGGGCAGGTGGCAATCAGGTAGTCAGTTGTCCAGGGTATTTATTTGCAAAAGGCCGTTCAATACATGGGCATAGATAGGGTAGAGCATTGCTGGGTCTAAGTCAGACTCAAGGGGTAGGAACTTTTGACAAAGATTACTGGAAAATAAATCTTTGTTTACTAAGTTATGTGTTTGCAATTCTGAACGCTGAAAGACATGTAATGGAATTCTATGATTCAATGAATGACAAGTAGCTCAGAAGTTTTATGCACCCCAGGTAGAAGGTGGGTATTGGTGAGAGAAGCCTGCTGGGCTCCGCTTTCAGGTCATCTGAAAAGAAGCAACTCTTACCATTACTCCCCATTGCAGAATTGCTTCAGAGACCATTCTAGGCAACTGCAGTCGGGGGAGATCATAGGTATAAAAGTTTAAAGCAAAGGTGGAAAAGAAATGCATTCAGTGTTCAAGAAGAGGGTTGGAATGTACTTCCACCGCAATGGATGGATGAAAGGCAAGGCAGGCTCACACTTGCTGGAGGAAAGGAGAACACAGCAGGATATAGTTGCTAGCGGTCTGCAACAGTTGCAAATAAGGTCTGCAACAATTTAGTTAGTATGATCCAGGAACGCTCTAGGTAGGTAATCAAGAAAATGACAGTACTTAATGTTGCAGTTTACCTGGTTTTGGAGAAAGAGAGAAAGAGGGAAACCTCATGAGTTAGTGTGGGTCTCTCTGTCAGTCTCCTGGGACTCTTGCATTTGGGAGTCTTTCCCCTCTTGGGAATGACAGTTTGACTACAAGGTCTTTTCAGAAGTTCAGTGATCATCTTTGTTGTGTGTTCATGTGTATTTGTTCTTTCCCAGACTTCTCCAACTAGCGTCTCACTGCATTTTTGGAAGAGTAATTCTGACTTTTTTTTGAGCCTGGGGAACATAGTAAGAAAATTATGCCATTCCAAGCCACGCAATGCAGTCTAAAGCTACCTGCTAATACATTTAATTTGTGGGAAATAATAGAAACTGGATAAGGTGAATAACTAAATTACATTTTGACCTAGGATCGTACCAAAGTTTGTGCTGGAATTGATCAGCGTGGAGTTCCACTAAGTACAAACTCCTCTGGTAACAGTGTTAGCAGAGTGAGACCCTGGCATTATGTCCCAGCGAAATGCAAGACTCGCTTTCTTTTGTTGTTGGATCTTTTCTGTGGACTGTGTATAGCAAGAAAGGATTTCCAGGTTTATGTGTATGAATAAGGGATAAAGGTGACTGCATTGTGTCCATGGACAGATGTCGTAGCACAGATAAACAGCCCAGAAGTCAGGTATCTATTACAATAGTTTCTTCATGCTTTGAATGTTTACTTGTTGCACTCAGAAAAGCAGATAACATTAGAAAGAACAGATATGCAGATGGAGACAAGATTCCCTGCAAGGTTATTTTAGGGCTGAGATATTTTAGTGGAGAGTTACTAGTTGAATTAAAATCAGAGAAGCAATTTATTTTCTTCAAGGTTAACCTAGAAAAGATGGAGCCTGACACTGTCATAAAGTGTTGATTTTAATAAAAAGCACTCTTTTTGTCTCATTACTTTAATAGGATTTGCTTAGTTATATTTCCCTTTTGTAAAATTGCTAGTTAAATTTATACATTGTAAGGCCATAAATATAAGTTAGTGAACAACTGAATAGTCTCTTTTCCAGTTAAAAAGCATGATTTGGAGATTATGTCCTCAGGAGATTTTTGAGTGTGCTGCTAATGACATTTCATGTTCATGAAGTTCATGTGACTGAGGTTGGGAACAGTCTCCTATTTCTTCCCTTCCTGAAAAGGGCCCTGGGAAGAAATAGGGGAGGAATAAAAACTTCCCCACCACCACTTTTTTCCCTCCTGTAATAATCTATATAGTTTCTTTTTTCATAAACTTAGATCTTGAACTGGCAGAGCCGGACAGTGACATACTACACACTGGCTCAAAATGTAGGACGACTCTTGACCAAAGGGACATTGGAAGCATCTTCTAGAAGACAACTGGCCAATACAGAATTGTCCAAATTATACAAATGTCCCAAAGAAAGGAATATTGATAAAATATATTTCCTGACATATACAAGGATGTTTACAGTTGTAGATATTTTGAAATTGTGCATTAGCAACAGAGTTTTAGTGAATCACAGAAGTGGTAACGATTGTCTTTTTAACAAAACTCTAGCATTGCTAAAATATTGAAAGCTTACTCTTAATAATTTAATTATTTTCTTTAGTGCGATAAATACAGATCACAGTGTATTAGTTTTCAGATACTTGGTGATTGCTTTATCATTTTTCTCTCCCAACTTTCTATTGTTAGTTCATACACTCCAGGAAAAGATGGAGTTTATGTGAAAGCTTGACTAACTTAGCATTGAGTCTTTATCATCTTTTTTTAATTTTAAATGAAGCATTCTCCTAGGATATTGTGAGGGAGAAAATATTAAGAAATGTATTTTCACCTGTTTCCTTAAAGAAATGAGACTAACGTAGCTGTGACATCTATGTGTCAGTCAGAAAAATTTAAATTGAAAAAAAATCAAACAAATTGGAGGAGTACAGGTTTTAAAGATATTGTTTATGTGCTATGTGAAAACTGTTTTCTTGGTCAAGATGAGTTTCAAAATAGTATCTGCATCGAGTAAAACTAACTTCTCAAGATAAACATTCCATTCAAAATTTATGCATTTTAGGTTTCCCAGACAACATCATGTAGCAGTAGTAAATCTGTGTATTGGGTTTGCGTGGCAAGGTTTGGTAGTGGGGAGGCGGGGGCTACAGGGTGGCTTCTGTGAGAAGCTGCTAGAAGCTTCCCCCGTATCTGATAGACCCAGTGCCAGCCGGCTCCAAGACAGGCCCAACACTGGCCAAGGCTGAGCCAGTCAGTGACGGTGATAGTGCCTCTGGGATTTAAGGAGGGGAAAAAAAACCTGCACAGTTGGAACTGGAGAGAGGGGTGAGAATATGTGAGAGAAACAGCCCTGCAGACACCAAGGTCAGTGCAGAAGGAGGGGGAGGAGGTGCTCCAGGCACTGAAGCAGAGATTCCCCTGCAGCCCCTGGTGAAGACCATGGTGAGGCAGGCCATCCCCCTCCCAAGGGAGGGACCCCATGCTGGAGCAGGGGAAGAGTGTGAGGAGTCCTCCCCCTGAGGAGGAAGGAGTGGCAGAGACAACATGTGATGAACTGACCATAATCCCCGTTCCCGAGGCCCCTGCGCTGCTGGGGAGGAGGCAGAGAACTTGGGACTGAAGTTGAGCATGGGAAGAAGGGAGAGGTGGGGGGAAGGTGCTCTAATATTTGGTTTTATTTCTCATTATCCTACTCTGATTTTGTTGGTAATAAATTAAACTGGTTTCCCCAAGTCAAGCCTGTTTTGCCCATGATGGTAATTGGTGAGTGATCTCTCCCTGTCCTTATCTCAACCATGAGCCTTTCATGATATTTTGTCTCCCCTGTCCAGCTGAGGAGGGGAGTGATAGAGCAGCCTTGGTGGGCACCCGGCATCCAGCCAGGGTCAACCCACCACAATCCATCCTGTCATCTTAAAAGCCAAGCAGTCAAGGCAGTTGGAGGCACACTTGCAGTACAGAAGTGAGCTGGGTAAGATGTGGGCTGATGGCCTGGGAGGGATCTGAAGCAATGCAGCCAGCGTGTTTGGGGAAGGTGGTGAATGGAGGACTCTGGGGCCAAGGATGTGGGAGTGTTACCTTGGGGCTTTCATGGTGAGGTTTCAGGTAGAAGTCAGCAAGGCTGCATTTAGTTCGGCAAAACTCCATGGGGAGCAAAAGAAACCAAGTCTTACATTTCTTCTGCTAGAGGGAAAAATGAAGATTGCTTTTTATTATCTGAAGGCAAGATGACTGTGGACGGCAAATGCAATTTTGTACTAGAAGTAACTCGCATAACTTTTTTTCTTTCTCTCTCTTTCTCTCTCTCTCTTTCTCTCTGTTTCTCTCTCTTTCTCTCTTTGTTTCTCTCTCTTTCTCTCTCTCTTTCTCTTTTTCTTTTATCCTTATTTTTTCTTTTATTTTCTCCTTTTCTTTCCTTTTCTGATTTTCCTATATTAGAATCTGATGGCTGAGAGAAACTTTTGCAGTAAAATATTCCAACACTTGGAAAAAAGTTTGCTCATTTATTTCCTTACCCTGAGATGAAACATATTTGGAAAAATTTAGCACTACCAAGTTCCTTAAAAGTCTTAATATGATGACCTCATGAAGAGAGTGAACTTTCAGCAATGATTAATGTATACATGGGGGCATTAAAACCATTTTGTTCTACTGATTTTGGATGGGGGCAGGTCTGCTGAGGAAAGAAAGGCTGTTACTAGCCTCTGAGCCTCTCAGACCATTAACTGCCTGTAGGCATACCAATTAAGTGGAATTATCATCCCAATTAACCATTGTCCCTTGCCAGTCAAAACTCATTTGGTTTAATTCAGCTCCCTAGGAAACGTCCCAATCAACCAGATTTCCTAATTATCTGCGTCCTGATTAAGTGAAGTGTACTACTACAGCATTAATAAAGGAGCATACTCATGTTGATGCTTAAATCTTTTTTCCAAAATTTTGGTTTACAGGTGATCTCAGAAAATTAGTGTCCCACTTCGTGTTTTTGTTCCAGTAGCTGTAGACTTAAAAGTCAGTTGGGTCACTGACATAAGTAATTTCAGCAGGACTTGCCAAGAAAGGGTTATCTGTTAACAAAGGCAGCAGAGGTGTTTGTAGGTCCTGTTTTAGACTGAAGATTTCATTCAGGTGAGATGCAGCCATGAGGTTAGTACTTCGGTTGGTAAACCATCACATCTTGATCTCAAAAGATCTGTGCAGACTCATATGAGCTGAGGGGCCAGACCTTTTTTATATATTTGGACACAGAATTAGGCACAGAATGTATTTGAAAAAGTGTGGTCTCTGCCACACAAAACACATTCAGACTGTATTCAGCGCTTAGTCATTATGCTGTTTGCTTCAAGGTATGGTTTAGTTTGTTGACAGAGGACTTAGATACTCCCTGGGTCTGTGACCTGTGAATAAACATGAAGCTGAGTTGCCTCCCAGTAATATTGTGACCCTGATACTTCACATCACATAAATGAAAGAAGGTAATGGTAGTGGTTGGAAAGTGGGGGAGCACTTGAAGAAATTAAGAGCCTAAGATATCTCATTCATTTCATTAGATTATATTGTGAGTAGAGTGTACTGCCTTTGTAATGTTATGTAGCTGAGTCTGCTAATTATAGTGTTATAATGACTTTCATCCAAGAATCTCAAATCTTGACTACACAGGAACACTTGGGGAAGGAGATAGAGGTGAATCAATTACAGGTATAGAGGAAAGTTCCTCTATGGATTTCTTCTAAATAGGGAATAAAAGAGCTGAATACAGTTCTGCACCAAACATTTCCTGTGCCTTGTCATGACATCTTAATTATTTGCCTGAGCTTTCCTGCAGTTCCTTGATCAAAAAAACCCTGAGACCCTTTCTGAAGCCTTGTATGACCACAGTTACCCTCACTGACTTGCTCGACTTGGGCTTAAAATCAAGCAAATTTGGTCTTGAGTTCTGAACAGGTAATTGCAGGCTGGGGGGAATTCACCACTGTCCCTGTTTTGGCAGAGGTATGACCTGAATCTGCCAGCACGTGATAAATATGCACAGACAGAGCTTTTCAGCGATACACAAATTTTCACAGTGACTATTTATAATCTCATACATCATTCATTCGTCATTCACAAAAAAAACAGGTTTCCAAAATAGTCTCAGGACCTAGCACATAAACCCACAACCACTTTCATTCTCAGATGATGGTGATGGGTACCAGGAGGCCTCAGCTGGTGGAAAGGAGCTCTCCTGGATGTCTGGGGGAGCTCTGCTACTTTCACCAACTCTAAATGTTCCACTTTTTGAATGAACATTTTTTAGCATTTTCTTTTATGGCAGTCTAACCATGACCAAGATGAGTCAAGCCAGCACAAGGAGCCCCATATACAAGAATTAAGCCCCGCACTAACCCAGGTAAAAGACAACCTATCAATCCTGAAATATTAAAAGTGCAGCATACAGCAAAGGGTCATTATTGTGCAAAAGTGATAACCAAAACAATCAGGAAGTAAGCAGGCTTGCAAAAAAGGTAAAAGCTTGTTTTATCTTTTCTGGATGGCTTAGGTATCTCTATTTATGTTTTAATCAGATAAAAGTGGTAGTGAAAGAGGAAAGAAAATGTCAGTGGCTTGATTGCTTTCACGTTTTTTACTGTGGGAGATATTAAAAACATTAACAATAGATAGTATCATAAGAGGTTTCAGATAACTTATAATTCTCTCCATCCAGCTGGGAACGAAAAGCTTGAAAATGTTTCCCATGTGAAAAATTTCTCTGTCACAATGAAATTTTCATTTTCTGTCTTTTATGCTGTGACTTTTCTGTCAGACCCACTTGGGGTGTATTGAGCAAGGCAATATTAAAAAAATAATTCTCTAGAGTACTCCTTCAGCACTGTCACATAACTTGAAAACAGCTGAACCGCACTCTTGTCATTCTCTCCAAGCTGAGATTAAATATTTCATTCATGTTTGTTCTTGAGGTTTCCCAGCTCTCAAGATTTGCTTAAATTTTTAAGTTCCTCAAACCCTAGATAACACACAAAATCCACATTGGAAATCAGCACACTTAGATTAAGGATTATGGCTTGTACATGTGTCATCCTCAGAGGTGAAGGATCAAGGTTCAACTGATATTTACCTTTTTATTTTTTGAAGATTGATGAACCAAAATAGGATTTACTTAATTTTCTGTTGGCTGGATGTGTTGGATAGTTATATTGATGACAATGACTGAAGGTGTGAATACCAAAAGATAAAATTACCAAACCCAGAATTTCAAATATTAACCTGCCTAAGATTAGCCAGGTACCCATATCCTTATGTGCATAGTCTTTGCAAGCAAACTGTGCAAGGCAGTTTAGAATGGAAATGTTAGGTGTCTGCACATAATTTATCACTGAAAATTAAAAAAACCCACCACTTCCACTTTTTTTATTATGTTTTTTGTGTTCAGGGTCACGCAAATTTAACTATTGCTTGTACAGGGAAAGCAAGAAATGTGATACTTTGCAAATTTTTTCTTTATTCTCACTCCAATGTTGGTTGTTGGAGCACATCAGTGTTCAAAGTCCTGCCTCTTTCAAGCATTCTAGCTGCCAAGTTCTGTTCTAATTGCAAAAACTCAAGGGAAAGAGCAGAAAAGCTTTTGAAGGATAAACCATAATGCTTGAAATGTAAACTTCTGAAGGCAAGATAGAGGAGTAGCAGCGCTCCAGAAGCAAAGCCTCATAGAAACCTGGAGGTTTTCCTGATCTAAATTACTTTGAATCTATTTGTTTGAGTAATACCATCACTAGGAAAACACTCAGCATGAAAACTAACACGCTAATTATAACTTTATGGGATTTAGAGATGGAGGAAAGTAATGCAGGTAATCTGTTTACCCCTGCCAATGCTGACTTGTTCTTGTGAAAACAATCTGCGTTCCTTGTAAAAGGAACATTAAAAATAGTATCCAGCCAAATCGAAATTAGAGACATTAAATTTGTTTTATTGTTTCTGGCTGTAACTTGTGAAAATGTTGCATTTAAGTAACAAAATAAATTAAAATTAAAAAATATTGATATGTTCAATTACAAGCAGTACTGTTTTTAATTTTCATCAGCATCCTGAAAGAAATAAGCTCTAGATTTCAGCAAAGACTTATTAATGGCAAATCCAAATTGTAGCAATTGATTGTGGTCTTATCCCATTTTTAATCTGCTGATGCCACGTGCTTCCTTATGTTCCTGTGAAAACAAGTTCTAGTAATTTTGTACCTGTTGTGTAAAATATTTTCTTTCACCTGTTTAAACCTCTCTCCTGCTAGTTCAATGGACTGCCCTCTGCTACTTGGGATGGGGGGGGTGGACAGGGGGAGGAGAGGGATTTGGTGCATTAGAGTTCCTTGTTCAGTTTATCCATGGTCAAATTATTCAAACATTTTGTAAACTTCAGTCTTATCCCCTTCAGTATTTACTGTGTTCAGTTCTGCGCTCCCCAGCACAAAAGATGAACACCCTGGAGAGAGACCAGCAAGGGTCATGATGATGATTAAGGGACTGGAGAATCTCTCTGTGAGGAAAGGCTGAGAGAGGTGGCACTGTTCAGCCTGGAGACGAGAAAGCTCGGGGGCGTCTCATCAATACATATAAATAGCTGAAGGGAGGCTGCAAAGAAGACAGAGCCAGGCTGTTTTCAGTGGTGCCCAGTGGCAGGACCAGAGGCAATGGGCACAAACTGAAACACAGGATGCTCCATCTGAGCATCAGGAAACACCTTCTCACTGTGAGGGTGACTGAGCACTGGCACAGGTTGCCAGCTGTGGAGTCTCCATCCTTGGAGATATTCAGAACCCATCTGGACACAGTCCTGGGGAACTGGCTGTAGATGGCCCTGCTTGAGCAGGGGGGTTGGACCAGGTGACCTCTGTAGGTCCCTTCCAGCCTCAACCATCTGTGATTCTGTGAACGTTCACCCCTCTAAACAGAAGAGTCCAGGTGTCTGAAGTCTCACCTCATAAGTAGCTGCTCCATCCCCTGGTTCGTTTTAGCTACCTTCCTGTGTACCATCTCTCCATTTCATCCTCCATTATATAGTTATCCATCCTCCATGTGACTCCATTACATCCATCCTGAGATGGGCAGACCAGAATTTCACTTGGTACACAGGATTTTACATAAGAAGTAAAATGAACTGTTTTGTTCTCAGAACCCATTTTGACGATTCCTGATGCTTTTCTGGCTTTTTAACTCACTTCATATTGAGCTGTTTGGGATATTAGGGTCAATGTTTTTACTGCTGTGGAGCACTTAATCTGAGGTACTTTTAACCTCATTGACCAGAGAATTCAACATTAAGTGTTTTGAGAAAACTGTTCATTGTAGCAAGGGTCTCATTGACTTTGATTGCAGTTCTGATTGCTGCATGACATTAAGTCAAGTTCTGGGAAGCTCATTTTGCAAACTGAAACTCCTAAGCACAAGTGTTGGCATAGCTGAATTGCCCGGGTCCAACTGATCTGTCTATCGCATGCTGTCCTTTCTCATTCACTGTATAGTTTCTAACTTTTGTAGGTGATAAAACAATGGTTCTACAAGCAATGTTTTACAGTACACAATGTACCTTGAGCACTCTTAAATCAGTGCAGTGACTTACAAGGGCTCTTGTTGAAAAAGCCATTTCTTCCACCCTGTCTATAGGTTTATTAAAATTAATATGTATTTTCAGAGTATTGCAGGAAATCAACGATAGTGGGTAGGAATATAGGCTAATACTCTTCCTGTCTTTCAACTGTAACTAAAAATTCATGTAGAAATTAAATAAAACTGGTAGTTAATTAATATAGACCTTATGTCTGCAGTTTTTTCCAGAATGCATTAGCAGCATATTTTTACTTTTGTGATTAAATATTGTACTTTATTGAAGGTATAAATATTTGTTTTAGCAATTGCAGACTTCTGTAAAACTCGTATATCTACCATTTAAGACTACAGAGGAAATACAGAAATCACCCCATACTTTTTTATTTATGATGTTGTAAAAAAGTTGTTGGCAGCTGTGAAATCCCCCGGGGTGAACTGAAGGAAGTAATTGTAAGAATGAACTGTAGGGGTATGCAGTTCTTTGTGTCAGTGAGTAACTGTTCTCCAGTTTTTATTCTCTGGTAATTCTTAAATAAGTCTTAAATCATTGAACATATCCATAGTTATTAAACTATTTAGAGAATATTATAGCAAATCTAACTTCTCTTTTTCTCAGGTTAGTATGGTTAATATTAATTCACGCTTGTATTCTGTAAACCTGTCATATTTGGAGACCTTCATCTCCAGTTGCTTGTAGAGAAGCTATGAGTGTTGTATAGTAGTCCAAACATAGAGACAGGTACTTCATTACTCTACTTGCTATATTTCAAGCTTAGGGAATCTGGAAATATTCCCCGAACAAAGAGAAAAGCAAGCGCTAACAGGACCATGGAGTCTGGAGTGTTGATAGAGTGTTCCTTCCACTCTGGACTCATTGTTGCATGTAAATACATAAAAAATCCTGAAAGCATAAGCCAGAGTACAGGAGTTCTCTTTTCAAAGTATTTCTAATAAATTCTAACTGACAAGGAGAAGAATTAATTTTTAGCTAACGTTACTACTTTAATACTGAGGTTAAAACACATATCCAGAGAGTGGTCTTCAGCTAAGGGGATATTAAATTCTTACCTGAAGGTTGTATTAGTGCAACAGAAAGAGTGGGATGTGTCTTCTCCGTACTGTTCTGCTCGTCTCATAGTGTATGGGTTGACAATTAACATACGCCCGTGGGAAATGACAAAATGTGGTTCTGAACTCCATCAGCAAAGCTGGTGCCAGACTCCCAGAGCAGAAGCTCCAACAGGGAAGCTGTTGCTTTACGTACAGTGTTCTCTCTTGCTGCTTTTGCAGTTTAAAGAGAGCAACACTGACAGGGACACTTCATGAGACACCTAATGCTAGAAGTGTGTATTGGGCATGTGCTGATATACAGTAGACAGAGCCTCTCAAGGTGCTGCAGTGAAGGTAGACCTGGTGTTCAGAAATCAGGCTGAAGAGCTCATACCTTTTGAGCCTGTGCCAGTTATGAATGGTTGCCAACAGAAAAGTCTGTGCTCTAGTGAACTTTGAGAAAAAACGTATATGGAACCCATGAAGTTTCGTTGCCTTCAAGATCAGATAAATCTGAGCAGGAAAAAGTTCGGGATTGTAGTTACAACTTTAGAGCTAACTCTGCCTTCCTCTCAGTTTTGGTGTCTATGGCTTTCAGTATTCAAGAATGCTGAATAAGAAAAAGGCAGACTTAACCTTACATGTAGAAAACTCTTGTTTTATCATCTACAATTTATAAAGAGAGGGCAGACACTGTAATACTCCAGTGTAGGTAACAACTCTAATATTAAATTTTCCAGGTTTGCAAAGAAACTGTTTTGATCAATATTTTAATTTCACTTGGGCAGGATGGTGAAGAGATCTGAGCAGATGGTTGTCATAAACTGCACACCTCATTTTGGAATTAATGTACAAAGCTATCTAGCTTGGCACTAACTATACAGCATAATTTTCCTGCATGTTCATGCCAAAAGAAATCTGGCATAGAGAATATTTTTTCTAATTATTTTCAGATTTTATTAACCAATATCAGACCTGCTTAACCTGTGGTTGCTCTATCCATAAATCTGTATGTTTCATAGTTTTATGAGAAAAAAACCCCAGTCAGTTATTGTACAGCAGTGACCCAAATCAGTAATTGTTAGCATTATTGGGTAACATAATTAGAATAATCAGTAAATTTTCTTGCTACTGTAACATGCTATTGCCAAGTAAAATGCTTGTGCCTAAATCACAAGTAAACTTTTTGAGGAGAGAGAAGTTTAGAAGACATAGTAATACTTGTAAGGATCAAGTTGTCATTGTTAGGATTATTTAAATAAAACTTTTCTTATTTTTGTAACACTTTTGATTTTTTTAATGGGAGAACAATTCCTCAGTGTACATTTGTGTGAAGGGAAGAAAGGTAGTATCATCATCAGAAACTCTTCTCCATCCATTGTCCATCTCATCCATTGATTCAGTTTACATAGTATCCTAACAAGTATTTTCATTTCATCCTAGCTCTTAAAGTTAAAAAAACCACAACCCGTTATGCAAATGGAGAAGGTTCTGAAATTCCATGCTTGCTTATGTAATTAGTATATTCCAAAACTAACAGCATGTTGTCTTCAGAAGTACCCCTGAAGTAAGGATAAAAAATACCTCTGACAGATATTAATACCTCTGAACGAGATTAGGTAGTTATAGAAAAGGAATCAACGCCAACAAAGGCCAGGAGCTTCTTGCTTACTGTGCCTTTTCTGTGAACAAAGGTTCATAAGAAAACACATAAGAAAATAGTATGGATAACATTTCAATATCAAAGACTGATGATCAAAATAATAAACAGAATCTCAACAGAGAAATTGGGATGTCTGTGTTTTAGACCTTTAGGCAAAGACCATTGATAAGCTTTTCAACAACATAATAGAATCAAAATAGGTGGAGTTGAGTCCCCTGAATGCCCTAGCACCAAACTCCTGTCTTCTTTTCCATAGTTCATTAAAGACAGCTAATGAGCAGCAAAGGTAAACAATTTCCTTCTTTGCATACTGGGAGACAGGCACCCAGTGGCAAGAGCTGTGTGGCAGCAATCCCACCAGCACTCAACACCCTCTGCCAGAAGAGGAGGGGAAGCCCAGCAGGGTTCTCCCACCACCAGCTGATACTCATTCTGCTGTTAGAAACTCCTCCTGGATTTTGGTGTTTAATAGGGCATATCCTCAGCTTCTTTGGCCTCTGACTGGTGTGGCTTAATACAGGAAGTTGATGTCTTCATGGAAGTGTGAGTAATAATGCTATCAAACTTGGATTTGTTTCGTCACTTATTGTGTCTTACAGAGACATAACTGGAATCATTTATCTAGGATATGGCATTAAAAATGAGAACCCTCCTTTGAATTTGTCTCTTCAACTCAGCTTTGTAACTCTGTCATTCATCTCTCTTTGGAATCGTTCAAAATATCTGATATAAGAAGTTTGGATCCAAATGTCTCAGCATTTTTTTCCCAATTGTTCATTCTCTAACAAATGGCTAACACAAAGTTGTTTAAAAAGAAAACAGAACTGTGGAAAAGAGGATGGCCATTTCTTCATGAAAAATTATTTTTCATGTCTGGACTTTACTGAGATATTAGATATGCTTTTTCCTGTCTTGAAAAGGAAAGTTTGGTATGGTCATCTTTGGAATACATGTGCCTGAGTGTGATGTGTGAGTCAGGCCACAACCTCCCAGAATTCAGCGATGTGAAAACTAGGAGAGTTTCCCTATAAATCTTGAGTCTGGCAACACGTGTTGGCTTTAAGACCTACTAATGGGATAACAGAAACCAGGGAGTAAAAGTCCAAGAGAGCAAGCAGGGCTTCCTATTTTCTGTTGGGTACAAATTAAACTTTATGTGCTTTGTAAACTGATATTTTAACCGATATGACTGAACGAAGATGAGGGAAAATGAGCCCTTTATGATTATTATCTTTTTATTCAGGGCCAGAGGAAATTAATCTATAAATAATGTACCTGCCCTTTAGACTGTTATTCACATTTGTGAAAGCTCCACTGGCTGTTCTGCAATTATGCTAATGATAGCTTTGACCCGCTGTTCAGTGCAGGAAGCCTGATGCTTAAACTATGCTTCTGCAAATGGATTCCTCTATCTGTTTCCAGCCTTTTAATATTTACTATTATAAGTATGCTAAAAAAGGAAAAAAAGCTAATGTGATAATTAGTAGGAATCAAATAATATATTTTGCATAGTGATTTTTACATATGTTTCAACTTATCCATATTTTGCATTTTGCTTATGCAGGGGTGAAACTTTTTAATGCATAGTTTATCTTTTTCTTTGGGAATGGACAGGACAGATAGTTTGGATGAGGGCAAGAGTGGGACAGTCCCATAGGGGTTCTGCATCACATGACTAGGAATGTTTGGCATATTCAGGGGGGTGCTAAAGGTGATGTTGTTTTAACCCTTTTAGACCTGATGACTTAATATGTTCCTCATAGAGAAAAATCAAAATAGGTCCCCATGAACTTGTAGCTGAGTTCCCAGATGCCCATGAACTTGTAGACAAGTATTGGGGAAGGGTAAGAATGCCTGCTTTTGATTCGCTGTATAACCTTATGGAAGATATTTAACATTGATGCAACTTGATACTTAATTACGAAAATTAGCATAATCATGCTTAATTACTGTGCCTATTTTACAGGGGAGTATGAAGATAAATTAGGTATAAGAGCTTGAAATATAAAAACTTTCATAAGTGAGTAATATGATCCACTTGTTCAATCTGCTGGCCTGAACTTATAATGGAGAAGCTGCAACAAATAAATGTATGAGAAAGATTTAAGTAATGCTTTTTCTACTATAATGGGGCTTAACATCTACATCAGAGCCTTCTCAAATTGTGAGAAAAGAATCTGTGGCAACAACTCAGAAAATGGCATCAAAAGAGAAAAAAAAAAAAAGCAAGGAACTGAAAATTACATTAAATTCCTTTCTTTGTAATGACTTACAATTCTGTTGTCAGACTTACATAGTTTTCAGCGAGGACAGGGATGACTGCTGACCATAATATTTGTGTCTCAGATGGTAAAATAAGCAATGTCTCTTGAAATGTTGCATCATTTGCAATATGCTACAATATATGTACAGATATATAGATTATTATAACCTGTTGCTGAAGTGCAGCAAAGATTCATTGCTAAGAAACAGTGTGTGTGGACAGACTAGATCAAACAAGCACAGCAAGTGAAGATGATGATACAAGTGACCCACTTAGGCAGGGAAAAAAGAAGAATGATAACTATGAGAAACAACAGACAGATGGCTATACTAAACATAACAGACTTCTTGAAATGTCTGTAGCCCAAGGGTATACACTTAGCTACAAGTTGAATATTGGCAGGTCATTTATCCAGCATGTCAGGGAGAAAAAGGCTGTTCTTTAGTAAAGAGGAAAAAGCAGGAACTGAACGTGTTATCATTGTGATGCCCACTGTTTTCCCAGGAGATAAAAATGGGTGACTCTTGTGTAGAAGAATAAAGGAATCTTTAGGAAAAGGAGCCTGTAGAAAGGTTGTTAAAGAGCCTCATGTACCCTTATTCTGTTACATTCCCTTTCACATGTCCTTTCTTACATGATGACTGATCTACGCTGAAGTGTCTGGATACCCTATTTCTAGCCCATAATCCTGTGGTGGAGTGCCCCCATCCTAGACTATAAGGTTATAAGTGGGACTCCACTGATCTCAGACAGTGATGCTTTTCTGTGTTCATTGTAGATGTCACAAGGTTGAAAAGGTGTTTAATACTTTCCTTTAGCAAACTCCTAATTTTAAACTGAGAAAAATCATGTCTCCTTGGAGAAAGATATGAGACTGATGACGACAGCGAGATTGGAATAACAGGTAGAATCGCAATAACAACGGTGAAAGCTGAATGATGCTTAAAGTGATGAGAGAGTATAAGCAGACCAGAGGAAGAAGATGGAACTGAGAAAGGAGAAACAAGGAAAAACTGCATCCAGCTTTGGAGCCCTCAGAACAGGAAGGACATCGACCTGTTGGAGCAGGTCCAGAGGAGGGCCACAAAAATGATCAGAGGGATGGAACACACCTCTCCTATGAACAAAGGCTGAGAGAGTCGGCATTGTTCAACCTGGAGAAGAGAAGGCTGCGGGGAGACCTTGTAGCAGGTTTTTAGTACCTAAAGGGGGCTTATAAGAAAGATAGGACAAACTTTTTAGCAGGCCCTAGTGCAATAGGACAAGGGGTAATGATTTTAAACTAAAAGAGGTTAGATTTACACTAGATATAAGAAGAAATTTTTTACAATGAGGGTGGTGAAACACTGGAACAGGTTGCACAGAGAGGTGGTAGATGCTCCATCCCTGGAAACATTCAAGGTCAGGTTGGACGGGGCTCTGAGCAACCCGATCTAGTCGAAGATGTCCCTGCTCTCAATGCAGGGGGCTTGGACTAGGTGGCCTGTAATGGTCACTTCCAACCCAAACTATTCTATGATTCTATACAGAGTGATTGCAGGGTGAGTCGTGACTGGAAAAAGGAGGGGAAATTATTCCCCCACAGCAGATTTCACCCGTGACCTTGCAAAACCCATGGCCAGACCTAGGGCAGACCGACAGGACAGACAACAGCAGTGGCAGAGAGCGGCAGCTGGGCAGGATGCAGATAGCCAAGCAGGTGCTGCTGGAGTCACCGTAACGCAGTGACATCCTGACAAAGCCTGTGTCTTGGTAATGCGTCCCATGGCACCGCGAGATGCCTGTGGAGTCTGTGTCTGCCCAAGTGTGTCTTTGCTATGGTCGGTACTTGTTTGACAGTTCTTGATTTTGTGGTGACTTTGTTCCTTATGTCTTGTTTATTCGCTTGTGATGTTTTGAACACCATCTGTTTCTTCCCTCTCTGCTTTTGCTTCTGTTTGTAAGATCGTAAGTCGTGTTCACTGTAAATATGTATGTATACACTTCATCCAGTATTTTAAATAGCTTGGGTTTTTGATTAGTACAAGGCTTAAGTACCTGCATGTGCTTTGACCTTCAGACAAATGGCCAGATTTCACTTTTACCCTTATTGTAAATCCTAAATAACTGTATTGGATGTAATGCAATTCCACTATACACTGCTATAAATGGCAAGATAATTTAACTGAGATGCAGGCCACATGCCCTTTCCATCTGGCCATAGGAAAGTTGGATGCATGACATTTGAGGAAGACCTTGAATTCTCTTCTACGCTACATAAGGCTTACAGCCCTAGCTCTGGTCATGGCCACAGACACCACCATGTCAGTGTATGTGGACTTGTGCAAAGCATTTGGCACTGTCCTGCATGACATCCTTGTCCCTAAATTGGAGAGACATGGATTTGATGGATGAACCACTCTTGAATAAGGAATTGGCTGGATGGACGTACTCAAAGAGTTGCCATCAATGGCTCGATGTCCAAGTGGAGACCAGTGATGAGTGGCGTTCCTCAGGGGTTGGTATTGGGACTGGCACTTTTTATCATCTTTGTCAGTGACATGGACAGTGGGACTGAGTGCGCCCTCAGTGAGTTAACTGATGACACCAAGCTGTGTGGTGCAGTCAACATGCTGGAGAGAAGGGATGCCGTCCAGAGGGACCTTGACAAGCTTGAGGCGGGGGGGCCATGCGAACTTCATGAAGTTCAAGGCCAAGTTCAAGGTCCTGCACATGGGCTGGGGCAATCCCAGGCACAAATACAGGCTGGGTGGAGAATGGATTGAGAGCAGCCCTACAGAGAAGGACTTGGCGGTGCTGGTTGGCGAGAAGCTCAACGCAACCTGGCAATGTGCACTTGCAGCCCAGAAAGCCAACCGTATCCTGGGCTGCATCAAAAGAAGTGTGACCAGCAGGGATTCTGCCCCTCTACTCCCCTCTGGTGAGACCCCACCTGGAGTGCTGCATCCAGCTCTGGTGCCCCCAACATAAGAAGGACATTGACCTGTTGGAGTGAGTCCAGAGGAGGGCCGTGAAGATGACCGGGGGCTGGAGCACCTCTCCTATGAAGGCAGGCTGAGAGAGCTGGAGTTGTTCAGCCTGAGAAAAGCATTAGCCTTCTTCCGCAGCAGCCTTCCAGTACCTGAAGGGGACCTGCAAGAAAGCTGGTAAGGGATGTTTTACAAGGGTGTGAAGTGATAGGACAAGAGGTAATGTCTTTGAACTGAAAGAGGGTAGATTTAGATTAGATATAAGGAAGAAATTCTTCACTATGAGGGTGGTGAGGCACTAGAGCAGGTTGCCCAGAGAAGCAGTGGATGCGCCACACCTGGAAGTGTTCATGGCCAGGTTGGATGGGGCTTTGATCAACCTGGTCTGGTGGAAGGTGTCCCTGCCCATGGCAGGGGTTTGGAACGAGATGATCTTTAAGGTGCCTTCCAACACAAACCATCCTGATTCTATGATTGCAGGGGGCTGCAGAGGGTGAGCTGTCAAAACTGGAATCACAGCTACTTCCTGTGTTCTGCTACAGAGCTTTTAGTTTGAAAATTCATGCTCATTTTCACCGTTAAGTCTACCATACAGTGGCTCAGCATGATAGGCACAAGCTCCAGTATATCATGTACCATCCCAACCTTTTACCATCCTTGTAGCCTGGCTTCTTGGACCATCCTGCCCCCAAGTCCTAGTGCAGTTGCAATACCATTACCACCAGTACTTTTAACGTCTTCTGTGTTGGTTTTCTGAACGAGAACTGCAAGATATATCTGACCTCATTTTCTTGAAGCTTTTAGGAGTGAAACAGGAGGCTTGTACTTATGTCCTCTAAGTAGTTGGAGGATCATGATGCACACAACTTTACAAGAAACATCAGCCAGTTATTTCTTTGCTGCTCCATGCCTGGGTCATGCAGCTCCTGATGTTAGAAGTAGTGATGTGCTCTACAGAACAGGGAAAGAACATTGAGCCTTGACAAATCTGTGCTGAGATGAGCATTTAAAGAATAGGTTGTTTCTTCAGATGCCAGAAATGCTGAAGGACAGCAGTGTTGGTGGGAGGGTAGGGAAGCAGAAAGAATCCCTGTATGTCAGAGATCAACAGCTGTAAGAGTAGACTTTTGCACTAAAAAATAAACTTGTAGGTTACCTGGTTTTGTCACAGAGGTGGGTGAGGGAAGCAGTCGAGAAGTTCTGGGAAGTGAACTGGTGTTTGGGAGCCTGCGCCTCTTGGAGGCCAGCAATGCTTCCTCATTGACCACAGCAGCTGCAGCAGTCCAGAATCAGTGCTTTTTTTTTTCTTTTACTGCTGTTAATAAAAAGTGAGAGACAGATGATAGCAGTTATAACTGATGGTCTCTAGGTTTAGTGACAAGTTTAATAATAATAATTTTGCTCTTCATCTGATGCTTTCAGTGATTCTTTCCACTGTTCGTAATATTTTTCAAAACGGTGACATGACTTACCAAAAGAGTTTTTTCAATATATAAAAATTTTTAGCAACATAATTCAAAAATCTTTCAAATAAACATGGATTAAATAGAATAATTGAAGTAAACAGATATTGAATAGAATATATTTAACATCAAGCAGGAACTATGTGTGCACACAATCAGTGAAGGAACTCATTAAACAATATTGTTACTCTTCTGCTTATGATTCAGGTTAATCAACTAGCAGAAACACTTTAAATAAAAAAGGAATAAAAATTTTCTTTCCTTTTTTTTTTTCATTTCTATGTATATGTGAGTTAAACTGGAGTTTGTGTTTAGTGATTCTTGCCCTCCACGAAGGAAGGAAACTCCAACATATATCTTCCCATACTGTGTTCATATATGAGGAGCGGACCTGAGCAAATACACCACTTCCACAGGCTTTGTGCTAGTTGTCAAAGACCTCTACCACATAATAAATGGGAAGCAGAAGATTGGAGGATAGTGTCACCAGAGATATTGCAAGGTTATTCACTGACAGTTGTAAACGCATACCCGTAGTTTCACACACATAGGCCCTGGATAATGTGAAAAATCAGAGCAAACAAGCTGTCAGTGCAGGTGATTGCATGTGTTGTTAATACAAGGAGCGGTTTACCCTGGAATACTCTTTTTCTGATTTCCATAAATCTTCTCCATCCCTCCGGATAATCCCTCCATTTTTTTGTCTTTCTTTTCCCCATTGGATTATCTCCAGTGGCTCCAGGCTAAATCCCTTGCCTGTGTTCACGTAAGTGCAAATTTTTCCTGGCCTGCGTATGGTGAACATATTTTACCTGTCCAGGACAAAGAAGTGGGTGATGAGTCAAGGAAGATATTCAAGTCCTAGAAAGGTTATGGTTTCAGGGTTTCCCACAAACAAAACAGAAGACGACAGAATTAAAGGAAGACATATTGCTCTTTTTCTTCAGTATTTTCTTAACTGGATTTCTCACAAGCCTTTTGATGGGAGTGGGAAGGAAGTCCTCAAACAACACACTCTTCTCTACTGACATGCCTCTGCATCAACCAGATTACACTGTAAGATCTGTCTTTACAAGGGAAAAAGCCTAGAAATATTGCATTTTCATTTCAAATAAGAAATTATGAACTCTGGGATTTCTTTGATGTTCCAGACAACGATTACTGGAACTGGCACAGCCTGACTTAGTTACTAAAAGAAAGTTTGATAACTTCTAATAGGTTATTCTTCAAACTTGTGTTAAAGGCATTCAGATTGATTTTTGTTAGTAGAATTCACTGAAGTCAGACATCTCTTTTCCTTGATTTTACTTTCCTCAGGTTTTTCTGTTAGGTAGAAGAGTAAATGTCATTTGTAATGAAAACCAATCTTCAGCCTTTACTGTAGCAATGAATAGAAATATTTTACTGTCTACTAGTGTGTGGTGTTGCTTCCTATAGAATACATAAAGAAGCAGCTTCTTTCCCTGCCATGTTTAATAGCTTGATGAATATTCCATCAGCCTCAGAGTTAAAATCAAGAAACCTGTGGTTTAGGCTGGCTTTAGGTGAGTGGGCTTGTTCAGGTGTTTAAGTAAGCAAAGGAAGAGAGTTACAGTACTACAGGACATAAATGTGTTGCAACTCTATCATACTAATAGCAGTTCTTTTTCTGTAACATGCCACATATTGTGGCAGTCTTCGTAAAACAATTATGAAACCTTTATAATAAACAGTGTATTTTGTCAGCTGATTAGGACATTTCTGTGAATGCAGACATAAAATTTTACTTCATTGTAACAAGCCTGAGCAACAGAAACTATGATTATGGGGCCTTTGTGATGGTTTTGTGATCTTAACTGAGTGGGTGCCAAACTCCAAGAACAAGAGGGATTGCTTATGCGGACTCTGATGCCTTTTTATTTGCTCCAGGTTAAATCGTGCGTCTAAAACAGTGCTGTAAATAGCTCTGCCAAGGTCACTTTATGGCCAGTGACCAGCAGACTTGTACATCACATGGAAGTGTTCAGTAATTGAGACTGTATTTGAATTTTTTTGTAATTTGGCGTTTTAAAGCCTTCAAGTACCTTTCCCGTCAGGATTTAAAAGATCTGGACAAATGAGCAATCTAGTTCTGTTAGACGGCTAGTGTTCTCTATAGCTGACACTTTTCGTCTATTGTTATAGATTAAACCACTAATTTTTGCTGTACTGAAGGAAAGAAAAAAGCAAAAAAAAAAACCAAACACCAAAACCACCACAGACTATTTACCACTAAATAAAAGACAAATTTATCTATTTTAAATAAGCTTATGATACTGCAAAGAACCAGACAAATATCAAAACCAAAAACAAAATTAAAAAATGAGCTGATAGATCATGTACTGCATATCTGTCCTCATGTGAGGACATTCTCTGTCTTCAGGTCTCCAGCCTCTCTAAGGATCTCTTGTCCAGTTCAGTTATAAATTGTCCTAGGTGATCCCTAAATGACTTTGCTCTTCTGTTATTTCCCTGTGTTCCTTATAGAAAATTCCTGCAAAATCAGGTAAACATCCCTACCAAGGGACATATCTTAAAACTGTTCCTGTATTCTCATATTTTATGTGTATTCTATTCTGCAGACAATTGTAATTTACACTTTTAGGCAGAGACAGGCATTGCATAGTGCAGTCCACACGTTACTTAACTGTTTACTTTGTTCGTGTACATGTTCGGTGAGATTTTTAATACCTGCAGAACTGGAAGCAATTTTAAACAGAAACTTATAACAGAAGGGAACAGTCAATAAGTCTTAACTATGTCTCTTTCTTAGTTTTGAATTGCATAAATGCATACATTACCTGGTGGGGAATGAATTCAAAGGATAAACTCCAATCATAGCACCAACTTTACATAGTGCTAATGAGAATATGCATGGAGCCATTCACTTGTTGCGGGACAGACCAGTGCCAGCAGGTTAGTGTGAGCATTGTATATGCATATATATTAAAAAAAAAAAACACAATAGATGATTAAAATAACTGTTAAAGTTACAGTGATCATCGCAAAAAGTCATGATTTCTAGATTCCTTCCCCATTATGGCAATTCTGATAGAATAATTATATTTTATACGGAATGCTGATCTTTTAATGCTGACCTTCAACTGATGGCTGAATATGGTTGAATGAATATGATTGAAAAAACTCCTTTAAGTTACTAATGCTACCAGCAGAGAGCTAAAACAAAATGATTTGTGTGGCCTTAAAAAAGAGACTAACCACAAAGTCATTAGAATTCTCTCTTAAAAACAACAGATAATAGAAAATTGATTGTTATTTTTCAGTTTTCTTATTTATACTATAAGGACAAGACAAGTTCTCAAAAGAGCACATATCTATGATAACACAAATCATCGGGAAGTCTTCTAATATGTAAGATTATTTTTCCATATATATATACACGTACATATATTCATATGCATATGTAAGTATGTATGTGGACACACAAATACATATGTATTCATTGTGTTTGATGTTTGCCAGCTTTTAAATAGCAGTGCTATCTCGGCCTAGAGGGAGGACATGTAATATTTAATACTTTAGCCAAACATAATTGCTAGGAAATGTCCTCTTGCTAAACTGGCATCAGTCAGTACAACAGTGTAATCATGTGTACTTAATCATAGGTAGAAAATGCTAAAACAGTGAAGAAAATCTCTTCCTTAAGCATTTCATTATCTGAAGGCCTAAGTGGACATAAAGCAATGCAGGATAATAGCATGAAGCATCATTACCATGTTATTATATTCAGGCTTGAGTGACACTGAAAAAGCTGAATGTGTCTGATAAGAAATGGATATTATTAAATTTGATATGTTTTAAAATAATTACCATATTATCCATCATATAGCACTTAATCTTTTATTTCATGAAATTAAAAAAAAGAGTCTGTTACAGAAAAGTTCACACAAAAAACCCCTTCTTCTAGCGTGACTATGAGAGAAAGAAAAACCTGGGTATGTGATCCAGATGGAAGCCATTGCAATGAAGTTTTCATTTTGGATGGCAGTGTGTTTGAGATCCATTTTCCTTTCAGCCTATATAACCTTGAGAAATCCTCAGCACAGGTGTATTCTGTGCTTAGAATGAAACAGTGCACCTGGGCAAAAAATGTGTGATATTGTGAAAACTTCATTAGTTGTTTCTGTCTCAGGCTCTGTGGAGCTGGACTGTGCCAGTACTCAACCCTAGATACATACGAATAATTTCAAATTAGGAACTGGTGAATTGGTTTGTTATTACATCTTCTTGGTCTGTGCCAGGTGAACGTGAAATATATACGCTGTAATTTTATATCAGGCTTGGTACTTGCATTACAATGAGAAGTATGATAATGTATGATGATTTATATCTTCTTCAAAAACCTGTTTAATCACATCAGTGTCTTAAATGGATGAGCATCTTTCCATAACTTATACATCTGGTGTATTAACTTCGAGTGTTGCACTACTCTGCTATCTTAATCCATGAAATTCATTATCCAACATCTGTTTTAGAAGGCAGGTTGCAATATGACTTGTGACAACTAGTTTCAGTAGTTTCCACAGAAGTAATATGTTGTATTTTCCACATCAGCACGCACTGCTGAATAGCAAACAAGTCAAATCATGGAGCTATACAATAACCAAAGAAGAGGAACTACAAAGTTTTTCAGATAATTAAGCTATTGTATCAGATTTCAGCAATGAAAGACAAAACCATTGTCATTACAGGAGAAAAAAGAATCCAACATTTCTCCTAGGTTACTGTGAAAATCAGGTTCTAGCACTGGATTTACTTTTGTCAGAGTTATACTAGCCTACAGGCTCAGATCATTGACTTCATACTTAGATAGCAAGCTATTTATTGAATTTTATACAGCAAATGTCACACATAATTCTTCTGTTCTACTTTTACACCCCAAAGTTTTCCTGTAAAGCAGGATTATAACTCTTAATTGCTATAGGACAACTCCATTCCACATTAATAAAAGCACAAAATATTTGGCAGTACAGAGGATGAATAAACACATTTATAAATTAACTGTCAGAGTAGAAATATTTGCAGTCATAATACATATCACTTTGGGAATGAAAAAGCAAAATCCAGTGATTTTATTCCTGGGAAACAAATTGCAGAATCCAGTGCTGAGTATTTTTATTGTCTGATTTTTAAATTTAAATGATTCACTAAGCATGTAAGTTCACTTACGCTTTCTTAGATTCTGTATGCCACGGGACAGAATTGGTCAAGTATGCTACCGCAATATAATTAAAAGCTGTATAAGGTGAAATTAAGTTCCCATTTAAAATCTTGCCTTTAACTGTAGAAAGACATGTTTGTCTCTGCAAATGTTTCTCTGACTGTCAGTGGTGTAGATCAAATACTGCTTTCAGAGCATTCTTATGCTCATAACATCACCATTGCTACATTTTGAAATGGCCTTTTGAACTGAAAAAACAAAAGCTTCAGAGAGACTTTTCCTTTCATTGGTATGGTTTAGGTAACCAGAAAAAAAATCTGCAGTAAGTCAAAAAGTTTGATACTTCATTAACTTATGACTGTGTATAAAACCGGTTAGGAAAATAAAATGTGTACCATATTGAAAAAAGCAAATACATTTTCAAAGCAATGAACACTAATTCCTTGCAAAATCTGTGTTTGTGAATACAAGATGAGTACAAATAGAGGCACACACAACTGCACATAGAGCTAGTAGATTTACAACAACTCTGTGCAAATACAGGTTTTTATGTTTCAAATCTTCTGTGGCTACAGAACCATGTGCTTTGAAAACATGGCTGTAAATGCTATGGAGATAAGCACTAGCTAGTCTTAGCTGGGCATGTTGTACTGTGATGATCTGAAACTTGCATGGCAAGAAACAACACCTAAAAGAAACAGAACTACTATGAAGATTAAATTACATCTTAAAGGAGGTGGGTGGGATGCTGTGAATAAGAATTAATTTACATTTTCAGGAGAGTGTGATGACAGTTGAACTGATCCTTTTTCAAAATTACTTAAGCCCACATTCTGGGAGTGTTTAATTCAGCATAAGAAATGAGTCATTCAGCAGCAAGAGTTTTGTATGGGTTATTAGTAGGAACCTGAAACTCATTTTTAAGCTGCCAAATAATTTATAATATAGGTTTTCCTTTCACAGAATCACAGAGTGGCTGAGGTTGGAAGGGACCTACAGAGGTCATCTGGTCCAACCCTCCTGCTCAAGCAGGGCCATCTAAAGCCAGTTGCCCAGGACCGGTGTCCAGATGGGTTTTGAATATCTCCAAGGATGGAGACTCCACAGCTGGCAACCTGTGCCAGTGCTCAGTCGTCCTCACAGAAGAAAAATGTTTTTCAATGTTCAGATTGAATTTCATGTGGTTTAGTTCGCACCCATTTTCTCTTGTCCTGTCAGTGGGCACTACTGAGAAGAGTCTGGCTCCCTCTTCTTCACTCCTTCACTTCAGATATTTGTGCATGTCCATCCATCAAGACAGTTCTTCTTTGTTAATTGTTAAGTAAGTACCCATGGAAAATAACAAATTGTGGAAAAATTACTTCTTGAATCAGGTATTTTTTTTTCATCTTGATCAAAGCACTATCTTCTTTCTAGAAGCCTAACAAAAATAGAGCAGATTCAAGCTGAACAGTTACGCTTTCCATCTCTAGCCTTTCTTCCAATTTCAAAGTAGAGTGGCAAGTGCTGGCTTTAAATGGCCATGGAGTGCTTTTCCACAGTGATGATTGTGTTCCCAGCCAAAATATTATTCCTATTTTTGACTCTTGAAAATACAAGTTCTTCTGCTGACATCTTTCTAAAAATTATTTTCTATTTAAAAATATTCAGTGCTTGAAAACCATGTGTTTTGGGTATTTCTTCTTTTTTGTGATCTGTGGAAATTCTGTTTCCCAAATCTTCAAATATGTGGCCCTGATGGGAAAAAAAAGGGTTAGTGGGAGTTAGTTAGGAAGAAAGAAGTGTTTTTCCAAAAGCAGAAAACAAAATTGTAGTTAAATAACAGTTGATTCCAGTAAAGTAAGGAAAACGAAAGATCCTTTCTCCTAAGACCTAGCAAATTTGGGAAATCTTAGTGACCAAAGTGGGTTTGAATCAGGATAGATTCTTGTTCCTGTGCTGAATTTCACTGATACTGTGACCTCTTGCAAAATAAGAACCAGAACATCCAGTAAGATGGGGATATTGAAAAAGAAATAATGAAAGAGAAAGAATTAAAGTGTTTTTTTCTAGTGCACTGCTGGAACAACCTGAAGGATTTTCTGGTTGGAAGTTCTCAAATGAATAGTGTCTCCTAACTGTGAATTATGTTTGGGGAAATAGAAAATTCAGAAATTACAATAAGCAAAAAGACCCAATAGGATACAGACGAGATGTTCTAATAAGTCATGCTTGAGTATTTAACCAGTCCCTGAGCTCCCCTCAGACGTTTTGGTTTAAAAAAACAAAGGGAAAAAGGGCAACCTTTTCAAATATTGTGTTGGCTGTGTAAAACTGAATTGATGGTACGTTGCATTGTGTCCTGTAGAACATACAACCTTTTTCCTTCATTGTGGATATTTTAAGTTGGTGCTGGGAAATGGCCACAGAGAGGTGAAGAAAAGGTTGCTTTGCCAATAGTGTAAAACCTGGAGAAATTTGAAGTGCTCCTGGTTTATGCAGTCCACCTGGCAACGTTTGAAAAGTTACTGGATAGGTTTCTATGGTGTATCTTTAATTTCTTTATATCCAGGTTTATGGTTAAATGTTTAACAAGAACTGATATATTTACAAATACTCTCCAAGATGCTTAATCTCTGCCAATCTGAAATCTGATTGCCTTCAAATGAAGGCAATCGATGAGGTGAAGTTTCCACTTAAAAGAAGAAGACATGGTGCACTCCCCAGACAGTTGTAGAAATGTGGCACTTACAAGCGCTCTGCTTATATTAAGGAAGGCTTGGTTGGAGGTTTTCCCAGTATTGGAAAAACTGTGGGATGGGCTCGGTAAGAGAGGAAAACTAATTTATTGGTCAGTAATACGTATTGTAATATTTCAAAACAGTTCTAACAGCTCGCTCAGCCTACTCTTGCTTCAAAGCCCTTTTCATAAGGGTATAGATTATAGTCCTTACCAGTCTGGAGTCAGTATATATTCAAGAGCACAAATGACATTAAAGGGGAGCCGTTTATTACAGCAGAGTCCAGAGTCTCCAGAGGAAAGGTAGAACCACTTGAAAGTAAATAAATAATTATAGGTTTGCTTTTTGTTTGCTCCTGTTCTTTATACAGAAGGAAGTGTAGGTTTGGGATGGGCTTGCTTTTGGGGTTCTTGAGACTGAGGAATCCTGGGACACAGTTTGCCAAATATTCCAAAATAAAAATAAATTCACAGTCACCCAGCTGGCATGCACACCGTGACAGCATTTGTCCAGAGAGCATTTTGGGGAAGTTAGTTGCGAACTCTTCTTTTAGCAGGGACGAGGAAGTTGATGCTCAAAAGAAAGAGTACAGGCAAGAAGAGGTGTCTGATACACATCATCTCATTTTCATCATGTGCAGAAAAATAAAGCTAATGGTTTAGCTGCTGGTGAACAGGCCTACAGGAGCAGACTTGAGAGCAGTTAAACTTTCCCAGTTTGCGTACCCTGAAATCACCAAGTTGAGTGATGAAAAACTCTGGGTTTTTAACAGCAATATCAGGTATGGTAATTCTCAGAATGCCTCAGTGAGGCTCTGGGATGACAGTACGAAAACCTGGACTTCAGAATTTCAGGATAAGACAGAAATTTTCAATGCAAGTTATTTATAGGAGGTTTTAGGAATCCAGGAGAATCATGAGACTTTCACCCAATTCAGTTAGCCTGAGCAGTGGTGAGTGTAAATAACAGTGCGGGTTAGTCAGACCTGCCCGAGAGAGAGCTGGAATGGAGAATTTAATCTCATAAACCCCAGGGCTGGAAGGCTTAAATTCAATAAAATAATCTACCTTTGCTGCTAAGTAGGATTAGTTGCAGCCACCAGAAGCTGAGAATACTTAGCACCTTAAGGTGTGATGAAGTCATATGTGTTTGCCTTGGCTTGCTACGCTGGATTGAAATGCATAATGAGACATTGATATCCAGTAGCTGTCCAGATTTGACATTAAAACAAATGGCAGACATTGACAATTTAATGAAATTAAATATATTTCAGTTTTAATTAACTACATTTCAGTTAAAATAATTGATCATTTGAATTATAAAAAAAAGAAAGAAACTGGTCTCAGTTAATTCCATTTATAGCACTCTTTCCTTCAACAAAGCAATGGTGATGAAGTTACTGTTATTTATTTAGTGTCCACTCATATTTTCTATGATGAGGTGAATTATTATATTAAAAGATGAGGTGTTTAGTTGTCCAAAACTTGACACATTTAATTAAATTTAGGACATTTTACTTGAATTGAATGGAAAAGCAGAAGGTATGTCTAGCATGAATTTCTATGCTTCTAAAATCAATATTGCAGGACTGGGTTAATTATAGTTAAATAATAGCTTGGAACTAATGGGTTCATAATCACTTGTTTTCAGTTCCAGATACTTACTATCTATATAAATTTTTAGTTGGAAAACATGTAATGTAAGGTGACGGCTGTTTATTCCATTGATATCAAGATAGCTAACCATAGGTTTTCTAGCAGCATAGAAGGCAGGTGAGGAACCAATAGCCAGTGCATCATTCAGCTAATAATTTTGTGTTCACAGCTGAGGCTTATTAGCCCTACCTATTATTTTTCAATAAAAATGAGGTTATATTTTTAGTTATTTGACTGAAACCCCTGTATCTCCACAAGTTGCTACCTGCCCCAGCGCTTTGTCACAGAAAAGCGCTCAAATCAGTGGGATCTGTTTTCTTAGTCAAGAACGCAGGGCTGATTTCAAACCCAGTCATGATCCTAGAGCAAAATCGGGCGGGATTTGAGACGATCAGGGGTTGGCCTTACAGCCAGCAAGGCCCTGGGTGCCTGGTTTGGATGTGTTTGTGGGGTTTGGATGTGTGGAGTAACTGTCCTGGAGTCCTGAACACAGGAGGAGTCAGTGGCTCTCACATGTCGGCTCTGAATCGGCGTATCACATTTGTGTTGAATGGGAAATGTGCTTGGCAAATTCAGCTTACATGGCACTTGGCTAACAGCTGCTGGGATCCTCCTTCCAGCTGGAATTAATGAGTCCAGGTTTAAGGTGGCACTGAGCTCAGCAAGGTACTCCAGTACTGACGAGTCGTGCTCACTCATATGTTAAAACACCTCCTCAATCTGACCTTGTATTTCTAGTATAAATTAAAAAAAAAGAGATCACTCTCTTAAGTCTCATTTCCTAATTATTTAACCGTATTTTCACTATCCCAATTCAGACTGCGAATTTACGAAAGGAGATTTATGGCCAGGATAATGTTAGCCATATTACTAGTTAAGAATACTCCCTTAGGAGCTGGTCTACCATATATGATGAATTTTAAATCCTTATACCTGTTTTCATACAGATTTAATAAACAATTGCAGAATCTTTTTGCTTTAGCTATTTAGGAAAGACTGGAGAATTAGTACTAGTACAAAAGAGCAATTAATACTGAGCTTGGAAAATGATCCGTGAGCATTCCTTTGACCCAGTTCTCACGTGTGCATTATCTGCTGTAACATAACAAAAAGAAAGCAATATTTCATCTCTGTGAATAAAAAATAAAGTAACTTAATAATTCCTTTTTTTCTGAATTTCTGGCTTATAGCACAGAATTAAATTTAATAAGGCTTTTCTTTGATAAAGGGAGAGATTAATAGCTTCAAAGAGACCTAGGCGTTTTGATACGATTCAGTGATGGGCGTTCATAATAGGAATGGAGGACCACCATGTATGCAGTTATATACCATTATTTAAATATTATAAAAAATTAAAACAAATGTAAAAAAATGTTTGCAAGTGCAGAACTGTATGTGTTGCAGTAGTTAAGAAACTAGGTAGGGTCACTCTTTTAAAATACTTTTAAATACTTTGAAAATACTTTGATATGTCTATACCAGTATAAAAATGTGAAATGGAAAGAAACTGAATATGTGTTTTCCAAGCCCATTTTACCTCCTTTCCCTCTTTTCCCCTTTCAGTGCCCTGTGTAACTGCTGGTTGTGTTGCTTGGAAAAGTATTGAAAGCTACTTGTTTCTTTTATTACAGGAAATATGTTCACATATTAGGAAGTTGGAGTTTAATCTTCAATGATAAGATTAGCATCATGAAACTCTTTGAAGGCTCAGTTTAAATTCTATCATCTTGTGTTTCTATAAAAATAAACCAGTTTATGCGAAAACACACCAGTGGCCTTGCTAGTCAGAAGTGAAGTTGAAGAAGTTATATGCTAATTAATCTAGTATTATCTAGGGAATATGATAGCTAAGTCTGACTTTTTTTATCCCATTTGCATCTCTCCAGTATACCTGAGGTTTTCCTTTTGAGAATACAGTTTGCTCCTGTGTCCAATGCATATCATCGAGATTACCTGATGCAGAAACATACCATATTTGGAGCAACCCTTCAGTGTATGCAGAAGCTGGGATGAAATATGGAAGCTCATATACTAAACAGAATATCTTGCTATAAATGCATTTGTTTAAAAGCTAGTTTTCCATCTCTGGGTGCTGTTTATATTTTACCTGTAACTTTTCTGGCACCATTCCACATGACAGCCTACATTTCTCCCTCCGCTACGCTGCCGCTCTTCGGGTTAATAGTTATGCTTGATCTGGATCTTCAGTTGCTTCTGTTCAGATGTTCTCAGTGAGAGGGTCCTTCAGCTGTGGAGCTTATTCCACTCTTCCCCTCAAGCCTAGATAGATTGTATTTGATCTAAAGCTGGTCTTCTTGTGCAGCCACCTGGGAAAGGATGGGTTAGATGCAGTGTCCGTGAAGCAACATAAAAAGCTAAAAGATTTTGAGAGGCAGAACTTTTTGCTGCCTGGTAATAAGCAGGAATTAGCTGATATTCTGTTTGAAAAAAAAAAAAAAAGCAGGGGTAATTTTGCTAAAGTATCTGAAACCTTTTTTAATGCATGCTGCAGAGCAGAAAAGGAGACATCATTATAAATATAGATGCCCTGTCTCCTGGTGCATAATCTTATTTCAAAGGTTTATGCAATAGCAAAATAAAATTTATTCAAATTAAATAATAGCAAATAAAAGGCTGATAACATGTTTATCAGGTTACGTGTTAAATTGTTCAGCTTGAAACTCTGACAATATTTTCACCTATATCTGGCTGCATTAATTATAGTACTTGTTTAGTTTTACACACTTCATTCCTAATCTTTCATACACCATGTACTTTAAAAAGAGTGGAGAGACACTTGGGAATTAGTATATCTGTACTTGGTACATGGTCTAAGCTTTTCTTTGTAAATAATTTTCTATCTCCTGTTACTGCTTGCCATTTCCTTAATCATCTTTCCTTTTGTCTCAAATCTTGTTCTGAAAAGTCAAAACCTACAATATCTTATACCTGACCTGATGCATATCTGCCTAATGGAATTACTAAATCAGCTTTTTTAAAACTTACATACTTGAGAAGGTACTTTTTGCTAATTTATTGAGCTTCCAGTTTATTTTGTTTTTCCAATGGCATGATTTCAACTTTTCGTATTTGATGTTTCTTCCCTTTCCTTTCAATACTTTTTTGTTTATTTATTTCTATATTTGTACTCTTTCTCACCTGAAGTTTGGCATAAACTTCAGAAAGTTGAGTTTAAATTATTTTGATATTTTTGGTTTCTGTGACAGTTCGGACAGTGACCCTGAGATTCAATAGCAGATCTTTTCACTGTCTTTTCCTCATGCTTATTGAATTTGGGGTGGGGAGTAGGACTCCTCGCATACCTGCTTGTTCTGCTGTGATTGTCCTCTGTACCATTACATCGGCTATCCGTAAATCTCTCAATACTGAAACTAATTTAGATTATAGCAGTTCAAACCAAGCAGATTTAAAATATCTTTGATTCCAGCAGTGAAAATTGCTTTTGTATTTTTATGGTGCTATTACAGACCATCTTCCCAGCATGTTTAGTTTTATATTTTCTTTAGTATGCAAAAAACTCTTGGCTATGGGGAGGATGTGCTAATGCTGTTTAGTTTGGGTTAGTCAGATTTCTGTGTAGAAGGAGTACATGAGAAATATGGATACTGTGTCTTCTGCCTTGAACTCTGACTAGGGAGAATGCTGAGGCACTGCTGCCTCCCTAAAGCCAAGCCCTGATGGCAGCCAGGCATTTCTGGAGGGAGTTTCCATGCCTGCCGCTAAGGAGAAAGGAAAGTCTTCATCCTTTTTCTCTCTGTCAGTCTAGCTTTGCCTCAGTCTGTGCCACCAGTTTCTTCTCTGCCAAGCAGCTGTGCCAGGCAGCGATGCTGCTGGTGCTGGTGCAGTGCCATCAGGAGAGGAGAGAACACTGCTCTGGTCAGAGAATCAGCAATATTTGTGGTCTTGTTTATTCTGAGCCTACAAAAACCTGCCTAGATGCAGGCTATGGCTAAACTGGATGATCAAAGAGAGATTCAGCATTCCTGAAGGGATCCATATGCAGGATCTAGACCAGAACCTGGGTTAGTCCAGGGAAGTCCTTACTCTGGAAAAACAGAGGAGCAAACACACTACCATGTGTGTACCATGGACAAACAGTTCCTGCTCCCAGGATGTTACAGCTGGGCCTGTGGTGACTGAATTTAAGATATTCTCTATCTATCTCCTGACTTAGAATCAGACCATGGTTATTAATAGATTTCAGTATAAGTTAGCAGCATTATTAAGAACATTTCTGCTCTGCATTTGTAATAGACTTAGTGCTTGCCAAGGCAGTCCTTACTGCAAAGCCAGCTCAAGTTATCTTAACCCTATATTGGAATAAGCAAAAAAAATACTAATGTTGCTTTAAAAACTAATTCCTGTGTCATGTATCAAGTTCAGTCCCAATGTACTATGTGCAATCAACTTGTACAGATGATCACCTAATGGGATTTTTAAAAGTTCTAAAACAATTCCAAAGCCGTAAAGGAAAGGGTACTCAGCAAACCCATAGTAAGATATTTTCTTGCCCAGACTTCCCATCCTTCATTGCTCTTTCCAGTCTCCTCAGGTTGAGCAGCATCTTTTGTTTACTGTGCCACGTGGGACCAAGAGAGCGTAGCCGCAGTCAGGCTGGATGAGACATGCACACTAAACAATAGTAAACGCATCTGAATTTTGCTGGCTCTTGTTGCCATCCCTGTTACCCTTAACAGGGGGCTGCAAACCTACAGCAGTGGGTTAGCAGGAGGCATATGGGTCCCACCTGGCATAGCTGGGGGAAAAAAAGATACATAGGCACCACCTATAGCTTTTTACTTTCATCGGCTTTAATGTAGACTACAGTGGACAGTTGTCCAGCCTTAAGAGCAATTACTGATCTCATTAGTAGCGGAGCTCCAACAAACAGCTGGGGAAGAGCAGTGGCAGCCCTACTCCTCTCCCTGTC
Source organism: Phalacrocorax aristotelis (assembly GCF_949628215.1). Classification (NCBI taxonomy): domain Eukaryota; kingdom Metazoa; phylum Chordata; class Aves; order Suliformes; family Phalacrocoracidae; genus Phalacrocorax; species Phalacrocorax aristotelis. The sequence continues at coordinate 28,866,324 of NC_134278.1, read as the reverse complement.
TTTGAAGCAGCTGGGTTTTCCCAGAGGAAGACCAGCCATACCACATCCCTTCCTTTCTGTGAGCCAGTGTAAACATCCAGTGCGAATGCATAATGATTTGTTTAGGAACAGGTGGCTACACCACCCTTCCTGCAGCCTGCTATATGCCCTCTGTTCATATTACCAGTTCCCTTATAAATCCCCTTCAAGTGACAGCTGTAAATAAGCACAAGTCGCTGGCAGCCAGGATTCACTCAGAATGAAATTCAGGGATAGGGAGCTGTCAGCAAACTGACTTCTGTGGCATCGTAGCTGTCATTTGAATGAATTACAGAGGGGTGGAACAAATCAGGGCAAATGGCTGAAATTTAGTACAGGTTTCTGCAAGTTTTTCAAATGTCATGCACCCTTCTTCAGTGTGGTTGTTTTGTGCGGCAAACAGCATTTCCATGCAAAGTGCAATAGTCTTCTGTGCAAAGCTCTCTTTAGGATGAAAAAAATTTGATTATACAATTAGATGAGGCTTATTTTGCTGTGTTCTAGGAAAGACTAAAATACCTGGACTGAAGTTTCATAGCAGTTGCCTATGCACAATTTACACTCCGGGATTGGCAGCTTCTCTTCAGATGCTGAGGAGCAAGACATCCCCCCTCCCTTCCACACTGCTTGTAGAGTACGGTGCCCCATGCTGATGATGTCAGGCAGATTTAATTGTGCATGCTCAAAGAGAAAAATGACATCCACGCTTGGGTTAGTGCTCTCTGTGGCAAGCTGACAAATCCCCCAGCTGTCAACTAACCTCAAAGGCAAGCGTACGTGGCTTCAGCTTATGTCTGCTTGCATTCTGCCCATGGGCATTTATAAGCTGAAACTCATATTGGCTGCAACACATTCAGATTTTGACTGAGAGAAATGTATGGGCTATTTTATGTGTTTCAATCTCTAAGGGTGACCCACATAATTAATGTTTATTTTTCAGACAGACTATGAGTGGGTAAAGACAGCAATTTTTTGCATACGTGGCAAGTGAAAGGGCATAATGTTTATGGCTATGGATCTGGCTAAGTTTCCAGTTGCTTAGAGAAAATTGTTTCTTCCTTGGGCTCAGATGGATTATATTTATATTTTTGTGTATTTATTGGGGGTTCTGTCTGCCAGAGAACTGCATGTACACAAAATGGCCTTACGTAAGTGCCAGTATATATGGGCAAATGCAAAGAGGCATGTGTTGCTAATGCAATATTGGACTCACGGAGGAGGACTTCTGGCAGAAGTGTTGTCACTTGTGGTGCACTGCAGGCTGTCTGTCTAAGCCTATCATTACCTGGCACCTATGCTCTAGTGAAATAATCAGACCAATCTGTGAATGGGCAAAAAGCCATTTTAACAGATGGCTCTGACTGTAGGTAACCAGGAAACCATGCATATACATTAAACATGGGTTCAGAGAACATGGGTCTTACCTGGGGACATCAAAACAGCTGTAGGTTTTGAGCTCCTCCGTATACTGTTGAGAACATATGCCATACCCATCAGACACCCACACAGGGTAGGCTAGAGCCAGCTCCCACGCTTCTGATGAACTTTGTAGGAATTGCTTGGTTGGCCGTGGTCTCAGCTACAGACTAAACTCATGTTTTGCAATGAACTTTGAATTTGTATTAGAGAGACAAAGAATGAAGTTTGAGGATGCAGTTGCATCCACCTAATTTGCATGCCCAGCTTGGGCACTGTCTCACACAAACTGTAGGTGATGGGGAGGGCTGTCCAACCTGCCTGGCACAACTGTCTTAAGTTTCCTAAGTAGAGAGCGATAGAGAGAGGCTTTGCGTATGTGCAGGGAAAAGTCCAATATGTTTACATTTTGAATGCATTGGAGTCTTAGAACAGGATCTTAGAATACAAAGAAATAACAGGAAATGCCAAATATCTCTGTTGATCAGGATTTAGATCACCAAGCTCTTCCTGTACTGAGCAGCCAGCGCTATTCTTCTGTTTTTGTAACAGTCTGATATTAAAGCACTCACCTAGGAAGTGGCAATTCCTGGGTTCTTGGTCTCTTTGGTGTAATAAACTGCACATCCTGACCCCATGAGTCCACATGAGTGGTTCTCACCATGCTTTGAAGATGAATCATAGTACAGCTAACTCTTGTGAGGCCACAGTGAACACAAAGCAACTCCAGGGAGGTCCTCACCGCCAATTATTTTCACAGGCTTAGTGCTTCCCCATATACACAAGGGAGCATGAGGATGACTAAAAGAGGTTTAGGGTCCAGAATTAATATGTATCTAAAAACAAACAAGCAAACAAAAAAGGTCCGTAATTACATCACCTAGCTCCACCTCAAATTCACTGGAACTTCTGTGTCCTATTGGCTGGCTATGGGTTTTCTGAAGCATGTACTCAGTGGAAATTTTAGGCTAATTGGAATTTAAGCTTCCTGAAAATAGCCCCAAGGCAGCAGCATCAGGTTTTAGGGAAGATACTTTAGCTTCAGTGAAGCTGTGCAAATACACGGAGCCCTGGAGCTCTTTTACTGATGCTGGGAGCTGGGCAGGATGCAGAAGTGCCGCAGGAGTCCAAATCTGTCTCCTTTCTGCTACCTGAGCATGGAAAGAGAGGATTCCAGGATGGGGCGTACTTATTTCTGTGAATGTGGTGCTCTCTGTTGGCAGCACAGAGCTTCAGAGGATATTGCATGCCTGAGAGAGGAAGAGTGTTTTGTAGTTCAGGCAGCGCAGACTGGGATTTCCAGGACCATAGGACCTCTGCATAGGCTAGCTGTAAATTGGAGTTATTGATGCCTCGGGACCTTTGGGAAGCACTTTAGGAGTTATAGAGAAAATAACCACAAGAAAAGCACTTATTTTTGTGACTACTTTTTCACTCAGTTAAAATCAAGGAATTTGATGAGTTAAATACAAGGTGTTAATATGTAGGTGTTTTTCTGTAGAATTAATATACATGTAAATCTGTCCTAGTAGTAGCAACCCTATGTGGAGAGTAATCTGCTCTTCACATAATAGATGGCTAGCTTAACTGTGTAAGGAGTGTGTGTATTCTATAAAATATCATCTGTATAAGGGACCAAGTGAGCCCTATTCATACTTCACATTTGTCAGTGTGAAGAATTGTGATTATCATTTCAGGTCTGACTTGCATAACTCTGCACTCTAAGGTAGTTTGTGTTTAATCTAAATTACTCTCCCCTTAACTATGGAGCTAGAATGAAATTTAGCTGTCACAGATAAGAGTAATGATATTTATTAATAGTGCAAATCATTCATACACATGGAAGGAACTTAACATCAGGACAGGAGATCACAGTCCTTAAGGGATTGATTTATCCTTGACTTCTATGAGCCTTTGTTATGCTAATGATAGATATATATTCCCAAAATCCGTTGCGTCTGTCTATGCCTTACCCTTTGATTTCTTTATTAACTCTCCTCCCTTGTCACTACGTGTTCTTGGTAATTCAGATCAGGTTTTGCAGCTTGCATCATACTTTGCTTTTTTTTGCCCAAATGGTTTCCTGAGTTCTGTAGCAGTTTACATGCTTTCCCCTCTTTGCTGCACCTCTCTGCCACTGCTGCTAGAAGGGCCCCTGGGTGAGCTGCCACCAGTCAGACTCTGATACTAATGGGTTTCCTTTGTTCCTAGAGCAGTCAAGGCAACCGACCTCATTAATCAGTCCCAATCCTCATTAATAAATATAATTTTGGTAATTTGGGGTAAACATGTTCATGTACTCTAGACTACTGAATGTTTTATCTAAAGATGTAATTGGCTTTTTAGGCACTTACATAAACATTACAATTTACGGTAGCCCTGGGGGCTACTGACTTTGCTACGGTTGTAATTCCTTGGTGTTTCTAAAGTCAAGGTGCATGTTTAGGTGAATAGTCATGGGCATGGGTGGTTAGCTCACCTACAGCAGTTATTTGCAAACACTGACCACCTTGATACAAGTAGATGGCACCCTTAGTATCGTCAGTAAATGGAAAAGCTCTTTATAGGTAATAATGTCTCTAAGGATATAAACAGGAGCAAAACTTACAGGTTAGTGTAGATTATCAGCTGTAAGGATAGCTATAGGACTATCAGAGAGCTATAAGAAAAGCTAAGAAGTGCAGAACATTTCTTATGAGCTTATTTTAATACAAGGAATAGGGTTTTTTTCTGAAACAGTATACTACTGCAGTGTGTAGCTACTTCTTTACACTTCCTTCAGTACAGGTATGTCTTGCAACATCTTGTACTCTCTCTTGGGACTAAATATATATGAAACATCAGCAGCATAATTTTGCTTCACGTGCTAGGCTCTAAACTCAGCTGCAATTAAATATTCAGCAGGATATTCTCTCTCTATCTAGACTCATGCAGCAGTTATGAAAGATTAATTCAGTGTTATGTTTCTGTTTAATGAAAGAGTTGAAGTGAGCATTTCTGTTGAAAATTTAAGATTTCAGGTTTAGAAATTATGATCTTTATTATGCTTTTTCAAGGGCACATAAGATAAATGATCTATATAGCGCTGTAATTTTTATTGAAATCTTTCTTTTTCAGCGTACCCATCCCAGTATCTTAATGACAGTCTTCCGTTGTCTTTACCTTGCCATTTCAAAATCCAATGTACAAATTTCTTAAATGGACAGGCAGTAAATAACCTGTAAAAAAGCTATGGGCATTGAATAATAGAATGATGCAGATTTGCAGATCCTGCTGTATATTATACATTTAATTTGGCTTTTCTCTTTCATCAGTCCTAAGATTTTAAATGATATGTGTATCTGAGGAAGGAATAGCAGCTTTGAGGCAATTTCTGGTAGAATTCATTTTTGCAGCAATGTTCCAAAGGAGAGAGATTAAAGAAGCAACACAGAAAGTTCCAATTTCTGTCCCTTGCGGGTCCTTTCTCTCCCCACTCCCACCCCCCATCTTTCTCTTACAAAATTTACTTGCGTTATTAATGAAGTTCAGTCCCAGCACTGGTGTGGAATCTGAAGGGTAAACTCAATCAGAAAGTTTGAAGTCTTAATCCTTGTAAAGCCAGTGTGTATAACAGATGATATTAAGCAAGGCACGGTAGGTGGTACCTGTTCAGCAATTGCTGTAAATGTGACCTCATCGATACTATCTGTGTTTTTCCCTCTGTGTTTTACAGAACACATTGATTTAGGAAGATACCTTTGGCTTGTTACCATTAATGGTAGAATGATAGAAAAATGTGCAAAAAGATTTGGGGGTTGATGTGAACTGAAAGCCATTGTCTGGTTCATTAGCAAATTAGGAATTTGGTTTTAATTATGATTCTGCTGCAAATGTCACACTATATTGTATAAATGGAGTTATTTTCTGAATTTCATTAATAGATTTTACTCCGGCTGTACTCTTGAGAAATTTAGAAGGGAAGTCATGACCAGGCCTACACTCTCTTAGAACACAGTAGGGTCAGAATCATATCTTTAAACTGATTTCCTGGACCTCCTCAGGAAGGAGAAGGAATGAACAAGGCCCTGGTTCCATCTCACCCTTCGCTTGGTCTTTAACTTGGCTAAAAAGAGGTGTCACTTGTAATGCATCCTGGACAGTCACCCACCGGAGAAGCAGCAGGCACCGTAGCATTTCCGGACCCTTGCGTGACAGTCAGTGGCAGTTGCCTGTGGAAGGATGGAAAGACCGAAGGGTTGAAATTCAATAATCCTTTCTGTTTCCAAACACTAATTAGCTGTCGCATAGCTCTGCTGCCAGTGAGCCAGACGCTGCAGTGGGCTCTTATTACCGTGATCAGCAGGCGAAGGGGTGAATACAAAAGGAAGGAAGCTAAAGAAGAAGGAACTTCTGACTGAGACAAAGGTTGCAAAATAAGTAAAAACTGCCCAGTGTTATGTATTTTGTATCAGTAAGAAAAGGAAGTTCATCCGATGTGCCGTTTACTGAGCCAGCAGAAGCTTGCAGTGCTAGAGTTGATACCCTGCAGTCTTAGAATGGCCTATTTTATATCATTTAACAATTTTATATAGCTTTGTTACTTATGAGTCCTAAAGAGAGAGCCTCTTTCAGAAGTTGTTTAGTGGATATACAGAATAACTGAAGGCTACTTTCAGTTATGCAAATTGGTTGGATTAAATCATCTAATCAAATGACTCTAGTGTAAATTTTGCATGCTAAGGTGCAATGTAAGGTGGAATTTGTGTTTTAAGTGCGTAAAGGTAGCCAGGGATGTCTGCCACAAAAATATAAAATATTTATAAATGCATTTTTTTGATCTGATTTCAAGTTTTTTGAGATTGGTGCTTTTTGTATGTGAAAGTCCATATCATCTTCTATACAGATATGTTCCTAGAGTCTGCTCTGTGTTTGTGCCTTCTGTGCCGTGTGTGTTTTATTTTGTGTCCACATGCTCTTTATGGCCACCTTAACTACCCATATAAATTTGTCTGTCTGCATATTATAGGTAATTGTCCCCTTCCTCTGTATGGTTTTTCAGCACGCAGGTGATAATGCAGAGCAATTCACTCAAATGCCATCCATGTCATTTCTGTTTTGGGTGGTTTGGCAGCTCAGCCAAAATACAAAGTTTCAGCAAGTCCCACTTTTTGTATTTCAGGATTATAATGATGAAATTCGCCAGGAGCAGCTGAGAGAACTGTCATATTTGAACGGCTCTGAGGATTCAGCACGTGGACGGGGCATTCGAGGAAGAGGGATCCGTGTGCCACCTGCAGCACCTTCAAGGTGTGGTAACCTGAGCTATTATCCTAACAGCTTTAGAAAGTGTAAACAATGGTAAAACAAACATAGTTTTAAAAAAATACAAAGAAAATCACGTACACATCATGGTCAATAAACAAAAATATTTTTCTTCTTATACTTTGTGTGGTCTATATTGTGCCAGGTTCTCTGATCTACAGTTCACAGGTTACAGTGGGTGGTGTACAAGTATCGAACAACAGATCAGAGCAGAATATTGTTATGGCAGCACAGAATCAGTATGGTCAGTAGCATAAAATCATTCGTCAATAAAATAGTATAGACAGAGAAGGATACATAATCCAGATGGAACTTTATTTGTCAAATAATTACTTTTTTGTATGCATATTATATCTATGATATATGGGTTGCATTATATATTATTTTGTTGTATGGGTTGTCAGTTTCATATGAATTTCATTGGCATCATCTACAAATATTGGTGGATGAATGTTTCCTGAATTCTTCCATGTATTTTTTTCATATATAGGAAACAGCTCTGCTTGTTCATACAGCCAGTGTATAATCTTAATACACTCTTTCAGACTCATTTTTTGCTGTGAACCCTTAAGAAATTTGTTTCCTCAGGCATCTAAGTTACCGTCTACTTCTAGGCAGCCATAGAGATCATTTCAGGATGGGTCCTAAGAAATCCACTTTTGTTTTGGAGGAAATAGGATATGGAGGTACCTTATTTTATGCTGACAGAGGAGTTTTCTTTGGTAATTGAACTGGCTGATCTTGCCTATGACCTTTGTTTCTTCCCCACCCCCGAGGCTATCTATCATGTTTTCCCTCAGATCTTCTGAATGGAATTTTTTATCAATAGTACAATGCACATACATCGGATTTTTCACACTTGTCATTTGTGACCATCATCCAGTCAAAGTCTTTTTGGACTCAGAAAAACCAGTTTTCCTTACACCTAAGATCTCTGAAGGGCTTGCCTTAACAATGATGTTCAGAACACCACTGCAATAGACTGGCAGCTTTTAAATTAGGTTCAGAGCATTATCAGTGCAGTGCTGGCCCATACTTGCTGCAAAATACCTGAATGATTGGATCCATTGAGCAGATACAGGATCTTGAATGCTTTCCCTATTTACCAGTCAGAAGTCCCAGGAGAACATAAAAAACCTGCAACTGAAGTATTTTAAGCTAAATACTTCTGCTAATGATTTGTGGTGTTGCAGCTGATATGCTTGAGGGAAGGGATGCCATCCAGAGGAACTTAGACACTCCTGAGAAGTAGAACCTCATGAAGTCGAACAAGGCCAAGTGCAAGGTTCTACTCCTGGGTAATCACCAGAGTCAGCATAGACTGGGGGATGAAGGGATTGAGAGCAGCCCTACAGAGAAGGACTTGGGAATATTGGTAGATGAAAAGCTCAACATCACCTGGCAATGTGCACTTGCAGTCCAGAAGGCCAACTGTGTCCTGGGCTGCATAACAAGGCGCGTGGCCAGCAGATCGTGGGAGGTGATTCTGCCCCTCTACTCTGCTCTGGTGAGACCTGGAGCACTGTGTCCAGCTCTTGGGTCTCCAGCACAAGAGAGGCATGGACCTGTTAACATCCAGAGGAGCACCACAAAAATGGTCAGAGGGCTGGAGGACCTCTCCGATGAGGACAGGCTGAGAGAGTTGGGGTCATTCAGCCTGAAGAAGAGAAGACTATGGGGAAACCTCATTGTGGCCTTTCCATATATAAAGGGGGCTTATAAGAAAGATAGAGAGCATTTTTACCAAGGCCTGTAGTGGCAGGACAGGGGGCAACGATTTTAAACTGAAAGAGAATAGGTGGAGTTTGGACATAGGGAAGAAATTGTTTTCAATGAGGGTGGTGAGACACTGAACAGGTTTCCCAAATAAGTTGTGGATGCCCCATCATTGGAAGTGTTCAAGGTCAGGCTGGACAGGGCTTTGAGCAGCTTGATCTAGTTAAAGATGTTCCAGGCCAGGGCAGGGAGTTTGGACTAGATGACCTTTACAGGTCCCTTCCAACCCAAACCATTCTGTTATTCTATGATTCTAAAATTGGCTACTGAAACTTGTAGTAAGGTAGTGAACATCACAAGCTAGTGCTATGGGTTTCACTGTTTCAGCAGGGAATAAGCCACAGCTCATACTGCTGTGGGAGACCTGAGTTCCACTCACAACTCTGGATCTGGGTGTCACGCATGGTTGTAGCCGGCACTCACAGTCTTCAGAAGGGGCAACGCACTCAGGAGCATACTGCTCTGAAACAAAACTCACAGATTGCTTCTCTGATATATCCCCCTTCTGGTTTGTCATATGGTATAGTTACAAGAACCTCTTTTTAACCAGTAACAGCTTCGTCTGACTTAGCCATTAGTACAGCAAGGTGGATATAGCATAAAGGGAAGGATACTAAACCTCTCTGTGCCTGTCTGTATGTGCTGTTCTCTCTGCACAATGGGGGGAAGCAGAATCCCATGCTACTCTTCCTTTGTGCTGAACTAAATTAGACAGGAAGAAAAGTTCTTACTCTCCCTTTATACTCTTGCTCTACTTTCACTTGCAAGTTTCTGCCATCCTGTGTCATCTTCTGCAAATCAGTTTCTCCCAGCCACCAATAAACACAAGAATGAGAGTGATGACTGGTCTTGTAAAATAGTTTGAAAGCAAGAGAAGAAGTTCCTCACTTTCTTCTTCCTCTAGAACTACTTTGGAGTAACTCTGCAACTCCATGAGTTACAATAATCCATAATTTCATTAGTACAAGCAACATGAGGATTAGGTGTAAAAGGCATTGGATGGCTTAAAAATAATGCCTTTCCATAATAAGAGTTCTGCCTGAGATATTGCCTAAAAGTGCTTGACTTTGTAGCCGCCAAAACCCCAGAGTTATACTGTATTTTAAATAGCAGTAAAAATATGAGAGCCTTTAACATGGAGTAACATTTGCATGCACTGTCTTGCCATACACACCAAAGTGACCACTCCTTTTTGCTCTCCCCAGGGGACGTGGGGGTGCGATTCCTCCACCCCCACCCGGACGAGGTGCTCAAGCACCCAGAGGAGCACCAGTGACCCGTGGAGCCCTTCCCGTCCCACCAGTGGCAAGGGGCGTGCCCACTCCTCGAGCAAGGGGTGCCCCTGCTGTCCCAGGCTACAGACCACCCCCACCACCTGCACACGAGGCCTATGAAGAATATGTAAGTAACCACATACATACATTCATAGCAGATGTGAGCCAAACCCCGTGGTGAATATCAGGTGCCTCTGAGCTGGAAGACTCCAGGCCAATAATCCCTCTATCTCTGCTACTTACCTCCTGCTGCTAAATTACAGTCTGGGTGATGTAGTGTGTCTGCAGGCCTGTGTTTTGGGTGATGTGGGTTTGTAGAATTGTTCGCAGCTTAGTTTTGGATATGAGAAAGACATGCTGATTAGCTCTCAGGGCATCGCAAAAGAGCAATACAGATATTTAAAAGACTATATTAGAACTAAAAGTAATTCATGACTGTTGGCAAGTTCTTAGGAATAACATATTATATCCTTTGTGAGAAAATAAGGGGGTTGTTTTGTTCTTCTGGATCCTTTTTATTACATATAAGTATATATATTTGTATTCAACATTGTGTTACAAATACATAACATAGAAATTCAGGTAATTTTCATGAAAGCTGATATAATAATGTGTATTTAGCAAGGAGCATTACTAACCATCACCTTTTCTTACAAGGTGTTAAAAATATTGTGCTGTAAACATCAAAGCTTGCAAGTCATCCTCATTAATGTTCCTTCCTGGAACTATCACTGTAACAAAAGTGTTGTGGTTTAACCCCAGCCGGCAACTATGCACCACCCAGCCACTCGCTCGCTCTTCTCCGATGGGGAGGGGGAGAGAATCAGAAGGGTAAAAGTGAGAAAACCCAGGGGGTGAGATAAATACAGTTTAATAAGAAAAGCAAAAGCTGTGCACAAGCAAAGCAAAACAAGGAATTCATTCGCTACTTCCCACGGGCAGGCAGGTGTTCAGCCATCTCCAGGAAAGTAAGGCTCTGTCATGTATAATGGTAACTTGGGAAGACAAATGCCATCACTCCAAACATTCCCTGCTTCCTTCTTCCCCCAGCTTCATATACTAAGCATGACATCATAAGGTATGGAATAATCCCTTTGGTCAGTTGGGGTCAGCTGTCCCAGCTGTGCCCCCTCCCAGCTCCTTGTGCACCCCAGCCTGCTCGCTGCTGGGGTGGGGTGAGAAGCAGAAAATGCCTTGACTCTGTGTAAACGCTGCTCATCAGTAGCGAAACATCCCTGTGTTATCAACACTGTTTCCAGCACAAATACAAAATATAGCCCCATAGTAACTACTATGAAGAAAATTAACTCTATCACAGCCAAAACCAACATATTCTCCACCCCTTATTCCATACCATTTACATCATGCTCAGGTCTCACACTATCCATTACATCCTCCTTAACCACCACCACCCATCCCATCATTTGATATAATACACAGATGTCATTCCCTTAGTCTATGGACCACCCTGTGCAATGTCTGTAAAATGTCCACAAAATGTTCGATGAGTTCATTTAGCCCGTGACTTTGGGCCCATCTGTTCTGGTAGTCACTCAGGACAGGAGAGGTGGCGTGTTGTGTGGAATTCCTGGGCACCAAAGCCAGCTCAGGTCAGTGCTGCACTTGCACTGCTTCTTGCAAGGCTTGTCCTCAGTTGGTTCAGGTGGTTCCTCTGACATGCAACTCAATCATGGGTTACAAGAATTTAAAGGTATTTTCCATTACAATCTCTACCCCTGGTCCATTTGGACCAGACCATCGGGTTTAACATTGTAATCAACTCCTCCCCTTGCCCCTGCTCCATCTTGGACTTATCCACAGACTGCCATCCCTTAAGGGAGTACCTGATCCAAGTGGAGCCTTATCTATGAGTCACAGTCTCTCCAGGGGCACACCTGCTGCAGCGTAGACTTATCCACAGCCACAGTCGCTTTGAGGAGCACCTGTTCCAGTGTGGCCTTCTCCGTGGGCCACAATCCCTTCAGAGGTATACCTGCTGTGGCCCAGACATAACCATGGCCACAGACACTTTGAGAGGTACCTGCTCTGGTGTGGGCTTATCCGTGGCCACACATACTTCGGAGTGTCCTGCTCCCGCATGGACTCATCCACAGGTCACTGTCCCTTTGTCTCAGGTTCACACTGGAGTTCCAGCCTGTCCAGCAGAGCAGCACAGGACAGGAGCGATGCCCTGGCCATCTGCCAACCCAGGTGCCTGCCCATTGCTGTTATCAAAACATTCCCAAGCACAGCAGAGGAAGCTGATCAGCAGTACAGCTGTACAGCAAGCAGCAAAAGCAAAAAGCAGCCACTAACGAGCACTAGACTCTAAGATACAGTGAGACAAGCAAGCCCCATGGCAAGAAAGTACCATCAAATAAGATGTCTGACTTTTTCCAGCTGTGGCACATCCAAGTGTAAGATGAACATCTCATCCACTCCCTAATCCTGTCACTAGGAGAATCACTGAGAAGATACAGTATAATTGAGAAGATGCAGTTTTATTCAATTAAATATCTTCCTAGAACAAAAGAAATGAAATTGAAGTAGAAATTAATTTTTGTTGGTAAAGCTTTACTCAACCATCTGTATTTGTAAAGCAGAGATTAGATCACGGCCACTTCAAAAGAGGGACACGCATTCTGTTAATGCCAAGAGTCACAGCTGAACAACTGCTGCAAAAAAGGAGGGGAAGAAAGTCACTCTCTGTTATTATTTACCTCAACACAGTTTCCATCTTTAAATGAGATAAATGTCCTGCTGAAAAAGGAATTTAAAAAGTATACCCCTCCTTGATAGGTAGTATATTATCTTTTAGTCTCAAAATGTATGAGACCTTCCTTCCTGTGCAGAACTGCATCTTTTCCTAATCCGACAAATTCAAAACAGAACCCTGTAATATGTAAGATTAAGATTATAAATTAAGTAAATCTTTTTCTTCTTTTTTTTTTTTTTTTTATCTACAGTACTGGTAAATGTCCTAGGGTATTAAACTGTTTTTAGGGAACATTTCTTACACTGTTTCTGGATGGTAAATATACGGAAAGCAGAAGGAGAAGTTGAGGCAGCTGGATTATCAAGCTTAGGAAAGCATTCAGCCAATTCCACATCATTTTGAAGTGCTTACACTGTCAGGAGCACAAAATATACACACAATTAGAGTCAGTTTGTAATATATTATTCCAATAAAAACAAACAAATGTGCTTGTGTTTCTTATTTTGCCTACTTAGGTAGTAGCAAGAAGCATCTTGCCTTGTAGGACAAATTCAGATGTTTTGGAGATCCTTCCATCTCCTATGTCCTTTCAATATCCATATACCACAGCTGGGAATATATGGGCTTCCCCTGACTTATTGTCACACACCAGTTTGCAATGAAAATCTGTTGCCATTTTGCAAAGACTTGTAAGTGCAATCTAAATAATCTTGATATCTTATGGACTGAGAAAATAATTAAAACTATGTTGGTGTGCAGGTAGAATGAAAAGATCACTGTCATATATCTATATGTGAATTTGTAAATTATACTGTAGGGGAAAATATTTTTAATTTTGCAGGAAATAATCAACACAGTTTTTCTTTCCAAATAAACCACTACATCACATATTTGTCTGGATACTAAAAGCAAGTGGATCTATTTGTTGACCAGCAACAAATGTCATGTGTAATTGTTGTTCTTTCACGCTGAATCCTACGGATGAAAAACTAATTTATAATGAATAATTTATCCAATTTACTTCATCTCATTTTCTGCTTGTAGGCAACCCACAAGCATATTACAATTTCTTTATGTGTTTATGTTTTTGATTTTTGACTATAGTATTTCACTCCAATTTTTCCTACTGTATGCAGGCACCATTGTTTTGATTAGTTGTGCACATGAATGCAATGTCATTTATTGTGAGTATCCATATTTTTTATTTTTGTTTGCTGCTAGAGAATATAGTTGTTTGAATGCTGAGCTGAAAGTGAACTCAAGAATAGAATAGAATGGCTGCAGCAGATTTTTTTAAATGTTTAAACAGCATTTCCTGAAAAAAAATCTTTAGATATTTGCTCAGCACTACTAATCAGAGATTGTGTTGACTGTTAGACTGTGAAACATTGAACTGTTGAAATTGGTTTGGAGAAGCATTTAAAAGTTTGGATCACTTTGTATTTATCCAATATCTAAATATTTTGAGGTTTCCTCATGGCCTTTGATAGAGTCTGTAAAAACAAGTGTCTAAAGGTTTCTCAAGAAAAGTAAAGTTTTATCATTCTGGTGAATATATTTTCACATTCAACATTTTGAATGTCAAGCCCAACCAAAGGGAAAATAATTTGGAACAACTTTCAGAAAAGAAGAGGGCTAGAGAGGAAAGGGGGAGTGAGACACCTCACACCTTTATCTTTACTTGCTTTTGAAGCAGATGCATAGCTTTTATTGGGAGCAGCATAGATAGTATCTCAGAGGAAATTCAGAAGACTACCCAGTGGAAGAGGAGGTACAGATATTAGAAGGTATATGCAAAAGGAAAGAAGTAGTTACTACATGAACCTTCCTCACGTTAAAAACAGCTCATTGTGTGTGAATTTGGATGGAGAGCTTAATTAGCAGCTGCTGTGCAGCTTCTGGGATCAGAGAGGCGTCCTGGGTTTGTAAACTGGTGAAGAAGAGTGCTCTTCAAAGTGACTAACCTTAGTTCCGTGTGACCAATCTGTACATGCTCCTCTTGTGCTGAAGGAGAGGTCCGCTAAAGTGCAGTTCAGAGAAGCAGCTTGAACTGGTCATTGTGAACCTTCCTGAGACGAAGCTTCTTTCACAAAGTTGAACTTAGCCCTTTGTCATTACTCTCTGAAGTGTAATTTTACACCTTTAATCCACAAACACCGCCATACTGAAGATGTCCCTAGCTGCTGAAATGGATTCAAAACTTTATTAAAAAACAGCCTTCTGGACCTCAGGTTCTGTTGTGGTTGTTTTTTTTTTACTGAAAACCACTCAGTGTGGTTCCCCATTAAATGCATTACGGATCATATTCCTACTCCTTCCACAAATGCAGTACACAAATTAATTTGAATTTTTGCTTAGTTGTTCTTTCCATTTGTGGCAATACATGCCACAACCACTTGGCAGCAACAGCTCAGTCTGGAACTTTTCAGGAGCACTGAGTTACCACTGAGCCATGTTGTTACACCCAGGATGCTGAAGAGCCTGTAATGGATGGGAGGGAGGACAGCAATGCCAGCAGGCTCCTCCGTTAGAACTAATGACAAGATGGCTGTTTGGAATATATCAAATGAATTTTGTAAATTAGGTTATATTCTACACTGCATTGGGCAGAGATGTTTTGGATAGAGAGAGTGGTACTGGAACTGCATTTTAATTGCCTCTTTTAAACTTACATCTTGCGCAGTTGTGGTCTGAGGTATTAGTTTTGTCTGTTAGACAGCTGATGTCCCATCTACAAATCTTACAGTGTTTCTGTATCAGTGCACCAAGATAGGAGACGGTAAATGAAAATTAGTTCAAATATTGTTTCAGTCCTGCATCATGACCTTTATGACAAGGACAATGGTAAGACTGATTTTGTGCCATTTTTTCATTACAAAGGTTAAGATTTGTTTGGTTGGACATCTACTTCTATCATCTACTCGAAATATAGTAAGGAAAATTAACACTGGTATCATCTTTACAGATTGAGGGGAGACTTCTGGAGTCTTTTCTCAACAAGAGTAAGCAACTTAAAGGCTATGGTCTTGTTGGCCACTTACAAAACAGGCAATAGACATGACTGATGGAGGTTCATGATTTATACAGAAGTCAAGAGTGAGAAGTGCTTGAGTAGATCTTCCGCTGGAAGGAGCATCCTACTGAGGCAATAAAGCCAATGTTCAGCAAGATATATTTTAATCTGAGCTTCCAGACTTTTTCACTCAAGATTAAAGCTAAATATTTGAAGGGTGCTTAACCCACATATAAGTCAAAAATACCATGGCTTTCAGATCCTGTTTTGGAAGGCATTTAACTCTAGAGCTGTATTTTTGCCTTCTGAATCAGAAGCTAGTAATGAGCTGTGCAGTGATATTTTTCTTTACATTATTTAAGAGCTGTGGTCTGCCTTGCTAAGAGGTCTAATGCGAGTCTGGAAGTGACTTAACACTTGTTCCCTTACCCCAGATGCAAAGAATTATCAAAACAGAATAAATTTGGTACTAACATACACATTGCTTTTATATTTTACTTGCATTTGCATTTTTACTCCTGGATAAGAAAGGACACTTTTTACTCCTGGGTAGGAAAGGGGACTTTTGCTCAGAATTCACTCAACTTAACATGAATACTTAGATGAGCTTCTTGTATTTACAAAGAAATATATAATTTGTTTGCAAGAAATAGGCCAGTCTGTCGAGACAGAGAGCTGGTACAGCTCCTAGGTCTAGGACAGCCAGATTAAAGAGCAATTTTAAATGCAAATATTCTTCCTCGCCTCTCATTTCACTGATCAAACCAGCCACACGCAGCTTCTTGTTATCTTCTGGAACAAGTGAAGAGCAATGCTTTTAGAAAGTCACTGGAAAAGAACCACACAATAAGATAGATTGTGCTTTTAATGTCATGCTGTTCTTCCTCTCATTTCAAGCTGTTTAAAACGAAAGCAAATGCCACATTCGACTGTTTATTCTAAGCTCAATAGTTATTTACATTTTTCAGTACTTTTCAAACAAACTGAGACAACTATGCTCATGTTTACTCAGTACAAACCTAGACAATGAAAAGACTGACAATAAGAGGCATTTTTTCACACTTCAACATTTTAAACAGAATAATCAACATTTACATGTGACTGTGATCCCCAAAATTGTGGTTGCAGAGGCTTCGTTTAATATTTTGAACTGGAACTCATAGGGCTTTTAAATCCATTCTGTCTGCCACTTCTGAATGTAGATGGAAACTGTGTATAAACACATGCACTTCCTCTTCATGAAATGTTTGCACCTGTGTTAGTGCTTTAATGAATATGTTAAAGTTAGCAATTGGTATTTGATTCTGCTACTTCTGAAGTCCATTCCTGTAATCCGAGTAAGACATTCTCAGTGAGAGTCAGGCCCAGACAACTAAGATGACATGTTCCAAACCTTAAAAGACTGAAATATACTGGATATAATGACAGTCAAAGAAGATTATTTTAAGTTTGGGTTTTTTTTTCTAAATTGGTATTTCCAAGTTTTAAGATGTATCACTAATTTATTTCTGTGCCTCTTGGATGAAAAAAAAAATCAATGAAGAATGTTCTGCGACTAAAGACCATTTGAATAAAGCTGGAATTATAGACATGGGAATCTGCATGGCTGAACAACATATTGATTAAGTATGATTGATTACCTATTTATGCCCAAGGCACTTAGAAAAAGAGCTAAGCTATATTCAACTTATATATGCTGTGACTTGAAAAATCAAATTTTATTTTTACCATAATAGCGATAAACAGGATAATGTTTATATTATCTGAAAGACCCCATTGAGCTTTATAAGAATACTGTGAATTATGTTCTCGTGAAGGTAGAGTGGATTTTTCTGTTAGTTATTCAAACTTTGGAGAATTTGGTCCGTCAATAGTATAAATATATTTATTGTGAAAAAATCCAGCAACATAAATACAAAATAAAAGCAGTAAGCAACTTTTTCATGTTTTTCTAAGAGCAAAAACCACAGTCAGCATTAAACCTTCAGTGTCTGGGAACCTGCAGTTCTAGAGTATTTTGCTTACCTGTGCAGACTGTAGTTTGGGACTTATTCTTATAGATGATATCTGAATAAATCAGGCTTGCCCCATGAAATGAAAGGAACTGTCCTGAGAGCAATGCATCAATAAATGTGAATACTGCTTTCAGATTCATCACTGCTGTGAACTTCTAACAAATTGATAACGTGCTCTAAAGTAGACTTTATTATATAATTTTCTTGTTTTGACTTGATTGTAATAATCTAAACTTTACTTATAAAATATATAAAACACTAGGACTTACTTATAAATGTTACAGAAAGATTTTGTGGAGGATAAGCTCTTCTGTCATCCTCTTCATGCTCTCCTTACTTGGCAAAAATAATTCTCTCCTTGACATTAGTTATCAAGTTTTCAGTTCAAAATTATCTTCTATGCTAGGCACAGTATAAAAGAAAATGCTGATGCAGCTGAACATGGTTTAGTATTATAAATTATGTTAATACAACTACAACGTAATAAATATTTATATTTGTTCTACAGAGATCTAAGTGAAGGGCATCTCTCAACTGATCATCCAGCCGCCTTCATATGGTCCTTAAATATTCATGGTGTATGTGGTTATATTCATAACATCCTACATAGAAAGTATACCGAATATTCCCCATAGAGACAGAATCTGTCTGCATCATGCAAGCACAGAGTCACAGAACGGTAGGGGTTGGAAGGGACCTCTGGAGATCATCTCATCCAACCCCCCTGCTTGAGCAGGCACACCCAGAGCAGGGGGCACAGGAACACATCCAGGCGGGTTTTCAATGTCTCCAGAGAAGGAGACTCCACAACCTCCCTGGGCAGCCTGTTCCACTGCTCTGTCACCCTCACAGGAAAGAAGTTTTTTCTCATGTTTAGCTGGAACTTCCTGTGTTCCAGCTTGTGCCCATTGCCCCTTGTCCTGTCTTTGGCCACCACTGAAAAGGGTCCAGCCCCATCCTCTTGACACCCACCCTTCAGGTATTTATAGGCACTGATAAGATCCCTCCTCAGTCTTCTCCAGGCTAAACAAACCCAAGTCTCTCAGCCTTTCCTTGTAAGCGAGATGCTCCAGTGCCCTGATCATCTTGGTAGCTCTCCGCTGGACTTGGTCAAGCAGTTCCCTGTCTTTCTTGAAGTGGGGAGCCCAGAACTGGACAAAATACTCCAAATGCAGTCTCACCAGGGTGGAGTAGAGGGTGAGGATAACCTCACTCGACCTGTTGGCCACACTGCTTTTTATGCATCCCAGGATACAGTTGGCCTTCTTGGCCACAAGGGCACATTGCTGGCTCAGGGTCACCTTGCTGTCCACCAGCACTCCTAGGTCCTTCTCAGCAGAGCCACTTTCCAGCAGGTCAGCCCCCAGCCTGTACTGGTGCATGGGGTTGTTCCTCCCCAGGTGCAGGACCTTGCACTTGCTCGTGTTGAATTTCATGAGGTTCCCCTCAGCCCACCTCTCCAGCCTGTCCAGGTCTCGCTGAATGGCAGCACAGCCTTCTGGTGTATCAGCCACTCCCCCCAGCTTGGTATCATCTGCAAACTTGCTGAGGGGACACTCTATCCCATCATCCAGGTCATCGATGAAATATTGCACAGGACGGGACACAGCACAGGCCCCTGGGGAACACCACTAGTGACAGGCCTCCATCCAGACTCTGCCCTGTTGATCACAACCCTCTGAGCTCTGCTGTTCAGCCAGTTCTCTGTCCACCTCACTGTCCTCTCATCTAACCCACACTTCCAGTGCACCATTTGGTCATTAAACAGTGTGATTGTTCAGAGGCCTGTACCAAAAATACTCGTCTGCTGTCACAACTTGTCACTTGGCTATTTATCTGGTAGAGAACAGTCTTGGTTGGTACAAAATAACTCCATAGGTATTTGCTGGCTAAACATTGTCATGTGACTGTATCTCAACCCATGTTATCATTTTTATGACAGGTTGCAAAGGTGCGTTATAAACTTTTTACTATATATAAACTCATACAAACTTAGAGAATTGCTGATAAAACTTGGGACAAGTCCAGTTTAATTAGAGTTGAGAGTTTGGTTACTGTGTGAATTCAGCTCCAATAGAAGACTTGGGTTTTCACATCTCAAAGTTTCTTATCCAGATTTAGTCCACCGAGGTACTAAAAAGTTTAGTAATTTTGAACTGCAAGGTTCATCATGACTGGTGAGTTCCTGGGGAGCCAGACACATACGAAGTCAGTGGTAATGAGAAAAGAGCAGTGCAGGCTGCTGTTTCTTGCAGTCTGGTAAGTGCAGAGACTTCATCTGTGCCAGGCAATTACAGAAGCTTCGAGTTCTGGTTTCAGGAAAGGCTCTGGGTGATAAGATGCCATGGCATTTGGCATTATCACACCAGCCTTGCCTCCAGCATACTGGTCTTACTGATGTGTTTTTCGGTCTAGCCTTTTGGTAAAGTCATATTAGTGAGTTTTTATTATAGTAGATAAACAGAGTGCTCTTTATATCAATAGATTGTGTGTACAGCCAACAGAGTACTTCTGTTTTGCGTATTATCTTTATTTATTAGGAATTTTCACTGGAGCTAAAACATGAGCTTTATTAATATAGTAAAATGTACAGTTTAGGAACCATTTTATATTAATTGAAAAATTTTATGAATTGCTCCAAAATAGTATTTTAGTTTTACTGCAATTTTAACAACATATATATTAAAAATACTTGTTGCAGAAAGCTTTCATCACAATTCATCTATGTTCTTCCCTTCAGTACATTTGTGACGTTGTCATCTTGCAAAATATACTTCTGCATGAAACTGCAGAGATAGATATTTAGCAACTGCACTTAAAATCAAAGGCAAGCATTACAGACCACAGTTCTGTTTCATTCTTTGGCTGATGGGCCTTTTAGCCAGTTGTCTCTATCCATACAGTTAATGCTTACTCAGGATAATTGAAAAAGAGGATTTGTATTTGGTGCAATAAAAGGCCTGAAAAGTAGTCTTACATGCCTATAACCTTTTTTCCCCCATTATGTTCAGTGCATTTGCAACTCCGAATTTCAGTTATACAGAGGAAGGAAAAGGTATATGCTAGAGGAATTATCTCATGTATTTGGGTGCAGAAGCACCTGTCCAGCAATATGCCTGTTCTTTCTGGGTATTTAAGGGAGGCTCAAATATATATGTGAGCCTAGATTTTCATACACATAAGAATGCATATATATACCTGGTATGTATATTGTTATAGACCAAGCTGGCTCAAGCTGTGCCTTGGATTCAGGCCATCTGCAGACACATGGCAGCAATTGCTTCCCCAGAGGCAGCATGTGTATGCCCTGTTATCTACTGCTTCTGGGAGGAGGAGGGTTTATGTCTCTCCAGCTGCCTTAGCATTTCCAGTAAATCTTTGCTCTGATATAGAGATACATGCTTACATTCTGTTATGGATATGCATATATGTTATCTATAGCTACAGCACAGGAAAATACGGTCCATTTCTTCCAGCACAACTGTTTATAAGGACTTTATATTGCACAGAGCTCCTCTGCAGCCAGAAATGTGCATGAGTAACTGTGTAAGGAATCATTCTGAAGGATCAAAGAAATAAAATCTAAAGCAGATATTTTCTTTCTTAATAATACAGTTTTGGAAAAAAAATGTAAATATAGACAATAAATAGAGAAAGGAAAAAGTTACTAGCAGATATTTAAAAGAATAGTTTTTCTTGTATAATCTGATGGGCTGGATGA
Organism: Phalacrocorax aristotelis; assembly: GCF_949628215.1. Taxonomy (NCBI): domain Eukaryota; kingdom Metazoa; phylum Chordata; class Aves; order Suliformes; family Phalacrocoracidae; genus Phalacrocorax; species Phalacrocorax aristotelis. The sequence continues at coordinate 28,845,071 of NC_134278.1, read as the reverse complement.
AGTACACATTTTTTTTCCATCTTTAACTTCTTCAGCAGCGGTGGTATTAAAGTGACTGGGAAATTCATATGAATACCTCTTTGTTAGATAAATAGTTCAATGCTGTTCTCAGATATGCTTATTTTTAAAACAGTAAGATCAGTTAGATTTTATCAAAGGTGCAGGCTTAGTGTACCTCTTTAAACTGTAGAAAAATGTTGTGAAAATTGATCTTGTTATGAAACACAGTACCTTGAGTTTGACCTATAGGGCTCTTGGAGAGCGTAGCAATCACTAGAAGAAGGAGATGCAGTATAATGGCTCTGGGACAATAAAGCAGAAGACTAGCGATGACAAATGCTCTTTCTCCATGCAGACCTGTTTTTTCCTGATGAAATTATGGCTGCCTGCATTTTAATAGCTTCTACATCATTATAAGTGCCGTTACTCATAGACAGCTGATAGCTCTCTCTGGCTACCTGCTGTTGTTTTGTAGCTCTTGGTACGGTGTAAAAATCTGTGGAGTGCAACATCTGAAATTATAAAGAATGCAATGTTTGTTAAGTGAAATTAGATAAGAAAATACTTCGTATGTATTAGTATCATAAGAATACATTAGTATCCCAAGGGCAGACTTGCAGACATACCCCTGTACTACCCTATACAATACAGTAAAACTGCTGGGAGTTTTCTGAAGTAACATGCATTTAAAAGAAAATACATTGAAATTCAAACTATATTTCTTTCTATTTTACCAACCAGTTACCATCAATCATTCTACTTTTTGGACAGACACTGCCTGTACTATTTAACTGACACGCAGGGTTAAAATATATGATTGTTTCTTTTAAAACAAGCCTTATTTTAATAATAGATAATTCCATTTTTATTACCTGTTTGCATGTCATTCAAAAAATGGCTTCAGGTTTGGTTTGGCTTGGTTTGCTTTCATTGTCAAAATTGCTCAGGTATGTAAAAGATTACCTTCTTGTTTAAATTTTATTTAATTATCAGTAATAATTAAAAAAATAAGTGCTTTTAAACTGCAACAGAATTTTGGAAATTGGGATTTCCAAGTATTTTTGAATCAGTTAACCAGATGGTATACAAATTTTACCTCTGTCATGGGGAAAATTCCCAGAACAACAGCCTTTAGTAAACTAGTACTAATTTTACTCCAGTCTGTTGCAATCTGGATATAAGTAAACTACTAAAATTGACAGTCCTGGTGAAAGAAAATTATTATAAACAAAAAAATTAAGTGAAGGCTCTATAAATCAGGCTGTAGGGGAGATGCAGAAAGCACCTGTGTTTCGTTGCAAGTTAAATTTCACCAAATTTAAATGTGGACACTGTAGCTGAGAGGAAAAGAAAAAAAAGCAGAGAATCACAAACACAGTGGTTGAGTCCGAGTGCATCTATCAAATAAATTAGAAGCCGCAGTACTTTGGTCATTTTTTACTTTCCTTGAACAGCCCTTTCACTTTCTTGCAAGGCCACCCATCATGCAAACACCCTAAACAAATGAATCCAAAAAGTCATTCAGAGCTCTTCTAACTTATTTCTCATGAGGTAGCTGTTATATGTTGCCATTCTGGAAAAAGCAGCAGAGGTGGATTTTATGTGTAAACATAACAAAGAGCAACAAGAGCAAAAAAAAAAAAGTAATTTCCATTTTTCACTCATGTTTCATTTGTTTATTTTCTAAAGGGTAAAAAAGTGTCTCTGATGCAAGCAATTTGTCTTGTATTTGCATAGTCTTATTTTGTGTAGTGGTGGAGTGTCATTACAAGTGAGGTTACTGCATCAGATGTAGATGCAGTCAATAACTGTATGGCTGAATCAGTGGTTAATATGTGTACTATTTCTATTTCCATGCACAGTGCAGTATGAAGAGGGGGATGAGAGTGTTTTCCTCCTGCAGAATCTATTGCAGCCCGGTGTTGTGGTATCCACTTGGGTAGGAAGCATCGCGAATGAAGCTTTAAATCCCTAAAGGCAGAGGAAGAACTGAAAGTCTATCTCACATCTTGGATGAATGAAATGCTAGATAAAAAAGAGTGAAAGAACTACTTTATTCTAGATTTCTCTTTAAAAGAAAGAGATGACCTCTTGCAGAATTTTTACAGAAAATGTGTACACCTCGCCACCACAGAGGTCTCAGTGTTGAAAGCAGGACTTGCCTTCCTGCAACCTGAACAATGGCACCTAAATCTTGGAGACAATCAAGGTCTGTTTTCACCCTTTCCAAGAGGACAGCTAAAGGGCACTAAAGGGTACAGCACTGTAGGGTACCATTCCTAGGTACCAAAGTTTTCCTGTCATCATACAAGAAAGTACCTCCATCTTGGATGTACAGTATGGAATGTAAGATCCTAAATCACACAAAGTCTGCAAACAAAGCAGGCTTCTAAGTCCTAAAATTACTTCTGAAATAACTTAGGTTATTTTTTTAAAATGCCATTCATTTTTTAGAAAACTTATGGGGAAAAAATCATTCTAGCTTTAAAAAAAAGAAAAACCCTACCTATCTGCTTTGACGAGTCTATCACCTTCCTAGGAGGAAAGCAGACTGCAGTGTGGCAAGGAGGCAAGACTGTTTTGATAGACCTGACTGAATGAGGGCATTGTTGAGGTGAAATTCAGTTCTGAAAGAAAAGACTTTTAAAGGATCTGCTTTCTTTCCTCAGGACCTCAGTCAAGCTATAGACAGAGTACACGGTCATTTGTTGTTTGTGTTGGAGGAAGGAAATTGTTACAAAGAACTAAGCTTCCACTCTGGGAAATACCAATTCATCCATACCTGATCAGAATTTATATATTAGGGGATAAGCAAACAGGTCACTGGATACAGTCTGAGAAACTGATTAACATTCTGCAGAGCAGAAGTAATTAATGAAAGCTGAAAGATGTTAAAATAAACTTGCCAGCTTCAGTAACATGAGACTTTCCCTTCCTTAGCTGGGAGATGATTTTCTTGAATATTTCCTTCAAAGCTGTGTATCCGTGTTACCATGGTAAGTATGAGCGTATGAATTTGTATCACTTAGATGTTAAGTTAGGTATGATATAAAACTAGAATGTTATTTTTGGGAGAAAATTACCTTTAGTTATTATTCATGTATTTTCCATCCTCTCCAAATGATGAATGCTGACATAATAATTTGTTTGGTAAAGAACACTTTCGCTCTTCAAAAAGTGCTGCTTAATTTTACACTGTAAGTTTTATTACTGGAGGTTGACTTCTTGAACTGTCCTGAGATTTGCTGACCTTCTTAGAAAAACAAAATGAAAAATCCAAGGATATACTTTGTTTCTAACTTCAAAGCATTATGAACGTAATGCTTATTTATTTCTTGAAGCCTGCTTGATGCAGTCTAGAATTTTATGACTGCTTGATCATTTCCTTATTAAGTAAAATTCTGACAGTAACATAAAAAATGCTGTTAAAAAAAACCCAAGTGTTGTGGTAGCCTACTGCATCTGCTGAGAGGAAGAGAAAGTAGAGGCAAAGAAAATGAACCTCAGATGAACAAAACCAGCAGGATTCTCAGGATGCATACAGGTTTGCGTATATGATCTGTAAGTTGTCTAATCATCATGGTCCTCAAGAATGCATATTCAAAAAAAGAAACCCAATAAAGCAACAAACACATTGTGCTTTTAGAGATGAGGACAGTCAGCATTTTGTGATGGCAGGGGTCATGCAATTCTGTATTGCATCTCCTGAGCAGAGTTCTGAAGTACAAGCAATGTAATAAGTAAAAAAATCCATGAATACATCATTGTAAATCCAGAGTGGCTCTTCTGAAAAATGAGATGGAGATTAATGTGAGCACAGTTGTATTTCTAGGTAGAAAATTAGATATTTCAAGAAAATTACTGCTAGATGGGCTGAAGCAAGCTTTGGTCCCCTGAGATACTTCTGGTTGGGCCACCCAGCAAATTGCCGAAAAGCTTACGTTGTCTTATTCTTCTCAGCAATAGGCTTAAAAACTCTCCCATCTGGGAGCAGCAGTAACAATTTTCTGGATTTATGCAATCAATAAGGAATTCATGTAAAGCAGGTGCATGTTTTTGTGGATGGAGTTAGAAGGACAGTGGGCAGAAGCTCCTAGGTTTTGCTGTCCTTACTCCAGTAGGTTGGAAGAGGTCAAGAGACATAGGTTGGAAGAGGTCAAGAGAAGGGGGAATCTGAAATGTTATCTTTTATTTTTTTTATCTGTTATCTTTTACTCCGCATAGACTGGGGCTGCAATAGAAGCCATAGTCTTCAAAGTAACATTTCAGTATGTGCCAAGCAGGAAAGGACTTCCTTCAGGACTGTGAAGCAACTTGCTTTTTCGACATGATTTCTGAATAGACCCAGTTAGCAGGAGCAGGGTATCTCTGTCAGACAAAGCAGAAAATGTAATAGATTGACTAAATATTAGTACAATCTAGCTGTAATGGCTTGATTTATTTATTTTAATTGATATAGTGCTTCCAGGGTTTTAGATTAGCAGTTTAGATTTAAATGCACCTAAAGCAAATCACAAAAGACAAATTGACTCTTTGGATTAGAGCTGCTTGTCCTTTATAGTCCTTGGAAGGGTACAAGTACAGATAAATGCCCAACAAAAAGCCTTGTTTAAATTTTAGTAACCAACTGTCAAAGACACAGGAGCTATACTTAACCAGTCCTGGAGAAAAATCTCATCGTGTGATCTTTCAACTAAGAGGCTTATTGAACGCAACAGGAATGTAAAGATTATTCCAAAGAGTGCTGGACACTGTATGAGTTGCCCTTGTGATTTATAGCTGCAATACCTACCGTGCCCTGCATTAATTTCATGACATAACAATCTGTCAGTTCTCAAAACTATAAAGTCATCCCTTGGAGATAACTGAGTCAGCCTCACATTGATGGTCATTTCAGGACATGACTATCATTTCTTTGCGTAATAATAAAATGGTGATGTGATTTGAAATGTCGTGCTTTAGGCATAAGACTAACAATCCTATTAAACCATAATACAGACGATAGATATTGTAAGATTCTCTAAGTACTAATCTAGTCTGAAGTAATGTATTAGATCCATTTCAAAGTGGATAGATAGGAACTGACAAGGGCCCATAAGCAGCTTGGAAAAGAAATGGGATGTTGTAACCCAGTTATTTAGTGAGATGTTAAAAGTATTCACAATGATTTTTACTTGGATATGGATAACTGAAGAGTTCCAGACACCTTCAGCTGTGAAGTGCTGTGATTTTATTTATTTGTATTTAGTTAAGATTCCAGAGTTGTTTAGATAGTGTACAAATACAGGACACAAACATGCATGTTCTCCAGAGTGTTTCCATTGTGTGTGAGACCTCAATGTCATCAGCATGGGGATTGAGCGCCTTATAAGAACACATTAAATGAGCCTGATTCTTTTAAATACAAGTAATTATTTTTTACTGATGTCTACTTAAGGATGAACGTCTTTTAAACTAGTTGTATCTGATTGAGAATTTGTATGTATTTAGAGAAATTAGCAAGTCTTCTTTGCAGTTGGAGAGCAGGAGAGGAAGCTTGTGACAGCTTCATGCTGGAGCTCACTCCCTCATCTCTGTCTAGTCCCTGAGGAGTTTCTGTCTCAGGAACGGGGCAAGTTTCTTTCACCTTGTGATTTACAGCTGCAATACCACCCCTGCATGAAAGTCATGACATAATCGTATGTTGATGCTAGAAGTTCAGTTCTTCCTGATAATGGAAGTTTTCAGCCAGCCTCAGGTCAGTAGAAGATCTGTGAGATTTTTCAGTCCAGTCAGCATCTGGAATAGAAAAATCACCAGCTTTGACGCTCTCTAGAGAGAGAAAGAGAGATATATTGTAGGCTGAGGAATGAGGACGTAGGTGTTCCGTGTGGTAGTAGTTAGATTTTGCTAAGAACTGATACCTTTATGCAGATATGCCACATTATGGCATCGTATACCAGTCTTCAGGCCCGTGCTCTCACCCGGTTCAGATTAATAGTGAATACATAGCTGGGGGAGCTCAGAAACTATGATATTCTCAACTCAGAGTATACTGATGTCTATGCACAGGATGTGTTAGGCTATCAGATACACTTGTAATAGTCTTTAACAAAGCGACAAGAAGTTTCTTACAGAAGGATAAATTCTATTGAACTTTTCATTTTGAGAAAGATGGGTTTTTAATAAAAGTTATTACTCAAGTAGTTGGGAATGCAATGAAAATACACTCAGGCCTCTATTCACAAATTGTCTTAATATTGTCTAATCATTGAGGTGCTTCCTGCACACCTGCACTTTCTGTGAGTCATATACTCTGCACATGAAAGTTATTAGCATAATGTCTGACTCTTTAAAAATGTGTTTATATTAAGTGCATAGATTTTCTTTTTTGGGCAAATAACCACAATATGGGTAATGAACAATTTGTATCTGCAGTTAATTTTTTAAAAGGCAAAACAGAAACTAATAGCTATACACTTGATATTTTTCATTGCAGGCTTACTGCTACCATACAATTTTTCCTTCACGGTAGATTTCTGAGAACAAAAATACAAGGGTAGTCTTTGTTCCAGACATACACAATAAATATTGCTGATTCATGCAGCACACTACTATCTGGATGCTGATCCTCTTGATCTGCTTGGGCTGGATTTATTCTTGGTACTGCTGACTTCACTAAAAAGCCACTTCATGTTGTGGGTGAGACAGAAAATTCAGTCATGCCCCAATCCCACCTTTTTCAGATTTTTGTTTCAACTCCTCTGTTCTCACCCAGAAGCTTGCTACTCCAAATTATAGATGGTGTCTCTTTTGGCTTATTCAGAAGTCTCTTCTGAATCCCTGACTTGTGTCTGCAAGTTGCAGTTTGTAGACAGTATGTCATCACTGTCATGATGAATATGGTGTTAAAAAGCACATTCGTCTAGCCAGAAGAGACTTTTCAGTAAGGTACGTAGAAGATTCTACAAGTAGATCTTGGTATCAGAGGAGCTTACAGTGAGAAGAAAAATAGCCCAAAAAACAAATATACCTTTTGTATTCCATTCTCTTGATTACCTATCCAAACCCATAGAATTAACACTGTAGTTATCATGCATTATTTATATGGCACGGTAGGCACTTTGAAACATACATTAAAGCAAAGCTTGAGCCAAGACATGTACATTCTAAAACGTGCGGACCAGTGGCTGAGGGTGAGAAAGGCGAGTGAAAGCTCACTGCTATCAATGTGTATCAGGGTCCAGTCCTTAAGGAATTTATTTTGGAAGGATGGTTGGTTGAAAAGTTGATACAAAAGAGCCAAGAAATCTCAAACATCTTGCAACAAGTAAATCCAACTTATGCACGTAACTTTTAGTCTTCAGTTTTTAAAAAGTCTCTTAGGAATTAACTTTTTAAAAAGTCTCTTCAAGGAATCTGTTCACCAAACACTGGGCCCAAAGTTGCTTTATTCCTATATTTTAAATTGTGGTGTTTTTTTTTTAATTAAAGACAGCTCTCCCTATACCCTGAACTTTCACAGATCTTAGATCTAAATTGAAGAGAAGCTTCTGGTTCTGAACGTCTCTGGTTATAGACAAAATCATTAAAAAGGAAAGCTAGTTCTAGTGAATTGGTAATGATCATAACTTTAACATCTGCATATTCCTGTAGAATTGTCTCTTCTTGCACTGAAAAGAAAGGCTAATGTCAACACCGCAGTTATTTCACAAACTGTTTTCCCCCATTTGCACCTCAGCTAGATGCAAACCCCCATCCTTTTCTGTATGAAAATACACAAAGGTAAACTCATGAAGCAGCAGAAACCTAATAGAAAAGTTAGTCATCTTCAATCTGTCCAGCAGATGCCTTTTCAGTTTACTTGAAAATCAGGTCTGTAGCTAAAATTATATAATAAAGTAGAAAATAAATGAAAGGAAGGGAACATTGAAAATATTGCTCAAAATATTAAAGAGGAGACAGAAAATTTGGGGTTGTATCTCGGGGATTGAAATCTTCAACAAAGAATAAGATTTAGAATTCAAAATTAGGATTTCACAGTTCTCAGTATTTGACCTGGACTTCAGCCTGCTCATATTTCAGTCAGTACTACAACAGCACGCTAAACGAGTCATTAAAAGGAAAACCGTACAAAAGAAGGTGGTTTGTTCATCAGTCATTTTGTTGTGTTTCTGTAACACTGGCAAAGAATAAAGGTCATTTTTATGAGAAACACTTGCTCCCAAAACACTTAGTATTCTGTATGGACTTACTATGCAGTATTATCAAATCACATTAGATTGCATAAACTTTTCTGCAGTGTAATCAAATGGAAAAAATTACAGATGCAGTGCATCAGATTTGTTTCACAAGAGCAGTTTTTATATCTTGCAAGCAATGACATATGCTGAGAGCCATACTGTTTCCAGCTTGTGAGGCAGCACTGTTTTTTCCTGAGAATTATTCTGTTTCCTAAAACTGCAGCAAACAGATATTTCAAGAAGCGTACAGTTGCAAGACTATCTCAGACTGTTTTTGCATCCATACAAATTATGCATTCACTGATAGTGTTTTGAAAGAGAATCAGCAAGAATAAAATAAACCTGCAGACTGTACTATTTTCTAGCATCTGAAAAGAAAGTGCTAGAATACATCTTGAGTAGGCAGTGGACCAGCTTTTTTATTCTGGATTTGAATTGGTACAAGTGTACTGAATCAGATTTAGGCAACACAAAGAACCTGAAGGAGATCTTGCAGCAAGAGAAGAAAAGAGACGTGAGGGAGCTATTAAAGTAAGATAAAGAAAACAGATGATGAAAGCAAGCAAAGGAAGCAAACTTGAGTTTTCAGAAAAAAAAATGTAAAGATGGTGTTGAAATAAAGGAATGAAGCTTCAGGAAAGACAAGCATTTGGAACAGTGGAATAACATGACTCTGTGTGACAGAGAGAGATTAAAAGCCCAGCTGAAAGAATGAGAGCAAAGCAACAAACCCCGCTATGCTTATATTGAGGAACAAGGGTCACTCTTAAAGAGAAGAGAACCAAAGAAGCGGGGTGGAGGAAAGATTGGAGAGGAGGAGTGCAGGGGATAAGAAGTTGTGAGTACAGAAAAATAAGAAACTATAGACATTGAAAGACTGAATTCTTTCGATACCAAATAAAGTTCAGTGGGTACCAAAGGACTTGGCATGTTGGCAAATCATGCCTGAAGGGGGGGGGGGGATTTTGTTATTTTATCTGATTCTCCCTTTTCACTCGCTCTGGTTTCTGGTACTGTCTTCTTGCACTCTTGCCTTGTCAGTGTAGACCAGGTCAGGACTGACCAGCTACTCTTCTCCCTCTGTCGACTGCAGACACAGTGTCCATTAGCTTAACCTCAGGACAGGGCTGGCCATCTGCACATGTGTTGTAAAACATATCTGAACAAGACTGGTCAGCTGTTCATAACGGACGATACCTAGCACAATTCCTCTGAATGGGCATTTCTGAAATATATGAAGTTCAGTGGTTCAATCAACCTGATGCTTTGCAGAATGTCTCCTAACAGCCAAAACCTTGCAGGACCAGGGCTTATATTACTGAAAAATTGAAGCCGTGATGCATTATGGGGTTGTACATCTTTCTCTCCATCTTTTTCACATCAGGAAAGACCAGCAAAATCCCAAACTGCATTTTTCTCAAAATTCAAAAATTAAACAAACACACCTTCACACTATATCTGATACACATTTCTAATGTTAGAAACACCATGAAATTCTTCTTCTGGAGATGTGGGCTCTTCTTTTGGGCTGAGGACAGTAGTTTGTCCAGGATTATTAGCAACTAATTGTTCATTGGGCTTGAGAATTTTTGGATTATTTTCCTGGAATATTTTAGTAGGCCATTGTTTTTTTCATTAGACCCATCTCCCATCAAATTTCAAAAATACATCCTTTTGTGAAGTTATAATTTATGATGTCAATATGAATGAGATGCTCCCTTTCTAACTTGTCACCAGGCAACAGTTTAGACTACCCATTCACTTAAATCTATTTGGGTATGACTATTTTGAATAGCCAGATATAGTTCTTTCTCAAAACATACCAGTTTCATCAAAAACTGATTTCTCTTGAGCTCAAACTCTAGAACCATCTGTAACCACTGTCTTACAAACTGTTGGGCCTGGCTAAAGAAAGGCTTATTAAAAAGACCATCAATTAAATACTTAAAACTGGCTTAATATAGGTTGACCTTCAGATATTTTCCTCTGGTACAAGAAAGTGCAATGAATGAATCTGCTTGCTTGTTGTTGTTTTCAGCTCCGTGAAGGTTGTTGGTGTGATTTGAAAAGTATCCATTGTTGCTTGTCACATCAATTGACCATATTTCCTGGCCTTTGTGCTTAACACCCCAAATGTATGCATTATGTACGAACCATTCATGTGGAATTTATTGGTCTGTTATAGAATTTTGAAAACTTCATGTGCACTCTCTGATATTCATTTATCAAGCATGTCATCCTCCCACTTCCAGCACTAACCAACTTGATGTTAAATGTTTTTTGCCTTGTCTTCAAACCAATATCTGAGATCAGTTAATGGCTAATGTGGGAGGCAACTTGCAGAAACTTACAGAGTTTCATGACATTTTTATTTATGTATTTTAACAAAGTGGCACAACTATAATCTGGATTACTTCAATATCTGCTAGGGAGCTATAACACAGACACAAAATGCAAATTGAAGAATCTAAAGGGTAAAACAAAGCTAGTTTAGTAAGGGTCAACATATGTCAAGAAAGGTTGCAAACATCTTCCTCCTTCCTAAACAGTTCTAGTACTAGTAATCACACAAAATCCCAATGCATGGAAGCAACCTTTGAACAATTAACAATTTTATTCTGTTCTTTTATGTGCAATTTAGCCCTGTGAGCATCATTTGTTTCTAGGGGCACTTTACTCCCACCAGCATCTCTGTTTTCCAGTTACTTATACCAACCAGCAGTAGGAGTGGCAGAATAAAGTAGCACTAGAGCAAGATAAGTGAGGTCTAACCTGCTGTTCTGCTGGGCTTACTTTCAACACTTACTTGCAATACTAAATATTCTGATCTGAACTTGCAAATCCTATTTGGATGTGGTTGCATGTATTTAAATTCTGGAGCCTTTGAGCCAGTAGGAGAATATTCTGCTGGTGCTTTGAGTCATCTGAAGCCCTGTGGCAGCGTTGGAGCAGCATTTCACTAAACCTCATCTGAATGTATGCTACTGAGTCAGATACAGGCATCCTCACTCTTTTTACTGACTTCACATTTACTTTCAAAATACCATCTAATCATATGCATAGGAAGGAATAAATATCCTAGCTTTAAAGAAATCCTTCTCAACAAAGTTCTGCATTTTCCCCTGAAGGATTTAAGGAAGATAGTGACTTATACTCCAAAATATTTATGGGAGCACATGAAGGCCTTCAGTCATTGAAATAATATCAAGCAGTGCACCACATTTCTGACAGTGGTCTGGTATGTGTTATACTGATGACAGTAAAGTGTTAGAAGTACAAACTGCTAGCATGTGCTGGGATGAAGATTAGTTTGCTGCATGTATCATTAGCGCTATAGTAATCTGCAAGAGTAAGTCTTGGCAAGTTCATTTTTAGTATTGGAAAAAAGAGTATAATACTCAGAACTGGCCCTTGAAGAATTTCAGGAGGAGGCGGACTGAGGAATTCGTGGTTCTTATTATGTGTTTTGTGTTGGTGTGAGGATGAAGGCAAAATTTTTGTTGAAGGAGGGATCACATAAATGATGAGAGAGTCCACAGTTCATTTCTTGTGCAAGAAATTAACTACATTTCAAGTGATTATTTAAACTAGCAGGTGAAGAAAAGGTGACATTCTTAGGATCGTACACAGAGACTGAATCATGACACCAGTAATATCAGAGTAATTCCTGAGAAAGCCTGGCACTAACAAGGAAACAAATAAGGTGACAGGGTTGCATTCCAGAAAATGTGAGAGCAGTTTGATACAGGGGATAGACAGAAGAGAGTCCTGGCCAGTAACAACAGCAACCAAAGCAATATTTTGCACTGCAATGATTTTTTTTTCTTGTGGCAAATATCAAATAAGTGTTTAAAAAAGTTGTTTATTTTCAAAACATTATGGCTAACTCAGTGTCCAGAGACTTTGTTTTTTTAAATGTAACAGCACAACGTAAAAGACTCAGAATAGATCTCTGCCTTAGATGAAATGTCATTCCACAAGTTATCATTAAATTAATCACGTGTTGTTGTCACAGAAAGGTGCCATTTTTCAGAATTATCCAAAAATGAAACTAGGCATGCTGTCATCAGTATGTTCCATTATTGCTAATTTAAATGAGAACGTGTGAGTTTTCACTGGCTTAAGTGATTTCTTTTACTACAGTATCTCATCAGCAACAGGATAGATTTACAGGTTGTTGTCTTCCCTTCTCCAGAGCATTTATGTTTTTCCTTAAGTTCTGTAAGACAACTGGAAGATATCCAGACTATGGTTTAAATTGCATTTCCGGTCATTTTATTTTAACTCTTCATTTCTCAACTCAAGTCCCTAAACTGTATACCAAACACCTTTGAATGAAAAATCCCCCTTATTCAAAACACATCCGTTGTATCTGCATAAGCCCAAGTTTTTTATTGAGTACCTTCTACTTACTCATCAGTGATGGGAAGAAATAAGCGTGTGTGGATGTCTTATTAGAGGACTGTGCATGATTGCAGGAATATCCTACAGTGGTTTAGGTCTGGCTTGCAGTGGTTTGGAGGCCAGACCTCTTGTAAAAGTGGTTGCAAAGAAGAATACAGTCTGTCTGGGGCTGAGACTCTGGTTCTTGGATTGATACAGGCAGTGCATTTCAGTTCTTACTGTCCCCACTGAATCTATGCAGATCACCAAGGATAACATTAAAACAGAGCACATACGGCTCAGCACCTATTAAGCAACTAAACTCAGATTGCCTGGTACAGACAATCAGAGAATTAGCTTGGGATTACCTGGGGACTTCTCACACACACAACAAGGATCCAGCAGGCCTCATAAGGGCACTATGCTGGATCACGTGATGCAGAGCAATATTTAGAGTAAGAGCAATATTTAGTATGTTGCAACAAAAATATGCAACTACTTGATGTAAGTTGAAGGAGAACTTATTACATATGTTAAAATTCATAAGTTCATAGTTAGGGATCGTTACAGTCATCTTGTCTGACTGCTTGTGTAACTAGGACCACTTTTCCATGACTGAACATAACAGTCTAGCAGCAGCTTTTTGTTCTACAAAGGGGTAAGACTAATGGGTTAACTGGTACTCCAGTAAAGTAGAAATACAGAAATTACTCCCTCGCACTGCAGCAGCTGTAGCTGGGGTTACAGGCTGTTACCCTCCCACTTAACAGTGTGGTAAAGTTGTCTGAGGTCAACCCAACGCCTGTCCTGCTACTCAGTGGCCACCTGGGGTCAAAGTCTGGCTCAGGACACTATTTAAATGAACTGCAGTTTAATTGACATGCTGTGCTGTTGTTCGGATTGAGATTCTTAAACATTTTAAATTTCTCTGCAGATCTGATCAGGGTTTTTTTCACAGTTTATGCTAAAATGCATAGAACTATAACATGTTAGCTAGGCTGAGGTTGATCTCATATAACTTAGCGGTGCAAAGTTTAGCTGTCTGATGGCACAGCTTCATAATGCATGTCTAATACATCGGGGTTCTAGGTTACAAACGAAAATTCCAACTTCAGGTTTTCAAATTGCACCTAAAGACTGTGATGCCAGGTGCTTTCTTCTTAGAAATTGTTTGCTCTGTTTCCAGAGCTTCGGCTCAGTCACCTGTTTTTGGGATAAACTTGTATTATATCCAATTTTAAATTAGGTTTAAAGAGATTTTTAAATTGTATCTACAGAAAGACTTGGAAACTTTATCAGAATTCCTAACTGCTTAATTCATTCATAGGTCTTTCTAGAGGCAGTACATGGAAGATACTGGGGACAACAGGCTTTAATTTTAACCAGGGTGCTTTGTCCAGCGGATGATCTCCTTCCTATAGTATCACTTGTCAGCCAGAGGCTCTGTTCTGCCTCACAACATATGTACAGAAATCATGTTGGAATCACCAAGATTTTAAGACAAACTAATAGTGAGGCTGAGCATGTGTTCCCAGGAGGCACACATACAAACACCTGTATGCTGTACACGTATGCACATATATATGGCCAGCCATAAAGAACAGAGAGAGTGTCACACTCAGCACTCACACAGATACAGGCAGCACCAGCAGCCTCATCCTGCTCCCGCTCTGGCTGAGCAGCATTAGTGGGAAACGTGCACATATGTACAAGATGGATCCCCCAGCAGCTGGTCTCAGACACGCAGTCTGCCCAGTACCTGCCTCTGGATCCCAGTCTCCCCAGTTACTGGCACCTAAGCATGCAAGCCCCTGAGGTCATAGCCCCTCTCCAGCTGCTGATGCTCAGAGCCCTTTGCACACAGTCCCCAGTGCCTGCTGATGGGTGCTCCCTCCTGTGATGGGAGGAGCTGGGCAGGGTGGTATCTGGGCTGTCCCACCTGCCATCATCTCCCTTGCTCCTTTGCTGGCCTACAGAGGAGCATTTTATCACATTACCTAACAGTACTAATTAGGACAATTAAACAGACCCGCTACTTTTTAATTAATTTGCTTGCATTTTACAATATGCTAAAAAAATGCCTTAGACAGCTACAGAAGAACAAACTGAAACCAGCAGGAACCAATTTACTTTTCAACATGAATTTCACTAGGGCACTGAGTAAGCAGTAGCTGTTACTTCCTATGATAAACTCACTTTGCATCCTTCCATTGTGATAGGTGGCAAAACGGGGATTTTCTGCAGTTCAGGAGGAAGCAGCAGACTAAACACCATTTAGGGTTAATTCTAGCAAGAAGGACAATGTAACAATTTTACATGTGAGAGAAGCTAGAATCACATAGGTTGGGGGACCTTTTTATGCAGCTTAGAGTGAAAGGACAGTTATTTTCCTCTTATGGCACTAAGAATGGAACCGTAATGGCTTAGCGTTGTTTAAGGCTCATAAACTGCAACCATATATCAGCAAATTAGCTAATGATTGCCTCTGGGTAGCAATACATGATGAAAAACAAATGAGGAAAGGTACTCATGCATTGCACTTTGTAGCTACTGGAAAAATTAAAGTTCTATCTTCATAAAAAAAAACTGTTAAAGGGATGTTATGAAGGGTTGTGCCCTGATAGCAGAACAATTACTGCTCCAAATGAGCATGTTTTTTAATAAATGCTACTATAGCAAGTCTGCAATTCAGTGCTATCAGTTTTAAATGATTCATGCTGTAACTGAGAAGTTGTATCTGCAATGGGAAACTGTGAAGTAGAATGCTGCATGCCCAGCCCTTTCTAGACAGTGACAACCTTGAGTACTACAAATACACATAACTCAGTAATCAAATAATACCACACAGTGATGTCACTCTAGCAATAATTTTTGAGTGGAGAGGCAGTAATGGTAAGCAAGACCCCAGACCTTTCAAACCATAAATTGGTTTATTGCCATTTTGAATAAAATAGAGTAACAATATAATTGTAACAAAGCAGTAACACTTTGATCTCATGACCACACACCCACCAGGCTTCTACCTGCAGAGCACAAGGGGTTCCTGAAACTTGCACAATGATTCTTCAGTTCCCACGCTGCTTGTGCTCAGCATCTTTCTATGGTGTTTTTGCCTCCCAATTACACTAGTTTTAATGTGAGTTGACTATAATAAATTGTCCATGTTGTGGAACAATCTAAGTAAAACTTGTTTCTCTTTGCTGTTTAACATCTTCTCAGAGAAATTCTGCAGCTGAGATGCCCTGTATGTTTTTCGTCACAGCATGACTCACGACATTTTTTACATTGTCGTGCCTATTTGTTTACAGTACACCATGCACAGTAATCAAGGGTCTGATCAAATTTATATCTCTTTATAGCAATATAGGGTAAGTGACATGATGATCAGCTCGTTCAAGTAAGATGGATACCATGTACACAAACTGGTAATATTTTGGCTTGCTAATTTCTATTGTGATAGATAAAGACTAATATTTTTAAATGCTGCAGGGAGATATTGCTAGCTTCATGAAATTCAGATGTAGCACTTAAATTTCCATACAGTATTTGAAGATCAGCATGATAAAAGAAAAAATCCCTTTTAAATCACATACCTCTCCAGGACTCAGAAGCCACTCTTTACAGTAAGACTTTCCTTCATTTTAGTATCCGTAATCCTAACTTTAGGCACCTCACCTCAACTCTGCACAAGAGAGCCAGGATGTGACATGTCACTTACCCTTGGACCCAGCAGCGGGGAGTGCAGAGTGCTCGCACAGGGCTCTGCAGATGGGACGCTGGCATTCTGTGCCGCTGGGATATTTAAATATCCCAAACAGGGAAGAGTTAGGTTTTTTCTATTCTATGTCTTGGATAGTCAGCTTAATCATTGACTTTTTAAATAAGGGATTTGTCCTCTCTGTTGGTGGGAACTGGTGAAGCAGGATTCTCTGGAATCACCCGTTGGGTTAGGTGCTGCAGATAAAGGATTTACCTTGTGGGTAGGGTCTGGAGTTTATCATATCATGAAAGTAACATTAAGACAATTCTGGTTACACCCAGAAACTGATTTTCAGACATCTGAAGGATTTTAGTTATAAAAAATTACATTTTTCTGGCCTAGGTGGTATGTGACAGTGGCAATTTTGAGAATTTGAATTTTAGACTTGAGTATCTAAAGAGGCAGTTACGCAGATTTGTGCTTCAAAGCAAGTGTAATGCTAAATGTCTTCAACCTAAGGCATTTGCAAATGCTGTGAGTCATGTTTTCCAAAAACTTTAAACCACATCAGGATGCTGTCGGAAAAGATCTGTTGCTACAAAAGAAAAAATAAAGAAATCTATAGGCTAGCAACTAGTAATCTCATGTTAGGTATCAGGTACAAAATAGTATCCTTGGATACTACTTTGAAACAAATAACCAGAAGCTATCTTCAGAATCACTGTCTGTCTTTATTGACTATATATGGATTCTAGATTTCTTATGAGGCATGTAAGTAAATGTTGTGGATTAGCCCCAGTTGGCAACTAAGCTCCACACAACTGCACACTCACCCTCCTCTCCTTCGGTGGGATGGGGGAGAGAGTCTGAAAAGCAAAAGTAAGAAAACTCGTGGGTTGAGATAAGAACAGTTTAATAATTTAATGATGATGATGATGATGATGATGATGATGATCATATTAATAATAATGATGTAATTAAAAGGAAAACAGAGAGAGAGAAACAAAACCTAGGAAAAACAAGTGATGCAACCACTCTCCACCTGCCAACCAATGCCCTACCAGTCCCTGAGCAGCGATCACTGCCCCCCAGCCAACGCTCCCTCTTTATATATGGGCATGACATCATACGGAATGGAATACCCCTTTGGCCAGTTTGGATCAGCTCTCTTGGCGGTGCCCCCTCCCCTCACAGCTTCTTGTGCACTGGGCAGAGCCTGGGAAGCTGAGAAGTCCTTGACTTGTGTAAGCACTACTTAGCAACAACCAAAACATCAGTGTGTTATCAACATTATTCTCATGCTAAATCCAAAACGAAGCACTACACCAGCTACTAGGAATAAAATTAACTCTATCCCAGCCAAAGCCAGAACAGTCTATTAAATTGTCTTGTGCTTTTACTAATTGTCCAAACCGGCCTACTTCTGAGGAAGGAGAACACTCTTACATGCTACAGCATTATGCAGGACCATCCCCAGTCCTAGGGGACAGTAGCAACTGCTAAAAGTTGCTGCTTTTTGCAACTTCTAGTAGTCTTAAGTAGACTGCATTGTCTTGGCAGTATATTAATTGACACACAGAGGTAAACAGAGTTATATTCTAGTTCTTATCAGATATTTTTGTTTGGGCTTTTGGGGTTTTTTAAATGAAAGCCATCTTCTGTTGGAAAAATGATGCCAAGAAAATGTTAAACTGTGGTTTTTCTCCACAAACAATACATTTTCTACAGAGACCACTTTTGACTGTACATACAAGGTACTTTACAGTTAAAAGAGAAATTGCTGGTATTTTAACATTTTAATAAAATACAACCCCAAAGGTGTCGACTGAGGTAATGTATAGTGTGATATAGTAGAGTCCTGGGAAATATGCACTGAGATGTTGCCGGTAATGAAACTAAATCACTGCTTTATATTAGTCTGTTTTATAAGATCAAGAGCTGCAATACCTAACTATGTCAAAAAGAAGCAGCCATGTAGAAAGGTACTGGTCAAATAATGGCACCTGCAAATTAAAGCAATAACATTGGCGTGGGCAAGAAGTCAAAGTGTTGATACCTGTACATTCAGAACTACTTTTCTTCCCATATGTAACTATGAACTCCACTTAGTAACTAAATATTAGTGTCTTTGAAATGAGGTTTTTTAAAGTTCCAAGGGGGCTGGTAAAAACAAGTTTCTGTTTGCAGACATATATCTTCTCCTTATGCTTGCCGAGGGCGTGTACACAGACAGTGGTGAGTAAAGGTTAAATAATTCCCTTACCTTTGGAAAGAAGGATTTCATGTCAGCATTAATTTCAGTCAGCTGCTTAGCAGGTGATGATGCGATGACTTCAGTGATAAATGAATCTGATGCAATGAACAAAAGGTAAATCATGAGTTAGGCTTAGATCCAGTGTTGTACACAATGGCACCTAACAAAACTATAGTGAGCCTGAAATATGGGTGCCTAATCCTACCACTTTGTCTAGCCTTCCTAAAAACATAAACCCTCTATAAAGTCATCTAAGAAGAGTAGGCATCTCTGAAGATCAAGAAAGAGCAGTCATTTGAATGGAGAAGCTTACCACTGACCTGACTGGGATGGAAGAAGAAATTCTGGGACATTCAATCTCAAAAGTGATACAAATGAAACTATGAATATGATCTTTTACAGGTTTACTACAAGGGAGAATTAATTCTCATGTATCCTTGGAGATATATATATCTCCATATATATATATATATATATATATATATATATATATATGGGTGACATTCTACTGAAGAAAAAAATAAAAAAAAAAGTCATTTTCTGCAGTAACTTGCTCTACCAAAGCAAGAACACAAAATAAACTTGCCACAATAAGCATGTCTACATTACTGCTTCAGTACCGCCCAACACTGAATATAGAGGCAAAGCAGATTCACACCTAAGAAGATTCACACTCAGGCACCTTAGATCACTAATGTAGATACACCCAACCTGCACACAAGATGTATTTCATACCACCAACCAAAATAGTGATCATGATGGAAAAGGTCTGCTTTAGCTCCTTTACTTTATGAGACCCAATACGGAGCTGAAATCCAGCTCTGCTGCAGTGAGGAGACTGGAGCTGAGTATCCAGTTTTATGCTCTGTAAAGATTACATCTAAGGGGCACCTTCTGCTGCCTTTTGAATCCTGAGAAGCCCTTGGGGATCCCCTGGGTGCCGATGGAGTAGAGCAAAGAACATAGCTGAGGGCGGTCCATACAGTCATTGCAAACTGTCAGAAGTCCGAAGAGGATGACGCTGCAGTAAAATTTTACCATCGCTGAAGGCAATATGCTCTTTTTTCTGAGTGTTATCATTTTAACATTGTGTTAGTTATTTGTAATTAGGTAGCTATCACAGGATAGGGATGAAGAAGTTGTGAATAAGGCTCAGTTATGACACAAGTTACTGACTAATATTTTACAAATACAAAAATTAAAAAATTAATATATTTCCAGGACAATCTCAACAATTATAACAAATAAATGTAAATATTCCACTGAATGTTCACCCTACCCTACTTGAAATCTCTTTCAAGACCCTCCTTCTTTCATTAAAATGGCCTTTCTCATTATCATTCTCCACATCTCCTGCACTGTCATTACTGACATATATGATGTCCATCTGCAGTATTTGTATGCGTGTTTTGCACCTCTTATTTATGTTTGGCAAAGGATTGTTAGCACTAGACACACTATGTGCTGAACCATATATTTTAAAAGGAATAACTATTAAATCTGAAACTATTTATGGGTTTTAATTTTCAATGTATTACTCCTATAAAAGAATTTTTAAACAGATGTGGTTTGGCATTTATTCCTTTTCCTTGTAATGATTGTGATCTTTACAGTACAACAGACAGTTAAGCATTAGCTTCACTATGAAAAGATGAGTATAAATTGAAGTTATTTTTAGCTTATTTATTTTTTATAATGAAACGAACTCAAAATGAACAGGTTGTAATTTTTAATTGCTAGTCTAAGATGAATACAATTAGCGAAAGTCCAAGTTGGAGTCCCAATTATAACAACAATGTAATTATAATAAATATAGCTTATTATATAATATACAAAAAATGTGTGCCTCTGCACCATCTTATTTAAATGTGCATATGTCAGAGCTTGATTTGAACTACCAGAATTTGCTGAACTTATTTCAAGCTGAACATATATTAATACTTAGAATATTAGGAAAAAAAGGCTCCAATTTCATTGGCAATTGTCCTTTATTCTGTACTAAAGCAAAAAAAGTCATGAAATCAAAGTCATGTATCATTTTAATAGAGGTAGGAAAAGAAGCACCTATAGATCATGTTAACAGAAAAAATATGAAAATTATTTCATGAATTAAACAACAATACAAGTAAAAAATAGATTTCAAGAACACAGAGCAATTTCAGACCAAAATGGCTGGTGTTGTACTTGCCCTTGTAGCAGCTCTTTGTATCATTAATAGATGCCTTGTTCAAGAATCCTGAATGATTAATGTTAGAAGAGTGTATGCTAGCATTTAGTTTAATTTGTATTTAGATGGTATCTTATACCTAGTGACCATGTGCGGTGCAAATAAGCAGCCCTCTCATTACTGGGCAACATTATTAGTGACAGTGATTTGTGAACAGAGGGGTATAACGTAAACAGTGGAACATACGGTATGTAGAAAGGAACATGCCAGAATATATGAATGACACAATGTTATCAAAGCTATTTCAAAAGTATATTTTAGAGGCTGCAGCAACTGCCTGTCTTAGAATTTAATCAGAAACCGAAGCTTTGAAAAGACTCCAGGACGAAAAATTGAGGTAATAGAAAAGTGTCACTCAGGCCAGCAGGCAGTGCTAACAAATCGCCATGTCTTTGTCAAATGCTCATCACTCATTCTAGTGTCAGGTAATGACCATACAAATGGTAATTGTAAAGATTGGGCAAGATGTTTAATCCAAGCAATCATCCTTGCTATTTTATTATATGACTGTCTAGTAAACTCAGAAAATGTTGAAAGGACTATAGTATTTAATTAAAAAAAAAATCTCAGAAATAAATGCACTGTAAAATAGGATTAATGGTTTAAATTTGTGGATTAGCATAAATCCTATTTACCCCTACTTAATAAAGCATTATAAAGCAAGCAAGGTTTATGTAATAGGATTTAATCTTATTTAATTTCCTTTTTTAAGCAAATACCCAGTTGACCTTAACATATATAATGCAAAAGTCAATTTGTGAAATATTCCGTAGACCCGCAAAATCTCTTGTGATTAAGGGTAGTGAATATACTTGACACAGTTGTGTACAGGCTCCAAGTTATCCATATTACAGCCTCATTCCACAGTTGACTTGCAGGAAAACCTGTCACTAAAATCAAAGCGAATTGTGTTTTCCTACTAACTTAATAGTCTATCCCTTCCCCTGCCCCCCCATTTTTGTTTAATTTATTTTGTTTGGAAAGACTTGGAAATTTAGACTCTCCAGTTGATCGTACACCCATTAACGTGATAACGTTTAGTTGTTTAATAAATGCACTGTGTTTGTGTGTACTTAATCATTTGTTATATTTATGTGTATCTGAGAATAAATAGTTTTCCAACCAGTAGTTTTCTACTCTGGCTATAACTCATGAAATTAGCTTCAACACTGAATGATGGTAACAGGCTTGATTTTATGTGGATGGTAGACTTAATTAGTGGCTTTCTTACAAATATCTTTGTGAATTTATATTACTGAATAATAAAAATGGTCTTGTTTGCATTTGAGTAATACTTCTGTCTCAAGATAAAGGTTAATCATGAGGTTTAGGATATGTAGAGCTGAAAATGTTTTGTTTATTACTGGACAGTTTCTCCTCCAGGATGTAAATTTCTTTTTATCCAATGTCTTTTCACAGTGTACATAAACAACAATGTTTGAAAGTTAGCTAACCCATAAAAATTACCACAATTTCAAAGCTGACAGCAAGGTATTAATACCCAGAAATAAGTCATCACAATTTAGCTACTTGTAATGAAGTTAACATCTTTTAGATTTTTTTAGACATCTCTCTGCTCTGCCATTGTTACTGTCATTTTCATTGTCAAAATTAGTTTCTAAGGCTTTAGGAACATTCAAAAAGCTTCGTTTGCATGTGAATTATTAAGTATCTTTTCCCGGGATAATCCTGCAGAAAGTGTTATTAGTGTTTATGACTGCCCCTATACTCCCTTGAATTCTTCACGGCCATGCTAATGATTTTCGTGACTTCACATTTGTAGTGGTACATTCTAAATACCAGCTCTCAGGTCTATTTAGTGCCTGGAATTCCTTTCACCATGTGGGCATTTCTGTTATTAACCCTACTGCCCATGTGCCGCTTATCTTTATACCCCGCTCTTTTAATTAGCGATAGACTATTTTGGAGAGTCAGGCTTTGAAGGTACTTTTTCTGGTTGCTTATGAAAAAGCAACATTAATCTTGTTCATCAAAGATGACTACAGAAGAGAGCTGTGGCTCCTCAGGTGCATAAATGCACAAATCTACTGCACTGACTGAGGAAGCTGCCACCACATGCATCCTCCAGGAAAGCATCACTCAATGTAAGCAGAATTCTTCCAGTCTGGAGGATTTGAGGTTTTTCAGAAAACTCCTCCCTAGTAGCTCTTTTCTTTTTTTCCCCCCATCACTTCCAAAGATATTTTCATTTTCCTTCAGGAGATTTCTTTTTTATGTTTTTCACCTATTTCTCAGGCAACACAAACTACATGAATTGTTGCTAATGTGTTGTTAACTAGAGCATCCAAAGTGATTTTCTTGGGATCAGACACAAACTTCCTAACCCCCACCTTCCATATGTTCTATGACAATTCCTGGCTGCTGAAGCTGCCTGGTGCAGTTCTCTGGGAATGCTCTCATTTCTTCAAATGCATTTCAGTATATAACATTTTCTTTCAGTATTCATGTGTGGTGATTGGCCCTGGATGGATGCCAGGTGCCCACCAAAGCCACTCGATCACTCCCCTCCTCAGCTGGACAAGGGAGAGGAAATATAATGAAAGGCTCATGGTCAAGATAAGGACAGGGAGAGATCACTCACCAGTTACCATCATGGACAAAACAGACTTGACTCAGTGAAATTACTTTATTACCAATCAAATCAGAATAGGATAATGACAAATAAAACCAAATCTTAAAAAAAAACATCTTCCTCCCACCCCTCCCTTCTTCCCGGACTCAACTTTAGTCCTAAATTCTCTACCTCCTCCCTCCCCAGCAGCACAGGGGGATGGGGAATGGCAGTTGTGGTCGGTCATCACACATTGTCTCTGCCGTTCCTTCCTCCTCAGGGGCAGGACTCCTCACACTCTTCCCCTGCTCCAGCATGGAGAAACTCCCATGGGAGACAGTCCTCCATGAACTGCTCCAGCATGGGTCCCTCCCATGGGCTGCAGTCCATCAGAAACAGACTGCTCCAGCGTGGGTCCCACACACAGTCACAAGTCCTGCCAGCAAACCTGCTCTGGCATGGGCTCCTTTCTCCATGGGTCCACAGGTCCTGCCAGGAGCCTGCTACAGCATGGGCTTCCCACAGTCACAGCCTCCTTTGGGCATCCACCTGCTCCAGCGTGGGGTCCTCCAAGGGCTGCAGGTGGGTGTCTGCTACACCATAGACCTCCCTGGGCTACAGGGCCACAGCCTGCCCCACCATGGTCTTCACCGGGGGCTGCAGGGGAATCTGCTCCAGCACCTGGAGCACCTCCTCCCCCTGCTCCTTCACTGACCTTGGTGCCTGCAGGGCTGTTCCACTCATGTTCTCACTCCTCTCTCTGGCTGCCATTGCACAGGTGTTTTTCCCCTCCTTAAATACATTATCTCAGAGGCATTACCTCCATCACTGATGGGCTCAGCCTTGGCTAGTGTTGGGTCCATCTTGGAGCTGGCTGGCCCTGGCTCTGTCGGACATGGGGAAAGCTTCTAGCAGCTTCTCACAGAAGCCACCCCTGTCGCCCACTACCAAAACCTTGCCACACAAACCCGATGCATCATGAAATGAACAAATACAGTCGGTGCTTTTTTCCACGTCATTCCTGATTTTCATATTTAATGCCATTTCATTTCCACTTTCTCCACGTTTAGTTGATGGTCCGAACATTTTGGATAGATGACTAATAACTACGGCAGAGAAGTTGCACAGGTTGTTTCACAAGCTGTTCTGGTATGTTATTGGTATTGCTAACAGCCAAAAATTTCTGACTGCATTTTCCATAGAGTAGACAACTTCTAAATCCCAAATAATTTAGTATCTCCTTTAAGTTATTGAAAACAGTAATTTATTGTTTCCAAAAAGCAAGGAATTTAGATTGTTAAAAATCCACTTAAAACATAAAAACTGAATATTCAGAAGATATTAAAATAACTCATCAGTAAATAACTCAGCAACGGTTATTGTTCGTGAAAGGCACTTCTACAGAGCATTATGTCAGCACTGTGAATGGTAGTGCTGCTACAACCTTGAGAAATAGACCTGTCACTAATTTGTTAATTAAATATAATTACAAAATATAATCATGAATTCTAGGTGTATTTTATAGGCTGTGGTAAAGGAGAGGTGATTCATTTTTAAAAAATTGCATTGGCCTAAGTCTATGAAAGAAATTAGCTTGTGATATAAACTTCAGAGCTGACATCTGATACACTTGTTTATTTTAAATCATGTATCGCTCTGGGATTCAGTGGAAGTGTTTGAAAAATCCCTACAAATATATCCTTTGTGCTCCTTATTGATATGCATATTTAGGAATGACCTTCCATGTCTTTTTCGTTTGCAGAAGCTCTCGTGACACCATTAATGCTGCGCAGGGATGGCTAGGGACAGAGGACTCGCAGGCATGCTCTTGTGATCAGATCTGAGTTCCTGAACAGCAAGCCCTCAGAGGGCAGACTCCCTGGTCTCCTCAAGATACTGGTGGGAGAGGGGTGGGGATGTCGCAATCCATCCTTACCCTTTAAACCACTTGCCATGGTCCAAGAGTTGATTGTCTTCAGTGACTCTAACAAACATTAATGTATTCTCACTGTGAGGGTGCGGTGGGTAGGGTGAATAATCTGGAAACATAAACCAAAATCCTAACCACTACCACTACTGAATAAAAATTAAGAAAGCTTTTTTTAGTCATTTGCTCTAGACCTCCCTGTTCAGACAAAATTATAATCTACTTCAGTAGCTCAAGTGCTGTGTCTGATTAGCTCTTTAAAATACCACTAAATGGTGAGGCTTTATTTCCCTTGATACATCAACCTATTGCCTGATGGCCCTCATGGAGAGGAAATATTGTCTGTTCTTCAACTTACACACTTCTGATTTCATATTAAAGAAAAAAAATAGTTCTTTTTAATGCCATTCTCTTGGGTAGGAAGGAGGTCATGCTCTAATTTATGTTGCACTACAAATGATAAGGTTTGAGCTCTCCCAGGTATCTCAAATATGAATCTGAGGTTCTAAAAGAATAAAAGTAAATATTGTGTAATTTGTTCATTCATTCTCTTCTTTTCTACTGACACTTCCTTATACTTCCACTTCTTTCCTTTTTCTTGCCTATCTCATCTTCAAATTTTATTTGCTCCCTTTCTTCTTTAGTATGTTACAGTCATTTTCGTGAAATCTAACCACTTCATAAAAATGTGTCAAAATTGCTTCAGCTGAGATTTATGTATCTTTCCCACCCCTCTGTTGTAATTTCAAATGTATCTACAGTTTTTTTGTAGAAGAGTGAAAGGGGATTTTTTTCATATATTTTTGTAGTTCCTCAATATTACCAGAAGTTTTTCATCATGAAAAGAGGTGCAAATTCTGATAGATTCATAAGTTACTCTTTCTTTTAAATCAGCTTTCCCTGCTAGTATACTAAATGTGAATTGAATTAATAATTTTCTGCATCAGACGTTATGGATAATGTATTTTTGCTACATGGTTTTAATTCATTCAGCAATATGGTATAAACTGGAATTGGATTTGCTGTGCTACTTGTTTTCATAAATATTCCAGCATCTTCAACAACATAATCCCACTCCTTGAATCCTTTCCCTCTCTCTGTGTACTTCCATGTTAATTTGAAATGTCTCATCTTTGCTTCTAAGTGCATGATGTTTTATATTGCATCTTTCATGTCCTGAGACAGTGTACTCCACATCTACTTCTCTTTCTTGCTCCTTTCCCTCCTTTTCTTCCTCTGAGTCATACTATTTGTGGTGGTATTCTCCACATCTGACATTACAGCCACTTTCAAGGGTCTGCTTCTCATCTTTAAATCAACGATAAAATAATGCATACATGTACAAAAGGAGGGAAGATAAAAATAGTAACTGTGAAAAAAGGCTTCTGAGAGAAATGAAGTCTGAACTGCTTAAGATGCCAGCTAATGTATGTAATCTTTTATTTAGGCAAATATTATTACAGAAACCTGAAGTGCACAGGTATGCTTTAGAAAACAAATTTTAAACATTATGTCCAATATATCAAGATGTGCTTCAAGTTAGAAATTTTAATTTCCAACATATTTGCCTGACGATTCTGTCTTGAAATCATCTATGTAATATATATTTAATAACTCTACCCAAGTAATTAGATAAAATATGGAATAGCAGTGAACCAAGAATAAAGCCCTGTGGCTTTTATTGCATCTTTCTATTTTGATAGTGATTGTTGATAATTTTTCTTGTGAGTATGATTTTTCCAACATTTCTGAACCCATATTTTAGATGAATAGGTCTTGTTTTATCAGATGTGTTTCCCTAGCAACTCCACCAAAGGGCAGTTCAGATCTTACACAGGCCAAATTATCTATGAAAATGCCAGGAAATGTAAAGCAAGAGTGCTCTCCAACTAACTCTCTCAGTCATATACCTAAAACTAAGTGGAACGATTCTGGGCCTTTGTCAAAAGTAAAATCTATGAATTTCAATAACCAAGAATGAAAAGTTAAAAAATAAGAATAAGGGAACAGAGATGTCTTTCGGTGGACAGAGATTCTTAAAGATATAATAAGTCAGAGTCTAAAAAAATATTTTAGTAAGGATTACTGCTTGAAATTGTGAGTCTGAGGGCATGCAAAATAAGTTGGATTTTCACTTATTTATTGGTAGCATACAGGCACTAATTCAAGATGTGAATATAGATGAACTACTAAATGATAACGAACACCTTATAATTATTTTTGCTGTCTCAGAACGAATACTGTGCTGAAGAGTGAAAATGAGATACAGAATATTTTTTTAAAAATAGATTTCAATAGATACCAAGAAAGCGGTCCAAAGGATAAGTTTTAAATTTTTCTTAAATTTAGGAATGAAGGAAATAAAATCCTCAGAGATTATATAGTTGCTTCTTAAGAAAATAACCTTAGCCTGCAACAGAACTTAAAAACCAAAGATTAAACCAGTATGAATATCAGATACAAAAAGCCTGTGAAATAATCAGTTTTATTTGCATCAGTGGGAATGTTAGCAAAAATTATTACAATTAACTTTATTTACTTGCAGGGAGTGGAGATCTTTTTGGAGAACAAACTATCAGAAAAAGGAGATTTTGACTGTTAAGAAAGCAAGGGTTACTCAGAACTCATTGAAGATTTCTGAACAAAGTGAGTTCAAAATAAGCTAAACTGTCAGAAAATTTATATGGTCTCTTACTAAAGGAAAATTTCATAAGAATGGAGTGCCAAAAATATTTACACCTGTATGCTATAATCACTTAGCATGCAGCGAACATGGAGAAATCTCCACTATAAAAACCAGCAATAGAATAAAATTATGTCCACGATGAATTAAAAAAACCCTCAGTGCCACATTGTTCCTGGAACAACAATTTTCCTATACTTAGAAAAAAAATAATTGAAATAAAAGAAATTATGAACAGAATAAACATTCTAATGCCCATAGTCAAAACAGCCATATATGAAACAGCTACATCATGTGTGTAGGTGTGTGATGTTCAGCTAGACTGTGAAAAGTTAAATCAAACCTTGCTTCTTAGGTTCTTTGATAGTTTCAGTAAGGTACTGGAAGAAGACTGAAATACTTTCTGCCTGCAAAAAGGCTTTTGCATATATTGCTACTTTTGTCTGTTATCTTAATTATCTGTATTTGTTCAGTCTTCTCAGAAATGAAACCTTATTCTATTAGGCAAGGTTCTTATTTTCTATAAATAGTTCTTAGTATTAATAATTGCAGTGTTTAAAGCTTCTGTTTCCATTCCAAGACTGATTTTGTCCTCTATTCACCAACAACTAATAAAGTATTTTCAGCTTTGAATAGGTGTATCTGATGTGTGGTCAGCAGGATGGGGGTTTTTTTTAGCACTCAGGTGAGTTTATTCATATGAGGTACATCTAGCTATAAAATATGTAGATTTAATAACGTGTCAAAAAGTCTTTCCCTTTCTATGCTAGATGTTAAATATACAACAGTGCCTTCAAGAGATTTGATATGAGATTGACTATATTTACCCATGTAAGCATCATAGCAGGCTCTAAAAATTCATTTAATACCTTATTCTGTTGAGGTGATAAAGCAACCAGCAGCTGAGAGTTTCCCAGCAAGTGTCCCTTAGACCGTCTGGCTGCTTCATCCCCTGAGGGAGGATATAAGCAGGGAAACACCCTTCTTCATTCGTTTTCAGTAACCAAAGTTGAGGTTATCCCAAAGCTGCTCTGAATTATGCCAGATCTATTAAAATCAAACAAACATAAGCTTTGGTAGGCATATAGCACCAGTAACTGCTCAGAAACTACTGAGAATGTGAACCAGACGTAATTGGTACATTTAGTTACCTATATGTGATGCCTGTCCAATCTGCTGAAACTTCGCAGTGGAAAGGATGTCTTAGTTCATCTACTCTAGGTCTTTACTACCGCAGTATAGTATATCTGTCATAAACCTATGTTACGTTTACCTTCTTCTGTTAACTTTCAAAATTTTAATTATACTTTCATTTGCAAGGTACTCCAAAGCTTACTGAGGTTGTGTCAGATAGGCTTCTAGTTACATTCCTTTAATGTAAGTGCTCTCTTTATTATCTTCCTGGCATTGGGTGCCATCCCCAGCTTGACAAATTTATCAGAAGTGCTTGTAACCACTCTTCAAATAATTAATTTTCCAGGTTGTTGGGGTTTTGGTTTGTTTGGGGTTTTTTTGGTTGGTTTTTTTGGGTTGGGTTTTTTTCCCCCCAGAATTCTGGTGTGGAGTTTGGCCAAGAATACTGGAGAAATAATTAGACAAAATCTCAGGTATTATTCAGAAAGATTTAATCCAGCCTCAGTGCAGGGGCAGGGACTAGTCCTCCATTTCCACAGTTCATTGCTAAGGCTGCCTGTTTCCCTTGGACACTCAACTGGTTGGAACCTGGGCACCCACCCAGCCACTCTGAGCACCTCAGAGTCCCAGTACAACAGCATGGTAGCGGCCCTTGAGATGGAGCCTCTTGCTATCAAGACCCATGGATTTCTCACATTTATCTCTAATCATAGTACTCACTGCAAGCCTGAACCTGGATTTCTAAGGAATTTCACTTATAAGTAATTCTTCAGTTACTTCTGAAATTTATTTCTCTGCTTTTAAATCCAGGGCCTGAAATATTTTGTGCAAGTACTGTATTGTCATTGAGATGTTTCTCTGGAACACAACTTGCAGGTCATGTGGCTTTTTACGTGGAATTTATTAACAGAAATTACCTATATTATCTTTAACTAAAATTTCTGGCTAGTATTCAAAATGAAGTATGTGCACACCAAGAAACACTGTTGTGGGCGTGGTAAGTATATAAGTTGTGGACACCCCTTCATGTTTAAATTATTAAGGATTGTATAAGTATTGTACTTAGACCCCTGTCATTATAGACACCTACCTTGTTAATTTTTTTTTTTGGTCTAAGTTTCAGGGACAGGTGAATGACTCAGACCACTAACCAAGCCAAAACAGACTCCCTGACAGTCAATGGCAACAGATAGTTGTGACGAGAGTAGGTGTTCTACTTTATTCCCACATCTGCTTCTTTTTTTTTTTTTTTAAGGCAGAAATGGACCAAACAGTGGAAGTCTAGAGTTAATACTAAACATTTGGAGAAATACTGAATGCTAGGACTGATTTTGATTCCTGAGACTGAATAAAGTCTTTTCCCTTACATATGCAAGTAATATGGAAAAGCAAAGAAAGTCATAGCAAATATATTGTAAATCTTGCCATAATAAATTGCAATTTCTTAGAAAACATTGTATGTGATCAGTGAATCTGTTAATGTTGTCTAGGAAATTTATGCAGTCTGCCACCTAACAGACTGTACATCTCCTGCAGAATAATCAGGTTGAATATAATTTAAAACCAAAGAACTGTTTTAGTTTTCTGGATTGAAGAAGGGATAGTGTGCATCTTATAAATCATAAAGAACTTGAACCCAAATATAAATGATAAATATGATACAGTGGTTTTGCTGGATGCTAGCATGCAAGAGGAAATACACAATTTTAATTGCTTTGGACAGTTGAAGTTGTCAATCTATAATGCTACACACCACATAGTCAGCCTTGGGCACATCAGTACTCTAATTACAGAAAGTCTGGCTCTTCACCAATGTTTTAACACTTGATTTATTTCCTGTTCAAGTTGTTCAATAGAGCCAGAGTTAATTGGTTTTCCAAATGAGTGTTAAAAATATAAAGATCTGGCTTCATTAAGTGTAGGCTGTACTTATTATGCACCACTGAGTTGTAAATCCATGTAAAGGTTAGAGGGTGAGATTTCAGAGCCCTGTGTACAAAACCACAACTTGAATTGGTTTGTTTTGCTTATAAATTATAGTTAATATCTGATAATTGACCCTAGCTGCCTTTTCTTTTTTAAAGATTAAGTTAAGCCACCTGGAAAAAAAGATCTCACTAAATATATTAAAAGTAGGGTAATCCATTTCAGTTATTTCATGTGATGTTCACCATTTATCTAAAAGCATCACAGTATTCCTTTGCAATCCCAGTGTACTTTCCTTATTCATAAAATGGAACAAGCATGTTACGGAGTCCTTTCCTTCTTTTCAAAAGATTCCAAGTCCCGAGCACCTTGCAAACCAGCAATGTAGCACAAATGTCTCATGACCTACAGGCTGTTGGAGTGCAGCAGTCTGATGCTTCTAATAGTAAAATTGCAATTCAAGAAACAAAGAGAGTTGGCAGGTATTTTGGACGTTTTTAAATTCCTACCAATGCAGTGGAACAGGGTAGAAGGATTTACCTGGGTTTTTCTCAGGAGCAACTAAAGTTTATTTGCACTTTTGTTCTGTGTGGGTGTGTATGTGTTTTTGTTTTGCTGGATATTTGGGGGAGGAAGGATTGCCCTACTCCCTCACATTACTTTTTTTCTTAAAAGATAATCAAACTTTCAGTAAGAAAAAGTTTGATTTTTAAGACTCCTCAGTTTGGATTGAATAAAAGGAGTGCAGAACACTCTGTGGTGTTTATGGCTAACTCCAGAAAAAAAAAAAAAATGCAGACAGTGTGCTTTTGCTTAGGAGCAAGGGGTAGGAAGATATGGTGAGAATGCCTGCTGAACCAGGGCTGGAGCTGACCTGCAGGATGGAGGAGGTAGTGAAGGCATGCAGGCACAGAAGTAGCATGATCTGTGGGGTGTTACCTGATGAATCCATAAACAAGGACCTCAGAGGAGCAGCGATGCAGCTGCACATGTTTGTGGGGTTCAGACAGTGGCTGTAGAGGGAGAAAAAGGGTCTCCTGATGAAGCATATTACTGCAAGAGTGTGATGGGAGAAAAAATTCGTTAGTGGCAAAGTAATTTCTGGGTCAGAATTTTGTTTCTCTGGTAGGTGGTAACAGAAGACAGGACAGCAGGGAAGAGCAGAATCAGTCTCCATAAGGAAAGTTGAAAACTGAGGCAGAGACTTATGGGCAAGGAATGATGATGCTGGTCATTAGGTGAAATTGGGTGAGCTCAGGAGAAGAAAGGACAGTAGGCAGAGGATGCAAGTTTCTCACCAGTGCAAAATAATGAACATATGGACATTTGGGTTTACCTAGCTGGAATGTTGTTGAGCTGATAAACTCAGCAGCAGATGTGGTTACGTGGGAAGGTACCGAGACATTGATGTGGTAGACATGAAGAACTTGAACAGCAAAACGAAGGAGATAGAGCTACTTTTGTACTTTTAAAGCCTAGTCTTGTAAGGAGAGAAAAAAATGTGGCATAATATAATAATTATTACAGTACAGTAGAGTATACTTTCTTTTAGGGAGCAGGGAGGGCCAGCAGCTCCTGGGGGCCTGGGGGCTGACAGTGGCACATGCTCCCCTGGGGTGGCCTTGGAGCCAGGGCCCACCCCACCATCCCAGCCAGGGGCAGGGAAACTGGGTGCACTGGGGCAGTCCCAGTCCTTGAGCATCGGGCATCTCCCAGGGCAAGACACGGGCCTGTGGCAGGGCCCGGCTCGACAGGGCCCATGGCAGGGCAGGGCAGGGCTGTGGGGACCTGCAGACCGGCCCTGTTGTGGCAACACTGGGGCAGGGGCTGATGGCTCCAGGGGGCTGACGTGGGGTCCCGGGCTGTGGGCAGGTGGAGGGAGCCCCAGGAGGCTGAGCAGGGAAAGTCAGGGCTGGCAGTGCCCTCAGGGCCTGGGTGTTTTCAGCAAAAATATAAAAATAGCCACTTGTATAGCATGGTATGTTACTGTGATGTCTATCAAAAACTAAAGGACAGAGGGGAAAATAAATCAATGTAAATAAAAAATCACTTCAGGGAAAGATTTTTGTGTTTAAAAGCTCTCAGATCTGCTGGAAGTCTGCTTCAGATATGGACAAAGATATCTGAATGTCTTTAGGGAGAAATACCATGAAAAATTGTATCAGGCTTTAACGTCACACCTAGAGGTCAGATCTCAAAAATTATTAAACAGTAGTTGAAACAAATGGGAAACTTTTTTTTTATTAAAATATTTTAAAAGTGCAAGTATACTAAGATAAGCACTATGAATTTCCTTAAATTCATTTTCCTGAAATTTCCTTAAACATTCTGTAAAAAAAGAAAACAAAATATAACCTTTTTTTTTTTGCCACATATAATTCACACCCAGGTTATAGATTATTCATAGCCAATAATATTTGGGCTTAATCTTCAAATTAGGAGCTACTGTGAGATGTAAACGTGTCTAAACTATGATGTGCCAAATAAGCTCCATTCTGTTTTGTCAGAGAAGTATTTAGAAACAGACACTTTCTCCAACCAGCACTTGAACTTGACATTGAGTTTGCTGGAGATAATCAAAGAGCTTATCAAAATGCATTGGCTTAAATATCAATAAAACACTGGCTTTGGATCTTATTACTGCTCAGGTTTATCCAAAGCAGAGCCAGATTTCAAAGGTCATCTTTGTATCAGACTACAACAGATATTTTAGGAAAGTTTTCAAGGTTTGGTAGCCATCGGAAATTTGTCTTTGCTAAATTCTTTTACGTGGAAAAATGTTTTAGTGTGACCAAACTCAGACTACATACTTGGTCAGCAGACTAATTGTGGTAGTACATCTCATTAACAATGCTTAATGCCGTAATAGCTTTTCTTCAATTGCTGCTGCATTTAATGAAAAGCAGCACAACGCAAGCCACATTACTGGCCTGACAATTTGTTCTATTGATTTGTCATGCCTGTTTTACTGCTGCCTACCCAAAAGGACTGCACAACATTTGGCAGATATTTGTGGGTTTTGACTTCTTAGCTCCACAAATGTACAAGACTATCTCTTTCAAGCATTGCCACATAACCTGGCTTTTAGTCTTACCTGGATTTTCCTTTTTCCCCTGTCCCAAATGCCAACTACAGTCTTCACTTCATTAAGGTAGACTGAGGAATCCATTTTAAAATATCTGAAATAAATGCTGATGGAATTTTAAAAATGTTAGTAATGTCATAAAGGATGCTTCTTCCATTTTATAAAACTTAGTTCTGCCAGCATTTTACATTATTACAGTCTTTGTTGTAACAGTCTAAATATTTCCCCTGCACTGTGTGTAAAATACAATAGAAGAGACATTTAGAGAAAGCAGTGCTAAACATTCATAGATTTTTCTTGGGATGTAACAAGGACAAGACTGTACTTCCAAGCACTGAGTCATATACAAGTGTCAGAAATGCCTAGTTGCCATAGCTCAGATATAATAAATGTTCCTTGAGCAATTTCTCAAGTGAAATGAAACATCACAGAAGTATTTCTACTAGAAGGTGCTCGTAAAAGCCCTGGACAGGAAAATGAAGCCACAATTAAAATTTTACAATTAATTGTAATTAGAAATATGCACAAAAACTTATAAATGCATGATGATTCATTGGCTGATGAAATCAATTGAAAGATTCCCTTGTGAGGTCTGCCTCTAGAAGCTTCTTACATTATTGTGACCTAACATTTTGGCAAAGAGTATCCAGAAAGGTAAGACAGTCTGTTATTCATTTAGCTGCAACAGCATCTTTGGACACATTTAAGATAAACTGAAAAAGAAAGAAAGTTGAATTGATTCAAAGGGCAGGCTAGGTAGTACAGAACCCAGCCCTGTCCTATAAGAGGACGTTTAGGTGTCAATATCACACACCGGAGGGTGCCCATTTGATATAGAAATAGTAGGAAGAATTACATAGGATGTGGAGTGTTTGAGAAAATTTATGATATTTCTGTATTAATGAATATGAGCATAGATGAGATTAAAAAAAAAACTTTTAGAAAAACATAGGGATAACCTATATAAACTAGTTACCTTTGCCTAATTAGGTGGCTTTCTAAAGTTCAGAGCAGCTGTGATTCCTGGATCCTTAGCACTATCTACTGGACTCATGCTCCTCACCAGAGGACACAGCTTTCAAAGCAATGAGGAAATATGTTTTACCACTATGCAAGTACTGTACAGTATCTGAATCATCTCCTGCCTATCCTGGAAAGAGATCTGAGGGAATTGCTGCAGCTCTTACTTTCTCAGAAAATCTGCTTTGGCAAAAGAATTTAAGATCAGGAAATTGAATAGGCATCTGGGTGAGCAGTAGCTTCCAATTTCCTCTGAAAGTTCAGATGCCTTCCTTGACTGTGAAAATTAACTCAGTGCTTCTTTTTTCTTTTAAGTGCTCATAACTTAAAAATATGTGAGAAACTGGTTCTGAAACTCTTGCAAAAGAAAATTGCAGTGATACCAAACCATCAAAAGCATCAGGAAAATAACTTGTGGCATCTTGAAAATGAGATAGCTGGAGGTGTATTACCTGACAGACCTCCTCCCAAATCCATGACATTATTTTAGCAGGTTGTATTTCACACAGCAGAGCCCAAAGAGACGGGTGATAGCCACCTGAGGGGCTGGAGATGGATGACAGACATGGAAGATTGCCCTGATCGTGACTCAAATTAACTCATGCCAATGCCTCGGGCGTACATGCTAGAAATATGAATAGACTGCTGCAAGTCTAAGTGTTGCCAAAACCTTTGTATTTTTAAGTCTTATACACTTATAAGGAATAAAGAAAGAAATTCTAGAATAGATGTTGTATTTGAAAGAACATTGTAGCATGACTGTCCTTGTGTAGATGTCAAAATTCTCAAGCAGGTAAAAACCAGTGATGGAATCAAAAGATTTGAAGAAGCAGCATCAGTTTATCAGAATAGTAATGACAAACTCCAAATTGTGATGCAAAAATTTTTGCCATGGATATACTTAACAATTGGCTCCTAACTTTCTACAGTCCAAGTAAAGGAAAATTCACCCTACAACAAAAATTAGCATTACCATTTCCTCTTCCGTTCCCCTACTTTGTTTAGTGATTTTGAATAAGCTTTTACCTAGGACATTCTCTAATGATTCTTGAAGAGTTATGATAGGGTACCTTAGTATAAGGACTTTGTTGCTATCTGTTCTGCTAAGTCTCCAAAAAGGTTAGCACTGTTGTTTGTAACAAATCTCTTTTTCCATCAGTCCCTGTCCTTATTTGATACTGAGTGACAGTCTTTTGAGGTGATCTGTTCCACAGGCTCATGTTTGTGCTGACAATTCCTGTGTCTGTGTAGGATTACCTGTTCCTGATATATACAGATGTACTGCTCAGTTTGTCATTAACTGGGAATTGGTTTTCATTCCTAAGATCTAGAGAGAAGCTGCAAAGATACAAAAAGCTATGAATGGCTGTTGATACATATACAACAGCCCTAATTTCATCCATGTCTTCTGAATTTTGAAGCACAAGCCTGTGTATTTTCAAGTACCCTTCCTCAATCTTGAAAATGGTATATAATAAACTTCTCTTTATTTTATTCCAAATGTTCATTGCTATGCTGTCAAAACCTTTAAGGTCAGTGATCTGTAGTGGAACAATGTCTTGATTGTCTGTTTCCTGTCTTTGCTTATCGTAATCATACAGTCTTTGCAATTATCACTACATGGAAAATAGAAGAAATCATCTTTTTCCTTCAGAGGTGGCTGGATAAACCGATGCATCATCAGCATATGTTGCTTGCATGCATTAGTCAGGCACAGGGGTATGAATTATTTTAACCAAATATTTGACAAATTAAGATTACAGCTTATTTTAAATATTGTAGCATTCCTCATCTGCCTTGATCCAACAAAGCAGTGATGTAGTCCGACAAATTGGTAACTGTAGCAGCATCTAAATGTCAGTAGCTTCACCAAAAATTCATTTGCACTTTGAAGAGGTATTTACATCAGAATCTTCTCTCACGAGCCTTAGATTTGGCTGAGTCAGTTAATGAGGAAATTAGCCTGTGCATCCAATTTGCCTAAATCAGTAAAGAAGGCACCACTATCAACTGCAATTGATCAAACTCCTTCACTCCTTATCAGTCAACTATATAAATCAGAAACTACTAGCTGCCTCTTTTCTACTAAGTATATCAACTGTGCTGAAGAGAAGAAAGAAGATACTTCAGTCAGGTGAATGTTTGAACATATGTTAGTTTGCATTGTTCTTTGAATTCTTAGTTCTAAATGTTGGTCAAGGATCTTGAGCAAGTGATATCTGCAAGTTGTAAGAAATTCTGCAGAAACTGTGCTGATCATCAGTCTCCAACCACGTCTAAACTAGAAAGTTTGTTAAATTCAACATTACTTCGAAGAAGCCATCTAATTCTTTCTTTCATGAGTCAATACGCTGTACCATTCTTCTAGGATTTTTGTATTATATATGTCAACAGAAAATCTCATGCTATTACTAATAATAATGATATGTGGTCCAAGTAAGCATTACTGATGTGTAGTGTATAGTATTTGATAAGAAAACAAGCTGTACATAAGGTAAGAACGAGGGAGATAAGTGTTTCTAATGTATAGCTACTGGGACTTTTGTTTATGTAAACAAAAAAAAAAGTTTCTTCGGCTGCTTACTACACATTGGCACAGCTATATAGGTTCTGTGGTAGAAGTATATAAATGAATTTCAATCCTCCATAGGCCCGTTGGTAAATGTGCACACGAAGTTTATTTGCTCATACATCCATGCAGACATGGTCAAGAACGTAGTACAAGAGAAACTGTAAGATTCAGACCTACCAGCCCTTTAAAATTTTTATGGTAGTTCACTAACCTCACGGAT
Source organism: Phalacrocorax aristotelis (assembly GCF_949628215.1). NCBI lineage: Eukaryota > Metazoa > Chordata > Aves > Suliformes > Phalacrocoracidae > Phalacrocorax > Phalacrocorax aristotelis. The sequence goes on along the minus strand of NC_134278.1, from coordinate 28,807,146 downwards.
CTGGAGAACTGAGGTATTTTGACACTTTTAATTACTTCTAAAGGAAGATTATCGATTGTTTTCTTCTCTAGTTTCTTTGGTATGTGGCACTACATCCTTCTAATTGGCAGTGAAAGGAAGATAATCCCCAGACAAAAGTTTTCTTGTCAAATGTGGCAGTCAGATGCTTTTGCGGTTCTTATCTCCTTTTTCTACATTTATTCTTCCTCCATAAGTGGTAAATTATTGACTGTCAACAATGCATAATACAAAGTTCACAGATTTTTTTTTTAACAGCAGTCCTGTCATTACAACCTTCCACTTAACTTAGTTTTGTGCACTTAACTTGGTTGCACTTAACTTGGTTTTATGTATTTTAACGTTAGGTGTTCTATTGGCTTCAGTATGTCTGCCTTTCTCCCTTAAACATAGTGTTGCAACCATGAACTTGACCTTAAAAAGGCAAAAAGCCCACACTACGAAAATGATCACTTCAGAACAACTATATATCAAAAAATGAATAAAAGGTTCTAGTTATTGATCTAATATAGGTATCTGATATCTATGTTGGAAAAAGATACATTTCAGAGATGGAGGAAGCGACCAGACTATATTTTTTATTTCACCATTTTGGTCCCGCTTACATTTAATGGGCACATATCTTAGTGCACACATTTGTAATGACTCCTTTGATACCTTTTATATAGCTCTACATATATATATCAGTGAATGGTTTGTGTCATAAAAGAAAGGTTGCACTTTTTCTTTGGTCAACAGTGTTTCTGAAACTGACTGCTGAGATGGAATTTCATTATAATTAAACTGATTCTAGGCAAAAATCAGACCTAAACTACTACTGAGATTGAATTTAAGACGGCTTGGAATTTTCTAACTTATGAATTGTATATTTTAACAAAAGCTTCCTGCTTATAGCATTGTCTTTGTCTTTACTATATTCTCTGGTTTGGGTTTTCGTTTGGTTTTTTTTCCCCTTTTTTAAGCTTGTATGTTCTTTGTGGAAGTGAGAAGTTCGCTAGCTGTCTGAATATCACATGAAAATCTTTACGTATTTAAGAAAGGAAAATATGTACAAGCTAAAACTAATTGGTGGTTGGATCTCAGCTATTAAATCATTATTTCTTTTTTTCAAGCAAAAAATAAGGGGAAAATTAGCTACTTGAGGCCAAATTCTCTTTGAATGGGCTGCCCACTGAGCTGAGCACTCCCTCAATAGATATTATACCAAGCAAGAGCAGTTTTCTTTTTTTGAAGACTGAATTGGAGTTTAATTTGTTCTTCGAATCCCTACTACAAGAAAGCTAATTTAATACTTTTATTGAGAAATATTTCTTTAAATGCATCAAACAATCTATAGGCCATTTGACATTTATAGCTTTAACACAAACTGCATTGGATATTTGAAGGTGCTGTTTGATAAATATAAATATCTGAGAGCACAGGTATCTAAAGAAACAATAGCTGTGTGTGACATACTACTTACAGAGCTGTATCTTGTGACATTCTTCCAACTCACCTGTGCATTCACTACTTCAGTTCCATACAGACAGCCAATCAGTTCATGGAGCACAAAGGTAAAATTTCTACAAAATCTGATGTCAAGTCCCACCTTGAAACCTGACTTGCCTCCCCTTCTAGCTGTATTCTCCTACCTCCAGTTCACAGTGCCTGTAGGTCAATTCTGTAAATCTATGTGAGCGTCTCCACCCTCATGTGACCCAACCCAAGCTACTGATGGAAAGTCCAGCTAGCTGCTGCTTAGCTGAGATCAGAATTTGCTGCCAAAGAGGGCAGCAATGACATTTCAAGTCAGGCTCCCATTTCATATGAGTAACTTACCCTGTCTCTGAACACCCATGAGTCATGTATGCCTGATCAAAGCTGAGAACTGTAGCCTACTAACTAGTTTATAGCACACTGTAAGCATTGCCCATATTCTGCTTGAATATTCAAATAGAAAAAAGTGGGACTTCAGTGGCATGTTAACTAGGCCTCTAGGTAGGAAGAAAGTGGAATCAGAACGTAGGCAAAAAAGCTTTCTCATCTCCGCTAAATATAGTTGCGTATGCCACGTGTGGACTTTTTTATTTAAGTTCTGCCGTGCAGTTTGATTAGGTCAATGTCATGATAATGGCAGTACTGAACATATGGCACACAAACTGCACTGATGTAAACTACACTGCTAATTTACAGTGCAGCAGCCCTACCATGGTAACTTACTCAGCTTCTAGTTTTACTCCCTGGTAAGTACAGCTAACAGAGGCAGACAACAGACACAGCAGCCCACAGAGCAGGTTGCACTGATGGGGGCCAGTAACTGTGCAGAGCACAGCATACACATGCTCAGCAGGGGTGGTGATGCACCACAGGGCACAGTCCCACTGCTTGCTGGTACATCTTTTGCTGATGCATCAGAGACCTTGATTCAGTAGGCGTTCCCAAGGGAGGATGTAGTTCTGCAGATGTCAGCTGCAGGGATGCGCCCGACCTTTCGCTGAGGCTGAGGCAGCAAGTGCTGGACTTCTCAGTTGCAGAAGGTGTGCACTGGAGTCACCAAGCTGTCACCAGGCAAAGGATTTGAAGGAGGAGGTCAGCAGGCTGCACAGCGGCAGTGATAATGAAAAGAGCAAAAAGGAGATTAACCACATCTTCTCCAAGACCCTGCAGATATGAGAACCTGAGCCCCCGACTGTACCAAAGGAGGGGCAGACAGGGCCTGTGCTTTTTGCACTGGGAAATAGAGACGTCTGGTGATGGCAAAGGCTGGAAGTCTGTAACTGTTGGCAGCAGAGGACTGTTCCTGCCCTATCTGCAGCTCTGCCGCTCCAGAGTAGCTTCAGCACCCAGGTATCAGAGGAGGGGCTGGGAGGTCTGTCCAATGAAGATTCCAAACCAGAAGAGGCTGAGCCACACAGTAGTACCAGGAGGAAGCAGTGAGTGAGTTCCTGCTAGCAGGGATGAAGACCCCACTTGCTGCTCTGTCCAGCTGTCTAGGAAGGCATGTTGCTTGCTGGATCTAGGACATTGTGGAGAGACTACTGAGGCTTGCCTGACTATTAGACTATTACCCACCTTGTTTTTCTGTGGGCACCAGTGGTGCTGTCAGGAGAGATCTGGAGTATATTGAGGGTGTCTATGTGGGTCTGGGAGTGAGGGCCAATGGCATGGGGGCCCAGGTGGTTTGCTCCTCAGTGTTGCCAGTGAGGGGGAAGGGCTTGAGAGGGATTGGACAGATCCAGTGGGTCAACAACTGGCTGTGCAGCTGGTGCCCACAGGGACTGAGCTTTTACAACTGTGTGACCCTCTTTGAGAATTGAGGACTGCTAAGAAGATACAAGAGCCTCATGACAAAGTGGCGTGGAAGCATCTTTACCAACTGGCTGGCCAAGCAGGTAGGGAGAATTTTCAACTAGGAACAATGGGGAAAACCAACAATTGTGAAGAAGTGGTGGAGCATGGTGGCAAGCAAATGGTGTAGAGTGGTGCGAACAGGAAAGACCTTTAAAACAATAGAACAAGGCAAAAAGACCAACACTCAATTGTATGTGCAGGAATAAGGAAGTGCTGCGTTATGGGGGAAACTCATTTTTTCTGGGAAATCAGTACAACTGGGTGCCTCTCTGAAGTGCTTGTACAGTAGTGCATGAAGCATGGAGAACAAGCAGGAGAAATTAAAGTACCATCACAGGGCTACAAATTTATTGATTACACGGTGGAATAGCTCACGCAGCTGGAGTGGTGCAATGGATGGATACAGGCTCTTTAGGGAGGACTGGCTGGGATGGCAAAGAGAAGGATTTGTCCATGTGAGAGCAGCAAGAATGCATGCAAGGGTGCTTTGGGACTGGTGATGTGCCAGCTAAGAGCTTACAGGTTAGCAAGCAAACCCACAAGGGTGATGTGGTGGGTGTCAGCTACAGACCACCTGATCAGGGAGGAGTGGAGGAGGCCTTCAGACAATTAAAGAAGGCCTCATATTCACTCATGTGGTCCTTGAATCATCCCAGTATCTGCTGCAGTGGCAACAGTAGGGCACAAGCAATCCAGGTTTCTGAAGTACATTGGTGATAGCTTGCTGACACAAGCAATCGAGGAGCCAACAAGGGCAGGTACTCTGATGAACCTGATACAAACAAGGATGAACTGGTCAGGGATGTGAAGGCTGGGAACAGCCTTTGCTGCAGTGACCATGAGAGCGAGATGGTCAGGATGCCTAAAGGGAACAAGGCAAAGAACAGGAGTACTACCCTAGCCTGTCAGGGGAGCAGACATTGGCCCCTGGGGAGCGGCTTGGATGTATCCAATGACATCTAGCCCTGGAGAGAGGAGGAGTCCAGGAGGTTGATTTTTCAAGGATCACCTGCCCTAATCTCAAGAATGGTACAGTCCAGCATGCCAGAAGACAAGAAAAGGTGACAGGAGGCTGGCATGGACGAATAAGGCACTCCTAATAAAGTTCAGACCTTAAAAAGGAAGCATACAAGCAGTGGACACAGGGACAGATGACCCAGGGGAACTACAGAGACACTGTCTAAGCATGCAGGGATGGGGTTAAGAAAGCCAATGCCCATCTGGAGTTGAATCTGGCAAGGGATGTAAAGGTCAACAAGAATGACTTCTGGAGGTATATCAGCAGCAAAAGGAAGACTTCAGAAAATGTGGGCGCACTGCTGAATGGGGCAGAGGACATGGTGACAAAGGACATGGAAAAAGCCAAAGTACTTGTACTTTCTTCACGCTGATCTTTATTTGTAATATTTGCCTGCAAGAATCCCAGGGCCCTGAAGAATGTGGGAAGCCTGAAGAAATGAAGGCCTTAATGGAGGACAGGAATATTTTAAATAGATTGGACATATGCAGGTCTATGGGACCTGAAGGGATGCACCCGTATCTGCTGAGGAAGCTGGTGCTGTCTGGTGAAGCCGCTCTTTATAGTCCTTGAGTCATGGCAATCAGGAGAGGTTACTGAGGAATAGAGAAAGAAGATGTCACACCTATCTTCAATTAAGGCCATGATGGAGAATCTGGGGAACTCGAGACCTGTGATATTTACCTCAGTCCTGGGAATGTGATGGAGAAAATCCCAGAAATGTTTTCCTAACATCATATGGACATGACTAGGAGTTGTGTGCAGGGCTTTACAAAGGGGGACTTGTGCCTGACTAACCTGGTAGCCTATGATGAGCTGACTAGCCCAGTGGACAAAGCAAGAACAGTGGATATTGTTTATCTTGACTTTAATAAGGGTTTTGGCACTGCCAATCATAAAATCCTCATACACAAACTGTTGATCAGTGGACAGTGAGGTGGACTGAAAACTGGCTGAACTGCTGAGCTCAAAGGGCTGTAGTCAGTGGCACAAAGGCCAGCTGGGGGCTAGTTGCTAGTGGATACCCTAGGGGTAGATATGGGGATGAATACTGTGTAACATCTTCATTAATGACCTGAATGATGGTACAGAGAGCTCCTTCACCAAGCTTGCAGTTGGTACAAAACTGGCAAGAGTGGTCCGTACACCGGAAGATTGTATTGCCACTCAGAGGGACCTCAACAACCTGGAAAAATGGGCCGACATGAACCTGGTGAAGTTCAAGAAAGTGAAATGCCAAGTCATAAAACTGGGGAGGAATAACCCTATGCATTAGCACAAACTGGGGCCAACTCTTTGGAAAGAAGTTTTTCAGGAAAAAAGACCTGGGGTCTTGGTGAACACCAAGTTGACCATGAGCCAACAATGTGCCCTCACAGCAAAGAATGCTAATGGCATCCTGGGCTGCATTAGGAAGAGCATTGCCAGCAGGTCAAGGAAGGTGATACTCTTTACTCAGCACTGGTGAGACACATCTGGAGTACTGGGTCCAGGTCTGGGCTCCCCAGTGCAAGAGAAATGGACATACTGGAGTGAGTCCAGCAAAGGGCCATGAAGGTGATTAAGGTGCTGGAGCATTGACATGATATGAGGAGTGGTTGAGTGAGCAGGGACTATTCGGCCTGGAGAAAAGAAGAAAGAGAGATCTTAACAATGCTTATTAATACCTCATGAGGAGCACTAAACAAGATACAAGCTCTTTTCAGTGGCACTCAGTAGGACTTGCAAGTAGAAATACAGGAACAGCAAGGGCTGTCTAGAGCCAGGAATCAAGGCTATATCATGGCCAACAGGGCAGGGGCCTTGCCACCCAGGGACCTGTCCCACAGTGTGCCAGCAGGCCAGACCCAGAGACGGTACCCAGCTTCAACCAAGACTTGAGATCATCAGCCAAGTTTGTAGCAGAGGCAGATCTGAGGTCAAGCCAGGAAGACAAACCACAGGTCACGATCACAACTGGTGAGGATGAACAGGGTCAGACACAGCCCCATGACTGTCAGGCAGGTCCACGGTGACAATGCAGGCCCATGGTCAGGCTGGGAAGCCAGTCAACCAGTTGGGGACCAGATCACACAGTCTGTGGCCAGGCACAGGCACAGCTGTGGCTGAGCTGGAGACTGACACTCCTATGGTGCCACTGGGGCAGGGAATGAAGGCCAAGCTGAAACTGGGCTCATGGGCCCATGGGCAGGGGGTGTGGATGGAGGCTCCAGGTGAGGCTGGTCACAGCCAGTAAGGTCTGTATGTGCACCCTGACATACAGGCAATTCCACTTAAATATTAAGACACTTCTTTCACTATGGAGGTGGTCAAACAGTGTAACAGCCTGCTCAGAGAGGTTATGAAGTCTCTGTCCTTGACAACATTTAAAACTAGACTGGTCCTGAGAAAACTGCTGTGATCAAGGGGGAGTTGGACTAAACAATCTCAACCTTCCAATGTCCAGATTTTTATAATGCTTTGATGGCTAGAAACAAACATGAGATTATATTGAGGGTGAGCATGTGCCCATAGGTAACTGCTATGGTATAGCTATCTTTCAATTCACATTCTGTCTTACCCATAGTAACTCATAATTTTTCCAAGCCCTCAATTCTTAAATATCTTCTTCTGTTCCACAAATGTACAACAGAGATTCATATCCAAGCACATTTTTTATTTTAAGCTATTTCATAAAAGTTACAATTCTTAAATGCATTAAATGGGCATTAAATTATTGAATTAATTTAAAGGATGATTATATATATACCTACATTCTGGAAGTTAGACGTTTTCACTCCAAAAATACTTTTCCCCAGATTCATAGGCACGTACAAACACCACACAGAAACATTACACTCAGGAAAAAAAGGAGAGTCTACTGCTTTTGGAAGAAGGGGCAGGTAACACAAGAAGAGTACAGAGACCTCATTAGGTCTTACAGGGAGAAAATTAGGCAAGGAAAAGCCCAGCTAGAACTCAACCTGGCCACTGCTGTAAGGGATAACAAAAAATGTTTTTACAAATATATTCACAACAAAAAGAGAATCTCCATCCTCTATTGGATGCAGAGGGGAACACTGCAACTGAGGATGAGGAAAAAGCTGAGGTATTAAATGCCTTCTTTGCCTCAGTCTTTAACAGTAAGACCAGTTATCCCCAGGGTATTCAGCCCCCTGAGCTGGAAGGCAGGAATGGATCACAGAATAAACCCCTCATAAACCAGGAGGAAGCAAGTTTACAACCTGCTGCTCCACCTGGACACTCACAAGTCTATAGGGCTGAACGGGATCCATGCATGAGTACTGAGGGAGCTGGCAGAGGAGCTCGCCAAGCCACTCTTCACCATTTACCAGCAGTCCTGGTTAAAAGGGGAGGTCCCAGATGACTGGAGGCTTGCCGATGTGATGCCCATCTACAAGAAGGGCTGGAAGGAGGATCCACAGAACTACAGGCCTGTCAGCCCGACCTTGGTATTGGGGAACGTTATGGAGCAGTTCATCTTGAATGTGCTCACCAAGCATGTGCAGGACAACCAGGGGATCAGGCCCAGCCACTACAGGTTCATGAAAGGCAGGTCCTGCTTAACCAACCTGATCTCCTCCTAAGACCAAGTGACCCACCTAGTAGATGAGGGAAAGGCTGTGGATTTTATCTACCTGGACTTTAGCAAAGCCTTTGATACTGTCTCCCACAGCATCCTCCTAGAGAAGCTGGTGACTCATGGCTTGGATGGGTGTACTCTTTGCTGGAAAAAAACCTGGCTGGATAGCTGAGCCCAGAGCGTTGTGGTGAACAGAGCTAAATGGAGTTGGTGACCAGTCACGAGTGGTGTTCCCCAGGGCTCAGTGTTGGGGCCAGTCTTGTTTAGTATCTTTATCAGTGATCTGGATGAGGGGATTGAGTTCACCCTCAGTAAGTTTGCAGATGACACCAAGTTGGATGGGAGTGTCGATCTGCTCGAGGGTAGGAAGGCTCTGCAGAGGGACCTGGGCAGGTTGGATCAATGGGATGGGGCCAATTTTATGCGGTTTAACAAGGCCAAGTGCTGGGTCCTGCACTTCGGTCACAGCAACCCCATGCAATGCTACAGGCTTGGGGAAGAGTGGCTGGAAAGCTGCCCAGTGGAGAAGTACCCAGTGGTGCTGGTTGAGAGCAGGCTGAACATGAGGCAGCAGTGAGCCCAGGTGGCCAAGAAGGCCAACAGTGTCCTGGCTTGTATCAGGAATAGTGTGGCCAGCAGGAGTAGGGAAGTGATTGTGCCCCTGTAGTTGGCACTGGTGAGGCCGCATCTTGAATACTGTGTTCAGTTTTGGGCCCCTCACTACAAGGACATTGAGTTGCTGGAGCATGTCCAGAGAAGGGCAACGAAGCTGGTGAAGGGTCTGGAGAGCAGGTCTTATGAGGAGAGGTTGAAAGAACTGGGGTTGTTTAGCCTGGAGAAGAGGAGACTGAGAGGACACCTTATCTCTCTACAACTACCAAAGGAGGTTGTAGTGAGGTGGGTGTTGGTTTCTTCTCCCAGGTCACTAGCAATAGAACGAGAAGAAATGGCTTCAGACTGCATCAGGGGAGGTTTAGATGGGATATTAGGAAAAATTTCTTCACTGAAAAAGTGGTCAGACATTGGAATAGGCTGCCCAGAGGGGTGGTAGAGACGCCATCCCTGGAGGTATTTAGAAGATGTGTAGCTGTGGCACTTCAGGGCATGGTTTTGGAGACACGGTGGTGTTGGGTTGACAGTTGGACTTGATGATCCTAGAGGTCTTTTCCAACCTTAATGATTCTATGATCTTCTTTACATAATATATTTGTGCTGGGAGAATCTAAATTGGGTCACAAGAAATCTTGACTCTGCTATTTTGTTCCTGCTGACTCCATGGACCTCCTGTTGATATCAGTGTGAGTTCTGCATGCTGAGGGAATGCAGAATATCTGAACTAGGATCAGTCATGTAGATCTAAGAGAATTTTCCCTGACTGTACAGTATCGCATATTGTGGGCTGTTTTGCTTATACATTATAGATGACCTGTTTTCTGATAACTAAGCTTTCATCCTAAAGTTTTCACATCTATATTTTTATAATAAACTTAGATTTCCATCTGCCATTCCCTCAACAGTATTTGTGCAAGACATTTGTCTCCTTTTTGGAAGGGAAAAAGAAAACCCAAAAGAGCTATATAAAAGCAGTTAGTTTTCTTTGTATAGGATACCTGCTGTGCTGATTTGTTGCCCATTCTGGGCACCAATTTAGCAGTCAGGCACTATACTGGATATGTTATAGGAATAAGAAATCTACTTAATCCTGCAGAACATACTTGCCACAGTTCCAGTACAACTCCCGTCCAACTTGTGTTAAAGTTTTAACTCTCCTTATGCTCTTAATGACCTAATTTTACACCCCCTTAGATACAAATCTTTTACTCTACCAAAGTTAATTAGTAGCCAGATATGCTTGAGAAATTTGGCCCCAAAGCACAATCCTAATAAAACTAGTCTAAAGTACACCAAATGATACAGGAGTGACTGGAATAACTGAAGATTTAAATATCTTTTTTTATATCTTCTCATCTTTCTAGGTAGCATTTGTTTGAATGTACATGTAAAATACAGGTGAAAGACTGAGCTATAGTCAGCACCGCTGGACAGAAAAATAGAGGTTTTCCCCATGTAGAAAGTAGCAAGAAGACAAGAAGGACAAGATTACCAGCATGACTGCCATAATTTGTCCATGTTTATTGAGTGAATTATTTTTGCATTCAGTAAACTTAGTTTGTCTGTAGCTCTTAGGACCCTCAGTCAAGGTGATGCAGTTTTCTTAATGCTGTTGTTGCATACTCCTTAATTCTGCTGCCTTTGTATTGCTAATTGTCCTATAGAGGAGAAAATATTGGGTTTGAGTTTTTTTGGGGAGAGCAACAATCTTTAGTTTTTATTTTAAAAAAGAAGGAATAAGCATTTGTTATAGACACAAAAGCTGACATGTTCAATAGGAAAGATACTAATGGGCTGTTTTCCTGCCACTTAACTTTTGATGTAATTCTAGTGTCAGCACTTACAGTAGTGCTGTGCTTCTAAGAAGCCAAAAGGAACAGAGAGAAGCCCTCGCTAGGTCAGCTAGAATCACAGACTCAGATAAAAGGACCTTTTTCCCGTGCACCACCATGTACTTCTACCTTTTCTGTAGGAATATACTAGCATGAATTTTGGCCATTTGAAATAAAGTTCAGCAGAACTTAATATGGGATTATTGGACAATTAATGTCATTGAAATAGTGAGCAAGCCATGAACTGCCAATGTAGTTTGGCCAGGAAAAATAGCTTTATGCTGTGAGGGTTATAAGTTTTCTAACCAAACAGCTGAAACCTTTTCTAAACCAAAAATGTTTCTCTTGAATTCAAGACAAAATTTGATGTGTGACAGACTGGCAGATGCCATTCAGACTCCTTTCCAGACACTCTGCAAGTTCAGCTTTCCACACAGGGCTCTGTCTTCAATTGCCTTGAATTTTGCTATGCCAAAACTGCACCCAGCTTCACAAGACTAAGTCCTACGGACTCTGCTAGTTAATCACAAATACCCAGTTCGAAAGTTTTATGGTTAGGATTTTGCTGCTAGATTCATCTTTTTCATGTTAAATGCTTTCTTATCTGCTGGTCATATGTTAGCAGTGGCTGTCATTTACGGGTCTAGACAGACAAGCAAGCATTCTCCAAATGGAATCAGGTATATTATGCACACAGAAATAATCCCATATCCCCTGCAATTTATATTACAGAATATGTTTCTCACTCCTGAAACTAGTTTATTTCTAGTTAGTTCCTTCATTTGCTATCTTTACAGCCTTCAGTCTCTGTGCATTTCATGAATTATGATCATAAGTTACATTTATGCATTTAAATTTGATGTGTTTTGTACTCATGTCTGAAGCTAAAGTTTGTGGGGTGTGCCTTCGAGAGAGAAATACTGTGAAAAATACAGTTACGGCACAGTCAAATGACTTGAGGCAATGCTACGTTTTGCTGTGCTGCAGTTTTCCTTGGCTAGGATTTCGGCTTCAAGCTTCCATCAAGCCAGCTCTAGGGGAAAATGCAGAACTGGAACTGAATCAGCAACCTGCCTGCCTCCTCCCATGCCAGGGTAATGAGCTTGCCTGTCAGGAGGAGATAGCGCATCTGCTCTCCCCCAGGAACAAGTTTTGCTATTGTATCTGAGTTTTTACAACTCCTTCACAGGTAATTTCCTCAACCCCAGCACATAGGTTAGGCACAAATATACCTTCAGTAAAAGTAAGGAACTAATCAAGTCACTTTAGCTAGAGAAAAGATTTCTGTGGTTAGAAATTCTTTGCAGTGCACAGAAACTCCGTTTCAGTACAAGGAAAGGGCATACATTGAAGCTTAATGTAAAATTATCTCATTTTGTTATGCAAGATGATTTGACTTAATTAGATCTCAGGCTTTCTATCATGAGAACAAAAGGACATCAAATTTGCATAAAATATGTAAGATGCAGTTACAGAAAGAAGACAAGGATGTTTCTGAGGCACTACATAAATATCTCACAATTGCACAATGGTGACATTCAAACGTACAGATGCACAGATACTTTCCTTGTGCTTTAAGGCATTGTTGTGATCCATGCTGAACAGTAAGGATGGACGTCATATGAGGATGCATAGCATAAGATAATATTAAAGAGCTTCTAAGTGTAGCTAACAATAAGTCTGGAAATTCAAAAATAAATGTTGAAATGTAGTTATCTGTCAACTTTCTGTATGACCAAAAGGTAAGTTAAAAGCAATTCTTGCTCTGCAGCATGCTTCCTCATGCAGGTATAAGGCATTTCTCCAAAGCAGCTGCATCCCAGGAAGATAATCAGATACAGAAGCAGAAAGGGTCATCCACCTGCTTACATGAAAGATGAGTCAAGTTGTGCAAAATTTTGTTGAGATCAGAGAGAAAGAATGAACAGACCACAAAGTTCAGTGCTAAAGATGGATTGAAAACGATGTCATCGTCTTTCCCCCACACCCCCCTGGGATTTTTGTTGAAACATGGTGAATTAGATTTTTTTGAAAAATATATTTGGAATAACCTGGAGAACTATAGGTCAGCAAACTGGACATTTCTACTGGAAAACTGGTAGAAATTCTGAAGAACCAAACTGACAGATGAAGCTCACACATGAAGAAAAAGCTTTGACACATGCATGGGTTACTCAGGGAGAATCAGTGCAGCCTATCTAGAGGCTGTGTTTTCAAAAATATTAGAACTCTTTGCATGAGGCAGTGAAAAAGTTAATGGGATGAAGGTTAGTCCACTGACATTTCTGAGCAGACTGTGATTATGATCTTTAAAGAGAAGTTCTTAAAGGTTTCAAGCCATCATGTTATATGAGGAGTAGTTTTCTCATGGATTTAATTACTGAATAAAAGATAACAAAGTGTGCACAAATCCCATCATTTGCCAACATATGGAATGGTGTAACTCCAATTTAAAATTGAAAAGGAAACATTTTTTTTCCACACAGGAAAAACTTTTGGAATCTTGGTCACAGGATGTTAGAGGTGCAAAAATAAGTTTAAGATTAGTTAAAAAAATTATTGCAAACATTCATGGAAAGTAGGCCCATCACAACGGGCACATGCAACCACTGACATAGGAAGTCCTTACATTGTTGTTTGTTAAAAGTCAACAGACTACTTCTCAGACTGTGAGGGATCTTCACTCCTTATTTATTCTAGATGGTACTTCTGTCTAGCTGTCTATGCTGTTTATACTTTTTCTCAAAATACTCGCTACCTTTTGGAGTCAGAGGCAGCCTACTGGGCTAGCTGGAACTTTTTTGTGGTCCACGATGTCTGATCTTATATAGGGTGGGCAGGGACTGTTATGGTACACAGTCATTAATTGGTATGACCACAGTTGTTACACCTCAGTCGTTTTGCTACATTACAATAAATTGCAGTCACAAAGATATGTTCAAGTAAGCACTTCCACTACATGCTTTGCCTGTAGGCATGATGGAAAATGACAGCTGATACCAAAATGGAACTGTGAATAGTGCATGCGACCACTATGCACCTTAGCAACACCTTGGCTTGGCACAACAGAATTTCGAAAAAAAATGTTACCTATCTTTAGGGATTACTATCTCTGCTGAAACCTAAGAACATGATTTCCATGCCACAAAACATCATGGCTTAGATTCATTTGAAGATATTTTTTCTCAAGCAGACCGCTTTTTCAGAATAGTTCTCCTGGGTTTTTTTAACATTTTATGGTAATGTTAAGCCTGACATCCACAGAAACACTTGAATCTCTAACACCCTTTGTTTTCATAGTGCTTAGTATTAATCAGTAGTAATTAAGCAGTAGTTAAATCTAGCTGTAAGGTCTTTGGGGAGAGATGTACCCTTTGTTTTTTCTTAGTGTGTTTGTGATATTTTGCTCTTTCCCCAGGTTTTCTTAACATCACTTGCACTATTTACCTGAATAAAAGGCTAGAAATCACTCTTGTGTTTTACATTTTGTCTCCAGATATTTTCATTTTTGTTTTATGATGATCTCAAAGGTCTTTTCCAACCTAAATGATTCTGTGATTCTACTTCACAGACTTAAATCCTACAGACCTCTGCTTCCTCCAGACTCAGGCTGTTACCTTCAGCTCTTCTCCTAAGCTTTCTATCTTAAAATGGGAATCAGTGTCTTAAGCTTTTGACAGCCTTGTTCACCACAGAAGATTGTAAATTAAATTTGCAATGAAAAAGACAAGTATCATATTGTTGGTTGTAAATGCAAACTCTACAGGATAGACTGTTTCCAAGATAAATGATGCTTAATAATAAGCACCTAGCACAAGAGGTTATAATTTAAGTTTTTAGAAAGCAACTATGTAACAAAAGAAATTGGATTTGATGTCCTTTTAACGTGGAAAAGTAGCACGTGGAGGCTGATTTGGATCCAACAGCCAGAAAAGTGCAGGGGAGACACCATCAGGATATATTTTTTTAACTGGGACACAGGTCATCTGTAGCATAGATAACTGCTGGATTGATGTTTCTATTGGAACATGCCTTAAAGCAATGGCTTTTAAATTTGAATATATGTTTTTTCTAACTTTTATATTTAGAATCTAGCATTTTTTTTTTTTCTTATCTTGCTCTATTTTATGTGATGATGATGATGATTATATATAAGACATACCTTCCCAGCTCACCAATATTGATTAGCAAAATTATTATTTGTAGGGTTTATTTTTAAATGGCTCCCTAAGGTGCTTATGACTAAAGAGAAGAGTTCAAAGTGGTCTTTGAAGAAGAAAGGAAATCATGGTAACAGCAAAGTGCAAAGAAGTAAATTTAGGATATTTTACAGCTTGAAAATGATCCTCTCATGAGGATGACTGACTTCCTTGCAGAGTCTTTGGTGATTGCAATGTAATCCATAAGTGGTGGTTTCTTTCTGCTCTTCAGTCCTTCTTGTATTCCTCTGCTGCTCCTTGCTTCCTTCTTCTCTTCTTCCCTGGCATGGGTTGTCCACAGGCTGCAGACCCTCAGGCGTGTCCCAGCCCCAGGGTGGGATGCCCACAGCCACATTCCCCTCAGAGGTGTACCTCCTCCAGCACAGAGCACCTCCTTCCAAGAGTGAGTCTCCAGCCATGTATCTTCCAAGATTTAAAATGTTCGAAGGCTTTCTTTAATTTCTTTTTTGTTATTGATATACCTGGCAATTGAACAACTAATATGATCTTTACTTCCTTTTCTTGACTATTACACCTCTTACTTAGGGAAATTATTTTTTAAAAAATATATTTATTCTCTGTGGAGCCTGTATTATCCAAGTAGTCCATGGTTGTTTCATTCTAATTATTGTACTATCATAAGACTGAAAAATTAAAGTGTTATGGTGCCTTTGTATTTGACAGAAAGAAATTTGATTAGCAGATATTAGTAAGTGTGCTGGTTTTGGCTGAGAAAGGGTTAATTCTCTTCCCTGTACTGCCTGTAGTAGTCAGGGACCTTTCCAGCTTCCCATGCTCTGCCACGTGGGCAGGAGGCTGGGAGGGGCGGGGCCACAGCCAGGGCAGCTGACCCCGACTGGCCAATGGGATGTTCGTTCCGTACCATGTGACGCCATGACCAGTACATTAATGAGGGGTGGTTTGTGTGTGGGGGTTGTTGTGGCTGGGGATTGGCAGCATTCGGTTGGTGGGCAGCGAGCGGCTGCATCAAGTGCGGTTTGTTCCCCCTGCCCTGGGTTTTGCGCCTCTCATTGTTTTCCTTTCCATGGCATTTTTGTTGTTGTTGTTTTATTTTATTTCTTAAACTGTTGTTATCTCAACCCATGAGCTTTACCCTTCTGATTCTCTCCCCCGTCCCACTGGTGGGGGCGTGAGCGAGTGGCTTGTGGGTCTGAGTTGCTGGCTAAAGCACAAGAAAGTGTAAGGTAGTAAATTAATTTTTGTAAATACTTCAGCAAATTTCTTTGAAGGTTGTTCTAACTTTATGCATACGTGCCTTGTAGCCGTTCTTAAGAAAGACCAGCTTTCAGTCATATTTATTCCCAGAGGCTCTTAATTTCAAGGGAAAGGTTTCACTTTTCTGAAAGGAAAATTTGACTGAAACTTGGGTTTTATTGTAAAAATGTAATTGTATTTTGATCTAGTCACAATGTAATTTTATTTCAACTTTGGGTAAATGTTAAAGAAGTTCCAGTTTTTCATCATATGCTCCCTTTTGTGCCAGCATCCATCAGAAATGGCTGGACACACATCAGAAGACCTTTAAACTCTCTTGATAGTATTTTGTAAGTAGAAAAGTGCAGAAGTACAAAAGGTATTTATCTAAAACACACACACAAAAAAAAAGTCTAAAAACAAAACAAAGCTCCTGAATGAAATATTCTAATAGAAATTAAAACAAAGTATTAGGAAGAAAAATATTAACCAAAACCAAGTGTTAGGGTAAGAAACAGACTGAAAGTTCTTCACAGGCTGTTTCTGGGTGGGTGAAACATTTGGATTTCTTTGTCATATTTAATATGACTACCCTATGAAATTTAATGCTAAAGTCTACGTACAGGTAAAGGTTCAGAGAAACCAAATTTCAGACGTATAGATATCAGTGTATGTACATGAGTGCTCCTGTCACAATCCTGCTTGTAGTTTCCAGTAATGGAAAAGAATTAATATGATGTGGTGTGAGATTAATTTAAAAGATAAAATACAGACAAAAAGTGATAGTAATCATAGTATTGGCAAAGAACTCTTCATTATCATTCACTTTGGATGAAATAATTTGGAAAAAAACAAAAAAACAAACCAAAAATCCCCACCTATTTTCACATACCAGATAGGTAAATCACAATTTTCTCACAAGCAGAAAGGTCAAATTTTTCTTTCAAATACTTATTATGAGATACTCTGTCAGCTCGCAGACACACTGGTGGGCATCACTAAGTATACTAACCTTTTTGATAATCTTGCAATCTTATTCTTTTGTTCTTCTTGTGCCGTTGTTATAAATATGCGGTCAAAGAACATTAAATGAAGGTCTGAAGGGCAGCCTACACCATTTATGTGTTAGTGAAATCAGATGAGGAAATGCTTTGACAAACAAAACAATACTACATCTGTCAAGTTAGCTTAAAATTATTCAAAGCCTAACGAATAAATTTGAAAATTCATCCAGTGTTATGAGATAAAGGGGAAGTCATATGAGGATAGACTGTAATCAACAAAACCACACCCTTAAGCTCATCAAGATAGAGATGTATGTCAGTGCAATTTTAAAACATATTTTTGCAACAATAAGTTGCATGTTTTAAGGTGATATAAACCTCTTGTTGGCTGCGAACTTGTAATCATTGATCTTGAAGTGTTTGAGTTGGTGAAGCTCTTTGAGAAGATATTCATAAATGGTTTATAAAACAGCCTTTCCAATAGCGTCAACATCTAAATCTGCTCTTAAAGCTGATGTGAGCAAGAAATGACTCATACCATTTAGGAAGGTGGTGATAAGATCCAAGTAATTCTGAGGTTTTGTTCACTGCTCTGACACAGATTTTCACTTTGATTTTGAGCATGTTAATTACATTAACGCTTCTAAATTCTGTTTTCTGCATCTGTATAACAAGAACAGTGATAATTAGTTATATCACAGGTTTACTTGAAAGCTGAATTCTTTAAGACATTCAACAGACTCAGTATAATTATTTGTTATTCATACATTAGTTTTTGTTATAAATAATGGCAACTAGAGTATAACACATTTTTTAATTTCTGAATTAATACCTACAGTTATATTTCCCAGATTTAAAAATGCAAAAAAAATCTCCCATTTATTTATTTTTCTGGTTTTGATGCCACTGAAGTCCATGAGTTTTCCCACTGTTTTATGGAGGAACTACACTTAACTCAGTGGATAACTTGTTGCTCACATGCTGTAACTTTATAAAAATACACAGACCAAAATGTAAATGATGTTTCTACCACATGGACTGAACGATCCAGGAGACAGATTAGTCATGCAGAAAAATGTTTTTCTCTTCTATTTGTTATGTCTGTGATCAACACTAGCTGAGATTATTCAGGAAACTGAATGCAGTGGATTTTGCTTTTTCAGTAAAAGGGAAAGCATAAGCAAAATATGAAGGATCTCTTCTCTTTGTGTCAAATCAACATTCCAAAAGACAATTAGAAGACTATCTGCAAACAAACAAAGCTTTTACAGAGATATTATATACTCAAACACCAACATTTACACCTTAGATTCAAAGTTGTTTTGAGAATGGATATCAAGAACTTTAAAGATTGCTATTTCCTAAGTTTTTCTGGGCTAAAATTGTAGTTAATATCCCAATTGCAATGTTATAGAAAGTGGATATAGCATGCTTCAATTTTGCTCAGTTATGAGTAAATAGTTATAAGTATCTGTTTATGAAGTCCATTAGGGATAATTATGATTTACAGCCCTGAATCTTCTTCTGCAGCTAGAAAACTAAGGAATAAAGAGGATCTATATCTTTCTTATAAAATGCCATAATTTTATGTCAGTGTTCTGTTTCTGCTTTAAGGATGTTAACATGTTATGAAATAACTAGCTACAACTCAGAATAATTACTGGACCATGCATTGCAATCTAAAACTTCCTTCTCCAAGAGTGTGTCCCAAAACCGAAGTTCGATATTCATGCTTTCTTTGGCAGCCTCTCTTTCCTGAATTAATCTTTAAAATTGGAAAAAAAAATCAACTAGGTAAGGGAACCAATATCACAGTGTAGCTTAAAGCCTAGTTCTTGCAATAGCCATTCTCATTAGAAATGTAGCTTCAGGCTGAAATAAGGATTGAACCAGGTTTGGCACTTCACTGGAGCGTTGTGGTATTGTGCTGTTTTGGAAAGAAAGAAGTGGAATCAGCTGTGTTTTGCAGGCAGACTGATTATGGATGTATGTATTATATATTCCTGGGGCATGCCAACTGGCTCAAAACCTTCCTGGATGATAAGTGGAGAACTTCTATTTAGTGGATACTAATTAGGCATTAGTAGTATATAGTTGTTGAACTGATCAAAGCAGCTACAAGCCTGCTCAGAAGAAAAGGTTTAGGAATATAAACCTTAGATTTATATATTCCTATATATCTTAGGTGCTTCAAGACATGTTGATAGTTAGCCTCAGTTTTGGGGGAGCCAGTGCTTGATTAAGACATCTCCCAGCTCAAAACACTAATGTAGGTACACCCTTCATCTCACAATTTAGGTTCTGTTGGGCTGCCCGGGCACAGGTTCTAATGCTATTTGAGGCACCCTACAGCCTTCAAGACATCCACAGTGGATCAACAATGTCATGCAGGACCAGGAGGGACCTCTGCCCTGCTGGGCTAGAAGGCAAAAGCCAGACAGGATATGTTAGGATGTCTAAAATGACAGCAGATAACTATGTGCAGCTTCTGATTTGAGCTCTCAAAGTCTGCTTTATGGTGAGGTGTGAAGTATTTTCACACTGACACCAAAATGAGTTAACTCCATTCTTCCATATTCCATACAATCCAAATTATTACACTAGACAGCTCCACTAAATTGTGCCTTTGATGTGCAGCAGGCACAGGTGAGAAAGATCTTTTTCAACAAAGAAAATTGTGTTGCTTATCCAAATGGACTTCAATTTAAACCTTTTCATATGGATTTTATTCTTAGACCTAAAGTCACTTTTATGTTGGCCATTACATTCAATTTCTGCACTCCACATCTTGAAATACAAGAATGCCTTGGATCCTCAGACACTACAGATGGCCAAGAGGATAACGGACAAGAAGAATGTTGCTTTTATTTTCTACAAGGGGTGTTTTCAGTTCTGTCTGCTCTGATTTTCACTCCTGTGTTGACTATAGGTGTATTCATCAGGCTGCCTCAGGGTCAAAACTGAGATATAGCTTTCTTCAGCTAGTAAGGTGACTACCATTTCAAAGCTGAAGGCTTAATCACCAGTGTTGTAACACTTCATGTTTATTTGAATACTAATAATTTAGTATCATTTCAGTGATGCTTGCAATTAAGTGCTATGAAAGTCCTTCCTACATTTGATAATTCTGAGCCAGGTTCTGGGCTTCCCGGGTGTTCAGGGTGATGCTCAGGAGTTTACCAATCACTCTTTACTGACACGTCTCCAAACATTTTACCAAGGGAATAAATAGCACTAACCTCAGTGGAAACTGGGAAGACAGCTTAATTTTTTTATATTTTTAGAGGGGTATCTTATGAGAAATCAGCATCAGAGTTAAGTCAGCTTCTTTTGCTTCTTAGATGCATTAACAGAGTGAGATGTTGGTAGAGATGATGGCTTCATTTTAAGACAGTGAACTTCCAGCTGTTGTTTTGCTAATCCACTCCAGCCTCTTGCAAGTAGAGTTCTTGGACTCCACATGACTCAGACATGTCAAATATTTTCATGAGCCCGACATGGATATTTCTTATGATAAAATTTGAATACAGAGAGTCATTACTGACAGAGTCAGCTTATTTTAAATTCATATACTCTTAAGTGAGCAATTTGTTGTAGTCATCAAGTATATTATTATGTACTTATTTCCTTCAGTGTTTTAGTATCTTCAGTGTTTATACTGAGTTTTACAAACTTATGCAACACAGCTTTTTAAATTAAAAAAAAGTAGAGTTAATTAAAGAATTTGGTTTTATTTCAAGTAACAGTTGGATGTTCTGTGTAATTGTGTATACATTTTTACACTAGACTAATACCTAATCTTGAGTAGGAAAAAAAACCTGAAGCCTCTGTCCCATGGATTTTCTGTTTCAAAACCCAACTGAATACTGTAATGAAGCACTATATAAAGTGCTGACACCACCTCTCTGAATCACTGAGATTTTTTTTACATGGATTGCTGAGTCATTGACCGTTACAATCACAGCTAAATCGATGCCTTTTTTCCCCTCCAGTGCATTAACAGAACAAGGACATGCCAATGAGGAGATAATACTGCCATTGTGGAATAGTGGGCTACTGGCTGAATAGTTAGTGATGAAACATTACCAGCATGAACCATCCCTTTTTAGACAATTTTGAGACGTTAAAGAATAGTGACAGTATCTTCAATCTCTGTCATTAGAGCTTGTAAGATGAGAATAACCTTCTGCTCATTTTTTAAATATTCAAGCAGAGTCTAAGTGTTAATTGGCCTCTTCTCTGAACTGATAGTGAAAAAAAATGTATCCATATGCTTCTCCTCTTCTACTTGAATACATGCCGACTTCTCCTCTTTGACTTCATTATTTTGCTATGAACACTCCATCCTTCAGAACTTCCAAAACTGACATAGTGGCTTTTTGAACTTGCTGCCTAAGACCTGATAAAATTTTTAAAAAATTCAATTTAAAAATTCCTTTTAATATTCTCCCCTTTAAAACAAAGAAGATCCGAGACACAAGTAGATTTTTACCTTATCCAGAGCAAGGTATTTTGCCTACATAAACAAGATATAGGTGAGTATATAAAGTGGTGAAACAATGTTTAAAAGAAAATAGTAATTAACAAATAGATATCTTTTCATTCCTTTGCCCTACTTTCTTTTC
Organism: Phalacrocorax aristotelis; assembly: GCF_949628215.1. Taxonomy (NCBI): domain Eukaryota; kingdom Metazoa; phylum Chordata; class Aves; order Suliformes; family Phalacrocoracidae; genus Phalacrocorax; species Phalacrocorax aristotelis. The sequence goes on along the minus strand of NC_134278.1, from coordinate 28,785,710 downwards.
CTGAAGTAGAATTGATAAAGATATATTGTAGTCTGTATTTCATATCACAAAAATATCTCTATAAAAATACAAACCAAACAAACAAAACAGTTGGAAGCTGCCTCCGTAAAAATAAACAAAGGTTAAAGCTAAGAGTCTTTTATGACATACAGGGAAGCATAACTGAGGATATGGCCTGAGTGGTAGGTCATGATGGAAAGCCTTTTGTTATAAAAATCTCAGTTTTTTTCTAGAAAGCTGGAGAGACAACAGAAGTGCTTGTGTAGGAATTTCTTTCATAAGTTTCTGCTCATGTGTGTATGTTTGTATGTGTTGCAGGGCAGGGATGGAGTGACACATGGTTCTCATTAGAAGACTAATGCAAATTGGCTTGGCATGCAAGCTTTAAAATTTAAACTCTTGAAGAACTAAAATCACACAATTATTTTCAATGTCGAATATGGAGCTAAAAGGGTTCTGAGCTTAGTGAGAAATTCCAAGGAATGACAGCGAAATTTGTTCATTCAGAAAAACAGCAACACAAGATTTCGAGTACATCAGTCAAATGTTCTCTGCAATCTATATTGTGCTTCCACTTCTATGGCCAGAGAATAACCTCTTCAAACATTTTTTTCCTTTTAGAAGGTAGTCAGCCTGTCACATTTGACACTATTTATCTAATGTAGTTGTTAAAAAGAGGAACTAGAAATTACTTCTGACCAGAGATTTAAGTTATGGTGAACATAACTTTCTGCCTTCCATCCTTTTTAGTGAACCTCAAAACTGTGTACACTCATACAATGTAATTGAATGAAAGGGATGCAAATACTGCTGTTACCCAAGAGCAAGATAGATGCCTCTGTGTGTATATATGTATATTAATTTCTATGTATATATTAATATATTAGTATAAAGAGTACAATAGAAGAACCTGTTTCTTACAAAAACTTAGTTTTCCACAGCACAAAGCATTTTTGTCACACTACCAGACATTATGAATGCAGTGGTCAGCTAGAAACCTTGCTCTTAGTTCATAGAAGCTCTCAAAATCTAGAATGGCATCTTTTCCAAAACATTGGTAAGTGTAAAGTAGAACAATGAAGTTGATATGATTATGCTTTCTATGAATCAGTGCATGTTAAAATGTTCCTATATTCAACATCTTGTTAATTTTTGACTGGTAAATATACTAAAATAGTTGAAAACAAATGGAGATATATTAGTAAAAATTAAATTGTGAGCTAAAGAGGTGGACTAAAAGAAACTTTGAGATTCTTCAGGACCATTTTCAATCACAGTGTTGGACACCATCAGTAGACTGCACAGTGACTGGATCATTCATGGCCTGGGATGGTCTGTACAGCTTTGGGAATGCAGCCCTAGATACACTTGAGAAAGTTGCCAAACTCTGCTTTTGGTGTCTCAATTGCAGTGTTTGGAGTAGAAGAGGTGTTACTAGATGTAAACTACTATTTACATATATATATGGTAAATGAAAATGAGTACTAGTATTAACTGGACTCATTGGCAGTCTATCAATATTTGCAATTATTTTTTGTTCTTCATTTTTTTGACGGGCTGTGTCAGGAAAGGTCAGAATCGTTATTCTGAGATTAATAGTCTCACAATGAATGGGGCTGTTGGCCTTCTTTTTTTGCCTTTTCTTACACTTTTTCTTTCTTTTTATTCCTTGGCAAGCATTAGAAGAACTAGCACAGAGATACAACTTAGTGTTTTCAGTATGTCAATTTCACCCGATTTTTGTGTCTTTACTGCATTAACTTAATGTATCAAATATCTGGTCTATTTTCTGAGTTTTCAACCATGAATGATAGCCAGCAGGTGAAGGCTAAGCTAGACCAAAGTGATTACAGCTGCATGGTAGAGCGTAACATTCAGTGAGGGAAACTACTATTCAACCTTCCTTCTTGTGTCTTGCTACAACATGGAATCACAACACATCCCTGTTTGCAGCACAACAGTCAGGCTGCACCAGAGTCTAGGAATATGCCATACATAATAACAGGATTTTCATTCTCTATTTAATATGGATTTTTGTTACTGTGATCCATATCTGCATCACTTTTATCACCTTAAAAAAATCTCCAAATTCAATCCGGTGCACAGCACAAAGGCTTGCTGAGTAAACTGAGTGTCTTCCTATGAAAGCCATAATCTGAGGTTTGTATGGACTTCCTGGCGGGATTTTAATGCAGTAAAATTCCATCAGACTTCAAGGATTTAATTCAAGCAGGTCATCTATCACCACCTGAAAGCCACTTGCGTGAGAAGGCTTTCATTTCAGGGGGCTAGTTGTAGTGTTGACGCTCTCGATCCAGTACAGTCACATATGATTGGACATCCTTTCTGATACATCTGTTTGTTGGACCCAAGGAAAAGGAAGGGATTTGTGGAGGTGTGGATCTGTGTAAGGTTTTTATGAAGATGTGGGGGTTCTGGCTTGTGCTGTGCTATCTGCCGATCAGTATATCGCTGTCTGTGTCAGGGTTGCATTTGGTTTTGAATCTTTATATTTGAATTATTTTTAAAAGAAAGTGGAAAAATATTACAGACATCAGAGAATACTGAGAACACTGAGTTGGGAGAATACATCTCACTGGTACAGTGAGATATATTTAGTTGTATGGGATAAAGTTAGCAGAGGTGTCTGACACAAAGATTTATTAGGCTGTCAGACAGTCTCCCAAGAGAAATGGTGGAATCCCTACTACTGGCAATATTTAGAATTTGATTAGAGAAAGCACTAGAAAATGTGCTGAAAGGAGCAATCATATCTGACAGGAGCTCCTAATAGATGATCTGTTCTTTTCCATCCGTAATTTCTCTAATTGCATGTTCGAACTTGAGGGGATAACAACTTAAAGACTACTTTTAAGTATCTCAATAACTATTAACCACTTTTTACTGTTTTGCTCATTATTATATTCACAAATGAGAAGTTCCGTCACATTCTGCGTGTCTGCTTTTAATTATACCTGGCCTTTCTGCAATAATTCCTCTACAAGATTGTGCTGGTTAAGTTCATTCTCACATATCTTTTTCAACCAAGAAGAAAAATCTGCATTACCTCTAATCCTTGCATTTTATACATCATGCTAAACTATATTTCCTAGTCTGACAATATCTGTTAGAAAATTAAATATTACAGTTAAGATGGTGCTGTGAGTAGGCACTTCCTTTTTTTGTTCCTGTACAGTACACAGGACCAAGAAGAATTTCTAGGAACATTTTCAGTCAAACGTGATTAGCAGCAGTGCAAACATTTCGCATTCACTGTAAGCAGCAGTTGTATAATAAGTTTAATCATTGTCACAAGCAGAAAAAAAAGAGTTCATCTCTTCTGCAACTGATATCGACTTAACATTTAGTTTCCCTAGTACTAGATTAATTTCATAACTTTTAAAATCTACCTCTATTTTGCACAGTAAGTTCCATTATGTTAACTCTTCAAAATTTAAGTTTGAATGAAAAAAAAAGTTTCATCAACTCAAATATATAAATTGATGAGACATACTACTCAGGTTGCAACTTCAAAAATTAAATCAAAGGTATAAGTAAGTATACCTGAGCTCTCATCTGGACCTGCTTCAGGATTAATAAATAAATAAATCTTTATTTGCCCTGTGTTTTGAGCACTTTAAACAATTTTGCCTCTCCACTGTGAAGTTTTGTTACTGTTGTGTATTACTGATTCATGGAATCCTTAATGTTTAAATATATTTAAATAGAGGATAAAAACTGATCAAAACCGATGGGATTATGCATAAAATTGACCTATGTATTTTATTTTCTTGACATAGAAAATATCAGGCTATTATTGTGAAGCTTTTTTGTTTTAATGATGCAGTAAAATTGGACAGATCTCCTATCTGTTAATCGTGATGACTCCTAGAAGCCTTTCCTGAGGGAATTCTGAAAATTCAGAGATGGGCAGTTTATAGAATTTGAGGATATATTTGCTAGAGCACCTTATCTTGCATTTGGCCAAGTTGTATTTCACCTGCCTACTTTCAGCATTCATAATACATCAGAGTAAAATTTGATTTAAAATTAAATGCAATTCAAGGTCCTGTAAAGCACCTGTCTAAGCATTTCTGTCTGAGTACCTCAGCATTTACTTGCACATTTACAAGCTCTGAGATTGACAGTCTTGTGGGCCAGTTTTCAAGGGTTGGAAAACAAAAAGGAAAATTCCTTGGAATTCCCAACCATTTAAGACCTGGAAATTTGATTTCCTGGATTATTATAATGCTTATTCATGGTTGAAATGGTTTACTTTTAAGGCATTTTGTCTAGCAGATCAAACCATTGTGAAATGCTTTAAGCTATCAATAAGTTGCTAAACTCAGACAGAAGAGTTGTTAGTCTTTAGTAGATTCTTGTAATGATTTCTCTATCTACGATACAAGAAAGCTTAGTGCTCCGTGGACAGATTTTGTGTCAGCTCCATCTATCGATTTTACAGCTGGGGGAGCATCAGGATGAGCAAGAAGTTCACCATCTGCTTTGCTTGAAATTTTGGAAAGAGAAATATTAGATATGATAGAGAGATTAAAACTAAGAATGGGTCTATTACACCCCATCCTCCCTTGGCAGCCAAAGGCTTCTTTCTACATGATTCATTTCAGTTCACAGGAAAAATAAATCTTTCATTTAAATGCCATTTATGTGATATATTGTCACCAGTGCAACTTGCTGCTGTAATATGTTATCACTCAAGTACTATGTAAAGCAGTACAAGTCATCAGTAGAAATAACAATTAAAAATCATTTCTTCAGGAATAGACAAGTGCAAAAATGCAATTTATTGCAGATACACAAAGAAGATACCTTGGATTATTTTTAATCTCCATTTAGAATCGTAGAATGTCCTGAGTTGGAAGGGACCCACAGGGATCATCAGGTCCAACTCCTGTCCCGGCACAGGACAAACACAGATTCACACCATATCTCTAAGGGCGTTGTCCAAGTCCTTCTTGAATATCGCCAGGCTTGGCGCCATGACTGCCTCCCTGGGGAGCCTGGTCCAGTGCTCCACCACCCTCTGGGTGAAGAACCTTTTCCTAATATCCAATAGCCACTTGCTGTTTTTTACTAAAATAAGTAATTTTATTGATACTGGAAGGAAGAGATGTTTCTGCAAGACATTCCTGTGCAATAGGAACTGAGTGAAGGATTGACACTGAGGTTAGGGTGTTATTCCATAAGGAGAGGCAATATGAAAAAAAGCATAAGTAAAATTGGAAAGGGAATGGTTTCAGTGTTGACGGTAGCAAGGTTAGGGGACAGGGAAAGTGCAATGAGTTAGATGGATGTAAGCAGCAGCTGATTATGCAGAGCTTTGGCACATGAATTAGAAGTTTCGGTTTGACTTCATGAGCATAGGAGAGCTAACAGTAGGATTTGAAGAAATGAAGATGTTAGATGAATGTTGTAGTATAATTGCAGCAGCAAATTATGCTGTAGGCTACAGTCTTACAAATATAGGAGTAAGAAAACCCTCATTCCTCATTTCTGTTAAATTTTCTTTTACATTTTCATTCCATTCTGATTTTCAGTACACCAAAATGTATTTTAAGTTTTCATTCATTTTGCATTTAGTTGAAAAATTATAGAAAAATATAGATAAAAAGAAAGATTGCTACACTTAGGAGAGTACACAGCAATTTTTTGAAGTATCTGAGATTCTGTTTTACTGTGACTGCTTTGGCACTGCACAGCTATTTACTTCTGTGGTCCCTGCCCTATCTTTATCTTGCCTACAATCAATTTTAGGACTTCTGGGTACTAAACTTGTTTAGTTTGACTCATTCTTATTACTCTAATTGTTCAACATGAGGTTTATTTAAACCACTGAAATATGAGGACATGAATAGCTCATTTATGTTCCCTGCTTTGAATTTGCAAAATCTCCATGACTGTGATTATAATGAAATTTCAATTATATTTCCACAACTATGTGAAAAATGTTCATCTGTATATGTTTTACCATTCAGTTATAAAGGTGTTTCCCATTGCTGGTATATGAAGAATAAGACTGATTTCGTTAAGAGATTGAATGTGTCGAGATTACTTCCTTGCCTCTGGCAAGCACACCTACTCTGGGTTGTCTCAGCGCTGTAGACTGTATAGTTCATATTTTGCATTTATGAAGTCCATAACATAGAGCTCTGATTTTGCAATTGATCAGTATTCCCATTTTAATTTCAGCATTATTTTATTATATTATTTTGATTGATACAGTGCCACTTATCTTTGAGTTCATCTTCACAATGCTTAGTAGATCTCACTACTGCAGGGGATATATATCATCTTCAACAAACTGATAATATCTAGTTCCTCTTTTTTCTGACCCTGAAGGTATAGCTGAGCTAAGGGCAGCTATGACAGCAGGCATATGTACTTATTGGATAATTTAGCCAGAATTTCAGTTTCTAAGCATAATTTACGAGTCTGGGAATCCTTGCTCAGCAACAGACTAACTTCCCAGGTACTTCAGTGAGATTTGTCTGCTCTAACTGCAGGTTTTCAACACTGAATAATCCAAACCTAAAATAATTACAGTTTTTACCCCTCTTTGTAGTCAGTAGAAAGAAATTGCCATTTGTCTAAATTACATAAAACTAATATATTGAAATGTGTTCCTCTACATCTACTCAGAGCTGCCCCACCTTAGATTGACCTGGGGACTGAGCACCAGACTCGTGACTGTGACTGTGATAGAAGGCAAGTCCTCCCCCTTACACCCTTAGAACTCTCTAGAGAGGCTCAGCCAGCTCTGCACTCACAAGACATTGTGAACACACAATGAGAGTGCTGTCTGCTGCTTTTTTAAAAGGAACAACTCGAGACGGAGGTGACAGTAGTACAGGTCCAAGTATAATAGCTGTGATCTGCTTTTAACTTTGGTTAAAATTGCCATTTCTCTGGGACATGGTTTAATCCCCTTAGACGCTCTTTGCAGGAAAAATTTCAAGATTCATTAAGCCAAACAGGCAGTATTACTAGCCAAGGGCATGAGTCATACATCTGGAAGGCTTCCCAGATGTATTTCTCTATTTTCTCTCCAGTGCTTTATCTACAGTAAAAGGAGTGGGATTTAAGACTTCCCATAGTTGTTAGCATTTCCTGAGATGTAGGTGTGTAGTCAGTTGCGTGCCAGACTGTCTAACCTGAGATCTTCTCTTAACAAAGTGCCATCTGTTTGAGATGCTATTCTGACATGCCCACCTATCCCCATGCATCATTCACAGCATTCTGATTGCATTCTGGGTGTCAGGTCACTTCAAAATTAAGCTTAGCAGCACAGATTTTTACAAGCTTAGTTTTCTCTGAGCAATAAATTCTTTCGAATGATGAACTAACTTACATACCTAAAGGTTAGTTACCTAAATCTAACACATCTGCCCCAGTAAATACAGAATTGCGTAACTCACTTTGCTTTGGCTTATTGTGTTTTGCTTTTTAAAAATGAAAAAAGTCTAGATATTTTGTAGTTTGCTACTCTAGAAAGAGTTGGATGTCTTCTTGAAAAAACTAATTAGTTTTTGACTTCCTTATGGTGTATTTTATCATGTATTATGAAGACATACCTAAAATACTGTGACTAGGGCAGTTTTCATTTGTATTGTACCAATATAATCATTATTATAATGACAAATATCAAGTATTTGAATTATTTCCTTTCTTGGTTTCTCAGAGGTGAAACCTACCAATTTTCAGGGCATGCTGTGAAAATCCTGTTTTCTAAGACTATTCAGGGAAGGGGTGATTTAAACTTGGTGCATTTGAGTGTGGACTGTTATTGTTTGAAATAGGGTTTTTGCATTAAGTAGCAAAGTCATGTCTAAAGAGATTTGATTGCATTAGATTATGATACCCTTGTTACTGATTATACTTATTTTGTTTGTGTTTGTAATGTTTGTTTCAGCATCTGAAACTTGGAGAGGATTTGAGTAAATCTGAAAAAATATCTTTCTCAATGATATCTTGGGTGGGGAATTAAATTGATACTTAACTTTTTCACAGGTAGTAGAATATAAGCGTTTTTCCCAATGTCCCTTTTTTCTTCTATACCCTTTTTTCCCCTGACTATAGTTTTCTTTATCAGTGGTACGGTAGTGTCTATTTGCTCCTGAAGTGAGTGTTCCCAATGCTGATTTCGTGTGCTATTCTGAGATTCTTTTAAGAGTTTTCCCTATCTTTGCTTTGTGGGGAAAGACTGTTAAATACTTAAATATGCTGACTTTCAAAATAGTATTTTCTGGAACTGAGCTATATTTTAAAATCTTGCATAATTTTTATTATTATTTTTATTTTATTATTTTGTAATTCTAAACTATAGTAAAACTCCTCAAATCATCCATAATGGTTTACAAACATTGTTGGCCCCACTGCAGCTCCAGATGTATATTTCTGTTCCTTATCTCCAGTTCAGGATGTAGCACTGGAAGGCCAGAGCAAATCCTAGTCATTGAGACTCACTTTCTTTCTTCCTGACACAAAGTGGTCTTTCTTATGTTTTGGAAAGATGTTTTATTAAGAAATTCCTGAGATAAAGATACTCTGGCGTAAAAACCTATCCTAGACATCGCTATCAGTTTGACTTTGAATATTTCTAATAGTTCCCGTTTCATATTTTTCAGTTCATTCCAGTAAGCTTTTTCTTCTGAATGATGGTGTCAGCTACCATGGGGAAAACCACTCCTCACACAGGAAAAGAGGCTTCCCAGGCAACCAACCCCAGTCCTTTGGACAGCCTGGAGAATCAAACCTCATTAGTAACTTTTTGGAGTTCAAAGGAACCTGTTTCCCTTGGGTCCTGCTTATCTGTACCCTCAATAACCTCTTCAAAGAGGTCTGAATATTTAGGGAAGTGTTTTCTTCCCCTTCACTGAAACCAGGTGGCTTGACATTATCAACTTTTCATACAAGTTTTCTAATATTCTAATGAACATGGTGATGGATTCTCCAGTGGTGGACATGGATCAGATCAGGCCCAATGTCACTTTGTCTAACATTTCTGCTTGAAAAACACAGACCTCAATCAAGAGGCATTAGAGCTTAGATACAGAATGAAAGGTCTAAGTGTTATACACATATATGTGAAGTTTTCAGGTGAAATAAATGAAATTGTAGAGATTATGGAATAAAAAATGTCATATTCACAACACTGACAGCATGGGTAATCAATCCTTTTGCCTTCAGTGAAGTGAGGATACAGCACTAGTAACTAACTTGGATTCTTTGAGGACAGCTCTGTTCCTATCAGCATACATATACAGAACATTTGTCAATTTAATAAGGTTGGTTTGGTTTTTTTAATACAAGGACCAGTAGACCTAGAGACTGCATGAAGGAGTCTGACTCTATTGCTGAGTAAAAGATTGCACTGCATTTGGAGAGGGCATCCAGCGTGCTGGTCTCTGGATCTACAGAGAACTGCTCTTGGAAGCACCATCCTCATCACACAGTGCGGAATATGTGAATTTGGGCATCCTCAAACTTTGTAGCTTCTGGATCCTAACACGGTCTACATGGGAGCCAGGCATTTCGTCTCTCAAAGTGTGCATGCAGGAAACACTTTCAAACATTAAAGTTGTAGGTTCTGAAGGTTACAGAGAAGAAAAATGCTCAGTGAGTTTGAGGCACTTCAAGGATGTGAAAGGAGCTATTTGGATCTCAATTCTAGATGCCTCAAGGGTTCCTGGGTATGATACACCATATTAAACTTTTTAAAAATGCTGGTATGTACCCTGCATAAATTTTTCACCTGCAGGATTAGAAGATAATTCTCAGATTGACACAAATAAGAGAACATTATTCAGAAAATATTTTTCTTTATTAAAGATATGTTGTGCTTTTTGACTCTGTCTCTGTTTTCCAACCATTCCACTTGAAACATTTGCACTGTATTGACCTGCTCTGAGCCTTAAGGGAGGCTGTTAAAATCTGTAATATGAACCCACAGAACTGTCAAATATTAACAATTGTTCTCTGCCCTGCTGGTGCTGCATGTTGATCCACCTCAGGTGTCAAGAAACTGAGAGAGCTAATTTGTAATTGTTGCTTTTCCTGTTCTCTCATATGGTGGGTAAGCACGCTGAAATGTCTTTCCTCTAGCTATTCGACTTTGCATAGGAACTTGCATCACCCTCATCTTCACAGTAGCAGCATCCCACCCAGTAGTGGGATTAATTGATGTGACTAACATCTGTCTCTTGTGGTTCATTGTTTCCCTCGTCCCCAGAAGCAAGGTTGTGTATTTGGCCATATAATGTTAAATATATCACTGTAGTCTGCAGGGATCTGTGTCTAACTGGACTTTTTGCTATGAGCTTATACTAACAACGGCAAGTGAAGTGGTGCACTTGCATCTGAAATGGAAGATGACAGGGTTTGTGTGGACTTCAGATTCTGGGAGAGGCCATTCCCCAGTCTCAACACAGGACTCTCCCTCCTGCTCGGAAATGCTTTCCCTTACTGCAGGCTGGCACAGGTGCCTGAGAAGTGGAGTGACCATATGAAGTCCTGTCCTTCCTTCAGGCCACGCAGCACCACAGGGGTAAAGTCTTCCACCTGGAATCCACACTCACCCTCCCTGCTGGGTAGGAGACCAGAAGGACAGGCAAAGTTAATATGCTTGACCTAAGGAGACATAACTGAATACTCCCACCTTTGAACGTTTTCTTTAAATCGGGAGTAGCGGTGAACTCTAGTTCAATACCATTATGGAGTTCAATTAGCAGAAATAATGAAGTACCAAAGTAACACTCTACTTAATGTGGTTATGATAGTGTACCAGAGTGATTATTTATTGGACTGCTGTTATTTTGGAGCTGCCTCATGGTGTCCCTTCTACCCCAACCTAGCTAAACTTCACATAGCTTGTGAGGGGAAAAAAAAATTGCCTTCTGCTGTAATTAATATTAAGTCAAAGATTTTTAAGCCCCCTATTTCCTTTAGCACTTCCCATAACAGGAAAATTTTCTTGTAACTATGAAATGTTTGGTTTTCATTTAACTAAAAATATTGGCTCCTGAAATTTATAGGAAAAAAAAAAAACAAAACAAAAACCCCAGAGTGTTTCCACACAGCATTTCTTGTCTAGTCTGCTGTCCTGTCATGAAAAAAGCGTATCAAAAGTCATCCCTGGATTACCTCTTTATTATTGTCTGTTCCTGAGCTCGATTTGGTTCAGAGGCAGCTACAGTGGATCATAATTGCCCTTGGCTCTCTCAGTAGAAGATTCAGGCATAAGATCAGCTGAACCACCTCCTGAAGTTAGTTCTGTGTCTCTAGCTTAGGCAGACTAAGCATTTGCCTGAACCCTTCAGTTAGGACCCTTAAGTCACAGAAAAAAAATGCCTTTAAAAAGAGTGGGATGCTCAGTGAAGGAAAAGGTGCTTACTCTAAGTTATTTATAAAAATCATAAACCATTACTTCCGTCACAAACATGCACAAATATTGTATCTCATAGGTTGTTTGGTTTGTTGGTTTTTTTTTAAATAGACTGAATATCATGATCTTATCACAATAACATTCTTAATAATGTTGTACAGTCAATATATTTTTCCTGCCATTTATTCATTTCACTTATAGGTATTCATGGAACCATTTATATAATAAATTGCTAGGAAATTGTTTTCATTATCATTCATCAGCATTCTACATAGATCTCACTGAAGCACTGTGGTTTGGACAATACACCAGTTTATCAATGAATAAGCTGAGTTCTTAAATGAGTAACTGATTTCTTTACCCTTGAAACATATAGCTTGTTCTTCATGATTCACAATTCTCATTAGCAGGCTGCGTGTTTTACATAATACTGGGCAAACATAGCACATATATGTTGATGCAAGTTACTTTTACAGCTCGATAATATGCTTTGATTTATCACTCTTCTAAGCTGTGTTGTTCTATTTTTCCCTTAGGGATACGATGATGGATATGGGGGTGAATATGATGATCCAAGCTATGAGGCATATGATAACAGTTATGCCACCCAAACACAAAGGTAAGCATTTGTACATTAATTTTTCAAATAACACTTTTTTACTCTTAGCTTTTCGTGTAAATTTCCTGGTTTATTTTCCACATTTAATTCTACAAAATTTCAAAGTACTTAAAAAGGCTGTCAAAAAGTAATAATGGCGCTCAGAGTTTATATACAGGATTATGCAGATGAAGCAAAAATGCAAGCAGCTATATTTTTAAAATTGATGCAAATTAAGTGTATTCTTTTTAAAAAAAGCAAGTGATTACGTTATTTTCCTATCTGATGTCATTCTGAACTTGTTTGTGCAATTACTTTTCCTTTACTAGTGTGAGGTTGTAAAGGGCATCTCATATTTATGGCTTTTACAATATTTTGGGCAAAATCAGAAGAAAATAAAATAAAAATAATTATAGTGGTAAATACCTGCCACTGATTGACATCCACCATCAAGGTAAACTATAGAAGGGAATCGCATGCCTGAAGGCGGAAACTACCTGTTCTCAGCCGGTTACTTTCTCAGCAACTCTCAGAATTGATAAAAGCAACCAAGTTTGGAAATTTATGTCCTTACTGTGTGTGATAATGGGCAAAACTACATTCACATCTGTTATGATTTGTGTCACCAAAATGAGGCAACAAAAATGATTGCTTTTTATGTACTCATACACCACATGCACTCATATATTAATTTGACGGTTGGTCTGTGTTTATTAAATATTCAATGACATCTTTTTCACAGTTAAGCTGGTAAAAGGGTGCTTCAGCCAGGTATTCAGAAAATGCTCGTATGGGTCGCTAAGAGTACATGTAAGATTGTGGAAAGGCAAATGAAATTTTAACAAGAAAAGACACAGATTTTAACTGAGTGCATGTGATTCTCACTGAGCAAGAAAGCGATGTATATGTACAGAGTTCTGCACTTCAAAGACCAGAGGACCTTAAACTTGCTTTTAGTTTAACCATCTTTTTTGTCAAATGCGTTGCTGATGAAAATGCTTGTCAGAATTACATTCAGCTCCAGAACTGCTGTAGCACCTGAGCTGATAAAAAATACTTTTAAAGTATTTTTATGAGCAGTGAAGTATATTTAAAAGGATTTGTCACACCTAAATGTGAACCCCATCAAGTATACTTTAACAACACTTTTAAGTAATTATACATTACTAGCTGCACCCGTCATGTCATTGTGTAGGTAGATATTCTTGTTGTCAAATGTATTCCAACTTTTTTGAAAATAATTCAGCCCATCTTTTGCTACAGTAGTGAATTGTCACAGGAGATATTGCCTCCAGTGTAAAAATAATAATTAGTCGGAAATCTCTCTGCTATGACATTGCTTGATATTATCTGAATTAACCTGCAATTTCTTTGCAAATTGATGTCCCAGTCAACTAAATGACAAATCTATCAAGCTTATGAGTGTATTATAATCCATCCAGAACTGGCAGTGATAATTTGACTCAAGAAAGAAAATGTATAAAGAGTCACATAATTTTGTGAATTAAACAGCTATTAAGTTTAGTCATCAGATGTTTTCTACTAATGTGAGCTACCTCCAGGATACCTAATCTATTTAAAATCTGCAGCTATAACATTTCCTTTTGTAATATATGGCAGGACATGCAGTCATACTTATCCATATTGAGCGGCGCTGAATGCTGCAAGTAATTTTGATTTCAAAGAGAACATTTTCAGAACACAACTCTCATTTCAAAGATTTAAAGAACAAATGGACCATAAGATATGCAATTTGGATTTCTAGACCTTGTTGGTCATTTAGCTTCACAGAATTGCCTTCCTACTGAGCCAAAATAATACAATACAATGAAATAGCATGTCCAAAATAAGTGGTTAGATGTATATATCAAAGTTTTCTCCTGATCTCAGATCTTGGTTATTAGTATACTCCAAGACATATCATGCACACACCTAACATAGAAAGTAGTAGTACTGCTTTGAATCATTTATTCATCTCATCTAGTGTGTGATTTACAGGAAAAAAAATAACAAAAACTTGTAGACAATATCTGTGCTCAGCGAGAAAAATATCATTACTGCCCTCTGCAGGGATTGACTGAAATTATAAAGCATGAAACAAGAAAAATTTGTAGTTAGTGGCTTAATGCAGAGCACCAAGATTTCTGTTCATGTTAAGAGCAGAGTTCCCACTCACTTTTCATGGCTCGTTAAGAAATCAATATGGAAATTTTTAAAGAAGGTACAAACTCTTGTCTGACTGTCTGCCTCACCGTGCATGCTGACCATCCTTCCTCTCTTTATTGTTTCATATAGAAGAATGTGTTGGAGGGGGGGACACGGGCAGGTGGGATAGGATGGATGGTGTGAATGCAAGCTGAATTCAGTGTGCTTTAGAGCAGAGCACACAGTAAGTCGTGCCTTGTTCCCCCACTCACCCAATGCACCAAGTAAAGATAGTGTTTGGGCAGACTGCCACCACCACCGCTGTTACCTATACCTTTGTCTTCCAGACCTTATACCTACTTCCCATTTGCTCATCAGAGGCTCTCTGCCCACATATATTCCTTCTCGGCACCCTTAGTCCTTCATAGCCCAAGAGGTCTGCTTTAGACTTTTTTATAAATTAGGCTGTGCCAACAGCAGAGAAAATGAGCACACTATTGGCATATACCACTGTGCTACGACACAGGATTATGATTTAGTAGGAGCCCCAAAAATACCAAACCCCAGGAACATCAAGATGCAAGTAGAGGTACATACTGTAATTTTGTGCACAGTTATCTGAAGATTTGTACTAAAGGCCAGGGACAGTATTGCAGGCCTAGCTATACATTTTGTATAGGTCCTTCTCTAATGAACTCTACCACTGCCACCCTTCCAGACAGAGAGCTCTGTCCTTCATGACAGCAGACTGATTTTTAGGCTGAAAATAGGGGGAAGGGGTCACTTGCAGAAGAGACTATGACAGAGTCTTGGGATCAGGCTGGAATGAAACCCACAATAAGTCTGCGTGGCTGAATGAGCTAAGAGGCACCCCAAGAGCACTTTGAAATGGACAGAATAAGCAGCTTGAAGACAGAGAGCAGCAGGACCCCTACTATGGTAAGTGCCACCTGTATCTTATTATGTTTGGGGAGACTTATTTTAGGAAGGAAAGAATTAGGGGCCATGGTAAATACAGTCTATATTGCATGAGGTATGTCTTGCTGTAACTAATAGAAGCTGTATTTCTAAAGCCACCTTTTTTCCTCCTCATCTTCCTGTTCCATAATGACAACCCAAAACACAGGATGGAACCTCAGGGCAAAAATTTAAATGGCAACTGGTTGCTCTTCCCAACTGTGTCTATAACCATTATTTACAAGATTCCATGAACGACTATAGGTTTAGCAAGGACATTTAGAAACCCTGCTCATTTTAGAAATTTGTTCATACTGATGTCAAAATACAGCTTTTTAAAGTAATTAGAATGAAAACTTTGTCTGATGCCAGAGAGAATAAGGAAACAACCATTTCAGTGGGCAGGGGAAGACATCAGATCTGACATACTTCCCATGGGCAATGCTTCACTGCACTTCAAATTTCATGATGAAACCCCTTTTCCTCTCTCCTCCTCTCCATTCCATACAGTGTGAAGACAGCTCTCAGTGATAAATACATCTGCCTGCCCAGACATACCAAGAGATTCAGTAGTTCTTAAGTTTATACACTACTCCCTAGGCACTTGGCAGTCGGGCAGAGAACACTCAAACCCTTTCTGCCAGCTAGATTTACCTCCTGAACCTCTAGTCTGACACCTTTGGCTAAAAATACAAATCTTAGATGTGCTATTCAGAAGTAAAAATCCCTTCCTGAATATGATTGCCATCCCTGCTCCTTCCTCACCATTGCCTGTCCACATGAGTCAGTGGTGAGGCACAGAAGAGAGGCAAGGGAAAGAATTAGCCTGATGTTCTCAAACAGCAGCATCAAATCTCAGCAACCAGTTAATATCCATCTAAGTTTTCCACTCCCCTTAGACTTAGTACTTAACTTGCAAGAAGTATATTCTGGTTGTCTAACAGAATTCTGGCATTAAACAAAATTACTGTCACTGCACAGGTGTTTAGCTAGACTCAACCCTCCCCTGTGAGCCATACTATCAGATGCTGCCCGATTTCCATTGCTAAGGCAGATGTTGTTCCTGTGCAGGCCTGTAAAGGTATGCTGCTTGTCCACTTTTTGATGATTCTTAGCAGTTGAAGCACACTGATGTTCTCAATGGCTTCATACCTTCAAACCATGTTGGAATATGTGTGGCAACCATTCTGTACATTTTTTAAAGAAATAAAGATTTAAAGAAATAAATATGATTTTTACTGGGCGACAAGGAATTTCATAAAACAAAACTCAAAAATGGTATACATGTCAATTGCCAACTCAGCTGTAACACAGAAGATGTAGGAGAATCCTATTAGTTTTCAAAATATAGTATTTTTTTATTTTCTTAGCAGGAACTTTAAAGTCTGTTGAACCACCACTGACCAGGATCCATGGGCTGAGAACACTAGAGCACCAGCAGAAAAGGATGAAAAGTTTTGTGAGAGGATCTACAAGATCTGCCTTTTTGGTTACTCAGAGGTTGGTAGGGGATCAGACTGTACTACGTGCAAGGTGTGGCCAAACTCCTCAGCCAAGACCAACAGAATAATTTTGCAGAAATGGATCGGTTGCTGATGAATCAGCTGAGAACTGTGATGGCCAGCAGAGCCATCTTCAGCTCTGCTACCACATCTATAGTCATCTCCACTGACCTTTGTATCTCTGCTGGCACCAGCAGTTTCATTTCAAAGGGGTACAATGTCTCACAACCAAAAGAGATACTAAGGAAATCTGGGACTGACTGGCCAGTCATGGGCAAATCAGGAAGGGTATGTTCTATTTAATCCTCTTGTGCATAACTTATCCAACCACATGTAGTGTTAACAATGGTGCCTGACAGGGAAAAGCAAAGGAAATCAATGATGGTCCACTGAAGCTTAAAATTTCAGTTTGATATAATTTCCTTGTTCTACAGTGCCTGGCATGAACACTCACACACCAGTCAGTTCTATTTTTTTCTGAACAGGTAGTTGGTATACTGGCAATGGATTTCAGGGCTGGTTGGCTGGATTGTTCTTCTGTCTTTTGTTCTGTCTGGCTTTTGTTAAAAAAATCATTCATCTGCAAAATGAGTTGCTGAGTGGGTGCTTAGTAAAGAAAGAAGAGTCTGTGGCTCTCATCCTAGGCTGGAAATAGACTTGCAAATATCAGAAAATCTGTAACATACTGACAAGAAGAATAAATAATTCAGTGATAAAAGATAGATTAAAATAGTGCAAAACATTACTCTTACAGATGCCATCCCACAGTGACACAGGCCTTCTCATGACATCTATGCTGTGACTGTAAGATGACATTTCTCTTGCCTGCCTGGATCCAGCCACACTAATGACAGTAACCCAATTTTAAGGCCTTGAAGTAATTTCTGGCAAAATATTTACTGTTAATCTTGCAAATGTTTTATGTAATGCTATAGGCAACAGTCCTCTGGACACACATTCTATGCTGCTATGCAGATGGTTTGGGGACAATGATGACTTTTTAGTCTGTCAAGTGCGCGGTGCAAACCCATCCTGCGTCTGCTAAGCAAACAACCAAACTTCTGTTTCTGATGCAGAAATGCGTGTTACAGGTCATGTCACTTCTGAACTTCCTCTCTAAAGAGTTAATGGTAACACAGAATCTAAATCTTAACATAAAGGTGATATTAATACATCTGAAATAAATCCTAAGTTTTTACATTATCTGAAGGCTACACGTATTGTGTTAGATAGCTACCAAAATGAAATTATCTTAGAGGACTGAAGAAGAGAGAAAGGAAAGGTGCAGTATCAGAGAATTTCAAATTGACTGGCATACCTTTCATCTACCTGAATTATATTTAAACCAAGAGATATAATTATCTGTGGTTCATACCAATAGCTGTGCTGTCATGTGCAAAGATCCATTTGGTTCCTGTTTCTCAATGCTAGTAAAAAAAAATATAATGAGAGAAAAAAGTTTCAGGGCATATATGCTTCCTATGTCCACTTTCCTGCTATGGCAGACAGTTGCTATGACCGCATCAATGTAGTAGTATGCCAGTGACTATGTGTTCATAGCAATACCTATCAATTCAACCTGTAATAGGCTCTGCAATTCTGAAAATTTCAAAATTAGACTATTGAGATTGAATATATGACAAGTTATTGATTTTGAAAAGAAACACTGTTTTCCTGGTTATTCTTGTGTCCATTGTTAAGTTCATGCTGTCTACTGTACAGCTTGTGTTTACAGCTCCTTTTTCTGCAGTGTGGGCTGCTAGTACAGGGGATCTAGGGATCACTTATTTCTGATTGGATATGCAGGAATATAACAAGGACCACAGTTCAACCTGTGCCACGTAATTGCTTACAGTACAATCACTTCAGTGCAGATACATGCTGCAAAATGATTTAGGAAGTAAAGGAAAGGATGATTTTATCCAGATGAATATCCAGGAATTATTTACATCAGCAGTGTATATTTGCTTGAGCTCCAGTTGATCCTGGTTACCCTTGCTTGACCTCCAGGTATCAAGACTTTGTACGTACATCTGTTTGCAAAGATGAGTTCTTCACAGTGCTGCAAGTAAAATAACACTTTTGGACTCATTCACTTGTGAAGACAGCAGTACATAGTTCTGCTGAACATACATGTTCTCTGATGGACCTACCCAATAGATTGTTCTTCTCTCCAAGCTCCTTTTGGATTCAGCAAAAAATGATGGCCCTATGTTTCAGTAACAGAAATTTAGTATTAACGTTAGGAGGGAGTGAAGAATAGTAACATGGGACTAGAGTGTTTGGTAATCTCCATCACCGTAGCTTTTAACACCACATTAGACAGATTTCAGTAAAGAATCATGTAAATAAATTTGTGTGCTTATAGGCATCTGAAAAGATCTAGGTGACATCTGAGGTCCTTTCTAGCTCTGTTACCTTTTCCCCTTTTTGTTCAGGCATGACGAGGTTTACTTCAAGATAACAACACAGCATAATCTAGTTGGACTAAGGAAGATTTTTTGTTACAAATAAAAAGAAAGTAACCCCATTTTCAAACTCCATTTTTATTTGTGGGGGTTTTATGACTGATAGAAACCTTTTTAGGAACAACTAAAATAAATCTGATGTTTCAAGCAGTAAAAAAAGTAAATGTATTTTTAATAGAGTAGGATACTGACTTTGTCATGTTGTGTTAAATTACAGCAAATAATTCTAGTCCATTCATTCAGGATGATCTCATAATAAAGATATCGTGTCTTAATTTTTCACAGGTAACATTTTCATCTAGATACACAAATGTACGCAAACTGAAGACTATAATACATCTTATAATACAGTACAATGCAGCACTAGATGAACTTTCTGTTTTAGACTGTTTCCTTACTTATGCTGAAAAGGGGCAAAATTCATTAGAGGGGAAAGAAAATGTTAGATACAGAAGTATCAAGAGACTGAAGAGTTATATTGATTTAGACTGAGTATAAGGAAAAAAATTGTTACACTGAGGGTGGTGAAACACTGGAACAGGTTGCCCAGAGAGGTTGTGGATGCTCCAACCCTGGAAACATTCAAGGTCTCAGGCTGGATGGGGCTCTGAGCAACCTGATCTAGTTGATGATGTCCCTGCTCACTGCAGGAGGGTTGGACTAGACGACCTCTAGTCTTCCAACCCAAACCATTCTATGATTCTATATTAATTTTATTTGCCACTACAAAGGAAATTAATATCGCGGCCAACTCATGTAAAGCATAAACTATCTTAGATGTCCTTTAAGTTTCAAGTACTGATCTAGACTTCTTACAACAGTGCTAGGGTACATGCAACAGTAGTTAGTGCAAATTACAATACAAAACCTGTTTTGTCAGTCTTCTCACTGACATCTATAGTCATGAGAAGAGTAAATAAATCTGCCATGATTCTGCAAGAATAAGCTGCTGAAAACCTTCTGCTGTGGATTTAAGGGACAGATAGCAGCAGCATTCAGATTGCTTGTATCTTTTACTGATGTGATAGCTGTCTTGGAGCCACCCAGTTAAGAGGCCACCTTTGTCCTTGTAAGTGATGTAAAAGCATTGACTCATCAGCATCACTGTAAAGTCTAGAAATCCAAGTAGCTGATCAGCACATTACTGTGCTAGAGTTGTACAATAGAAATTTACACGTTCTTCAAAGATCTTTGAGTTAAAATTCCTGAAAAGCTTTCTCTTGAATAACAGAAATTACTCTTACATCCCACTTTGCGCAGAACCTTTTTTGATAAATTTTTGAAGGAAAACTTCATTTGAAAATTTCTCAAAACCTGATTAGAACACTTACTTCAGAAAAACATTGCCAGTAATAAAAGGCTGTTGTACAGCAGACAAATTGTGATCCCTGTTTCTGGATTCAGTCTTCAGATGACAGCTATCAGATTCCTTACCTGCTGATTGACATTTGGGGAGGGGGGAGAAGCCTGGCAGACTTCTGGTAAGTTCCTATCTCTTGCCAATGTTTCTAGTATGTTTCTACTTACCACTTGCAGTGTAGTTCAGTGTTCCCTGAGGTGTCAAATATCTACCCTTCCTACAATTAAATCCCCAGCTGTAATGCTATGGAGGGATTTCTAAGCAAAAGATGGCAGAAATACTGGGGGTAAAAATAAGGTCTTTGGCTGTTTAATTGAATACCAAAGAACTAGGGAGCAAATATTTCTGAACAGTCTTAAGAAAAAGACTTAGAGTTGCTGTTGAGAAACTCACTATCATGTTCACATACTCTCTCCCGTAATGTCTTTAGTAAATGACATTTCTCATATTAATATGTTCTGATGCATTCAGAAGGAAAACACTGAGAGAGGTCAATGATCTTCCTTGAATGCAAAATTAGTCTAGTAAATGCTGAAAGCAATGATCAGATACCTTTAATTAATCAGCCCCACTCTTTTTGACTACTTGCATTGTAAAAAGTTCCAGCAGACTAGTTGTGGAGAAAACTATCCATAGTTAAATGAAACAGTTTTGGCCTTAGTTTAAAAATTATGCCTAGACAGGACTGTGAATAATCATTAATTTATTTAGTAGATTATCACACGGTTAAATCTTTTGGTGGTATGATTGGAGGTTTACTCACTTCTCTCTGAATATCAAAATATTACCATATAGTGAAATATATAGCCACATAAATATAATCCAAGCTGCAATAGGTAGAGTGATTACACTGGTTCTTTGTAAAATGGGATATTCATTATTATTTTCTGTACTGTGCACTCTCTCACTTTTTAACCAGTATGCATTGTATTTATACTTTGTCATATTTCATTTTGGCTTTGTGCTTATATCCACCTGTTCATAAATAAAGATTTCCCTGTATTTTATTTCCAACATGTTGAAATCAATCAAGCCAGGAAGCCTAGAGTATGACATTTTATGTATCTTCACAGCAATCCACTTACGGCATTCATCATCAGAAACTGTTTTCAAATGCCACTTCTCATTTATTTGATTCAATGAGCAAAATGGAATAAAATTTCATTACTCTGAAGTAGAGAAAAGTTTTTCCTCTAAAACTGTGTAGGATTCGTAAAATTCTGCATCCTTCCCTTTGCAAATACTGTGCCCGCAGACATTTCACATTATATTCTGAAATATTCAGTCATAATTCTCTGTCTATGAGAAAAGTACAGCAGAATGGAGAATATTTGAATAGAGATCCTCATGTGTGTGTGGTTGTAGCAAATAAATGGCAGACTGGTTTCTATTTCAGATTTTGCAAAAAGTTCAGAACCCAAAGTCATCTTGCAATTATGACTCCACCTCTATGCTTGTAAATCTACTAGCTTCATTACTTGTTTTATTTTTTAATTCAGATTTGCAGTATCATGAAATCAAACATAGTAAAATGCTGGAGACAAATGAGATCTAGTTTAACTTCAGGCATGTTGTAAGCTACTAAATAAATCTAGGGAGTGTTGTAATGGAGACATTCTTCTCTGTTAAAAATATTGAATACAATCAAACTTGAGTTCCAGAAAAAGGAAGACTTTAGCCACTAAAATGTTCACAATATTATTCCATTAGTTCTAAAGATCTATTCAGTAAAGGACTATATTTGTGATTTAAGGCTGAATCCTACAAGAAGTTCCCTTATTCAAAAGGCTTCTCATCTTTCCTATAGATATAATGCTCTGTTAAGTAGACATGTTCCAGTAAGTTTCAGATTCCTGGGATGATTATTTCTTTATTCACACATTTCCACTATGAAATATTATGAAATATTATTTTATAAAAATTGCATATATTGCAATTCATGTGAATGCAAATCTTGCTCACCTGTTTCCAAGCAGAAGCATTCCACTTTGTGTAAATAATTTTTCTTTCATGGCCAACTACATGTTAAATCCTGCTGGTTCCCTCGCTTGTGTAGGAGGGTGAAGCATTACAAATGCGTCCTTACATAAAATGACTGCAGTAGTGTTAGACAGGATCCTGTTAGCATAGGAGCCGAGTACTGGATTGTATTAATTTTTGATGTTTTAAGTTGTAAATTCCGAGGAATGCTCAACAGAAATTATGCTGAGAAGGAGAGAGATAACAGGAGATAGGAGACCAAGACCTCAAAGGATCCATTTGAGGAAGTAAAAAAGAGTGAGAGTTGTCCAAAATATTGAATCCCACCTCTAGGGATCTTCATGAATTATCCTGGGTGTTAGCTTGACTTAAGAATCTGTTGTCTGAAGCTAACCCAGGCTGGGATATATCAATAAAGACTGCTAAAGTTTCATTTATCTGCATCTGTCTAAATTATAGATGCTGATTGCAACTTGATAAAGACCAGGAATCCCTCTTCAAAGAGTGCCAATCCTAAAACACAATATTGGTTCGCTCTCACATTATTGAATGCCACAACACAAAAAGGGAAGTTTCTCAAGATTTATTTTTGCTTCTTCAAAGGCTAGCATGGAAGTTTTTAATCTGTTTGATTATGAATCTGAACTGTGGAACTTCACTGACATCAGCTGAATCTCTAGATTGGACCAATTCAAGTGTTTCACAAAAGAAGCCTGATTATTATCCAATGGCTGTTGTAACTGCAAGGTTGATCTAAAGCCTCTTTTCTAATTTCCTAATAAAAGATTCCTGTAATATTCTGGAATACACTCTCCCAGTTAAAAAGTACAACCATTAAGAAATTAAAATAAGATATAATAATGTTGTCATAGAAAAAAAAAAATCTGTTGAATCAATGGCTTTCAGTTTCTTAGGATCTTTCAAGATAGGCTACAGAACACACTTCACCTATACGGATTCACATGTTAGCAGTGTTTAAAGCGGATGAACCCTTTCTTGTACCTTTCAGCTTTGGCTTTGGGGGGCCCATTGTATGTCTGCAACCACATTTTGTGCTCCACAATTAGAGAATAAAAAGTTAGGTGCATCTCTCAGCAAGTAAAAGCAAAGAACAAAAAGAAAGGAAGAACAAGAAAACCACAGAAAACATAAGGGAACAAGAAGTACTCAAGTTCTTCAGTTTTTGTAATGTTCTGCTGCCTTATATTGCAGAAGCTGTAAGAGCAGCCAGGGAACCAGATGGTAACATTGCTAAACTGGGGTCTCTTGCCAGCAGTTTCCTGCAGGTGCAGGAAGAGATTGGTCAAAGGCTAATGCAGTCTATTCATTAATGTCATGATTTCCTATACCTAACACCATTGATTTCTGAGTGGCAAACATCACCCTTCCCCCAGGTGGCTTGTTGACCCAAGAGTCAGGGTTTTGTGGCTTCAGCATTAACTCTTTTGTTTGCAGTTCACTGCTTAAACCACCTTAAAGCACCATTCTCTACACCCTTTTGAATAACAAACTGTCATGGATTCCCATGGGTGTTGACACAGTCAAACTGGAATTTGTTTTTGCTTATCTGGTGTCAATTTGAAAAAGTCCCAGTTAATGAGAGGTTAAAAGCCTCTGTTGGCTTTTAAGGTTGCTGTTTAGATACAGAGTCTCTGTATTTGAGCCTTTTTTATATCATAGGAGCACCAAATAATTTGGGTTGGAAGGCACCTCAGGGGACCCTTATCCCTCAAATAAGGAACATCTTTTGAGTCCTGTGTTTTTTGGAACTGATCTGGCTTTATCTGCATGAAAAGAAGACATCATTATGAAAACTTTGATCCCAAATCTTTAAAAGTAACAGGTTCAAAGGCACTAAACAAAACCAAAAGTTAGGTTAAAAATAAGTATAAATAGGCTATGATTATTAATTTTCTTGCCTACAGAATAGGAAGGAGAACAGAATCATACATCTTTGTTGCAAAAGTTTCAAATAGAGAAAAATTACATCAGAGCTTCTCAGTTTGCAAGCCATCTGAGATATAAAAATAATTAAATTACTTACAAGATTCATAGTCCCATGTATATCAGTTCTTCCTTGAGTGGTACAGGTAGAAGTTTACTAAAGTCTAAATCATGGCACATCAAGATCAATATGTTTCAGAAGTCTGGTGTTAAAGTATAATGCAATGCTTTGAAAACATAGGAGTAAAAGCTGAGAAGTTGGCAATGAGTTAATCTTATCTGCTTTATAAAATGCATTGCATCCTGCTTTCAGGTGGGTGCATGTACTTAAGTAAATTACACTTCATGTTGCTTGAAAGTAATGAATGCTAATGACAGATAATGGTGTCTCGTTTCCAATTAGCACTGCCAAGAGAGCCTGAGGTTTCTAGAGCTCATGATCACCATATTTTCCAGGAACAGTCTGAGAACTTTAAAATTATATAAACAAGTTTTATTTATGCTGAATGCATTTGCTGATTGTTTCCTTCCACAATTGGGCATAATGTGAACAAACTACATCTCCCTGTAGTTCAATAGTTTAAAAAAAGACCTTATGTATGTAAAGCCATATTCTATCACCAATTTGTTATAAAAATCATTCATTGTTTACTTTGCTAAAAACAGAGGAAAATGTTTACATATAAATCACGTCATAGATTATAGTGAATATTCAGAAAGGTTTAAAATAGAGCAGACTAATGGCTAAGGAGTCTGACTCAGAAAATTTGACTTTAAATCAGGTATTTCATACTAAGAAATAAATTTTCTTCGCTTATGTATTGTTCAAAGCACTTTCTAATATGAGTTGGCAAGGAATTTGAAATACCGTTTTGGCCCAGATCTATGAAAAATGTGTATTATTCAGGGAAATAAAGATGGAGAACCTAGAACACATGTACTGTGCTATGAATTATGTGTTTTCAGAAATGTGTTAAGTACTGTGCTCACAGACATCAAATATGCAGTGTATAACAAATCACTCCTTTTCTACAGTTGCAGTACAGCTTGTTTCTTATTTTAATGGTTTGTATATTAACTTTACATTCTGTTTATAATGTATTTCAGTTCAGAATGTTCACTATGCAGAATTTTTATCTGACATCCTTATTGTCTGTATGATTGTATGTTTTTTTCTCTAATAAAAATGTACAACAACCCTAATGTAGCAATGAATTTTTAACTGCTCTTGCAAGTCTTGCAGTTTGCCGGATGTTATATTGGTGGTAATAACTTAAGGCCCTACTCAGTGACCACTGGAAGTAGGATGGCTGTTGATAACTTAGTGACCTTTGGATTAGGTCCCAAATGAACTCCTATTAAAGCTGACCGTTGCATGCAGCCTCTTTGTTTTGTAAAATGTGTCAGCAAGAAATATTAGCATCTCATCTGCTGACAGGAGATAAAAGTTCTGGGGTTCCTTCTCCTGTAACTCCACCAACTAGTCCAACACCCTACTCTACCCAGAAGAGCAGGCAGTATGCCAAAATGCTGCTGCTTAAATTGTATTACATGAGATTTTTCTGTCTGCCAGATCTGGGTGGTATGTCATCTGTCTGTTCTGAACATCTCAAGTAATTTCTTAGGTCTAAACCATGAGCTCTGTAGATATGACTAGATACATGATTCAACCCTGATGCTACCGGTGCTCTAGTTCACCTTACATAATCCTGTAATTTTATTTAACTGGCTACTAGAATAATTGCAAAATCGTACAGAATGCTTAGTATGTTCAACAAATAAAAGATGTATTCTTCCTGTTTGTTTCTTGCACCACTTCAGTAAGAGGGTGTATATACTTAGATAATTAATTTTCCAGCAACTGGATGGCTCTCATTATCCAGGAAGGTAATGCTCTGCAGTGATTACATCCTATGGAACTTGGCTGGCATTGGGAAAAATCTTTAGAAGTATTAACTTCGTTTTCGTTCATGTCACTCGTATGTCCACTTACTGCAACTGCTTTAGTAAATGAATTTCATCTGTCTGAGATATTGACGTCAGTGTACTATCCACTCACATGAATGACTTCTGGCTAGATTACTAAATTAATGCACAATGATTATAGTTGCATTTTCAGTTCAAAAAAAGCCCCACAGATATTTGTGGATGAAAAACTGACTATGAGAGCTATGCCTAGCCAGTCAGGGGATGACGTGTCCCAAATCAAAACAGCTTGACTGGCAGTTATCAGATACATGTAATCAGTTCTCAAGTGAGATACACCACATGAATTATTCTCAGAAATTATTCCAAGAATAGTTTTGGATAGCTATTAAGTTCAAGAAATTAAAAATCTGATTACAGGCAGTTTGGGAACAAAGTCAAAATTCGTTTAAGAGAACAATTGTTATAGATTTCTTGTTTATCTCTATTGCATTTGTGAAATATTTTTACTTACACTCCACTGTCAACTAAGCTTTGCTTTCAAGTGTAAACTAATATTTTAAAAATTATAATCCAATGTAGAAAACTGCCTGAGCTATAATATTATAAATAATGCAATATTGAGCTGATTGCCTGCTTCTGTTCATTTTGCAAGAGTCTGTCTCACACAGTGTCCAAGGAAAAAGAAGCAAAAGTGACAACAACAAAAAGTAACAACAGGGAAAGTGTTACATTTTCTGTTTGGTTCACTGCAGATGGAAGAAATACAATATAGTAGAATTCATGGAGTTTGTAAATTTTTCTGGGCAGAGACCGATTTTTGTTGTGTCTGGCATCTGATAACAGCAGTAGTCTGGTCTTGAATTTGGTACCAGGTACCAAAACCACAGTGCAGACTGTAAATAATAATAGCAGTCAAGCAAAAGTGTGAATAATTCCATTTCATTATGTCTTAGAGGTCAAATTTTCTGTGTGTCCACTCCAGATAATAGCTGGTGGTTGCCTACTGTCAGGATGGAACTATGATCTGAAATCTTTTAAGAACATAACTGTACATGATCTGTGTTAATTAACACAGTGAATTAAGTTAATTAAGTTAATTAATCAGTGAAAAAAACGGGGGTTTGAGACTCTAAGTCTGATTTTCCACTCCTCGACCCTCGCTACTTTCAGTATGCATTTTATTGATTACTGTATAAAACCTTACATGGGTGTCTGATCACTGCATAAGGAAGAAGGCTGTGGAGAATAAGGTTTCTTGCTACAAGCAGTGGAAACATTCTTTCTTCTTCAGGAGCAAAGCTGAAAACCTGTCAGTGTTTTTGGTAAAAATAAGTAACTTAGAGGTCCTACACGATATAATACAGTCAGCTTTGTGGAAAACAAATTATGCTGAGTTTGATACCTCACAGATGTTTGGAATTACAGGTAAATGAGATTAACACCTCTTTTCGCAGTTTAATAATAGTGAATAATAAAGTGGATGGTCTTTTTTCAGACTTTATTTTTGCAAATAGAGTTTCTGTCAGTGTTTGTCACATCTCCTAGGTTTACAAATTTAGGACCAAATTTGTTTTATGTTCACTAGGTAAGAAATGTGATGTGCTGTGTAATAGCTTTATTGTCACTGATACATTTTCCTTCATATTTTTAAAATTTTCACTATCCCTGAAACTAGGTGGACTATGCTGTCGTGTAAAAGTGTTAAAATACATTTAACTTTCTGTGCTCTGTTTTTGTTTTGAGTTGGTTACGTATGGTAATAGTGACATGGCTATCTGAATCTGTTACAGTGTGCCTGAATATTACGACTACAGTCACGGAACAAGTGAAGAGGCTTATGACAGCTACGGTAAGGTCTATTCTATCTTCAGCAAAAGTGTGAAATCAAAAGAAAAACCCTGTCACTGACAGCTCAGAAATTACTTCCACATACTTTTCTTTCTTTCTCTGCTTTTACAAAGACCAAACAAAATGGATTTGTGTAACTTTAGGGTGAGGTTTGACTTACTGAAGTAGGACCAGAAAATTGGACAGATCAGTTTTGATCAAAATTGCAAAGCCAATTAATCACAGTCACAGATCAGTTTAACAGCAACACTGAAGTTTCTGAATACTGCCTGAATATATTTCACAGGTTTAAGTTTCAGTCTGCTTGATGTGCCAACAATACTACGCATCTGTTAGTCATATGCATCACTTCAACCACAAGTTTTGTGAGATTGTTGAAATATAGACTTAATCAAAGTGGAAGGAGAGGGTGCTGTGCCACCATGGGAAACCCCACTGCACCAAGATAAAGGAGTATCTCATGCCACATAAGGCAGTACAATTGGAGGGAGCGCTGTACTCTTTGCACCTCCCTACGAATCTGCATCTGAGCTGGAATAGTTCCTCTTCACAGGAACTGAGGCCATGAGAGGTGTTGCTCCAATGTGTACAGCCCATTTTCTAGGTCTGTTGTTTGGTATTAGTGATGTGTTTTGATAACTAATTAGACTCTAGTCCATCTTTTCCTATAAATACTTTTTCAGTACCTTGTACCATCAGATGGCACAGTGAATCTCACTCTGACATTTTCACTGGAATAATAGAGCAAAGCTGACTATTGTCAGCTTAAAGACTGACCCTAGGACATTCAGCAGAGATGACATGCTTGATTTACTGCTGCTAATAAAGTATCGTAAGTTTGCATGGTGACTTTCAAAGCATTGTGAAAATGTGAGCTGCTGGAAATGACACTGCAAGTAGAAGTTACAGTAAGGGGTTATATAATGATTGCTGCTTGAAAGAAATAAATTTATTCACGCAGCTGTGAAGCAAATATCACTGTAATGCAAAGTTGCAGTTTCCTTTGTTTTTGTTCAGAAATCACAAGACATTACTGAGACATTGTCAAAATGATTGCATTGCATAATCAGAAATAATATTTTGTATATTCAGTACTCGAGATACATTTGAATAATACAGTGTGCAGTCAAGCACATTTTCAGTGCTAATCAAGTAATAATAATAACTTATCCATATGAACGTGTGTGGTTTGGTTACTCTTTCGTTTCCTTTTTGTACGTACTTTTTTAATACCTGCAGTGAAAGACCTTTCCTCCCCTCTACAGATGCTCTCTCCACTCCTCCTCCCAGATGCATTGCTAAGGTTTTGGGCGATGCACAAAAGCATGTCTGAGCTCAGCAGTAAGAATTACCCACTGTTTAACTTTTACCTAGAGTCCCCCCACGCTGAATCTCCATGTGTTTGGGCAAGACATTTAAAGTAATATCACTCTTCCTTCAATCCCTCATTTGTAAAACTAGAAGAATATTACTTGTTTTCCCAGCAGGGATTTTGAATGGACTAATTAGCTAAGGCTTCCAAAGTGTTCAAAGGGTGAGATCATGATTAAATTTATGCTCAGCATTAAGCTACTTTTTTTTCCATTCAGTAGCTGAAATGAACTCAAAATGCCTGAGTTTACATTACTAGACTTGTCTTAAAATACATGGTTGAAAACTGTGGACTTGCTTTTTTGTTTAAGCTGTTTTCTGAGCTGGCATTTGAATACAAAGGTGTGGAATAGTTTTAGCAGTAACCTTAAATAAACTTAAAAATGGAATAATATTCCAAATTGTGATTTTTCTATTTTCTGAATTCAGACACATTTATATGTGAGTGTTTGTGCTCCTGTTGGTTCACTTATTTTAGCAGATTAGTGAATTTGCTAGTTCTCTGATCAGGAAACCTGTGTGTGAAATTCCTTCATCCCAAACTCACCACCATTTATCTGAGGAGGTAATATGAGTATATGAAGCTATAGAATATACATTTAACTTCCTTGCTGTCTGAATTCTTGGTACATATACTGATGTTCTCTCTGTATTTGACTTTTTCAGTGCCTCCAACCCAGCCACTAAAGAGTCTGGTGCCACCCCTTCTCATCCTCATGTCACTTTTATCCTAATTCTCTGTTCCCAGAGAACTGTTCCCAGTTCTCAGCTTCTCTTTCAGGATGTTTTGCAATTCATTGTGAGTCTTCTGAATCCATTCCACTGTATAAAATCAGCTGTCCCTACATTTTTCACCATCCTGCAGAAATCAACAGTTTCTTCCACCCCAGTTCAGTTTCACACCTTGTTTTACTTTCCACAACAAGGCTATATCCCTCCTTTACAGTTATTTCTGGCACACTTCTGTAATTCAGAATTCCCCCAAACTCTGAATAAGACTACACACAAATGGTACATGAACACAGAACAGGTGTCCTGTTGTCTCTTAGACATTTTGTGTAATGCCTTGTCTTTTCACCCTTATCCCTTTCAATAGCAGTATCTGAATTATCAAAAATTGACTAGCATGGCATTTCTTTATTTTCTCCTCTGCCTCCTCTTGCTTCCAACTTATCTTTAGTAGAGTACAGTTCTCAATCCCGAGAAAGTGTTCTTTTATTCTTTTTTATGAAGTAGATTCAACCAAATAACAATGATACTTCAAACTTAAAACTTTTTTAAAGTATAATATAGAGCGCTCTGCATTTTGTTAAGTATTATGCAGCACCATAGTACTCCTATATCAGCCGCCTGCTATGACTTTTCTTTCAATCTGGGCTCCTGAGAAGTAGTACGTGTTTTTTGTCTCATGGGTTCTTCTATGCTCCTTTTAAAAGAGCTCATGGAGAGGTCTGATTGGGGGGCACTGTTTCCTCAGAAGTTCTTAAGATTTATGCATTTATGGATTGTTCACAGTAGGGTTGTAAAAATCACAAGGGTGTTTCAGAGCAGAGCCCACTTGAACACCTTGTTGTCCTCAGAAAGTTCATCTCTCTTTTGATTAGATGGAAGTACTAAACAAGAAAGGGCCTAAGTCACTTATCTGAGGCTGGGCAAGATGAATTCTTACAGGCTGTTCACTGCTGTAAAATCCACAACTTTAGTTAACTGCCTTGACTACTTGTTCAGTTTCTGATGTGAAGGTTCCTGAGAATTCAATCCTCTCCATATTCAACCAAGGAATCTCCCAAGACAAGAGCAAAGTCAGCTGAGAGGGACATATGTAAAATCTCACTGTTTCCCATGACTTGGGAGTGTTCCATAAATGAAAAATCATAGCACAGACCCCTCTCGTGCAGTTAGACACTGAGACTCTGTTGTGACTTGTTATGCTTGCCACCCAGTTTTTCAGAAGAGTCAAAGTAGAGATACTTCAAAGCATTCCCTGCAGGAGCCTCTGGGCACCTGGAAGTACTCTACTAAGGAACGATGAGATTCCTACAAATTTTTAATAGGGCCAGGATTATGCAGCTACTGCTAGAGAACTTTGAAGATCACTATTCTGGGCTGAGGAACATAAATTTGGGACATATGCCCAAAAATCTTCTTGTGGGCATAGCCCTTGTAGGCTTCCTCATGTGAGTGATAAAGAAATATCTTTAGCATGCACTTTAAAACTAAAAGGCCAGTCACTTAAAGTACTGTACAATTTTCAGAAATATAAAGCATCCTTACCTCTAATCACACTCAGTAAACATTTATGTTTACTTATGTCACTGAGGGTTTTGATATCTGTAGATGTGAATTTAAATCTCAGAGTCTAAACTAAGGTGTCAGTGTCATTTTAACTTCGTGATGATGCTTATGTTTTAAAACAGAAGGCATGAAATTGGATTAATTTATGAACAAAAAGTTTATACTCATTGCTCTCATTATACTTTATTAATTTTGTGGTTTCCTTTCTGGCACTGTTGTCATCTAAGGAGGAACCTAGTGAAAACATGAATTTAATGATTTGTCTTATAAATTGATTAGGATAAAATGTACAACTAAAACATTTGGTAACTAAGAACCTTTCCTGCCCATGTGTAATTCTCAATACAAGTGTTGTGCTGTGTTAGGTCATTTCAGAAAGATAACGACTTGTTAGCAAAGCACATCCAACACCTCATAAGCTATATTAATTATATCTGACCAGTCTCACAGTTTTTTCATCTGAATCCTTTTTATCCCTTACACTGATCAGAGCACTCAATGTTTTATTTATCAGATACTGTTTCTGTCTTAGTTATTCCAAAGGCTGGGGACTCTAGCAGATGAGCTCTGCCAGTTTCTGCTCAGAAGTTGAAGAGGCTCCTGCCTCTGCTTCCAAAGGCTGAAATTGCCATAGCAAGGATGGAGGAAAGTAAGAGTGTGCCTGTTGTCAGATGTTATAGTTCACAGCCTGGTGCATATACTGCCTTGTGTACTACTTGAAAATTATCGCGATCTGTGTTTTATGCCAGGTCATGAACTGCAGTATCTCAGACACCAGTACGCATGGACTTCTGTTGCTACTACCAAAAAAGCAGAAACCTTAGGTAGAGGGTGAAAGGAGAGGGTTAAAGTCTATAACCTCCTAAACCATCACAATTAAATTAGAATAACACCATCTGCCAAAGGCCTTAGGCAAGAGTTAGGAAGGTTAATCTGTACCTTGTCTCCTGCACAAAGAGAGAAGACATAAGTGAACTCCACTCACACTCCTGCTGCTATTCAGGAAAAGCTTGCAAGGCTGTTTATTGCATGTGCTGCCGTTGCAGCAAGGAGGCATTAAAATGTGTTCTATCTTTACTAAAAATCTTCAAATGTGCACATTTTCTCTAATTACCACATTTTGTAGTGCATATTCTACTCCAGTTCAGCATTAAGTGCTCACTTGTAAACAACTGGTATTTGGTTTTAGGATAATTCCATCTTTAATTAAAATTGGAGAGTATAACTGTTTGGTATAATTCCTTTTAATGAAAGACATCATTTAAGTTGTAAAATGCTGCTGAAATGATTTAACTGACTATTTCACAAATAATTCCCTGCCAATCACTCAATATGAGAGCTTTGCAGTTGTGATGACAATTAGCTTACTAAGTAATGCCCTACACAGACAGCACTTTGTAAACAAATTCTTTATGGGGCTTTATAGGGCTAGCAACTGAAAATGTACAGCAATGTTCCAATACTGTTTTATTGTCTTGTTTATTTTTTGATTTTATGTTTGTCCTCAAGAGTGTATTATCTAGTTTGTTTTTTTTAAGAATAACAACAAAAATAATTTCTGCTGAACAAGTAAAAGTGAAAATGAATATATAATGATGAAATTTGGGGAGGCAAGAGCGTATGGAGGGTTCAAACTTCAGGAATTCTGATAAATAGGTTGACTGAAGAGCTGTTACCTTAGGAGACATAAATTCTCATACTTTGTTAAGAGACAAAAGAATGCTCATTTCATGGAGATACTCAAGTAATACCATCCTAGTGTGAAATAAATGCTATATTGATTAATCTATGCCAGTGACAATGCCAGATGAAGCCATCCTGCAATGTATGCAGAAAAATATTTGTAAATTTTGAAAAAGCACTTCTTAGCAATTGCTCTGCAGGTGAAGATAGGTTTGTTCAGCCTCCAAGACCAAGTTCCTTCTTAATTTTTAATAATAACTTTGGTATTATAGGTCATTGGTCCTAATATTTGTTATGCTCAGGGTGGTAAGGGTTTCTTACCCTATTTTTTTCTTGCCTAGTCCCATTTAAGTCTTCAAAGGCAGTAAATCAAGTGCTCAGATAAGGTAGTGACTGATATGCAGATGCAAGAGGCATAGGTCTGATTCTCCTCATTAGAGTGTTTGACTTCACATAGCTTGTGATTACAGACAAGATCTTTACTAGCACTAATTAATAAAGACTTACTAATGTGCACTGATTATTCATTTATATGATCTGTGTGTACACATTTGGTATCTGATAGAAAATATCACTAGCAACATACCAAAGAAAACTGTCTTTGTTTTCTAGGTCTTGGAATTTTATCAGTTCTTTGATTGGAGGAATAACCTTAGCTGTCCCCCAAATAATATTCATTCCTTCAAAAGAGATTTATGATTTTCATAAGATCATGATTTTGAAACTCTGCAGGAAAAGGAGCACTTTTTGAGTTCAGCTGTGATGGCTGCTGTGGGGATGATACTAAAGTTATTGCTGTTTTGTCAAATTAGTGTCTTAATTAGGCTATAATTCTTTAGAAAGTTCCATTTTTGAACCTGTCACATTCTTTTAACTGATTATATATCCTAAAACTTTTGTGCTTCAGTTATTGTGCTACAACACTGAAAAAAAAAGCCACACGTAGCCCAAGAAAAGAGAATCCTTTTCATTTATAGCGACTTGTATTTCCTCTATTACTCCTGAATTACAATAATTTTCTATGCCAGAATAAGAATAACTGAATCATGCGAAACTTTCCTATGTAGTATTTCAAATGTAATTTCACTGCCTTTCACTGTGGGAACTGTAGAGCTGGAGAATCTAAGACAAAAGTCCTGTAATACTGATGTGCATGTAGTGTTGACGATCTATATAATTTCAGGCACAGTATATCACTACGTTTCATGTTGTATTACCATAAAGTAATAGAAAATTATTTTCTCCTGAAAATAAGAGAAAAATAAAACTCCTTCCGCACTGTCACTTTCACACTCACCTCACAGCAACACTGGTAATAGTCTGTCTCCTCCCTGTGTGGCAGTTTCTCAAACTAGTTAGCTGTGAACTCTGATGCTGCTCCTTTCCTGTCTGAGGCAGATGGTCACTGCAAAAGTGGCTGAAGCCTTGTAAGAAATTATTTTCACTGGTAGTCATTACTGCTCCTCTTGCTGACACTACTTAACCTGCAGGGAGAGCTGGCAGAGTGGAGTCCATGAGCACTCCTCATCTGCTCCAGTGCTAAGTCAGCTGGAGGATTTCTGCGATTGTCCACGATCAGTTAAAGCCAGGGCAGCTCACAATACTGAAGTAGATTTGGAGTACTACCCATGCAGCCTAATTTGTTAGCCTTCCTGAAGAGAAGATACTGTCAAGTATATGGACAGTAGTTTTCTAAAACAGTTACAGCTAGTTCAGTAAACAGACTATTAAACCACAGTTTTCGTAGCATTTCTGGTTTTTAAGCCATATATATTGCATATGCAGTGGGTTTAGTAAAATAAGTGATATTTAGCATGGTATAAGTAAGCATAGTGGGTTTGAGCCTGTGTTTTGAAAACATTCTTTGTCTTCTGACAAGTTTCCACATTTCAAATAAGAAAGGTACCATTTGTGATTTGAAAGACAGCCACTTCAGCTATTCTTCTCAAAAAATTATGAAATACAGAGATATCAAGTCAGAAAATCCTGTGCATGTTGCAGGCTTTGCAGATAAGCAAAGAGAACAGAAGAGTGAAAAAATAAGCAAATGCTCTCCCTAACAAAAAAAAAAAAAAAGACAAAACCTGTTCTTGAATTTTTGCCTAAAATAATACGTACGTGTCCAATTATGACACAAGAAAAATGCAGCTGTATTTTCTGTGTGGATTTATGGGGTGAAATCCTGGCTTTGTCAATGTTAGTTGAACTTTAGTCATTAGCTTGTGTAGGGCAAAGTTTCCAAGTGTTGCTTAATACTTTGTCTCCACCCATCTTTTCACGGAGGGGGAAGTTTGGAGGCTTACTAGAAACTCAGAACAAATTGAATTATCCAGAGAAAATAATTCTAATTTTCAGTGTTCTCATTTTAAAGTTAAATGTCTGGTTTCTATTGGGTCTTCTGCTCAGTACAGCTATAGTACTTTTCTCTTACTGCTCAGGCAATTAATTACATCTCAGAACACCCCAGGGAGGCAGGCATTCCTGTCTCCTTCTACCAGTGAGGAAGCCATACCACAAAATATTAAACAATTATCCAAGGTCACTGAGCATACAAGGAGTAGAGCAAGTAATCACAATTCCTGAATTCCATTTATGCTCCATCTCTAGTGCAGTGTGCATGTATACAGTATAATGACCTTGCAAAGAAGGTAGAGATTTTTTTCCTCATTGGAAATAAGACTGTTTTATTCTGAATTAAAAGCAGCTTCTATTTTTCTAATAACACTAGAAGCTAAATGGCAAATCAAATTAAACCATTATCTTAATTGCTGCTATATACATCTTAACTCTCTAAACAGAATAGCTCTTTTTATCTCTTCCTGGCTACCTGTCCCAAAATAATTGACCAGAGATGAATAAAATTGTGCCCAAAAATTGTGGGCAATACTCAGATGTTAAATAGGTTACCAGGAAGAAGATGTGATCAGGCCTTTCTTATTACAGGGAATCAGCAATGAATAAAAATGTAAAATTATTAGGAAATAACATATTCATATGCAAATCACATGCTGTTAATATGTTTTCTTTTTAAAGCATCTGTTAATATGATCTGCCTTTTAATTACTTGTATTGTGGTCCTCTTTGAATTTGTGAGTGAGTTTTATTCAATGCTGGAAAATTCCATGCCAAGGTTGCAGAATGCTGACTGAAGAGCAGAAAATAAGTGCTCTGAATATGTGGTTTTCTTGGATCTTGTACTAGAAGACATTTAAGCGTGTGATGATAGCCACTGCTTGGGGTAGAATTTGGGGGTAGATGGACCACTATGAATTTTTCTGTGCTTTCAATAGTACACTGGTAAAACAGTAAGACAGAAACAACTTCATATATACCTCTCTGTTAAAAATGATACCATTTAGTGACCCCACATTCAAAGGAATTTCACAGGTTAAAAATACTATGACCTCTTTTTCATTCTGACTCTGCAGTAAGAAAAAAACTAATTTAAAATTCTGTATTTCAACAGTAGAACAGAGCTACTGAGTCTACTAGCAATTGATCAAACAATAATCTTTAAAGATAGTCTCAGCTAATATATTAATAATGTCTGTAATAGATACCCACAGAATCATTAAGGTTGGAAAAGACCTTTAGGATCATCAAATCCAACTATAAACCTAACACTGCCAGTTCACCACTAAACCATGTCCCTAATCACCACATCCAGACCTCTTTTAAATACTTCCAGGGATGGTGACTCAACTACTTCCCTGGGCAGCCTGTTTTAATGCCTGACAACCCTTTCAGTGAAGTAATAGTTCCTAACATCCAGTCTAAACCTCCCCTGGCACAACTTGAGGCCTCTTCCTCTCGTCCTATCACTCGTTACTTGGAAGAAGAGATCAACCCCCACCTCGCTACAACCTCCTTTCATGTAGTTGTGGAATCCAATAAGGTCTCCCCTCAGCCTGCTCCAGACTAAACAACCCCAGTTCCCTCAGCTGCTCTTCATAAGACTTGTGCTCTAGACCCTTCACCAGCTTCGTTGCCCTTCTCTGGACACGCTCCAGCACCTCAGTGTCCTTCTTGTAGTGAGGGTCCCAAAACTGAACACAGTATTCAAGGCGTGGCCTCACCATCATTGAGTTCAGTGAGATGATTACTTCCCTACTCCTGCTGGCCACACTATTCCTGATACAAGCCAGCATGCTGTTGGCCTTCTTGGCCACCTGAGCACACTGGTGGCTCATGTTCAGCCAGCTATAGACCAACACCACCAGGTCCTTTTCTACTGGGTAGCTCTCCAGCCACTCTTCCCCAAGCCTGTAACTTTGCATGGGATTGTTTTGGTCCACGCGCAGGACCTGACACTTACCCATGTTGAACCCCATACAATTGGCCTCATCCCATCAATCCAGCCTGTCCAGATCCCTCTGTAGAGCCTTGCTTCCCTCAAGCAGATCAGCACTCGGGCCCAATTTAGTGTCATCTGCAAACTTACTGAGGGTGCACTCAATCCCCTCATCCAGATCATTGATAAAGATATTAAACAGAAGCAGTCCCAACAATGATCCCTGGGGACCACCACTCGTGACTGGTCACCAACTAGACTTAAGTCCATTCACCACAGGTCTTTGGGCCTGGCCAGCCAGCCAGCTTTTTACCCAGTGAAGAGTACACCTGTCCAAGCCATGAGCTGCCAGTTTCTCCAGGAGAATGCTGTGAGAAACAGTGTCAAAGACTTTACTAAAGTCTAGGCAGACAACAACCACAGCCTTTCCCTCATCCACAAAGCAGGTCACCTTGTCATAAAAGGAGATAGTTTAGTCAAGCAGGACATGCCTTTCCTAAACCCATGCTGGCTGGGCCTGATCACTTGGTTATCCTGTACATGTCATGAGATGGCACTCAAGATGATCTGCTCCACAACCTTCCACAGCACTAAGGTGTAGGCTGACAGGCCTGTAGTTCCCCTGATCCTCCTTCTGGCCCTTCTTGTAGGTAAGTGTCACATTTGCTAACCTCCAGTTAACTGGGAGCTCCCCTGTTAGCCAGGACTGCTGATAAATGATGGAAAGCGGCTTGGTGAGCACCTCCACCAGTTTCTTCAGTACTCTCTGGTGGATCTTATCCAGTCCTGTAGACTTGTGTGTGTCTAGGTGGTATAACAGGTCACTAACCTTTTCCCCTTGGATTATCAGAGCTCTATTCTGCTCCCCGTCCCTGTCTTCCAGCTCAGGGGGTGGGTACCCCGAGAACAACTCGGGGCAAAGACTGAGACAAAGAAGACATTAAGTACCTCAGCCTTTTACTCATCCTTTGTCACTATGTTTTCTCCCACACCTAATAAAGGCTGGAGATTTTCCTGAGCCCTCCTTTTGCTGCTAATGTATTTATAGAAGTATTTTTTAATTGTCTTTTATGGCAGTAGCCAGATTGAGCTCTAGCTGGGCTTTGGCCCTTCTGATTTTCTCCCTGCATAATCTTGCTACACCTTTGTAGTCCTCCTGACTTGCCTGCCCCTTCTTCCAAAGGTCATAAAGTCTCCTTTTTTTACTGAGTTCCAGCCAAAGTGCTCTGTTCAGCCAGGCCGGTCTTCTACCCTGCCGACTTGTCTTTCAGCGCGTGAGGACAGCCTGCTC
The DNA here is from genome assembly GCF_949628215.1 of Phalacrocorax aristotelis. Lineage (NCBI taxonomy): Eukaryota > Metazoa > Chordata > Aves > Suliformes > Phalacrocoracidae > Phalacrocorax > Phalacrocorax aristotelis. The sequence continues at coordinate 28,746,647 of NC_134278.1, read as the reverse complement.
TTGCATCTTTCAGACTTCTTCCTTGAAGAATGTCCAACCTTCCTGGACTCCTTTGCTCTTCAGGACTGTCTCCCAGGGACTCTGTTGATCAGACTCCCAGACAGGCCAAAGTCCGCCCTCTGGAAGTCCAAGCTGACAGTTCTGCTGACCCCTCTCCTTCCTTCTCTGAGAATTGAAAACTCTGTCATTTCATGATCGCTGTGCCCAAGACAGCCTCCAATCATGGCATCACCCACAAGTCCTTCTCTGTTTGTGAACAACAGGTCCAGTGGGGCGCCTTCCCTAGCTGGCTCACTCACTAGCTGTACCAGGAAGTTACCTTCCACACACTCCAGAAACCTCCTAGACTATTTCCTCTCCACTGTATTGTATTTCCAGCATACATCAGGTAGATTGAAGTCCCCCACAAGGCCAAGGGCTAGTGATCGTGAGGCTAGCAATCGTGAGACTTCTCCCAGCTGCTTGTAGAGTAATTCATTTGCCTCTTCATCCTGCTTGGGTGGTCTGTAAGAGACTCCCACCATGATATCTGTCTTGTTGGCCTTCCCCCTGATTCTTACCTATTGTCAACCCTATCATGACCATCATTAAGGTCTAGACAATCCAAACACTGCCTACATACAGAGCTACCCCACTGCCTTTCCTGCCTTGCCTATCCCTTCTGAAGAGTTTATAGCCATCCATTGCAGCACTCCAGTTGTGCGAGTCATCCCACCATCTTTCTGTGATAGCTACTGTATCATAGCTTTCCTGCTGTAAAACAGCTTCCAGTTCCTCCTGTTTATTATCCATGCTGCATGCATTTGTGTAGAGGTACTTCAGCTGGGCTGTCATCTGTGTCACCTTCTTAAAGGAACACCCCTTGATTCCTTTGAGGTGTTTCACCAGTGTTCCCCTCTTGGCTCCTAGTACCTCAGTAGCCCCTAACTCTTCTGCATACAACTTCAGCTGTGCTCCAGTGAATCCAGCACATCTTAGAGACAGAAGCTGAGTGCCCTCATTAGCACCCCATCCCTCTGACCTTAGCGTGTTGTCCCTCAGCTTGTCGGGGCAAGCCTGACATTAACCCCCTCTCTCTTCAAGCCTAGTTTAAAGCTCTGTCAGTGAGCCCTGCAAGCTCATAAGCAAACACCCTCTTTCCCCTTACAGAAAGCCTTGTGCTGTGTAGGCCACCCTGTTATCAAAACAACCAAAATGGTGGCGATGACACCAGCCACAGAGCCATGCATTAATAGACTGGTTGCAACTGTTCCTTCCAGTGTCACTGTCTGCAACTGGAAGGAGAGAGGAGAAAATAACCTGTGCTCCAGAGTCCCTTGCTAGCTGTCCCAAGTCCCTGAAATCTCTTTTGATTGCTCTTGGACTGTGTGTTGCAGCTTCATCACCTCCCACGTGGAAGAGCAGTAATCGGTAATAGTCTGAGGGCCGTCCCAGGCCAGGAAGTTTCCTTGCGATGTCCTTAACCCAGGCCCCAGGGAGGCAGCAGTCTTCTCTAAGGGGAGGGTCTGTCTAGCATATTGGACCCTCTGTTCCCCTCAGAAGGGAGTCGCCTACAACTATAACCCATCTTATCTTCCTCGTGGAGGCAGTTTTGATATGGGGGGTAGACCTTTCTAACCCTGGGAACACCACTGGTATAGATGGACTGTTATCCACATCTTCTGTTGACTAGTATTCCACCTGCAGAGCCTCATACATGTTATCCAGTAGCACCTGGGAAGGTGGGGTGAGCAAGGAGGGTGTGTGCCTGCCACCCTGAGCGTGGACTTGCCTCCATTCACTCTTTTCCTTTGAGCTACTGCCTTCAGTTTGGTGTGGGAGGGATACAGGAACCCCTTGATCTTGGGTTTTTTACTGGAAGTATTTATATAACTCAATGAACACAGCAGCTAAGTGTCAATATGAATTGTAAAAAGCAGTGCAAAAATACTAACATATAATTTCAATCAATCATAAACCAAGGGTGCTGATTGCCTGTGATAATAACAATTATTTTATGTATCCTAAAGGTGAGCTTCAAATATTGATTCAGAGGGAGCATACAGCAAATTGAAAGAAGTATCCAAGGCTTTGCCCATTACTTCATATTTCTTATCAAAGTAGCCACCAAAAGATTTGCTGACACTTGTTGCCACACCCAAAGCAATCCTCATGCTCAAGCACACTCAGATTCCTCAACTATGAACTATCTTACGTTTCCATCATGCTGCCATAACTTACACTTTTAGTTTCTGAAAGCGAGCATACAATATTTCTTCTTAGCTAAGAATGGCAGTGTCTGAGAGATGTTGCAAGTTAGCAGTAACACCAAATTCCTGGAAAAACTGGACCCTCGGCCCTCAGTTATTAAGCTGCCAGTGTGGATTTCTTTTCAATCACAGTCTCTGACACTTGATAGCACTGCAGGCAGTCAGAAGTGAAAAGGATGGGGGTGAGAGGAGCCCGCTAGAGCAGGACAGGACAGCAGGCTGGTCATCGCCAAGGGAGCGTGGAGATTGGACTCCACAGGGTTTCTTTGTGCAGGAGTCAGAAGGAGGAAAAGGAATCAGCATTAAAACACGATGACAGCCCTGCGTATTCCTTCAGCTCTTGGGCACACTGATTGACAGACTCACTAGCAGTTCTCCCAGTTGCCTTTCTCTCACCGAGGCTACCTGCTTTTCACCTGAAATGCCTCCCAGTTTCCACTTCATTAACATGTCACTTTATTAAGATAAAATATTTCCAGGCTCTCTTTCCTGTCCGTTTTGGCACAGTCTCTCAGAGAAAGACCAGACTCCACTTTCTCATATGTTCTGAAACACAATGGAACTCAGCCTGGGAATCAAAAAGGCTGAAGGGTATTTCAAGCTTTCTGCTACCCAACAAGCTACCCAAATCTCTGTGTGACTACTAAGGTAGTCTATATGGCTTCAAACCTTTAAGACTATTCCTGAAGATAGAGTTTTTCTATTCTCAGGAGCCACCCTTGATGCTGAAAGAAAAAAGGTTACCTTGCATTGCTGGAACTGAGGTATGAAAAAGCAACTTTGCACATCAAGGAACCTTTAATTACTAGGATTCAGATATATTGTTCTTCATTAAAAATCCCTGTAGGAAAAACCACTAATAATCTGATTTCTTTTTTGGCCTGGCTGCATCTTGTAATTTATTGGCATCGTGTGGTTCAGAGAGCCTTTATAGTGTTGCTCCTTATCATCTTTCTTTCTCCACAATAAATATATAATCCTTTACTGCTGTATGAGTGGTAGAGGCCAGTGTTTTCCCAGTTGAAAGCTGTAATCCCAAAACTTTCAACTATGTTTTGGCTATGGATTCACCTGTTAATGCAGTAGGGACTATCATGCAATATCAACAAGAGCTGTTAGCTGTAAACCATCCTCTCATGTTTTGATGATGGTACTACCAAATAGATATAAATAAATTGTGACCATCATCCTTCCTTGTTAAAGTTTGGAATCAAGCAAATAGGTCCACCATGTTAATGGAAAAAAGAGCATAAGACACTTGTACCACAAATTATGTTTCTGTTCTTGTTCTGTATCAGAAGCTGGTACAGCCACAGCAGCAATTTACTTTAAAACGCTGTTAGTCAAGGAAAAACAGCTTCTTCCAATGGGTAATATAAAGTAATTTTTTACTATATGAGCACTGCCAGAAAGACTGTATGTTTTACCTTTTTATGAAGGTGTTTCACTCTGGAGGTGGGGGAGGGGACTCGAAGGGAACAAGAAATTGGTTTGTCTTTGTGTTGTACATTTAGTGAGTATTTTTACTACTTTTGTCATTTTCATTTATATAAATAAAGCTTCTCCTTTTTTATCTAAATCTTAGTTCTCCCCAAGGCCTCTCTGTAAACGCAGTGACACTTCAGCAAAGGGTAATTGAAGCTGCAGCACATTTACAGCAAAATGCCATTTTTAAAGGGTGTAATGAAACATACTGCAGAGGCAGGATTTTTAAATTCACTATATGGGAACTGATTCCCTGTAGGAACGAGGAACCTGAGGACTTAGGTCTATATCATATTGGCTGCCACTTCTTCAGCCCTCTAGGCAACAGCTTTCTACAGTAAACTTTGGTTTCATGTGACCATAAACCCCCTGATCTTCAACAAGACAACATCCTGAGCAGCTCAAAGGAAAAGAAAACAAATGGAATGCACCAAAAAATCACAACAGGAATGTTTCTTGTTCCATAGCAAGATCAGCTGTTACCAAATCTGCTCCAGAGATGTCCACTCCTAATACATGCTAGCCTGAGCCTCACTTTAGCTCTGCAGCTGACATTCCCCCTCCCCAAGCTTTCCCCTCACACCCCAAGGCAACAGATAATGAAATGTAGTGGCAGAGAAGATGTCTTGCAGAGAAGAAATAGCTCTCAGAATTTTAACAGGAGTTTTATTTTATATTTTCAGTTTTCATTTATCTTTTTACAGAAGTAATCTTTCATACCTGTTTTAACTGTTCAGTATTTTAGTCTACAGTCAGCTAATTATTTTCTTAGTGACCACAAAAGTCAGCAGTGATTAGCAAAAACAAGATACCAGCAATAAAATCGTGCCCATTAAAAAACAAAATCATTAACTAAAATGCTTCAGTTCAGTCAAACTCTTTTTGTATTACCTCTGCTCACTCCTGGAGTCTTTGGAATATAGGTAATTTTTTGCAGTTGTAGATCTGTAGCAACATTAAATACTCTAATTAGTCAGGTAAAAAAATGACAGGTATTTTGATTTTCTAAGAAGGGCTACTGTGTTTTGTTTCCTACTAAAAGAAATTGTATATATGGTGAATTTTATATATTTGGGGAGAATTCTTAATGTCCTAAAAGTCTTTAAATATTATTTTAAAAAATAATACTGGGCAGCAGCAGCTTTTAAACTTCAGTGGTGAATAGCCAGAAAGCATAAGTCTTTTTTAACATCAACAATGTTTTTATTCCTTTTTAAAATGAAATCTGGACAATAAGGAAGTCAATAGATATCTAATACTTCATTCACACTAGAAGAATATCCAGAACATTAGTAATGGTTAACTGTCTTAAACTGAAACTGGAAAGACATCTGCATCACAAAACTTTGAACACTTTTTTACAACTCTGATGTGAATGGAGGGGCAAATTCACCCCTTGACTCTGGGAAATATAGTTCATTTCTGTGAAGGAGTATCTGAGATGAGGAAGTTAGTGGGCCAGTAACACCTGTACCCAGAGAAGCAAATGAAAGTTATCAGAAGATAAGAGGCAGGAAATAAGCGTCCTCTCCAACCTGCATTTGGGCCCATTCATAAATCAATATGATACCAACATGCGATAATATTGTGTGTGTGTGCCTGCACTGCTGGTTGGGCTGAGGGCCTGGATCTGGTCTATGATCTAATGGCCCAGCTGACCATTCACACTCAAAATTCACTTGAATAAATAATCTGACCGCAAGCAATCCCTACATAGTATAAATCATGCTCTACCCTGTGATAATTTGGGGAATTTGCTTCATCACTGGCAATATCTCCAGTCACCAGTGTCTCCCTTGGTGAAAGACCATTTGCTGGAGCTTATTTTACTTCATAAGCTCTCAGGTTTTGCTTACTGCTTCTCAAATAAAACATGGCATCTGACCCTGAGCACTGTTTCAAGTCAATGTAGTTTACTTTGCTTTAAAAAATACATACACTATTTGCACTAATGCAGTCACTCACCATGCCTCAAATGAAAAGGCGTTTTGTGAATCTACCTCTTAACTGAAAGCAAAGGTGTGAGGGCTCTCTTAGTTTCAGAGGAAGGTGAAACATTAATTTACTTTCAGTGTTGATTTGAGGTAACCCATTTCGCTTTTCCCTGAAATGGAGGGCACACAAAATGTTGCCACTTTTCCATTCATGGTGTAGATTCTTCAACCATAAAGCTCCCCAACTATTCTGCAAGAGCTTCTCTATACTAAATATCAGTAGCTTTGTACTTTTCCACCCACACAATATTTAAAGACAGTTCAGTTTCCCTCCCACGGCTAGAAGACCTCGTTCTCCTTTACCCAGGAGGACTTACTGACCTGCCAGAGAAAGAAATTATGACTTCCATTTCCCATGTGGGTGGACAGTATGTGGCCCTATCCATGTTGGGTAAGATTTCAATTTCGCAAAGTTTCTGCTGATAGGATGAGGTTTTAAACTTATTTACTCACATACTGTGTTAGGGCTAAAAGTGTGGCATGACTGACAGCAAAATATATTGTATTATAAAGGTTTTGCAAATAGTATGCTGAAAATGTAGTATCAGCACACCATTCCATACATGTAGCTAAAATGTCACCATATTGCTCAAAGATTCCTTTGGAACTTGGACTCTAACACATGCATATAAAAAGAAAAATTCAAACAATTGGTTTCTGTGCTTGTACTATGCAACAATATCACTACCATGTATTTGGAATCCTATATTATTATCAACAGACACATCAATCAAGATGCAGAAGAGAAACAAAGGCCTCTGTATGTATTAGTTTCCTGGGGACTCTTGTCATCTTAAGCTCATCATAACCAAATTATATGAATAAACTATTTAAGGAGAAACTAGTGAAGATTGAACTTTAATAAGTTATCTATAGGAACTGAGCCCAAAGCAATCAAAATATGGATCTTTTACTGAATTCTTGTTCTGCTTTAGAAGGTATATTTATGAAGTCTTCACTTTAGAGGAAAATTCTGCTATCACTCTAAAAAACTTGCTTTAATAAAAGAAAATCTGTGACAAGTCTTAATGCAGATGAAGAATTTTTCAGTTCTTTTTTATATTTAAGGCCATCATTCCATTAATCAAATAGCTGACTAAATTTAAAGCAGTGTAGTTAGCCTTCATTGAAATGTATGAATAGTACAATTTTGGTTTTTTAATATTCTCACGTACTAGCCTCTGGATTTTATTTTGCAGAGAAAGCTCTACTCTTGTTTAGGTCATTCTGTTAAAAAATTGAACAATATTCTTCAATGCTTTGAGTGAATTGCAACAGATACACTACTTTCCAAAAGTTATGAATCCATCACTGCTTTCTGGCAGTGACCTGACACTTGAAAGCCCAGTCTGTCCTTCCAGTAGTGGGGATGGAATACAAGAAACAAAGGAAAATTAACTGAGGTTAGATTCACTCTACAGGTACATCAGGAATCAGATTGAACTCAAGAACATCTCTGCTTGGCCTATTAGAAAATAAGTGAGAAAGGTGCATGTAACGTGAAAAATGTAGTAAAAAGCCATTCTTCTTGGCTATGAGCAATAAATATTTTTGCCCCTGCTCACTGTTGCGAATATGTCCCACACTGGCTCACAGCTTATCCCCTTGCACCTGGGAGTTCAGCAAGTTTCGCATTTATAGTCCATATAAATGAATTTTATTGACCATGCTGAGTCAGGAGTACTCATTTCAATGCTTGGTGGCTGAGTGGGGTAGCAAAAGTCTAAAACAAGACCTGAGCAAAGAAAATATGTTCTGAAATGTTAATTTCTTCACAGGCACTTAAAAATTTTGTATGGATCAAAGCAGAAAATTTACGTACCTCTTAAAAAACAGATATAACTGGATTTTTAAATTTATGGGGCAAGGGCTTCAAATGTTTCAAGCCTTCAGCAGTAGTTCAAGGCTGAATAGTTCAGCTTATTACTGTGTTACCTATTTATAAATGAAATAAAATAGCCCCACTTTAGACTTAGGAAAAAGGATCTGTTTCAATATACCAATCAATTAGATTTGTTTTGATAGCAATAGCAAGTATACTGTTTCATCATCAATTCAAATCTTCCTTTCCCTTTCCCACTGGCTTCAAGTCACCTTCCAATCTTTTAAACTCTTCTCCTTTCAATCTCTGCTTTTTATGTACCTTAAAAGGTGTTCTTTTTTTCCCTAGCATCAGAAGGCTTGACCTTTATCTTATATTTTACAAACATTAATACGTTACGCATACCTGTAATACAAACATGTTGATCACCGATAAAATAAAACAATACGGAAAATAACTAACATTTGCTGCACTGATTTCTGAATAGCTTCTATACTTCATTACAAAGAGATAGACAGAATATCATATAACTTTGAGGGGGTTTATAGAGATTTTTAAACTTCACCGTGAAGATGTGTATGTCAGATGTCTTCTATTACTATTGTAATGGGGGTACTGTTGCATTATGATGTGATATAAAATAGATTATATACTGTGACTTCTGCATTTCCATTTTAATCACTGTACGTATGATCAGTTGAAGTCAGTGGAAGACAAAGCCAGAAATCAATTGACAATCCACTAGCTGATTTAGGAGAGAGTTCATGTTTAGGTTTCCACCACTGGACCACAACTATAAGTAGCTTCCTGTTTGTTCCTTTGGAGGGCTTAACTTCCAGAAATACCTTGCCTTTGGAAACAACAACAACAAAAAAAGGATTTTTAGAAGCTTTATAAAGACTGACCTAGCCTTACAGTTTTTAACTTATTCTTCCTGAGCATATTTCATTCACACAAATTTGAAAAAGTACTCTAAAGATAATGCAAAGTAAAAAGTTTTTTTGCAAAACTCTTTTGCTTAATGTAGTAGCTTCATTTCTACACATTAGTTTTCTTCCATTATTTTCTTACTTTTCGTCTCAAATGGAAGTAAAAAATCAAATGTATTTCTATTATCTTTTCATGATTCAACTCCTCATCTTATTAACATACCGACTGCATTAAATATTATTCACACTGGTGCTTTAACTTCTCTGCTGAAAGTGAAGGAGTAAGGTTTTTTTCATCCTGAGATAGACAGGTTGCCTTTGTAGAGAAGTAGAAAGTTAGTTTTTCCATAAGATTTTGTGGGAGCATAAAGAAATGGATCATAACACCATCCTCATTTTATTTTTCTAAAGCTTTCAGCCAAAACCCTCGAGAATTTTGACAGCCATTAGCAGTGGCATCATTTTGTTCTTTCAAGTTTAGATATTTACAAAACATGTTTTTCTCTTCTGTTTTTAGCACAAGAAGAATGGGCCACAACCCGTTCCAGCCTAAAGGCACCACCTCCAAGGTCAGCCAGAGGGGGTTACAGGGAACACCCCTATGGTAGATATTGAAGGTCCTCCTCATCTGTGACCTCATCTCAAAGACAATTAATAGCCTCTGGTCTCCACATAAACAGCAACAAGACAAGTAATAGTCCATTTCTTTTCTATCCTAGGGATTACTGCTCATTATTATCCTATGTACTACTTGTATTTCCTATGACATTGGAGTGACATTGGCATTAGTATTATTTTATAACACGGACTTAAAAAAACAGAGACAAAAAAGCTTTGGCAAGCATTGTCTATAAATCATTCAAAGATGATGTTCTGTTGGTTGTATTCATTGCTGTGTGTAACTTAAAAAGCATGACACTGTTACAGATCTTGAGTCTCTCTACATACTAGCTAAGGCTGAGTTTTTGTTTAGGGTTGCTGAAAGACTGTAATGATTCTTTTTTTCTTTTTTTTTTTTTTTTGAACCAGACAATAATCAAGCTGTAGATAAGATGTTTTAACCTGTCTTTTTTAATATATGTTAGTTTAGATTAAGATGTTCGATATTAAGTTTGTAAATTTAATTTTAAATGCTGTTTTAATGGGGTTGAAAACAAGCAGCTACTGTATGTATGTAGCTAACTGAATTTGTTCAGTGTTTTAACCTGTATTTGTTAAAAAAAAACTCACATAAAGTTCCATGTGTAAGCTTCTCTAAATAGGAAACCATAATTTTGTCAAATATGTTTGCCATAATTTGTCAATAAAGCTGAAACCTTTTGTAACAAACTAAATTTGGAATTACTTGTTTTCTAGCTTAAATGCCTGCTTTATTTCTTTTTCAAGAGATGCCTAAAATGTTTTTTATATAAAAATTACAAAAATGAACCCAAGCCTGTTTTAAGATTTTTTGTGTAAGACTTTAAAAGTTGTATTAATAACTTTTGGTTGTTAAATAATTTAAAAGTTAACAAACTAAACTGTTACATGAATCATGGTTAGTATCCACTAATGTATAACATGTTAATGGAAAAAAATGCTTTAGAACAATAAATGGATTTTAAACTATCCTCTAAGCTTGATCTTGCTAAACACAAACTCTGATTGACTTGTTTGTATTAGCATGTCTCTCGAGAGAATGTAATGGAGTTTAAAGAGGTAAGATTACCACTTACCACTGTTAGACTGTCTAAATGCTAGTTCTTCAACCTTTGAGTTTCCCCGCACATTAAATATCCCATTCAACATGTAAGCATTGCATAGATTCACCTATTTGTTTTCACTCAGAAGAGTGCGTTGACTGCATTTTTCGTAGTATATAACAATTTGTCTTGATAAACAAATCATCAGTGTCACTGCCCAGTTGTTGGTACTCAACTTCAAAAACTTTATTTGTAATTTTCAGTGCTAAATATCACCGCCCTTGAAGGCAGTTTAGAGGGCTGATATTTCTTTTGAGACTATCAGACTTGATGGCTGATGATTATTAAGGAAATATGTCGCAGGACTCAAAGGATGACTAAACGTTAAACAGGTAACACTAATAGTAACTCTGTAATTTTGAGTATGCAACAGCAATGTTAAATATTCTCAGTTATTAAGTTACTGATAGTTAAAAAAGTAAACCTACCAAAATATAACAAATAGGACTATAGGCTATTAAAACAACTAATTAACATTAACTAGTGACAACAAAATTATTCTACAATATATAACCCTCAAGGTAATAAACAGAACTAAAATTAACAATAATAGTAATGCAACTCTTGCTAACAACAAATATATAACCTAAATTTTGATGACAAAAACAAAAAAAGAACAGAAGACTTGATGGTAGGGATGCCAAAACTGTTAATCCTTTAAATACAGTCTTTTTGTTTACAGTGGCTTTTTGTCAATGATGTGATTGGTTTACTTTTTTGATGAGAATAAAGTACAGGCCTATTGCTGTACAGTTTGTGAACAAATCTCTTGCAGCTGGAGTTGCATGCTAACACTTTTGGAATAGTTTATGAAGCATATGTTTTGTTGTTTGAAGTGTTAAAGTGAATTTAGTAGGCTACATGATGGTTACATTGAGTTTATTCTGTCTCACTATTTCAGGGACTCACAGGCACTGGACAGCTAAGCAGCAGATCTGCTGAGAAGTGGTCAGGTAAGCTCTGCCGCATCTCAGGGGTTTTTCCAACTTCCTGTTTTAACTGTGCATTTGTTTTCACTGACACAGAGACATGTATTCAGCTAGAGTTTTAAAATAAATAATTCTTTCCAGCAATGTTTCTCTGAATAGCAGCATAGTGACTGTGGTATAATGGCAATCAAAACATCTGCTTTTATATGGTATGATACCCTTCATTTAAATAAAAGAAGTGTTGTGGTCTAGCCTTTTAATGGTAAATATTAAGATGGTATGCTTTATAACTGCTCCTGCTAAAAACAAGAGCCGGTGTTTATTAAAAGCATGTCTACATTTTGGAAACAAACTAGTCACATGACATAGAAAAATACAATACTGGCTTACCTTTGCTTCTCAAAATATTTATCATTCCTTTCTATGACAAAAGTGTCTATAAAGACACAGGAAGTTTGTTATTTATTCTTTTGCTTGGTAGGTTTTTCTTTTTTGTGCTTTACAATGGCAGAGACATTAATGGTATTACCATGCAATGACATGGATCAAGGCATAACATTCTATATTTCTCTGTTAAATACATTTAAACATAAAGGTGTATCTTGGATAACCTTCTTATACAGACTTCAGATTATATATGAGATTTCTGACTGAAGACAAATGCCATTGCTGGAGGCATAAAAAAAAATCAGCTCAGATATTACTTCATCCACTCACTCAGAAGTGTCAACCTAATCACAATACAAAAGGTACAAATTCTCTTCCTCTCTTGTGTTTGTTAAACTAGATAAGAGTTAATAAAAAAGCCTGTTGATACTGCGCAGCAAATACACAATCCTAGACACATTTATTACTCTGGCATCTTTTCCGATGAGCGTGGTCTGGCAGATTTGACATTTTCCAGCTATCAGTGTATTCAATGGTTACTTACAAACCACAAGTTGTGTTGTATAATAAGATATAAAGGGCTTAATTTTCCTCTCCAAAGGGTTGCCTCAAGACCTTTAAAAATTGGTTTGGTTTATGTGCTACAACCACTCTGCAGGCCAAAGTGATATTACACAACATTAAGATTTGTCTGCATATTACAATCACATCAGTGTGAGTGTGCCACTACAGCAAAAAGCTTCTGTCTCCCCACCTTGGATATAGTTATACAAATGTGCTTCAGTCAATATATGTTATATCTATACAGACAAGAAAAACCCATTCCTCTGCTATAAATACAGTTTCATACCGGTATAACTGTGATTACAGATTATCACACATTATAGATTTTACTATATGGGTATTTCAGGAAATGCACATATGCCTTACTGAAATGATTAATCACACAAAACCGTGAGCAGGTCATACCTGATGTAAGGGAGATTCAGGGCAAAGTGCATAAAATTAATTGCTCACTTGTGCATCATATTTTTATGTGGGAGTAACTAGTGTGAACTCCTTGAGGAAGGACTCCAACAAATACAGCTTTATGCAGAGCAGTGTCATTTAATATTATTGTCTCAAAGTCCACTTGACAGCCATTATTTGAGTATATTAAAAAAATGCAGAATATGTCAGTAAAATGATGCCTTGTGGAATATTCTTAGAGAAGAACTATTTAGAAAAAGTGGGTTAATAACTCAGTGCAGGCAGCTGTTTATGCAAACATTTGTTCTATTGATTTTCAGGAAAGGAGTATGAAAAATTACCCATGACTACATGTGCTGTTCTATGCTAACTGCAGAGTGTATTTCACATCATTTTCTGTAGAAGTCTTACAGTTAATCTGCTCTGTCTTAATAAAAAAATCCACCTTCTTAATTTGTGAAAGAGTAAAAAGAGAGTCTGGTTATTCTAATTAACAGCCATCTTTATGTCTTCTATGAAAAGCCATGATGTATTCCACACATCCACCAGTCAGGTCAGCCATGACCCTGGTGTCCTAAAAACTTACATGCATCATCAGAAAACACAGAACTTCACTTGTGCTACAGATAATTCCAAGACACTAGTCACCAACCAAACATTTTCTCTGGTTTCATTTGTAATAGGAGGAAAAACTAAAACAAAATATCAAAACAATGAGTAAAAACACTGGAAAAGAGAACCAGAGTTGAAAAAGCAAAATTTCTATTAAAAGATTTCTAAGACCTTTTTTTGTCCAGGTTGACCTCATCTATAGAACAGTTTGATCTTTAAAATAAAGTAGTGCATTACAATTTTCAGTACTTAAAACCACAAAATATATTATTGTACAGAATTGCACTAAAATATTCTTAATTGTACTTTTGCAGCATCAAGGTAAATATTCTTTTCATTGTTTTCTTTTTAAAATGGAGCTGTCTACTTTTGAAAAATCCTTTACTTTCATGAGATAGTAGATAATACATGCACTCCTGGGTGAAAACCCTTATTACCCTAAATAGGCAGGCTGTTGCATTATAAATGCAAACAATGCATATTCCAAAAAGTATTTGCTATGAATAGAATCAATGAACCAGTTTCTAAACTTATGATTTCTGGGGGTGGATTATGCAACATTTGACAGTCTGCATTGTTGAAGTGGTGATTGGATAGTGGAGGGATGGCACAGTGATAGAATCTGTAGCTTTATATGTCAGACTGACACAGCTTCGCTTGCTTGAAATTAGTCTGACAGGAGGGAGCAGTTTTCAAGTCCGGCTAGAAACAGAGTAGGAAGGAAGCGCCAAGGGGCTGAGAGCATTGTCACCTGTTGGAGCAGAACCAACAGACCTGCACCTCCAGGGACAAGCTCTGGCAAAGTAACAGATGAGGAAAAATTGCACTGCTGGGCTGTTTTGTCTAACAGACTTGTTGCATATATTCAGGAGGCATTCTAACTGAAAAAACTAGGTATCCCTAGAATAGCAACCTTTATCAGAAAATGAAGTAGCAGCATGTAACTCTTTCTTTCCTATACAGCTTAACTGTTTAAACAAGATCTTAAATCTTAATATGAATAAATGAAGAACCTTAGGAAGTACAGTATACCTGACCTCACCTCAAAGGATATTTTTCTAATATTTCTCTAACTCAGTGAGATCCTCAGGCTCCATTCGGAATAATGGTACAATAGCCATAAAACTAGGAGATATTCCTTACTGCGCACGCCCCATTCAGTCTATAATTACTCCATTATACTTGAACATGTGCTGACTTCTAAACTGAGTAACACCAATGTTAGTGAAAGTGAGTGAGTGAGTATGTGTAAAACAGATCATTGTGTCTTCGGTAGCTGTGACAGGACGGACATGAAGACCTGGTCAGTAAGCACAGCAGACTGGAAGAGTCTGTGTCTCCCTATTGCTGGGGAGCTGCCGGACCGCAGTCAGGACTGAGGTTCTGAGCTGAGAATCTGGAATTTAATAAAGCAACTAAATTGCCATTAAAATCAGGATAATGAGCACATATGAGCGCATCAGTCAAAAGGCTTAACATTTTGTCATGATAATATGGATTTATGGTAGTCCTCATGAAATATCATCCAGGCTTATTATCCGAAGGTTTAAATCAAGATCAAGCAAGTGATGTATTGTATTCAAATAAAAAACATTTTGGTCTACATTAGTGATGCATTTCCTTCATGTTTAACAGTAGGAGTGTTGTTTTGTGTACTGTCTTTCTAAGAAGCCCAGAGTGTTGCAAGAGTCAAATAACACAGTTACAAAATTATAAATGGTGGCAAAGGAGAGTCATAGTGTAAGCTAAACATCAAAGAGAAAAAGTCTTTGTTAACATCTGAAAGAAGAATATGATTAATTAAGGAAGTCCTAGAAAGTTTTCCATAGTGTATTTTATTGTATTGTATTAACTTGCAGAAGCAAGTTAAGTGAAGACTGTAAAAAGATTAAATAGGGGCATCACTGGATATCAGTGTTCTCCATATAACCTACTTAGAGATGCCTTTAACCTGTAAGGTTTACTGGTACATTTCCTTTCTTTAACAGAAAAATACTATCTAAAATGAAAAGATAACTGAGAAACTCTACCAGAAAATCCTAAGCAGCTACATATTTTGACAGAAAATTTGTTTTCCTGTAATATTGTGGAACAAATACCAAATCTAAATAAAATTATGTTCTCCTTACAGTATTTATTTACTAACAACTTTCTAGCAAAGCTGTTGAAGAAAACGGTATTTTTTCTCCCGCAAGTATTATGGGAATTCTTTTATAATGCTATAGAACTTCTGTAAATGGCTCAAGATTGCATGAAGATGTAGTAGTTTGGGAAAAATGTTCATACAGTCAGAATCATAGAATAGGTTATAAATTCATCCTATGTGACAAAGAACCCCCTTATCCATATATCAGAACATATGTATTTTTAAGGTTCAGGAGGGTAGAGTTCATTTGTAGAGGCATTTTATCAAGGCAGGAATAAAAACAATTTACTGAGAGATTACAAAATGGAGTAATTTTAGTTTACAAAAATTGAAAAAGCTGGCTGTAATTCTAAAGATATGTCAAAAGAATGGAGATTATATTTGTTACTATTTCAAGTCATCCTCTGTTGTCAACAGAGTAACCGAAGTACAAAAAGAACCCTAATTAATAAGTAAAATCACAGGAAAAACTGAAAAATATTTGAATGCTAAACAGAAAAACAAGTCTAATGTCTTCTCAAGTTTTTGTCCTCTGAGAAGAACTTAGATGCACTCTGTAACCTCCATCAGTTATTAGAACTCAAGAGTTATCAAGAAAAACATCACACGTTATCCATTTTACTGTATTGGTCTACAGAGACAGAAAAGGCACATAGGTAACTTTCTCAGACCAATTACAGCTTCAGAGACAATCACCGTCTTCCACTCTGTTGTTAGCTAATTACATTTTTCTAGTCATTATTATTGCTCATTGGGACCTGACTGAAACCTTTGAAATCGTTAAGCCTTTCCTTTTTCATCAATTGGTTTTGTTTCTGGTCCTGTAGGTTAGATGCTAACACTCATTTGGAGACATTAAGGAAAATGATTCCCACTGAAAGATTTGCTGATCTACGTAGTTATTAGAGAAATTATGAGCTTTACTCATGAATATGCTGATACTTTTTAGTGAAGACATGCTGTATACAGTATTTATTTTCTGGAACAGTGGAATCTAAAGATGAACTGTGGATCCCCATGTGAGTACAGGAAAGTTTTTCTACCCTTTCACAATCTCTGGCTGACTGAGTAATTTACATTATAATTCAGCAGAACATTTTAAAAGTGTTGAAGTACGTCTCTAAATCATGTATATCTGGAACAAAATTTTCATTCTCACACAGACAGAATCTCTGTCAATTTAAGCATAAGAAATGCAGATTTCTAGACTTCTACTAAAAACAAGTCACTGCTTTAAAGGTTTGTTTTCCTTACATAAATCCTAATAAAGGGCTGTGTTTAGTAGTTATTGAAAGGCATAAATGCCTCCTTTCCTAAAATAAGTGAATTAACTTGGAAATCTAGGATGCTTTACCCGAGAATAGAAAGATTCATTGAGAAAGCAATTTCAGGCTTTCATATTTCAAATCCATAAATCAGAAGGAAGGTTTATTGAAGGAAGATCACACCCGTGCTGTAATCGTATAGGTCATCATTCACGTATTAAAAGGAAAAAAAAATTCCAGAAAAGGCTGAGTAGTTGATTTTGTAAATCCTGTGTAGCCCAAAGAATTTTTTAAGATGCTGTATAGCAATGAGCAGAACTTTCTGACATCTTTTAGCAACATTTGGGTATACAAGTAGGATAGTGGAAATGCTTGAGTGCTCTCATAAGCATAGAATTAATTTTGAAATCAGTGTTTCTTGTTTCTTCATGTGGCTGCTGTACCCTATTGATTTAATTGAGATATAGTTTCTTATTACACAGTGTTATTATAAAGTGTGAGAGTACCTTCTTATATCTTGTCTGGCACTGTTCTTGCCATGCTGGATGCATTAGCTGATGATGGATGGCTTACTCGCAGGAAAACAGTGAATACCCTTGTTATATGCCCTTGCATTACAAGACCTTCACACTGCGTTACCACTAAGAAGTCAGAGGTGCAAACTGCTGAGCTGCTCATTTATGACTTCTTAGCATTCTGGGTGGTTTGGTTTTTTTTTTTTCCTTCTGCGCAGTAAACAGAACAAAAAGTATGGATATTTTCTATCACGATTTACTATATTTACTTATGACTCCATATGCATTGCTCAGCTAATAACTCATTATATCTCTTCTTGAACTTTATAAAAATCCTGTACAACCACTGGCAAAATTCAGCGGAAAGGTTTTGCCTATGCAGCTTCTTTCTTTTTATTTTTCTTTTCCTTTTATTTCCTCTTCTTCCCAGGAGATCATAATTGTTCATATAGCTACTTTAGCTGAAAAGATAATGAAAGACGGTCTCATTCAACAGAAATGCTATTTTCTGGTAAAATAGGACTTCAGCTTAGTATTCTCAGAGTATTAAAAATTGATAGGGTTCTTTTCCTTAGTCTGCAAGGTATTTTGAGTATTGTATACCTTTTTAATATCTCTATTAGAATCTGTGATGTAAAGATACAAACAACTGACAGGAATACTCTGTTAAGTTGGATTCCAGTTGAGCAAAGTAGCTTTTTGATGGAGAATTCAGTCCTGCAGATCTTACTCAGGTTTCATTCATTAAAATTTCATCCTGACATTAATAAATGAAAAGGGAATATGAAATTCAGAATTTGATCTGCAATAATTTTTATAATTTAGTTAAATTCAATCAGAACACATATCTGTTAAGGACTGGATTGTGTCATTCTGGCTGATGTCCTGCTTAGCAGGCAGTGTGAAATAACCTTGACCCAGGAAGAGTACTTCAGTTACAGTACCAACATCAAGACTCTACTTATTATCTCACTTCAGATCTCAACTTGGCAACCAAGGTCATCCATTTATGGTAGTTACAACTTTATTTTCATGGAGTGAGAACTAATAAATAACTTTCAGAAGGAGGCACAATACTTTTCTTTACATAGTCTTTAATGACAGTATTACTGAACTTGTTTCCAGATCTAAGGCAAAAATGGTCTGCCCACTAGACTGTGAAGGCCTGGGGGATACGTGCTTCAGGGAATCTAGTACTCATTCAAAACAAAGGAAGACAGGTATCTCTTATTGTAACACCAAGAATACTGCATAGTATTATAAAGCTTGAATAGGACCTACAGAACTTTAAAAAAAATGTTGCATAGAACTCAAAATGTTTACTGAAGGAACCGGGTATTTTAATCTCCACCTTGTAATGGAGAATTAGAAAAACAGTGAAGCTGAATAATGCGGCTAAGGTCACTCCACAGGTCCAAGAGATGCAATAAAGTGCAACTAGCAAGCAGCTGGCAGGGGTAAGAAGTTGCATCAGGAGATGAAACACAGGATGTACTCAGAGGTGTGATTTGTTTTGTGAACTGAACTCTCTTGTCCACAGTGCAGATATACTATCATCACTTGAAGCCTGCTGGGCTTTACTAAGCAACTAGATGAAACAGCTAACAGAATGTGTGCATGCAGGTAGCATATGCAAAATTTACATTGACGAAGCCTGTTATTATTATATTTTTCAATTTGCATTATAGCTGTATTTTTCTATATCTGCATCACCTGTTGCCATGGTAAGTTACTCATTCTGTATGTCTGATGAACAAGAAACACATCTCTAAACACTGATAAGGGCTTGAGACTCCTAATAATAACAGATGCCTTCCCGGTAGCACTGAGTGCAATAGGATTGGACCCTAAAAACTTACATATTGTTAAACTTCATAGTGCTAACAATTCTAGAAATAACAGAAGTTCAATATTAGACCATTTTAGGGGTGATTTTGGACTCCAAGTTAGTTTTTGGTTTTTTTCTAATTCGGAGTCTGCTTATACAGATTAATGGAAATAAGACACCTGGCTTTGTAATACACGCTCAACCAAAAATAACCCTAGGAATATTTCTAAGGATCTAGAAAATAGTTTTGTTTTTTTTAATATAAAATCATTTTTATACCAAGTTCTTCATCTGGACATCTATTGGATGACTCATTCTCATTCACAGCTCTTACAGATAAGATACAGAACTCCAATATAAGCTATATAACTTTAATCTGTCATGCCTCCTTTTGTCTCATTTATTTTGTAAAAGTACGATTGGCAGGGCTGGTAATACTAACTACCATTAAGACCACCACTACTTTCTATAATTGCGACTGTGTCCACTTCAAATTAAATTTTCCATGATGGGTATCTGCTCAATCCAAGGATTTTGGCCAAAGTGCCAAACAGTTCAGAAAAATACAGGATTTTGGTCATTTACAAAATAATAAAAGTTCCTCTTTTGTCAGCAAATGTCTATGAAAGTATATTGCAAGTATGTGTCGCCGTACACTCCAGTGCTGGTTTCTCATGCATGAGAGCGTAAGAACTGCCTTCCTTTGTCAGACTGTGAATCTTTCCTGACCAGTATCTTTTTTCTATCAGATCCAGAAATGGATGCTTGGGGTGCATGGCTGGGGGGAGGGTCAGCAGAAATATGTAGAACAAGTAGAAGCTCTATCTGTATTAGCAAATGAAACAACACGAGAATGATCCTATCTCAGACTTGTCTTCCAAGTGCCCATATTTTTGGCTCCACTGTCTTGCCTAATGTACAAATAGTCAGCTGTGGTAATGTATAAGGGTTGTGTGCCCAAATACGCTCTTATCCGTAGAACCGTTGGCTGACATATCCAGGTGCTGGGGTCTGCGGAGTGATTTGGGTTACAAGAAAAGTAGAGGGATTTTCATCACTGAACAGCTGAGTTTGCTGGTAGAGACGCTGAAGGAGAACATAATCCATTCCTCTGTTTTAGTCAGAGTTTTGTGTGAGGGTAGACAAATTGCTCAAAGTAAAAGCCTGCTAAAGCTGATTTCTTGTTGTCTTGAGGCCTTACAGAAAATCCTGGGATCTGATTTTCATCAGAATTGCAAGTGGCATCATCAGGAGTGGTCCCTGAGTATGCAAAGTGCTGTTTAAGGTTAGGGATTTTAAAAAATCAAGCCCTGGGTTTCCCAGGTTATGTAACAGTGAAGAATGGTTTATTTTAACTCAGAAATATTAAAAAAATTAGTCGCACTGATGAGGTATTAACATACTATAGCCACAAGTGGCACAGAAAGCCAACCACGAAATTCATAACTTTGTCAAGAAAAATTAAGGATTTGAATAGAGTTAATCAAATTAATAAAGGAACAACACATTGAATAATGAGGATAAAAGAAATACTGAATAGAGGTTCTTTCAATGCCTTTTCTTATGCATGAAATCAGGCAGAAAAAAAGGAATTAACTCAACCATTGTAAAGACTACATCAAATGTATACATGAAAGGAGCTGAATTAGAGTTTCACTGGCCCATAATTTGTATTTATCTGACTTCAGAGTGCTTGGCTTACTTTAACCATTTCTTTTCCAAGCCTGACATTTATAACTACCTAATACTTTCCATCATAGAAAAATGTCTCCAAGTTTATGGAAGGGTTTACACAGTTTGCAAATTGAGGGTTCCAGCAATTTGTAACAGGAACTTGGTTTTGGTAGGGGGAATTCTCCTGAGGGTCCCAGAAATGATTTTTTGATGCTTTCATTAAAATCTGTTTGTTTTGGAGAATATCATGAGACATCCAGAAAGTTGCCTTTTGCCAACTCAGTAAACTTGCTAGAAGTTACACAAAAATATCTATATTCCCTTACCTCACTGATCAGAATGTTTTTCTTTTATGTAAAGTTACCTTAGCATTCCATTTGGGGAAATACTGAACACATTCATCACCCAGCTTCAAATACCTACCTTTTGTCACTATAGGTACCTCGGGTACCTATGCATTCAATGGAGTGATCTTTGCTTACAGAAAATAATTCAGATTACCTAAGCCAGGTATTCTAAAACACTGTCTGGATGTACCTTCTCTCCATTGGCTGGTTGAACTAACTAACTGCATTTTAAAAACATACCTCCCTTCTCAGCCTAAATCTTCAAATTATCTCTCAATCTATTGATTTTAATTAGAACTGATTTTAATTAGTCTCTCATATGCCCAATTATGTTAATATTATGAAGAAATGAAACACAACTCCAACCAAACCTGTTCTCACAAGTTCCCATTCTCATCCATACCAGCACTCAGAATTAATTTGCTCAGGATGAATATAATTACTCTGTGGTATTTTCTGCATAAAGAGTGTTGGTGTTCATAAAATTCATTGCCACAAACCTCTTTTTTTATTACATTGATAAAAACATACTCATACGACTGTGCATGCACCATGAGCCTTCATCTCAAGTAGAAAAGAATTGAAGGCAGCACTTCATAAATTTGTAGCATTATAAAAAGTAAGAAGTTAAATGAGAAAGCTGAGCTAAAATGATATCACTGAAGTTCCACACAGTAACTTTACAAAAAATGTTCAAAAAGTTAAAAAAAAAACCCAACAAACTAGAAATGCCAGTATTTAGGTTTTTTCCCTTTCCTCATTTTTGCTCTGTTGTGCACATTCATTATTTTAGAGACCCTAAGCAGCTGATCACATGCTTTTCCGTTCTACTTGTGTTTCTTGCAGGGCACAGGAATGTGTCAGAACTGTGTAGCTAATTATGTTGTTATTTTTTCTTGGTAACTGTTTTATCTCATAGCTTGCAGAATTTGGAAGGTAGTGTCTTCCAAGACTTTTCTGTCATCCAGACTAACCCTGTGTCACAGAGATGCTGTGTGAACCTAGATAAGTCATTTAAGCTAAAATATTAATGTGACAACTAATTTTGTGTTCTTCATTGAATATGTCTGCCCAACTTTGTCTTGATTTTCAGATTTTTGGAGCCCTTAGGGAAGTACTGTACCTTCTGAATGGTGTTCGGGGAATTGAGAGTGTTCAACATCATTTGCAGTAAATCAGTGGGATCTGAAGGACTGAGCCTCAGCCCTGAGTTCTGGACTTGCCATTACCAATCTCTCTAGGTCATGTCTGCACTCAGATTTACACTGATCTTCCAGTCTATCAGGTGAGCTGTGGTATTTGTCTATATGTTTTTAGTTTATGTCAAACGTGAGATAATTCAACCTACTTCAGTCTGCAAAAATAGGATTATTTTAAACTAGTTCACCCTATGTTTCCCATTGGAAGAGAGCTCATGCACAGATACCTATGATACATGTTACTTTGAGGCAGGTTAGGCTGATAATGCATCTAAGTTCTTGTGCTGTCTTTCTGTGGTAATGAAATATAATATTTAATCATCTTTCTCACAGAATTAACAGAAAAATAATCAGATTGTGTTTCTATGTTGAACATAGAGATAGGTTTTTAAAATGCCAAATACTTGGAGAAAACATATCCTCTTGGGAAGAGTTAACTCATTGAGATGGCCATGTTAAAACCAAATCTTGCAGATTCTTTTTTTTTTTCTTTTTTTTTTTTGGCTCTGTTCTCCACGTGTTCACCTAGAAAAATCTTGGTATCTTCAAGAGTTATTGTGAACATATACTAATTAATGTTTATACGGTTCAATTACTGTAGCATTTTTGCTACAAACTATGGACAATGGAAACCTGTAAGAAAGGAAATAAATCTACACCAGCAGACATTTGAATGGAAAACAGAAAACAAAAAGAGTCACACCACTAGTGTTCAAGACAGATACAAATATTTGATTCAATATCATACCCAGAATTAATTAGGTCTTGTGAAGAGAATGGTGGCAAGGAGTCCTGTAATTAAAGGCTATGTTCTCTTCTATATGCTAAAGAACATCAGTTAGTTATATTGGAAAGCATAAATCTAACATTTCCTAAATCTTCCAAACTAAATACTTATGTGGAAGTTGTATTTTTCTGTAAGAAGCTTATTTATAGCCATGTGTCATATAAAAATAGAGTTATTACACTTAGTTATTAGAAATGAGCTTGTTTCATCAGCAAACAGCATGTGAAACAAAAGACCACTTTCAGTCTTTGCTAATGGTAGCTAGCAACGTCCAGAAGGTTTCAGGCAACTAGCAGAAATAGTATCGATAGCTAATGCAGAGTTACTCTGCAGCTGCTCTGGCAGATTACATACAGTGGCAGCAGAAATATCTGTCTCAGTCCTGTACACACCATCACTTCCCATACCTCTGGTGCAACCACAGTCCTTCCTCTGCTCCTCCTGACCATACACCAGAAAAAAGACCTGAAGCTTAAGCTCCTGCACTGCAGAAAAGCATGAAGTCCTCTTACAGGACTCCATTCCTTGTCATCACGTATTCTGAAATTGATGACACTTTTTTGCCCATGTTACTTTTGGATTTATTCTCAGCAAATGGCAATAAAAAGTTGAACTATACCTTGTTTTAGATTTAGATTTTTCTCTACAGAAAAAAAGCTAAAATAATGTGGCCAAAATCTATTCAAACTTAGCACATCTCTAGACTTGAGAAAAAAATCAGTGTATTTTTCAAGATTCTTCTCCTAGCTAGAGCTGGAAATGAACCCTAGGTCACAGTACTTGCACTCCAGTTTTAAGTAGGCTGTGAGTGAGACAAAGAAATGGATGAAAATATGCAGGTTTCTTAAGGGTTTATTTAGATTATAGTTAAGTGTGTTAACACTTTGAAAATAGTAATCTAGGGTTCTTAGAAATGTTTTTCACATTATAGCAATGTGAAATAAGAAGATTGATGCCTCTATTATTTTTTGTGCTTTGCACATAACAAATGGAAGGAGAAAAGGGAAGCTGTTTGCTCTGTATCGCACAGAATGATATTCATCAGAACCAAAAAGACCTTTACTTATAGCCCAATCTCCTAACCATTGGACTAAATTTCCTAAAATGGTTTAAAAGTGAGATGTGGAAGCAAGTGATCACTTTCACTTTTTATTTAAAGGAAATGACTTCATATTCTCGAAAACTCAGTGCAGTGATTCCTTTTGGCTTTATAACTTCAGGTTTTATTAAGTGAAAAAGTGTTTCAGGAGGGTGGAAGACCCTACTTATATTTCTAGAAAGTGAACAGAAATCTGTGGAGGAAGACAGGAAAATCTAATTTTCCCCCATCCCGAGCAAGCCAGAACTTCATAGTAAAATACCAAGGTTCATCTGCTTCCGTGACTGCCGTTGCATTTTCTCACTTTCTTGATTTGCAGCTGTATATATACTCAAATCAGGTTCAAAGGGAAATTTAGCCCTTTTTCAAGTGGGATGAAATGCCCTCTACTGTTTAGAAAATGGGACTAGATGCCTAGCATAGGCTATGTAGCTGTCTTTTAGATAACTGAGGTTGGGTGAAATTAATCTCAAGCTTAACAATTAAACTTTTAAGGAATTTTAAGTTTCAGTTGCAGGAGTTACTTACATTAAAAGCTACCGATTGTATGTATCATATCGTATCGTATCATATCATATATCATATCATATCGTATCATTAAGTAAATTGTGTAGAGCTGAAGGAACACAGGGCTTGACACACATGCTTGCCCTTGGAGTTTTAGGTAAGCCTGTTTGGTGCCCAGTGCTCTGCTGCTGAACAAGAGGTTGAAAAGTAGGCAGAGAGAAGCACAGCCCAATGCACAAGAGCTTTGCTGTGATGGAACAGGCCATTCAGGGCCTTCACTTTGAGGTCCCCATGCTCAGCATTCACCTCATGGAAACTGGCCTATGGAGTTTCCCAGAAGTGCATTTTCTGTACTTCTATAACCTTTGCTAATTCTTTCCTCTGGTGGCTTTGCTGTTGAATTGCTAGTTTATTAAAGAAATGGGATTTCCTTGGGAGAAGGCACTTCTTTTGATAACCATCAACATTTTCAAAAGATAGATTAGAAACTACCATCTCAATTTGAGCGCTGAAGGCATACTTTTGTTTCCAGAAGTGCTGGAAGCCTGCAGCTTTTACTGGTCTCAACTGCAGTGTCTAAAAAATCAGGAGTCATCACTGGCACACAAGGTCTAAATTTCCTCACCCAGAACACCTTTTTTGAACTTCTTGTCTTGCATCTTTATACAGATACTGTGGAAATTAAAATATTACAGATTTTGAGACAGCCAGCTGGTATTAATGAAAGCCAGAGAAGTATTGAAGTTGCATATATTACACTAATATTTCACTAATAGCTTGAACTGCAGCTGAAGTGAGCCTGCTTTATTTTTCTAAAAGCATCCCTGATGACCGGGATATGTTGCTGTACTCTTGCAATGCAGTGATGATCTATGAAAACAGGTAGGCAAATAAAAAGATAATTTGTATAAGTACATGCATTTTTCTAAAGGTAGGTAGAATTAGATGTTGGAGAATATTCAGTCTGAAGCTAATAGATATGACATTGTGGACCATACTAGTAATAAACACGTTAAGCTGTTAGTTAATCATAGGTCTTACTAGGGAGTTCTGTAGCTGCATCTATAACCGCTCTGCAGCATGTAGGTTTGGGTGCCTAAGCACTCCTTATAACACTGATACAGAGATAAATGTTCAGTTAGGGCTGAATGTAGCCTTTAGGCTGTGTCCTGAACTTTCTTGTCTCTCAAAGTCAAATATTATTTTTAGCTTTTATTGACCTGACCAGCTGACTCCACTCAGCAGTATTTTCTGGTCAAATGCACTTCTCCCCCTCTATGTCTAAACTGACTGACCAAAGAAGTTGTATTCTTCTGACATGAAATGGATTTTTGTTACTGAGGTCCACAGTGCAGATCATTGGAAGTTACATAATAACGTGACAGGACATAAAATTGAAAGGCTGTCAGAAGATAAAAGTGTATCAAGCTTCCCCAAGCATTTGCATTGCAACTCGTGAAGTCGGATGACATTGAAAGAGCAATTCAGTGTTTAATGCATGCACCTCTCTGGTGGCTGTGCTCTTCCACAGTACTAGCTGTTGAAGTATCAATCACAAAGCCTGTAGCATAGAATTTAATAGAGGAGTTTTCCACTAAAGAAGTTAGCTGTTGCAGTTCACCGTAACCTTCTTTCTAGCTCAACTTACCTGCTGAGGACACAGTGCTTTGTCCTTGAGTAGGCAGGATTGCTTTCATCTCATTCTTCCCACTGGAGCAGAGAAGTACAGTGTGAGTACACATGAAGGAATGCACAAGTGAGTAATTGCAACACAGGCATATATTATTATTGGATTTTTTAAAAAATGTCAAGCATTAATACATGAGAAATAAAAGTAAGTCCATAAACATCCTGAAATTCTCCTAAATGTACAGTAACACCATAAAAGATGCCTGTATTTACTACAAATAATAAAACTGTAGCATTACACTAATTGAATTCAAAACAGTTCAGCTGCATAATTTTCAGTGAAGAAGTGCTTATGAAACACAGAAAATGAACTCCAGAATGGAAGGTTCATTGCTTCTTAATCAAAAGCAGTCAGCTTTAAACACCAGCCAGTCAGGTGATAAGTTTGTCATTTCTCAGCCGGGCTTTTGGAGGGAAGTTGCCAAGAAGGCTTGACAGCCTTTAAACTTTGCAGAGCATTTTTTGCCTGTCTCTGAATATCATGTTGATCTACAAAGACTCCCGGGAGGCTGAGAGGAGAGGCAGAGTAACAGGAGTTCCATTAAAATATATTTGCAGCAATGAATGTCAAGCAGAGTTTATGGTATGAAAAAATGTGTGGTTCCTGAAAAGAAATTTTCACCACCCCTCAAGTCTGGTTCTTTCTTGTCTAATTGTGTCCAGTTACTTTGGGGGACTGAGGAGTGTCAGTGATTAATTGCCTAGGTGTCAGAGAAGTACAGGCTTGTAATGCATCATTAAAAGCCAGAGATCAGGGCTTCTGGATTAAAAAGGGGAAGCTCTGAATGAATATATTACTACTATATACAATTAACAACACAAGCCAGAAATCATTGACTTTTGTAATTTAGAACAATGGCAGCTCTCCAGTGAAAAAATATTTATGGTAGTTTTACATTGCTTTCTACAGGCTTAGTGCAAAAGGGAGAGACAAAAATTAATACGCACCAAGACAGTAACAGAGAAACCTGTGTTTGAACTGTTCTTTCCTTTTAATTAGCGTGAGCTCTGCTAAATAGGGGAAAGAATTATGAGTGGGTGGAGAGCATCTAGGTTACTGAGGGCAAATCACTCTCAAGGGAATAACTTTGCAATTTGAGCAACAGAGTCTGACCTTTACATGACTTGGGATGAACAGGTCTTCTCTGTTTTAACCCAGCATGAACAGCAACTGCAAGGCAGCCAACGTGAAGCCACTCAACCATCTTTCTCTACATGAAGGTCTGATTTGCCCTCCTTTGGCAATTATACCATTGTCCTGGAAAAATTCTCTAATGCTGGTTAATGTCTTTAATGTTAATTTCATATCCTTGAGAGTGGGACCTTATGCGCATTTAAGTAATTTTTGGTATTGGTTGAAGTCCCATTAAGATTCTGAGGTTCTTAAATTGCTTCTTGGAGTTTATTTGTCTTGTAACTTAGGTTGTAAAAGTAGCACCATAAACATTAATTGAACAGCCATTACACAGTATGGCTATTTGTTTTGGGTTGATAGAGGATATAAAGCTTCATACCCTGTGGTGGAAAACAATTAGGTCTGATGATGAACATGCTATTAAATATACCATTACCAGACTTCTACCGGTTTAACTAGGAAATAGCAACCAGCTGTAGCCAAAGCATACACAAGTGATAAAAAGTCATATTTTAATTGTCATGTCATAGCCTGTTATAAATATTGTCGGTTTTAATGTTTTATGCTAATGACAGTGACTAATGGTAGTCATTACCTCCATTCATTCTCATAAAAAATTTCCTCAAGAGAGGATGATCATAACCAGAATGCTGTTCAAAATTAAACTGTGTTTTTGTAAAATAGAGAACATAAAAAACATTTAAATACCAAGAGGTTGGCTAGCTAATTTATTTTGTTTTGAGTGTGTTTGACAACTACAGCTGTTGTTAATTGTGCCGTGAGTTGAAGGGATATTCCTTTTAGAAATATTTTTGGCATACTAACATGTGTACATATGTCATGTCTTCATATGGTTTCTGCAGAGTGGGATAAAAGGTGAACCTCACAGTGGGATACCTGTGGCCAGAAGGAAGTCTGGTGCTGCCCCTGTAGAGCCTTAATATTAAGAATATTGAATTTCCTCATCCGTTTCTTATTTCAGTTATGAATTCTGCTTACTTGACAGGTACAGAGTACTTCATTATGTGCACGAACAGAAATGCTTAAATGGATGAAGCAGCTATTTACGTCTGATAGGAGCTAAGTGGGACATTAAATTAATGCCAAACAAGTGAGTGCTCATTTTAGTTTCATTATAAATGGCTGCAGAACAGCGGTAATGCGTTGACTCTCATGTGCTGACAAGTTCTATATTTCTTACAAAGTTCCCTTAGAGCTCTATATGGAAAGACAAATTCACATACTGCATGATGAAATTAGCAGCAGATGCATTAATAATTGAATAAGGATCTCTGGAGACACACCATAGTTCAGCAGGAGAGTTGGTGACTGGCTGGTTTTAACTAGAGGCTTCTGACACATATATATATGCACTTACATAAGGCCTGAGTTAAGAGCTGCTGCCTTTATGTAACCTTTGGTATTAAATCCACTTCCTGCTTTTAGAAGACCTCCTTGCATACTTACATTTGGCTGGTCCATGAGCAGACTGCTGAACATTAATCGGAGCAGTGGGTGGCCTTGCTCACCCCTCCTTCTTCTGTGACTGTTCTCAAACTTAGAGCTGAATTCAACACAGTCCCTTCTGAATTTGTCTCCAGACGATGAGTGGAGCATGAGTGACTGAAAAACTTTCAGTGGATGCAAGACTTTTGCCACAGACCTCCACATCTGGAGTTCCTATAGAGTTGAAACATTTTCTGAAGTGCAAAATCCAGCTTCTCTCAGAAAAGCATTAAGATACTGTACTGCCATCTTTATTCCCATCCCTGTAGACAAAGTTGATGTCCTTTTATTGAACCACATAACCACATGCATTGCAGATTCCCAGGTTTGGGAAAGGAAGGAATTTGTTGCTTTTGGACATTAGCAAAGAAAACAAGAGTATTGCCAGAAAAAAAAAAATAAAGCTGCTTTTCAAAGGTACCACCAAGGCCACAATGCAATTCCTAATACTTAAATTATGATCATTCCTCATATCAAGTAATACTATGCTCAGAAGACATTGACAAAACAGTGTGACATCTCATAGACAGCAATACTTCTGGAGTAAATTCTCATGGGTTTAAAATCAGCACTTCATTGTAGTAGTGCCAGGAGAGTGATAACAATTTGAATAATCTGAGAATTTGTCCCAGTTAGAAGAAGAGTAGCAAAATTTAGCACACTATTACTGGACTAACTCCACATAGTTGTCAGCTTTACTAACTGTCCATGCAGACTTCAGTCACTGGTTTCAATTTGCGCAGGTTGAACTGACCTCTGTGTTTTGCTTTCCTCCAGTTACAGGTTATTTTATGAATCTCAGGATCTAGAAGATAGAAAAATGTAACTTCAATATATCTGTCAGTATATTTTCTGGAGTTTCAGCAGCTAAAGAAAAGCTAATTCTATTCTAAGGTTTTTTAATATATCACAAAATTTTAAATAAGCTATAATATAATTTAATAAAGTGGTGCTGTCTTTAAAAAACTTCATTAATATAAGTATGAAGTTCAAATTTTCTCTTTAGATATGAAACTCTTTTTATTCAATAACAATAGATATGTTAGTTATTCAGTAAGAGTTTGATATCAATCTTGTCCTAATCAAAATACCGAATCTGAGATCTTTTTAGTATAAGAAACATTTAAACAGTTTCTGTTGTCACTTGAAATAGGAGATAAGTCCCAGAGATTCTTATTTGTATAGTGAAATAATATGTCAATCTATTAGACTCTGAAATACCCTACAAGTAACTCAGCTGAGGAATGAACAGTACATTTTTTGCTTTGTGATGTTGGACCACAATGCATATGTTAGAGATCAGAGAATATCAGATGAAGGAGTAAATATGCTAAAAGAATACCCTGGTTTCAGCATCACCTCCTCTTTCGAGGTGCTTGAAACAAAGATGTGGAATTTAAACTGGATTTCCATATATATTTTTGATGGACAGAGGTAACATTTCACAATAATACTTTTCATTTGATTCACACATGTATAATACATTTCATTGCTGTTTTTAAAAAGTAATGTTACCATCATCTGAGTTTTTAAGGAAAAGACTAAATACTTACACAAGATCGTGTACTGCTGGATGAGAAGAATATACATTTATTACATAGATGAAAGAGGAATAAAGAAGTTATATTGATGGGGTTGGAGAGAGGGAGATCATGAGTCATTAACTATGGCTTTATGCTTCACCTGTACAGTAGGTTTAATCCTATTAACTGGTTTCCATTCATTCTGTTATTCCCATGGAGTAGGATTCTAAGTCTGCTCCAGGTTAGTCATGAATATTATGCAATCCAATAACTTTTGTATCTTTTGATAGTATATACAAGGCACGTCAGAGGTGTCACTGTTTATTCTTAACATCTGAAGCAATCACCAACTTCACAACCCTGGGCAGTTATCACTCCAGTAGAAGCAAAGAGATATTTCTAAAGCCTTCCAGTGAATGAATAAACCAATGGCTTTTATCCAGGTTTTGCAGGTCACTGAATGTTCAAAACAGCAAAGCAAATTAAAAGAACCCTTTCTTTTCGGCTATCACAGTAATTTTGCACTTGAGTATATGAGGATTTGCTAACATAAAAGCTATTGAGGAAGATATGGAGTGATTTTCTTCTAGCACTGCCTTGAAAAGTAGCAATAAATGTTGCATTTCAAATTACACCGTCCTCACCTTCCTTGAAATGTGAGTTCATTTGAAAAAAAAAAAAGAGGCATCTTTGAACACCAGGTTTTTTTCCCCTTGGTGACTTACAATCAGAGGCAACCCACTTAGAAGTAAAAAGATAATTTTCTAATTGCCAGTACAGTAACCTCAGCCTGAAGATCAAGTGACTACTTTTTGGTAATCACTAATATTGATGCTTCTGCAGGCCAGAATTTTTTCTTCCTTAGTACATTCACAACCTTCTAGTCTTCACACTTTTCTTCAGTTGTCCCTTTCTCATTATCATCACGTCTCTTCTGAATTTTTGCCCAGGTATTCTTTAGATGAACCATAGGAATAAATTGGCAAGTCTGTTGGTTTGTGGATTTGTACTTTTGTACAAATTTCCCAGAAGAATAAATCGTACCTTAGACTTGATATGTGAAATGAGGGGAAAAAACCAACCACCTTTTTTTGCATTTTTTTCTGAACTTAAACACAGTTGTGGAGAAACTGGTAAATGCTGCACCCTCCATAAGCACTCTGCTGCGCCTGAGCTCTAGGAGTGGCCAACACAGCTGAAGCAGAGCAAGATGCTGTAGCAGCAAATTATTGCTGCTAGAAACTGGACAGAATATCCGCTCTTTCCTTGGGAGCTCGAGCTCTTGGGATCATGGACAGTGTCCATAGAGAGTCCTGTCCTACTGTATTCAAGCAAAACAAATACATATAGATAGGGCCACTGTGCATATCCAAATTATCCTCTGAAGGCTGTGATAGATGTGCTGAGCTGTCAGAGCTAAAAATTCAACACAGTCCCAAAAGAATATATTTGATTTCTTTGTAGCCCACCCTGAGACGAGCAAGGGCAAGTGTTTCCATGTATTCTCTGTAAAACTTCTTTGAATTTAATGAATCAGATGGGATGCCGATTACACAGACTGATCCAAGCTTTTGCATAAAATGAAACCACTTCATTCATCCCAGCAAGTAATACCATAATTCTACTTTTTCTTCTTCTGCTATTTGAGAAAGTAGGATCTATTTTCCCAATGTCTCATAGAAGCGCAGCCTCTTCTGATCACAGAAAAAGGTGTGTATTTTTACCAGCTTTTTCCTTCTACTTTCCAGTCTACTGAAAAAGACTTTCCTCTCCCATCATGGTCTTCATCAGTTCCCTGACATTTCTTAATCCAATTAGTATTG
Source organism: Phalacrocorax aristotelis (assembly GCF_949628215.1). Classification (NCBI taxonomy): domain Eukaryota; kingdom Metazoa; phylum Chordata; class Aves; order Suliformes; family Phalacrocoracidae; genus Phalacrocorax; species Phalacrocorax aristotelis. Next base: position 28,714,486 of record NC_134278.1, on the reverse strand, counting down.
TCACCTTTCTTGCTTCCCTTCTGTCTTTCTGGTAATGCATGGATAATGCAGGCGATGTCTGCTGACCTTGGAATTAAAATGTCTGTTTTGAACTTCACTATGCAGAAATGTCTAAAATTGGGCAGTAACATACCACATGCAGTTCCAAAGTCTTCAGTATTGCACAGTGGAGCAGCCATTAAAGAAGCTGACTTTTTTTCAAGGTCTCTTTTAGGAGCTGAGTTTCCCACTGCTGGAACAGTAAACCCAGTTTTGTCTATCAGATACTCTTCTGAAATTACTATCTCCCACACAGTGTAAGAGTACTTCAGCTGCAGTTTCCTGTCCTTTCTGTTCCCCTACCTTTACTAATCACTGCCTCTGTGGAGTTGTTAAGAGATTTGCACACAGATATAGTAAAGCAATTTTGGTGAAGGTAGGCATTTGCAACTTAAAAATGGCAGCCTTCGTGGGGAATAGGATGAATATTGTGGTATGAATAGATAGTGATTACAGTCCTAATCCAGGCTGGAGGTCCATTCCACATACTTTCATCCTCTGGTAAAGTAATATGCAATATGCATCTCCACAGATGTATTTGCATGCTCTGAATGTCTCCCCTAAAGTACTTCTGTTTTGTCATTTTAAGAAATAAAACTTTTTTGAACATAGCTGGCACAGTAAAGGACTTTCAAAAGATAATTACAAGTTCAAAGGCTTCAGTTAGGACAGCAATTCCTGAGTAGAAGCAACTGGATTCTCTTAGTTATTTCCTAGATAATTGCACTACGAAAGCGAAGCAAACTCTTTTTTTCTCTGAAAAATACAAAGCTGTGAACCTCAGATGTTGCCTAGCATGGCCAGCTGAAACTCAGGCAAGGGACAAGGGATATAGTGCGGATCTTAACAGTGATTGCACAGGAACTACCCATAAAGGCTCTAGGACTATCAGTTGCTGCAAAATCAGGTGACAATGCACACTTAAAAGGATGACTTGGAGCAGCTCCTGAAAGCTCCTGTGCCCAGACCTGAGCAGAAAGGCAGATGTTAATAAAGGAAGTTTCCTTACCAGGGCCACAGATTTTGCACTCTCTATAGCTTTAACATCATGCCTATATGAAGTTAAAGCCAGGTTAAAAACTAAAACCATCAGCATGAACCACCTCCATCTCTCAGAAATGGAGCAGAGGTTTAAAACTGTGTGTGTTGTGCGTGTGCTATAGTTTATGTTCCACTTTAGCATGGTGGAGTTAGTGAAGTCAGCAATTGCACTGACAAACAGAGGACCTCTTCCAGATGGAGGGATGTACCTAGAAAGAGATGACTTGTTGGATAACCAGTGCCCAATCCCAAGCTAGATGAAAACATAGGAATATCAAGACATTTGGAACAGTGGCCCAATAACGATGGGCTACCCAGGAGGAATAGCTTTGCCAACAGAGAAAGTTCCTTCCCCAGTCTCAGGAATTTGATGGCGCTTTTTTTGCCTTAAAAGATAAGGATTTACGTGCCATATTTTTGTTAAATAAAAGCCCACATCACTTTAGAATTTTTCTCTATATTAAATGTGCTGAAGAGAGTTCACCACCAGGATTCCACTGGAAATTAAAATGGGGTTTAGTGTTTTCATTCTTTTTTTTGGGGGTAGGGACATGTTCTTTCACCAGAATTACAGCTGTTCCCATCACACATAAACACATATATGTAATGTAAGTTAGAAAAGTTTTAGTTCAGTGCTTACTAATAATTTGACTTAGTGATTTGTTCAAGGTCGTTTTACAATTAAAATAATTGGTTTTCTCTGAACTCTTCTGGTTTTGCTTGTTTCTAAATTAAATTAATAGTAAGATTTTCATCAGTAGGGAGCACTGAGATTTTAGCCACTAGAATTTTTCAAGTATTTTAGATGCAGATTCAAGCACACTTTGGGCTATAAAATAATCTAATATTCTAATTGCACTTCACATTCAACTGTTTCTTGGACATCTGTTATGCATTGAGCAGCTGTTTCTATGGGGATGGACACAATGAATTCTATATATTTTCCATTAAACCAATGAATTTAAAATCAAGGAATATATATTCGTATCCAGATTTCTGAAGTATGTAATCTGCATTTTGTCAAAATGCATATTGGCATACTGGGGCATCTTTCAGTTGACTACTTTAACATCATCTGTGAAATTTCTTAACTGTCTTTTCAGATCTATCCTACTTATATTTTTATGTACTTCCTGTTTTGACACTTCACATTCAACCATATTTTTATGTTTTAATTAAAGTATATTCGTATCAATCCTTATATGAATACCAAGTTGGCGCAATATTAGTTTTCTAATATGGCTTTCCAATCATTCCTATTGCTTGTTAGCAGAATCTCATCCAGCTTCTCATCCTCTTACAACTGATCTTTGTCTAGAGAGATTTTTAAGGTGTGACAATATTGACATAGTAGAGAGAGCAAGATTTTTTGTAACAACTGGTTGTTTAATTGGTAGTTGAGTGGAAAACATTTTCACTACTTAGGTACTGTAAGCTTTGTCTATGAAATCAGAAAGAATTACATCACTGCACAGCACCACAGAACAGGGTGTGAGGACTGTGAGACTTTTGCAGCCTCTTCTAATGCATCGTGTAATGACAACACTAGAAAAAGGATCCTGAATTAGACAGAAAAATGTTATCTCTGTCTACTCTTCTTGTGCTCCAGGTCTCTTTCTCAGCATTTCTACTGTCTCTGTACCCCAGAAATACTTTATGTAATATTCTAATATTTTTAGCATTTTCATAAATGTATTATTGAGTGAAATCCAGTTATTTTGTAAATATTTGTGAACTGTAGACAAGAATTCATCTCATCCCAGTATCTGTGGATTCAGTTGGCAGAATGAGCTAAGTGTAACAATACTGTGGCAAATAATTCCCTTAAAGAATGTAATGTATATACTTCAGAGGTACATATACATCAGTAAAATACTGCATATGCCTGTCTTATCAACAAAATGGCAGGTATTTCCATCACATAGAAAAATAGGTTGGCACAACTACTTCGCTGTGAAATTCTGGAAAAGGGACAACAAAACTGATCTTGTCAAGGACAAAAGGAGAGTAAAGGGCAACACAAGAGTAAAGAATAATATATTTAAGCATATTCTTCAAAAGATTTGAATGATCCTGATCCAAGCAAAGGACAGTTAAGAGTGATAAATGTAATAACCCTGAAGAATAAATACAAGAACTCATTTAAGCTTTTTACTAAAGCCACAAAGGGTTGACTTACCATAAGCTATAAAAGATGTCATTAAATCATCAGCCTTTATGAATAATTGCCTGTTGTGGTTTCTGAGATGCTCCTTTCTCTCCCAGTACTCTGAGTAACTGTGTACAAGAAGTTCCAGGGTTAGACTGACAAAGAAAGTAATAAAAAAAAAAAAAAAAAGTCATATCTTACTAAAGTAATAAGAATTCACCTCGGTAGGTCTAATCACAGGTGTAAAGGTTATAAGATGTGTCTCTAAATTTATACTGTGCTAAATATAAGAGTACAGAAGACAGTTTAATAAATGGGCTACATTGAGCCAGTTCAATGGTGTTCTATGGAGTGTAGTCTGTGTACCAATAAAAATCTCTGTCATTTTATTAATTCCATTAAAGTAGCACACCACCTCCAAATATTTATAGAGATCAAGCAGTCTCACTTCAGGATGAGCCCTTCATACACACCAGAGGTACCATTTCCTGAAATGTAAACAATTGGCATCTGCTGAGCCATAATCCCTAAATCAGAAACACAAATGTTTGGATTAATAAAAATTGGAAAGCCTCATTCTTTGTTGTTGACCTCCCAATATATATTTCTTCACTTTCAGTATTATGTGCATGACTAGCATTCTTTATCTAGGACTTGGCATGCAGTGGCTTTTTGCCATAGTGACCACAAAGGACAGCAGTGATCAAATTCAAGCCAATCCAAAACCCCAGTGAAGCTCACTGACTTCAGGAGATTCGAAAGCAACCCTTAATTTCAGTGCTACACATATGATGCAGTATGAAGCAACTGAGATTTTATATTCTTAAGAATCGGAGAAATAAAAGGATATTGATTTTACCCCTTTATAAGAGTAGATGGATCTGATACAGGAAAAAGTTGAGGAAATATGAAACATAAGCTATGTGTATCCATAGTAATGGATTAGTAACTGCAAATTGGAGTAAGCAGCTTTGACAAGATGACAGGGAAACAGTCACATTTCCACTGGATTCTGCCTAGCTTTACACAAGTTCATCACAGGTACTCAGTGTCCAATCAATATTTTTTTTTTTAATTCCACAAATCTGTTTGGCTGGGAAGTAACTTGAAATAAGTTTTAGGGAAGACTGGGATTGTCCACATACAAAAGACTGAAATTATACAAAACAATAAAAATTTAAATCAGTAAAATATACCTAAGTGTAATTTTAATTGGTTTTTTCATGCTCTGTTTTCATGTTCTATTAATTTCTGGACACATTAGATTTCATTATACTCTGTAAGAAGTAAAGTGTTTTTTTAAATTTGTTGTTAGGTTATGTATTAAACTTTAGGTCTCTGCATTAGAGTTTCCATATGACTTCAAAATTATCAAAATAATTACTCTTTGTCTATGCAAATATCCAGGTTTTGCTTTTATTCCTACCCTGTCATAAAAAAAAAATCCAAAATTCTAGGCAGTATAAAAAATGCACCCTGAATCCTAGTGTCAATATTGACCTATTTCCCTTTTCAAAATAGAGTGTAATTTTACCAGACATCACTTTAACCCCAGGGTAAAGGAAGGTAGCTCCTGCCATGTTAAATAATAAGCTGTGTAAATTTCAGCTGTTGGGTGTCTATTCTGTGCCTCCAACAGGAGAAAAAGCTATTTCCAGTGGTTATGACTTCTAATGTTCATAGTTTGAAATAACCCCTATTCTGATATCAATCAGAGGAAATCTAGATTTTCTGCACCCTCACTCTTACCAAAAAGGTCTTAGAAAACAGTATAAAATCATCTTATATTATGGCCGCTGCCTTGACACTAGAATTGTCATAGTGCAGTCCATTTGTATTTATAGTTTGTACAGTACTACATTTGATCCTTGATTTTATTATTCCACTGTCATATAATTCATGTCTTTCCAGATTTTGTCACACTGAGTTACTTATTCATCTGGAGCAAGGCCAGGAAAATAAGACCTGAACCTCTTTAATCGTAGCCATGAAACAAATGTTTCAAGAGTCGAGAACGCCGCTCCAGCTGTGGGTGTCTGTGTGTGCGTATATCCATGTGCCATCCACTGGACTGTGACAGGCAAGCAGGACACAAACATGGGTGAAAACAATACCTTTGATTTCTGATCTGAGAGATTCTCTGTGCCAGCAACAATACTGGCAAAGAGCATCCAAAACCTTGGGTTAGTCCCTGTTGTAGAATGATATTTGTTCTTGCACAGAAAAGAGAATTCTTCCTAATTTCTCAAAATGCAAAATATAGATGATCACAGCCACCATTATTAGGATCTGTTCAGGAGTTTTGACCTTTTTTGTTGTTGTTTGTATTTTACTTGTGAATATTAAAGCCACTTTTTTTTGGTGAAAAACCTACGAAGAATATTCTTAGAATCACAAATCTAAGTTGTGGGAGTTGGGAACTTCTAATCATTTGCATTTTAAGTAGCCAAGGTTACTTCACCATTGCTGTGCAGTTCATAAGGTATACCTGCGTGCCACTTTGATGAGTACTGCAAGGTTAAGAAATACCCTGCAGGAATAAAAAGGCTTGTCTTTTTTCAAAATGTGTCAGTGATTATGGACTGCTTCATTGCCTATGAAATAAATATGAAAAAAGGAAATTTGTATGAAATAAAAGTAAAAATTTGCATGAAATAGAAGTAAAAAAATGCATGAAACATAAGTAAATACAATGATCTAATGACTTGACAGGCAAGCATAAAGTGGTATTTGGAGAACTGAGTCTGAACTTGCTTGACATCTAACTTCAAACAAAAATGTGTTTTGGAAAAGTCTTCCTGCTGCCAGGAAGTCCAGCTACCGGGGAAGCCGATTCCTGTAGGTTACATGTATAGCTCATGTCTTAAAAGAATAGGCTGAGCTACTTAATTTTTTTAGAAAATAATGTGACTTTTCTAAGAAAAAAAAAATTTTAAAGGGAAGGGGAAGGGAGGAGAGGAGAGGGAAGGGAAAGGGAAAGGGAAAGGGAAAGGGAAAGGGAAAGGGAAAGGGAAAGGGAAAGGGAAAGGGAAAGGGAAAGGGAAAGGAAAGGGAAGGGAAAGGGAGGGGAAAGGGAGGGGAAAGGGAAGGGAAGGGAAGGGAAGGGAAGGGAAGGGAAGGGAAGGGAAGGGAAGGGAAGGGAAGGGAAGGGAAGGGAAGGGAAGGGAAGGGAAGGGAAGGGAAGGGAAGGGAAGGGGAGGGAAAAGGAAAGGGAAAGGGAAAGGGAAGGCAAAGGGAAGGGAAGGCAAGGCAAGGCAAAAAGAAGAAAAACCTTAACATTACAATCCATTGGTTTTCTTGGGTTTGGCTTACTGGTAAAATATTTGAGAACACACAAAAATGTTTTATAAACACAATGATATCTCCTGTCATGTAAAATCCCTGTTCTTTCTTCAAGGGCCTGATAAGAAAACTGAGTTTCCTACTGAAATTGTATTTTTCTAACTAAAAGCCAGAATGCCCCAAAAATGTAAGCTGTCACTAGTTAATGCTGTCGAAATACCATATCTCAACTGTTCATGCTTGTTAGACTTCACTCTTTCTTCCCTCCTATTTTGAATGATATTTGTGCATTTGTTATTCTCCAGGCTCTTTTTTCACAGTCCCTTGAAAACAAAACATAAAACCAGTGATGCTGAGGTTTATGCAGGATTAATATTAGGCAAAAAATGAAAGTGCCTAGTCCCGCTGTCAATAGGATGCCTTTGTATAGTTCTCCATGTAACACTTTAATGTAGGCTGTGACAGCAATCTCATGCTCAGAAAAGGAAGAGCCATATGGCTCCATTTTACTGGCAGCTGGTTTTATAATGGCCCAGAACCAAACATTCATGATCCTTAAACAGATTCGGATTACTCATGTAGATGGGCAAAGTAGCCGTGCACAGTGCTGTGGAGTTCCAGTCTTTTCCATGTACTTCCCTGTTAGGAAAGCATGCCAAGGATTGCAGTTTATCAAGAAAGAGAAGAAATGTTCCCTCTAAGGAATCTATAGATTCAGCAGGAGGTTCTCATGGTTTGCATGGTTACTTGAGGTCAGACTACAGCAATTAGTTCATACATGTAGTTTTTACTGCCTCCAGTAAGAATGCCTTTGAAGGCATCCCCAGGCAGAGCAGGACAGTCTATGGTGAGATGCCATACTGCTGTTTCAAATATGTAGACACTGGAAAAGGATGTAAGTTCACATTTCAGGCACTATATGTGTGTGTACATGTGCCTGGGTACCCACATGTGCATCCATAGGAATAGTAGATCTCAGAAAGGATCTTAAATGACTTGCTTTGGCTTTGATCCTTCCTTTTGATACTGAGCTGTCTATAGGAATTGAAAGTGAGAAAACAGTTAATTCAGTATCTAGTTTCATTGCAAATCCTTCCTGACTGATGACTTGCCTTCTCCTGGGACCCAGCATTATAGCACAAACTAATTGGTATAACCTGCAGCTAAAACTACTTCTTGGAGTTCTTCTTCTTTTCTAGGGAAATGTGTTTTTCATTAATACAAATGTTCAGACTCAGGGAAAAAAATGCATCTAAGGAGGTGTATTATATGCAGAACTTGAAGATATTGCTCTTATTGATGAGACTAATCTGTTTTCCTCCAGAAACTGATGTGAATTGTTACCTGTCATTGCATCCCCATGTTCATCTCTTAATACTTACGGGTGTGATACAAACTTCTTAAAAGAAATTCACTGCCCAGACTAGGCAGTTTCCTCTGTTACACCAATATATTTTTCCTATTGTGTCTTTTCATTTCATAAGTGCTAATACAAAGATTCTTACCTGTGCTTTTAAAATGCGTAATGATCTAGAGAGACAGAAAAAGTAAACAACAGTTAGCAAATCGCTCTGATAGCACAGCGCCTCAGGAGGCATTCATAAGATCGACACAAAACTTGAGTTATTCTCTCTCAGGAGCACCATTAACAGTCATTTTATCACCACCAAGTACAGTAATTCTGTAACATCACTCCCAGCACTGAGCAGTTCTCCCAGTCAGAGGTTAACTATAGGCAAAACCACTTCACTATTGAAAAGAAAGTGGAAACCAGAGTAAAGTGTTAAACCTCCAGCTTAAACTCCCATTAATACAAGCATTTACAGATAGCAGTACCAAACTGTGAACATAAGTGAGCAGTGCATTGCCTTTTTTTTTTAGTTATATACAAAGGGACAGCTTGTGTCTTATTTTCCGTTTTGAATAACAGTTTATCTTGGTTTTAGTATTTTAGTTTTAATCCTGAGTTAACCAGAAAAATAATAATTTTGAGAAGGACACAGTGTGACTATAGATAATAGCCTGGATATGAACTATGAGCGGGATGCTATTTGAAGACAAATGTAATCCTTGTAAAAGTAAATAGGTAAATAGCATTCAGAAATTGGCACAGAGTTATTTGTTCACGCCATTTGTGAAACTTGTCCTGGAAATCCATGTGCCATTATGATTTGTTGAAAGGGATGTTGAAAATCAAAAAGATGTACAGAAAAGGGTCCTGAAACAAACAAAATTTAAGGAAAATGTACCAATAATGAAACACAACAGAAACTACTAATTCAGTCAAGAGAAGACTGAGAAGTAGCTTGACTACAGCTGTCAGGTACCTACAGGCAAAAAGGATTTCTGACAATTAAGGGCTCTCTAATTTAGGCGGAAGGAATGTGTAATTAGCTGGAGCCAAGAATTCCATCCTGTCCCCCCTCCACCAAATTAACAATGGGAGCTTTATATCATTGGAGCAATCTGTGTCCTTCTGAAAAATACGTTACATCTCACGCAGAAGCTGCAGAGGCTGACAGAGAATATTTTGGGACCACACAGGAGGTTAGACTAGGTAATAGTGTATAATTTCTTCTGCCCTTATATCTATTTCTGAATTTAAGATCTGTAAATCAAAAGATGAATAAGGTTAACAGAATCTGGCCCTCAGTCATATATATTTTATCATTTAATTACATTTCCAGAGGATTATAATTCAGTTCTCTTACAACTTCATCACTGAAACTTTTCTACAGATCCCAGAAATAGAGTCTTTCTTATTCTAATAATTAAACTTTGAACCAAATAGAAGCTCTTCAGCTTGAGATTCTGAGCTGTCATGAGGAAAAATCAAATAAACATCATTTTATCTTCTTTTTTACAAGTGAACACAGCAATGATGTAGCACAAAAAGTGTTAATGTCTGTTATAGCCCTTGAGCTATACAAATGCATGGTTCTGTTTTGATCGTGCTTGATATGATATGTCTTGACTAGGTCTTCTTCCATTCTGTTTCTACAGGTTAGTGAGACTTTAATCAAGAAAAAAAAATCTAATGAAGAGCAATTTGAAACACAGCATTTGGAAAGGTCAAAATGGTACATTACATCCTTATTATCCAAAAGAACAGATGAGTTTAATATCCTGGCAGCATTTTCCTGTGAAGATGATATTAAACAAGAACTGAAAATGGCACAAGGTTCTCTATTCCTTTCTTATGACAAAGCGTGTATCAAGATGATGAAACTATACAGAATAAATCTCTTTCCGCTTTAATGTTCAGGCTGTGGGTCCTGCCTAGATTTCAAAACCTAAGCTAACCAAAGAGCCAACACACATGCTATTTTGTTTTGTTTTACAACACATTTTCCTGCTATACGACCCAGGTTCCATTAATATTTTCTAGTCTCAAAAATGGGAAGACATGTTAACAGAAGGTATATGGTGCAATGAGTTTTGGCAGATGCTGTGTTGAACTGCAATAAATAATGCACTGCATCAGCAGCACTGCATCAGCACTGCTTAAAATGTAGATTTTTCATCTGCTCTTTGAATAAACCTAAGAACAGAAGTAATGTATTCCAACACACAATGCATGGCATGTGTCCTGCTTTGGAGAGTCCTTGAAGGTATGGAACTGTTTGAAGGCAAAGGAATTTGTAGTATATCTGGTAGGTTATTAACAAGTTGATTAAAATAAAGAACTGTCACAATTTCTTTCCTTAAATCATTATCTGCATGAAGCCTTCCTTTTACTTTATAGGTCTAAGGAGAGAAAGAAACCTTCTGGAACCTGATGTTGTATTTTAACACTAAAATACACCATCCAGGTCCTCATGTTAAAACTTATTATGACAACTGAAGAAATGCTATGCTTAAAAATAAAAAAATGAGTATATGGCATGCACCTGTATTAGTTACTTGTATTCATTCCACGAGGTATGAGAAGCCTGCAACTACATAAGAATGTAACAAGTTATATATTAAAGATATAAATCATTATTAAAGAAAACACTTTATATTATTTCAAAATACATCTGTCTTGAAGTATTGATGGCTGAAGTAGACCTACAAGGATTTGCACAAGCTCACAAGTAGAAATCATATTGAATCTCTTTTTTCCACACCATCCAGGGAATACATTTGAAAAAAGTTTCTCCATGGTACATTACATGCAGCATCTTGCTGAGAAAAGCCATTCTACTTTAGTCAAGAGAGATAAAATGAAAATATCCAAAATATGTTTTCAGTGTCTCAAGTGAATACGTGTATGTGTGTGTGTGTGTATATATATACATACACACCCACTTGGTTTTTTCTTTTCCTTAGGTGATTTTATTGTCCACTGGAGATTGTAAATGTATTTTTCATCCTTTTTGTAAATATAAAGTAGGATATCTTTTTCAATGCATTGGCAATGTGCAACCTATTTTGAAACTTCAAAGGTTTTGCAAAACTACAGACAAAAATCCCTAATGGGTGTTCATTTCATAAATGCCTATGGACATTAATGTTTTCCATGTGTCTAGGAAAGATCCGCTAGACAGAAGTTTTTATCAAGTTTCTTGTCATTTAGCTAGTAGTCCTTGAAACTGAAATGACTATAAAGAGCTGTTTTCTTCTTCCCAACCAGATACATCAGCCACCAGGTATGCAACATACAGAAAATAATAAACAAAACTATTTTTTTCAGATCCTAATTATAATTCACAATATAATTCCATGAATTTTTATAATTTGAATTACTAAGAACTCTGACAATATATACTTTTGCTATGAAAAAATGAAATATATGCTTTTATATCCATTTTTTAAAAGATCATGGTTAGGGAATGACTGAATAGAGAATCCAGGGTATTGAGGGGGAGCCTCAATTTGTAGTCACACAAACATCTCCAGGATTCCACAGAGAGTGAGTCCAATATATGAGACGAAGACAGTGCGCTTTGTTACACTCTTCAGTTTGCTCGTGATTATTCAAAATGCTGTTACTGTGTCACACACAATTTAACATGGAGAACACCTCGAACAAATTATGCAGCCTTATTCAGTTATTTCATAGAACAGATTTTTTTCCACTAGGTGATCACAGTCATCCTTTTTTGTAAATTACCAAAATAATCAAGTACATCTTATGAACCAATACTACAGTTTGAAGTTAAACTTTAAGAGGCACCTCCTTTCAGCACTTACCTTCAATAAATCATGTGGTGGTTGGGCATTTCCATAAAGTCTTTCTTTAATGAGGAAGTTGAAGAGTAAAAGTTGAATGTAAAATGTTGGACCTGTGAACCCATAAGAACATCTCAAAGCAAAGGATTGTGTAATCCTCTGTGAAGTATGTTCATTAAATTAACAGCAGATAAAAAAAGGATGTGTCTGATGGGAAAGGTGTCACATTGAAGCAAGACCACAAAAGAAAGATATCAAAACACACAGAACATGTGCAGCACACACATTGCCAAACACATGATTTTGCACTGGGAGGTGCTGCTTTGTTGTAAGCCCAGCAAGAAGGACACTCCAACTCCGTGAAGTCTTGCTAAAAATACCATTTATTGCAGCGTCATGGTTTAGCCCCGGTCAGCAACTAAGCACCACACAGCCGCTCGCTCACTCCCCCCACACCAGTGCGATGGGGGAGAGAATTGGAAGGGCCAAAGTAAGAAAACTCATGGGTTGAGATAAGAACAGTTTAATAATAAAAATAAATCAGTAATAGTAATAATAGTAACAATAATAGTAACAGTAATAGTAATAATAACAATAATAGAATGAAAAGGAAAATAACGAGAGAGAGAGGGAGAGAGAAAGAGGCAAAACCTCGGTGGGGTGGGAGGGCAACAACCAACCAACAAGTGATACCAGAGCTCACCACCTGCCAATGGATGCTGCCAGTCCCTGAGCTGCTTCCCCCAGCCTACTCCCCCCAGTTAATGTAGTGGGCATGGTGTCATATGATATGGAACATCCCTTTGGTGAGTTTGGATCAGCTCTCTTAGCTGTGCCCCCTCCTGTCCCAGCTTCTTGTTCACCCAGCAGAGCCTGGGAAGCTAGAAAAGTCCTTGACTAGTATAAGCACTGCTTAGCAACAACTAAAACATCCATGTGTTATCAAAATTAGTCTCATACTAAATCTAAAACACAGCACTACACCAGCTACAGTGAAGAAAATTAACTCTATCCCAGGTAAAACCGTGACATGCAACTAACACTATAAAGAAAAAGAGGTTAGCACAGATAATCTTACGTCCCTTCATATGCTGGGAATCCCAAGTTACGCACCATGGAATGGGCCTCCATGCAGGGTGCAGCAACCTGAGCAGACCCTGTCCATGTAAAGGTTACCCAATATTTCAGTCTTCTGAGCTCTTGTGAGGTTTTCCTAAAAGAAAATAACTCCATTTATCATCCATTTAACATCCATTTGTCAAACAAAAAAGATGTGCACATGAGAATTTGTTGCTGCTGTTTTAGGTAAAGGCAAGGACCCACAGGTGGCACAATCGGTGGGACCAAGTGGCAGCTGCCCACAGGCTGCTTCATTACAATTAGCCAGCCTGAAGGTCATGTTGTGTGCATAGCACAGTGCAGGCCTGTGCCTGTTCAGGGTAATTGTTACGTGGGTCACTAACTCCTCCGTGTACAATGGTCTTCTTGTCAGGATCTCTGCACATGTATACATACATGTCTATTTTGCATCTGCATATAAAAAGCTCCTTTTGTGCTCCAAAGTGAACCAATGCATTGTATTCAGATCTACACACGTTAAAAATCTGTACACGTCTATTGCAAACACTCCTTTGTACAGGTCTCTGTGTCCATCAAGTTGGAATTGTGCAGGAAGTCAGATAGGTTTATAATTATGCAATTTACACCTCCAAACACTGTTAAAAGGCTATGTAAGTACATTTTTGCAAGTGTACTTTTTGTGCCTGCAGCTCAAAATCTGGTTATACTTGCATTTGAATTTGTTTTGTTTTGTCACACAATGTTATTTGACATTATATGAATAAATAATCCATGAGCTGGAAAACACTCTAAAATCAAAGGAATGAAGTCAGTTGCATTATTAAAGAGAGATTAAAATAATTTGACATGAAAGGCATTTTAGAGACAATACAGCCTGTCTGATTTACTGATGTGCACAGAAGCTAATACATCATTCAGCCCTGCTACCACCTGACAGCTGCTCAACATCTAATGGGAAATGTGATGGTGGTCACAGTCCAGTTCATAGTGGACAGGTGTCGGCATCACAAAAATCATCATCACAGCTGGCACTAATTGGCACCTTTGCTGACAGTCTCAGCAGAGAGGCCAGTGATTGAAACGGCACGGAGGCTGCTTTGCAAGCTCCGCTGGCATGGGATGCTGGGCTCAGCTCTTCCTTCACTGAAACTGTCCTTAGTTTTGCACATATTTCAAAGGAACACAGTCAGGTCCTGACACTCTTTATTTGCCTGTGAATTCTATGAGCATGTGCATTGCTGTGGCATAGCTCTGAAACTGATGCCCCCGTACAGAGGGTTAGACACATCTCAGGGACACTGAAGCCTGCCCACTGATGCTGGCCAACAGAAGAGCCCGTGGACTTAGGCTTGGGGTAGAAGAAGACCAAAGGGGATGAAACCAAAGGCTAATGTAAAGGAGAAGTTGCACATGACCCACATGGGGCTCCAGTCTCACCCAAGATTTTATCAGTTTTAGTTTATTTTACATGCAACTGTCATTCTGTGGACTTCTATTAGCCACTTTACTCCTCCATGCCTCAGTTTATTCTTTTGTATGAAGGTCATAATATTTGTCTTATTCTCAAACATAATAGGAGGCTTGGCTAACTGTTCAATGCCTTAAACTATTTAAACACCTCTGATGGAAGTCAATAGACACATTAAAACTCAGGCTCCAAATTTATAGGAACTTTGGTTTCTTAATAATCCTGTTAAATGAGTTGTAGGCAATGACTATTGAATGTATCCGTTTTGCATTTACCAATCTTTCCATTCACTCTGTTGAATATTAAATACTGTTTCTTCTTCCACTCAGCGATTAAAACTGGTTTTCCTTTGGTGTACAGAAACCTATACTGTTTGTGGGTTAATTATCACTTTTTTTTTTTTTTTTAGCTCTGTAGACAAATGTAATATAGGTCAACAATGTGACTATAGGATTTGAGAAAATTTTTACAGAAATAAAAAGAAGCAAAAAATAGGTGATAAGTTTGCAATTATCAGCAGTTACTGAAGTATAGAGAGGTTATTACAGCTCATTAGTACCTTTTTCTAAAGTGAAGAAAGAAAGGCAGGAAGGAAGGACTAAAAGCAAAGGAAGTATGGAAAAAGAGAAAGCAGGGAGGTTAAGAAAAAAGAAAGAACAGTTCTAATTCCATGTCTATGGAAAAAATATTGAATTTGGTGCAGTGTAAATATATAGATAAAAGTGAAAAAACCAAACTGGAAAATTGACATACAAAGGCGGGTAAAATATATCATAAATAAATGAAAAAAATATGTTAAAAGGCTGAGATTTATGTTTATATCAATGTACCTTCATTAGAAACGGTAAGTGTATAAGATAACATGAGCACTTACAGAGGCTCAAAACATCACCGAGCCAGATTCTGATCTCTCCCCATTGATATTTCACTGCTGTTTTACATCTGATTTCAAGGAAATATCTTCTCCTTTACATGGATCTACATAAATTCAGGATCAAGCCACCAGCTTTTGCTTCCTGCAGTGTTGATAATGAGCAGTGGCTGCTGTAGTGTGCTCCTAAAGACACTCTGGAAGAAGAATATGTCATTGTTAGCCTAATGAGGGGAAAGAGGGAGAGAGATTGCTAAATGTTTTTTCTCTGGCCCAATTAAAGGAGAGAGAGAAAGACAAAGAGAGGGGGAAGGCGTGCTGGAGGGAGAGCTGTGTACGTGACGGATTTCTTCCTGCCTTTAGCTACAAGAGCATTCTCGTTAGGTAGAACTGAAAAAGACAGGAGGATGTGCAAATACAAAGGATAAATCCTTCGACTGAAATCAGACTGTGGCAGCATGGACCATCAGTCTGAGCTGCACATTAACTTCCAAAAATAGCTTGCTTGGGAAGGAAAGAATATGATAGCAAGTACTCTATTGTCATTACCATTCTTAAAACAAATTATCCATGCAAATATGAAGAAGCAGGGCTTGTCTGCCTGCCGAGAACCTCCTTGACCATCCACGGTCACCTTTCAGGACTTCTCTAGAAGGAGAGAACTGCTTGTGTACTAAGGACTCTGCCGGTCTGGACATTGCTGAGCTCACTGACACGTGCCAACTCACAGTTTATAAAACTTGATTGCATGAGGTTTTGCGCCGGCAACATCAGGCCTGGCAGAAAGGGTGTCTGCATCTCAAACCACTTGGTAGGTCCCAAAGTCATGCTGTCCCACGGGCTGGGCCTGGGCACTGTCAGGAAGGGTGGTATCTTCCCTGGCCCAGACCTGTGCCAGGTACCACACCAAAGATTTCACATTACAGATGATTGCAAGCCAGCGCTTGGGGTCACACGGTAGGCCAGTTTAAGTTTTTTTTGTGACTCAGAAGTGTCTGGGGTTGAGTGTGCTGTTTAGGACTCCAGCTGCTATGCAGGGAGTCAAGGTTCCCAGCCCAAGCTAAAAACTGTGGTCAGAAGGTTTGCATGTACATCACTGAAGCCAAGGAGGCTGTTTTCTTTCCAAACACAGAAAAGAGCACTGCATCCAGTCATACGACATGACAATATATGCACACTATCTTGTATGATAGAAGAATACCTGCTCCTTTAGGCTGCAGCAGAGATATAAATGGCCTTGCTAGAAATATTTCTTTGCATCCACAGATCTGCTGATGACTCCACGTGAAGCTCACAACACCTTTAACATGTTAAAGATATACCCAGCCTATGGGCCTCAATCTGCACGCTGCTGACTGACTGCAGGTGATCCGTGGTCCATGGGCAGGTCCATTGGGTCTGCAACAAGACAAACACATGAACAGGCAGATGATGGGTGAGAGCCAAATGAATTTTTGTTGTGTCCAGACTCTGGAATTTAACCGGACTGCATGGCTACATGAAGATGCAAGGGTTTTTTTCCATAGGTTATAGAGACATATGACCAAAGGTAAATAGGAAGGTGGGAGTTTCCTTGTCATCACATCAGCTGCCAGCCCTTGATGGGATTCCAGGATTATATCCCACACCGTTCTCATTGCACGATGACCTGAGCCATACAGAGAGCAGAAAAAATTACCTTGCGTCCCTATTTATATGTAATGCTCAGACACTGAGCTGAGTCATAAAAAGCAGACTTCATGTGCCTGGTATAATCCAGTCCCCAAATGTTGAATTCCTGTTACTTATTTTAAATCTCTTCATACTTCTTTGCCTTCTGACTAAAATATAACAGCTTTGTGAGCTAAGCTATAGCTGCCCTTTTACCATTTCAAGTGCCAGAAGCTTTAGCTAGGGAAAATGATTTTGTAAAGGCTTGCTGTGCTTTGCTAGTCTTGCATGTTGCAGTTTCTCCCAATAACTAAAAAGAAGTTGAGAAAGTTCCTGAGAAAGACATGTATTACCAGTGTCTTGCTGTAATTATTTTTTAATCTGTGACTCCTTAGTCCCCATCCTGGGAGACCTTTTGCCTTGTTCCATCATCAGGCCATGACTGGATTATAATTTTTTTCCCCTGCAATGAGAACGATTTTCTTTATTAACCACTAACCTGAGCACAGACAAGAGAGGGGTAATATTGAGCCGGGCTTCTGATTGTCCAGAAGGAATCATGGGATGATTTCCCAAGCCTTCCAATGAGGAATGCAGGACAGGAATGGCTCTATGAACTCTTCTGTCAGCACAACAGAGATGGAAAAAGCTGCCTGTACTGATCTGGGGAGAAGGGAAGGAAGACTGGCAGTAGCCCAGACTCACGCAAGCAAGCCAAACTCGGCCTTTTTTGTACCATGGAAAACAAACAGGAGGTGAGGGAAGGCTGTGATTAGGACTTTAGTTTATTCCAAATTTCTTCCTGGGTATTTATAAATATTCTAGCTAGCAATGACAATGCCATAAGATTTCCATTAAAAACTTTGAAAGTTTGAATCTCTCAGAGGGCTTTTCACGTGTTAGATTCCTTTATCCTCTTTTATTGTTTTTTCTTAAGAAGTGCTAATCTCTCCAGTAAAAAGCTGCCTGACTCACATTTGTAATACTCAAGTTTTCTCTGTTTTTTAATTAAAAATTCTGGCCGACTAAATTCTGACATTCTAGCAGTGCACTCTGTGCTGGTTGCTAGCAAAATCAGTAAATACATGACTCGGTACTTTCAGCTCCTCTGTCCTGAACTGCAAATATCACAAGATCTGAAATAGAAATATTACCCTGATGTTTGAGAACAAGGTACTAAATTCAGTTTGATTTAGTGACGAAGCCTGCCACTTTGGGAGATATAACGGGTAGCTAATGAAATGATATCATATTTGCTTACAAATGCCATCTTCTAAAATATCATACTTCAAAATAAATTAATCTCTTATTGTTTCTGTTGGGAGTTTAGCACAATGGTAAAATTTGACGGACAAATGTAAGTTCAGTTAACTCCAGCTCATGTACAAGGGGCTGAAAACCCATCATGTAACTGGATCCCTCTAAAGTTTACAAATGGCAGGTCTTTGTGCCCCAGCCTCGAAATAAGGGCCTTTCATTACCCAGCAATGGTGTAAGGTGAGGTAAGGAGGAGATGAGTACAGTCAATATTAGTATGATGCAGATACTACTCAGACACTTTCTGGTCACTTTCTCCTTCCTGTCATATCTCTACCACTGAAAAGTCTGCCTCACATTAAGGAGGCTGAAGCCATTAACTTCAACACACAGCAATCTAATTTTTTTATAAAAATACTGCATTAAATAGGAGAGATGTCTGCAAAACTACCAGTAAAAATTCAATCTCAATCAGCAAGACCAACATAAAAGGTCAATCGAGCCTGAATTATCAGTCAGCACTTCCGCAACATTCCAATTATTTTCATCATTTAGAATGACCCTGGGAGTATCTTGAAATATTTAAAACTGTAGTGGTTATTAATCAGGGAGCTATGGCAAGCCAGCATCATGATCAGCAGAAGGGTGGAGACAGATACTATATCATTTTGATGTTACTGAATAATTTGCTTTTAAGCACAAACTTCTTGCAACTATATCTCTTCATCATTTGGATGTCCAGAATGATAAGCAGAGTATCTTGTGGTGGTTTAGAGGGCTTTTACTACATGTCACAAGAATAAAAATTATATTAAATTGCACCTATCTCCCCCCAAAATGACATTATTTTTTCATTCATATAGACCTAATCTTCATTAAATCTCAATTTCTTAGCCACTAGGATGCATAGTACCTGCACTAACCCTGACTGTAGCAGACCACAGCTGGAATGAGTTGTTAACAACACTTGTTTAAGGCTGACATTTCCTCACAGGAAATAAAAAGTACTGATTTTTTTTTTGTTGATTTATGAAAAGCCATAGCTACAATTTTTCTTTGTAGCATTCATTCACATTTTCACCATGTAAAAAACAATATTGTTAAAATTTTCCTATTAATATTACTTAAATACTTGTGTCTTAAGAATAAAAACATTTATTTTTTGCTTTTGAGCAATTCTGGGACTCTTGCATTCATGTGCTTCAACAGACCTCTTCTTTCCCAGTGTAGATAAGTTATGTCCTGAGCATCATCGCTTGGGTATTATTAAAAAAGGGATGCAATTTTGCTTCATCTTATTTCTTATTCCAAGATAAATAAATGGCTAATGGTGGCATCAGTGGTTTCTCTACTCTCTTAAAATTCTATTTTCCATGGATCAGCAAAATTTTATTACAATGCTGAGTAAAATCTCATCAAATTTGCTTTTATTATCTTTAAAAAAAGGAAGGTCAGTAAAGCTATTTTTTTCAAGTAATGCTCGTATTTTTTGGTGATCTTAAACATTAAACAAAACAATTTATTTTTATATATTAAAAATGGGAGCTGTCAAGCATTAAGTTTACATAATCCTATTTCTGATTAAAGCATCTCATTTAGAGAATCTGAAAGTGCCAAAAGCTGCAGACAACAAACTGTTTTCTAGGAAGGTTTTTTTTTCTGAAACACAGTTCAGACAAACCTGCTTCATGTAATGATCCACACAAAGAACTGCTGGATTCTGTTTTAGTTAAAAAATCAGAAAAATCTTTAAAGCTTTTCTCTGTATTAAAGCCACTGCAATGCCAACAGTACCTGCTGAATAAAACCCTTCAAATACCTCCTAGAAGATCCTAGGAGGAGAGCTGCACATAGGATCTCTTTGGCTGTTAGAACACTAGCCTAAAAAGCCTGTGTCATCTTTGGTATCAGTCAAATAAGAGTGAAGGAATCCAACTTGTTAATTTTATTTGATTCTGGCCACCACCCCTAGATAAGAAAAGCAGTGAAGGCTGCAAGTCTGGGTAAATATTGAAACCATTGCTATGCTGAAGCATCACCCTTAGCTCTGGTGCTGAGAAGGAATCAACCAGAATTTCCCTGTGACTGTCAGAAAGACACTTTACCCAGCCAATATCAAGCATTCCTTTTGTGCGGTAGAGATACTTTCTCAGTTTTGCCAGAAACAAGTGAACTAAGGGAAAGATCCTTCCTTATCTGCCATCTTTTAGATATTCTCCTTATGCATCTGCTACCGGCCACTAACAGAGCTACACCTTTGGACTGAACTTGGTGTGTTCTCTCTTATGGTTCACTTACACCCTTTCTACTCAGCTGCTTTGAACCAGTAAATCCTCTGCTCGTCTTCTTTCCACACTGCTTTTTGCAGATACTCTTTGTCTATTTTTCATAGACACAAAACCCAGAAATATTCTTGCCAGATGGTTACCTAGCATCCTTATTAATCGTGTGTGCTTCTATTATCATGACAGAAGGTGTACAGGTGTCAAAGAGACTTAAAAAAATTCTCTAAGATATTACAGACAGAAAAATCCCTTACAGCTCAGCTACAGCGTCTTCTGTCAAAGCATAGACTTTGGGAAAATTCAGTCTGAATAACAGCATGTTCATGCTTCAGGAATTTCCACTGAAACAGTACAACATTATCATTGAAAAGGAAAGAGGGGTTTTTTTTGTGATGTTCTCTGATTTCCCAATGATTTTATATAAGACATGACTCTTCCTGGTATGAAATAACATGCAACTGAATGACAAGAAGAGACAGTGTGCCTAAACATGATGTTTAAACAGCAAGACTAAAACCAATCCAGGCAATGTTAGCAACACAGCAAACAGATGAGGAGGGAATATTTAGGGCTATGACAACCAATCTAACCATGTGTCTGGACAGATAATGTAACACAGAGGAGAAAATGAAGTTATTTACTGGCTGCAGCTCCTGTATGATACCAAGTTATAACTCCACTCTTGTACCCTGACATGTTCATTTGATGGTATTTCATCAACTGAAAACAAGTGGATGAAGAAGAAATGTGTCTGTCTTATAAGCCTGTGAGAAGCTTGGGGTTTAAACTATGAAAAAGGGGTTGTGTACATTTCATTTTTAATTAAAGCTCATTTGGTAAGTGTACAACTATGCCACAACCAGTAAAAGGCACCTTCTTTCAAAAACTTTCTTCATAATTGTGTCAAACTCCACTTACTTAAATATTCAAGAGCCGTACAACACAGTAAGTACAGACTGAGAAGAAAATATGCATAGAAGTGTAACTTTTCAGAGGTATGATAGATTTACAAAGTACAATGCACTAATCTTGAAATATTGCCATTGTTTCTTACACTCATTACACAGCTGATTTCGCCCTCCTTATATATCTGGGTGATCTTTATATTCTACCTTACTAAGTGAAATAGGTATGTGACAACTCTGAAATTCAGTCCCTCAGACAGATACTTTGTGTCTAAATTTAAGAATGCACTTTGAAATTTTTACATGAAGTTTTACATTTGAAAAGTATCTGGAATCTCTACAATTCTAGTTTTTCCCTATATGAAAACCCTGAAATTGATTTTAAAATGTATTGCATTTAGAACTTCACTCTTATCTCAGTAGGTCGTCTAATACCCCCTAGAAAACAAACTGGAAATTACTGCCGACACAGCTGAAGAAGATGAAAGAAAAAAGATATTTAAAACATTCAACACATAATAACATTCAATAGTTAATATATTAGAGTAGTCACAACCGTAACATATTCATATGCTATACTGAGGACTCTAAAAAGCAGTTTCAAACAAGCAGTTATAAACACTTAGTTGGTTCAAGGAATTCTAACAATGAGAGAGTGCATGAATGATAAACAGCTAAGCAGAAAGCAAATGATTTGCTTTATCCCCAAAGCCAACACTGTCTTTCAGCATCAGAAACTCTATGAAATTGCAATATATGGGTACACACTTTTGAAATATCATCTTTTCATCCAATCGAAGTAAACAAACATCTTGCACACTTCAACAACGAATTGAAGAGTTTCTTTTTACCCCTGGGATGCAAAATGAGAGCGAAAATAAGCACCGTATTCATGCTTTGTGGTTGAGAAGCGAGCAATTCTCTGCCTTGTTTTCTCTGAAGAGCATACAGAAGCTTGCCTGTGTAGTTTGTGGAATTAATCCAGAATGTAGCTATAGTCAACATATTTCAGAAAACATAACAATTCCACATGTTCTGCCTGACTTCTGCTGCTGGAACAGCTGGTAAAATGTAATGTCACTCTTCTTTTGGGGAAGGGATGAATCTTGAGTAGAATAAAAAGTGTTATTATTATAACACTAGAGATCAAGATGTGCTAGTATTTGAAATGCATGGTTTGAGTAAATAAATGTGTGACTTTTATTCACAGGTGACAGACTGGAAATTTTGGAGAACAAGGCTGACAAAATAGCCAGAATAAGCAAATGATACGAGCTTTCTCTTCCAAACCTGGAAATGTCTGATACTTCTTGAGTGAAAGTGTGGGCTACATTCTATTACTATATAATAGTTGAGCTTTCACCTAATACTGCAAATTGGTGTGCTGCTTCTGTACTGCCAACCATCAACCAGAGCTGAAGCTTCAGGTGCTAATAGCCCTGCCCACATGACCAGGACTGTTTTGTTATATGTTATATGTTATATGTTATATGTTATATGTTATATGTTATATGTTATATGTTATATGTTACGTTATGTATTATGTTACGTTAAGTTATATGTTATGTGTTATGTGTTATGTGTTTTGTGTGTTATGTTATGTTATGTTATGTTATGTTATGTTATGTTATGTTATGTTATGTTATGTTATAAATGGATTTCTCCGAATCAGAATCCACAAGATCATTACCATCTAGAGTCCCTCATACTTTAACTGGGTTACAGCACACTGTTCTCTAGTTCTAGAGAGCAAAATATAATTTGGGAGAAAAAAAACCTAGCTTCTGGATATTTGTGGAATTCCACACCCACTCATGAGAAATGCTAACATCCTTCTACTTTCAGTGAAATGCAGAAGAGGGGTTTTTCTGTTGGTGCATTGTACTACACAGGTAATCTGAGATAGCTTATGTCTTTGACACTTCTGCTTCTTGCATGAGGAAGCCATGGCCATGTATCATTTTTCTCTTTACCGCTCCCCAAACAAATACAATAAGCAATGATTATGATTCTGCTTTTCATTACTTTTCATTTTTCACCTCTGCTTTTTACCTGGATCCTTTTTAAGAAAAAAAAAAAAAGCAAGGTTTTGATTTTTTTTTAAAGCTGCAAATGTACTGAACTATCTAAATAAATGATTCCAAAGTCCCTTCTGTAAAAAGTTAGATTTTATGACCACCAAGATGCATCTTCAGCCACATGTAGCAGGCCAATGCTGACACTGAACTGTCAAGATAATCAGAGAAGCGCACAGCACTCCATACAGCTAATGCACAGAGTCCCGGGGTCATTTCCTCATCCAGCACGATTCTCTAAATGTGTTGGTCTGAATTCATATTGGATGTAAACTATTTTACATTGCGCGCTTAGCAGAATTTAAATGTGATGTGACATTAATAAAGCATAAAGGAGAAATGCTGATACCAAAAGTCTTTCACAACATATCTGTGCTGGGCACCCATTCTTCTCTATTAAGGATCAATTTTAGCAATGCCCATAGTCTTTTCTTGGCTCATTTTTCCCCCCACTGCTCATAGGAGATTTTAGTGTACTGAGTGGGCCCAAGTCTTAGGCTATCAGATAGCCCCATTCATTGAGCTGTCTTGATGAATCAGAAAAAGGAATAAGCAGACTTTTTAATACACAGTGAAGTGGTGAATTATTTCCTTCTTTGTTTCATGTTTCATGAACCTTCTTCCAAGAATAGGAACTTCCACACTACATTTACAATGCTAATAGCATAAAAGATTTGTTTGTGTCAGATTTTACACATTTGTCCTCTTTTTAAACATCATTAAAATAAAATAATTTTAAAATCTCGTGACTTAACCCACTTTTTAGACCCATGAAGGACAGAGTGTTATTTGTTTCAGTTGAAGGGCTTTTCGTATTTGCCAGCAAAAATATAAAAATCTTGAATGACACAGCACTTTCTTTGAAGGCTGTTTTGAAAAAATCACATTTCCAAGGGCACACATAGGAAAACTGTACAGAATCATCTAGTGTGCTTGTTAAACCACAGTAAAAGCGTGCACTGTGCAGCAGTCTGTCCCTGGTTCCGCCACCTGTGCAGCTCTGGGACTGCAGCGTGTGATCAGCAGCAGCATGCTACCTTGCCACCCCAAAGCACACCAGTCATCCTCACGCTTCCTTTGCTCTGAGACAGACACAGTTTAGCATCACTCTGCAGGTTAGCAGTTGTTATATCTGTCCATCACTAGCTCATTTTGCACATCTAGAGGAGATCACCCACATTTGCAAGGACCTCCACTCATCCACAGGGCCAGTTTGAGAAGGACATGAAGGAGGCTCTGCTTCCTTTCTCTTCAACTCACTACTTGCACAACATGGGCTGGAGTGCTGTTTGCCTCCTCATAGACATGAATCAAATGGCTTGCAAATAGGACACCCTCATTAGCTGCCCTGCAGATGGTGTCTGGGATGGGCAATGAGCCAAAAGCCTCCAAATTGCAACCCATACCCCAGAAGTTTAGATCAGCACACACTGTTAATGAAATTTCTTGCAAATAATATTCCTCCACTTTCATATCCATACAAACCCCCCCTCAGCTCAGTGTCTGGGATGGCTGTATTTGAACAAGTCATGGCTGAAAGAGCTTTCTGGCAGCACAATCTCATACAAATTGAATCTGTTGTGCAACCATGCTGCAACTACATTTTTCAAAGCTATTCTTTTTCAAAGGTTATTTTTAAATACTTTTTTTTCCCTGCTTGATCTTCCCTACTTTTAAAAGGCCACACAGGAAGATTTCTTGGCAATTTACTGTATAGATAGTAGGGGAGGGGGAAAAAAGATTTCTCTTGCTACCTGGACAGACAATCATTCATAAATCTTGCTCGCAGGTGTGTGATGCTTGATCCCACACCAAGGCAGGGTTTCATTTCAGTATGTTCATTAGGGCTGATGCAACACCTCCTTTTGTACTGGCCCTCAAAGACAAAATGCCGCTTTCTGCATCATGTTTCAGTAAAGAGGAAAAGTGACAGAAATGTAATGTGGGGTCTGACAGGCTGTCGGGATTAGCGCCTTGCTTAGTGAAATGGGTTCCAGGATAAAACCTGGCATAATCTGGGAGGCAAAGATCAAACTTTCTGTCAAAATGCTAGGTCCCATTTTTCAGCCTCCTTTTCCTTTTTAGATATCTGTCCTAAACACTTTCAGCAGGAAAGGTACCCCAGATTTGTCTCTTTCAAGAAAGACACGGCCTTAGTGAATGAAGTCTGCAAGTATTCTAGCCATACCTGAAGTTATGAACATAGCTCTTTTCAGAACTATGTGTCCTGTCAGGGCATATAAATTCAACAGACGTGGTAAACAAGTGGCCCAAGGGGAGCTGCTACTGGCTGCATTGTAAATATTCAGGACCCAGTCAGCCATAATTAGTTTATTCCCTTACGTTGATTTCAGTACGTCTTCCTCCTTCCAGTCTGTATATTTTGTTAAAGATCCTCCTTCAGAACAAAAGCCTGCCTGAGCAGTTTTATCCTCCAAGGACAAAGAAAATCTGCAATAGCCCTGTAAGTGTATCACATACATATGGGAGGGAAAAAATTTTTCCTCCTTTCTGATGGGAACACCAGAGTTTTATTATCCTCCATATTTCTTCTGAAAGGAAAAATCACAGTTTATTTGTTTTGCTCCTCCAAACCTTGTATCCTTCTGCATTTTTCTTCATTATTACATTTTTAAACATGAAAGAGTGGAACTTACAGTCTCATCTCTATTAATGGTAAAAGTGTCTTTGCTGCTGTGTGACCCAGAAATTCTGTGAAGTGCCTCCGTTCACATCAAAAGCATTACACAAAGCTGGAAAATATAAAGTGTTGGGGTTCACAAAAACCTATCACAAAACATACTCTATTGCATATTTGCAAAATTTGCATAAACATATTAAAAACTAATCAGTGTTACAAAGGCAGAACAATCCACAGAAAATCCACCCTGTCAAAGAGGCAAAGGATAAATGAATTGAACAAGAAATTACCTCTTCAAATAGTGATTTCTAGTGTTTAGCACTTGAAGGAAAGTAAGCTGCAATATTTCTGAGTTTAAAGAGATTGAGTTCAGATAAAGTGTTCCCTGTCCCTTTCTAAATACTGGCACTGCAGCTCAGCAAGCTCACTGTGCAGCGTCGCCTCTTGCTTGGCCAGAGTCCTATCTCAAGCTGGCAACTGGGGACATAGCAAGCTGAGTGGAGGGTGATGAACCTATCTGGTTATGTTAGACATCCACTGCCTTCTATGTTGGTTTCCTGTTCTGCAAGCTTTTCTAATGAAGAATGAAGGTTTTCAAAGTCAGACACCAAAACTGTCATGACATAGGGTCCCCTCCTATGGAATATAGGAATATAGAGGAATCCAGACTCAGCTTCTTTTGTGGTGCACATAGTATATAATAGTTCAGTAGCTGGATCAGCTGGGTTTTATAAGTGACTAATCCACATTTATACCCCATTTCAAAATGGAGTGATGTTACTGCCCATACCATTATAGAAATGTCATTAGGATTATCATACAGTCTAAGTACAAAGAGGAATGCTTTTGAATGCAGGACTTCAAGATGTATGTAAGTGGCTTCAAAGCTCAAGAAAGTTCAGATCAAAACCTTGCTTCCAAAGTTTAGCCATGTTAGAAGTGCTCAGATTTTTGCATTTTAAGTCCAGTTTTATCTTTGGGTATCTATCAGGTACTAGCAAATCAATGGAATTAAACTGCACATACATATATTGAACTGAATGCGCATTCATCTAATCTATCTTCAGATAATCTGAATTAGTCTATATGTAAACCAGTCAGACTGGGCTCCTTTTTTAGGCAATCCAGAGGAAGATACTTCTGTAAGGGCAAGGTCCACGTGATTTATTTTGGATATAATTTTAGCATAAAATAGGTCACATCCTAGAAGAGTCCTTAGCGTTTTTCAGCCAGGAGAGGTGGTGCTGCCAGGCCAGGGATAGCAGTGGTGGTGCTGGAATCCGAGCAGCTCTTGGGAGGGATTTGGCCAGGGCTAAGTAGGCTGCCAGGAATCCCAAAGAGTTCATCAAAGGCAATCACAAAGTGCTGGGCTGGGGATGGGTTAATGCCCTGCAGCAGGTTGGTCTGGGGCCAAGTTGCTAATGAGCAGCTCTGTGGCCCTTAGGGTGCTAAGCACTAGGTTGGGCAGGAGTGGGCAGTGTTCCTGGGCAGCAAGGACGGTCCCACACTCCAGGCTGTACTAGTGGACAGGACTGCTGGGGAAGTACAAGGTAAGGGCAGCCACAAGGGTGTGGATATGAGGAATCTCTAGCAGCTTCAAATGAGCATGGTCAGCTGCCCTTGACCCAGGGTGTCTGGAGCCTTTGATGCAGCTGCCTCTGGATCAGGAAAGGTCAAGCACCCTTATAGTGGCTGCTAGGGAGAGGCAGGTTCTTCTTTGGGAACTTCTGGATCTTCTGGGGTCAAGGTCCAGCATCATTGGGGAACCTCTGTTACCACAGGGCTTGGTCATGGATCTCTTTCCACTTTTCCTCCAGCACTGTGGCAGCCCTGGTGCCTCCGCAAGCATGGGGATCAAGCCCTGCCTGAGCTGCAGGGGCCTTGCCACCCTTAGTGGTTTGGACCTCAGTTGTTCTTGCCAGTGCTGCTGGGCCAACAGTGTGTGCCAAATGACACTGTGTCTCCAGCTGCCATGTGGGTCTCTGGCTTTGCAGCTGTAGAGTGGCTCAGGACTCCACACATAAGTGACTGGACTGTGGCCTCCAGACCAGTGACAGGGGCTCCCTTTTCTGACGGGCTTCTGGGTGCACTGGTAGGTGCATCTTGTATATCAGTGGTACCTATGCTAGCGTGGGACTTTCTGTATTTATATCTTATTGGCATAAGCACACTAGTAATGGTGAGCTCTAGTAATGTCGCTCTTCCTGTAATGGAAATAGAACTATTTAAACATAAAGTTTTTCAAATTACAAAGCAACTTCACAGGTTGTCTAGTTTCTTAAGGCTCCAGTTAATCTGTTTCCTCCTGTCCTCAAGACACCTTTGTGTACCCAGATATTTTGATAGACCTTATTCTGATTTTTATTGTTAATGAGTAGATAAAGACCTTTCATTGTCATCACCCTGCTCTCCACTTACAGGACACTTCTCCAGATCCCGTCTAATTGCTTTCTCCTTTGTAGATCTCATGCTCCTGCCAAATCAGGACCTAAGCATTCAGTTCCACATATCTCTTGTTTTTGCTGTTAGTGGAAAACAGTGTTTTTGGCTGTCCTGTTTGAACTTCACGGTGCTTTACCATAACAGTATTTGGCTTGTTGTTCCTAGTGTTTAACTTGGCCTCTCACCTTTCACACTTCAGCTGTGTCTGGTATTTTTGGTGCCTAAAATCATATAGTTTCAGGTTAGCTTTTAAATAAGTCATTGGTACTTGAAGCTGATAACTGATGCAGTCTGTAAATTTGGTCTATATACTTTCTGTTTAATTTTGATCAAACTGAGGACATCTCTCTGAGACTGTGTTTCTCTAAAGAACTGTGGGCTTAAATGAAGGAAAGATAAATACAGAAGGCAACGATGATTCAAGTTGTCAGAAAAAATCAAGGAATTATTTGAAGCCTTCAGTGTGTTCCAGAATTCACAGCTACATTCGTGATGGAGCATAGCTATTGCAATCGAAGATTTCAGCCTCAGATATTAGAAGCCTGGTGAAATTACATTTACTGTTAGACATCTATCTTCTACACTATATCCGGAGAATTAGACATCAGAGAGTGGCAGCCCCAAAGAGGATGAAACTGTCTCCATTAAAAGTAGGAATTCTGAGGAGCTGTGTTTGTTACATCTCATTCCCCACTGGAGCTTTCACGCAAACTGCACTACAACTGGAGGACTCATTTTCCTCAGCTCAGGATGCATTCACAGTCCTATCTTTAAATCTCATATCTTTATATCCTAGAAGGGAATACATAAGGCTGTTCTCAAAAAAAAAACCCAAACCAAAACCAAACACAACAGAAAAAAACAAACCCACCAACCCCCCCCCCCTCCCCCGCCCAAACTAATACAAAACCCACAAATAAAATTGTTCTTTCTTTGAAGCTGCAGGAAGTTTTGGGGTACGAAGGGGGACAAGCAGTTGGACTTGATCTTAAAGGTATTTTCCAACCTAAACAATTCTATGATTCTACGATTCTAAATATTATCACTACCACCTTTTCCTCCAGAGGATCACAGTGCTAAGCGTGGGTACAGAAGATGTAAGCTCATCTGACTCATTGACCAAAGCTATCAGGGCATTTGCCATGCACAATCTAATTTTAATGCAATTCATAACTCCCACCTGTTCTTGTGCACTATCCACTGGAAACTTACCTGTTTTCTACTAACTTAGATATAGAAGAAATTTGGGAGGCGGTGTCCTCCATTGGAGCATCCCCCATTATACACCAGTGAAAAGCCTCAAAGGAATTAAGGGGTGTTCCTTCTAAGAAGGCAACATGACCAACAACCCAGCCAAAGTGGGTCTACACCAATGCATGCAGCATGGGCAACAAAGAGGAGGAGCTGGAAGCCACCGGGATGCTAGAAAGCTGTGACCTTGTTGCAATTATTGAAACTTGGTGGGACAAATCCCATGACTGGAGTGTGGCGATCGATGGCTGCAGGCTGTTCAGAACAGCCAGATGAGGAAGGAGGGGCAGAAGGGTTGCCCTTTACATCAAGAAATGGATGGAGTGTGAAGATCTGTGTCTGAAGAGTAGCCATGAGCAGGTTGAAAGCTTATGGGTAAGAATTAGAGTCCAAGGGAACAAAGGGAACCTTGTGGTTGGTGTCTACTACAGGCTGCCTGATCAAGGGGAGCCTATTGATGAAGCCTTCTTACTCCAGCTACAGGAGGCATCACACTCACGGGCTTTCATTCTGCTGGGGACTTTAATCACCCTGACATATGCTGGAAAAGTAGCGCAGTGAGCTGTAGGCAATCCAGAAGACTCCTGGAATGCACTGAGAATAACATCTTAAGCCAGGTAATAGCCCTACAGGAGGGGATGCGATACGGGATCTGATGGTCACCAACACAAGTGAGCTAATCAGTGATGCCAAGATTGGAGACGGCCTGGGCTGCAGTGATCATGCACTGGTAGAGTTTACAGTCCTGAGGGATATGGGCAAAGAGTAAAGTCAGGACCCTGAATTTTAGGAAAGCAAAATTCCAGCTCTTTAAGGAATTAGTCTATAGGACCCCTGGGAAACTGCCCTGAGGGACAAGGGAGCAGAACAGAGCTAGCAGATCTTTAAGGACACTTTCCACAGAGCGCAAGAGCTCTCAATCCCCAGGTGTAAGAAATCACTGAAGGAAGGCAAGAGACTTGCATGGCCGAGTAGAGACCTGCTGGTCAAGCTAAAGGGCAAGAAGGAAATGCACAGGTAGTGGAAGAAGGGGCAGGTATCCTGGGAAGAGTATAGGGACACTGCCTGGTTGAGTAGGGATGGGTCAAGAAAGCCAGGGTGCGGGCGGAGCTGAACTTGGCAAAGGATGCAAAGAATAATAACGGCTTCTACAGATATGTCAGCCAGAAAAGGAAGTTCAAGGAAAGCGTACGCCTCCTGATGAGCAAGACTAGCAAATTGGTAACAACAGACAAGGATAAGGCTGAGGTACTCAACAGATTCTTTGACTCAGTCTTCACTGGCAACCTCTCTTCCCACACCTCTTGAGTAGATGGATTGCAAGACAGGGGCTTTGGAAGCAAAGTCCCTCCCACTGTAAGAGAAGATCAGATTTGTGACCACCTGAGAAACCCGAACATACACAAGTCTATGGGACCTGATGAGATGCATCCCAGAGTCCTGAGGCAACTGGCTGATGTAGTTGCCAAGTCACTCTCCATGATATTTGAAAACTCATGGCAGTCAGGTGAAGTCCCTGGTGACTGGAAAAAGGGAAACAATGGATCCATTTTTAAAAGGGGTGGAAAGGAGGACTCTGGGGACTACCAACCTGTCAGCCTCACTCACCTCTGTGCCTGGGAAGGTCATGGAAAAGATCCTCCTAGAAGCTGTGCTAAGGCACATGGAGGACAGGGAAAGTTATTTGAGATAGCCAGCATGGCTTCACCAAGGGCAAGTCCTGCCTGACCAACATAGTAGCCTTCTATGATGGAGTGACTACATCAGTGGACAAGGGAAGATCTATGGATGTTGTCTACCTGGATTTCTGTAAGGCCTTTGCCCCAGTCCCCCACAACATCCTTCTCTCTATATTGGTGAGATATGGATTTGATGGGTGGACTGTTCAGTGGATGAGAAATGGGTTGAATGGTCCTATCCAGAGGGTAGTGGTCAATGGCTCAACGTCCACATGGAGACTGGTGACAAGTGGTGTCCCTCAGGGGTCTGTAGTGGGACAAGTACTGTTTAATATCAATGACATAGACAGTGGGATCAAGTCCACCCTCAGCAAGTTGCAGATTACACCAAGCTGAGTGGTGCAGTTGACACACCAGAAGGAAGGAATGCCACCCAGAAAGACCTAGACAAACTGGAGAGGTGGGCCTG
Organism: Phalacrocorax aristotelis; assembly: GCF_949628215.1. NCBI lineage: Eukaryota > Metazoa > Chordata > Aves > Suliformes > Phalacrocoracidae > Phalacrocorax > Phalacrocorax aristotelis. The sequence continues at coordinate 28,682,748 of NC_134278.1, read as the reverse complement.
TGAGAACCTCATGAGGTTCAACAAGGCCAAGTACAAGGTCCTGCACCTGGGTTGGGGCAATCCCTGGTATCAGTACAGGCTGGGGGATGAAGGGATTGAGAGCAGCCCTGCAGAGAAGGACTTGGGGGAGCTGGTGGATGAAAAGCTGGACATGACCTGGCAATGTGCACTCACAGCCCAGAAGGCAAACTGCATCCTGGGCTGCATCAAAAGAAGAGTGGCCAGCAGGTTGAGGGGAGGTGATTCTGCCCCTCTACTGCGCTCTGGTAAGACCTCACCTGGAGTACCGTGTCCAGCTCTGGAGCCCTCAACACAAGAATGACATGGACATGTTGGAGCAGAGCCAGAGGAAGGCCTCAAAAATTATCAAAGGGATGGAACACCTCTCCTAGGGAGAAAGGCTGAGAGAACTGGGGTTGGTTGTTCAGCCTGGAGAACATAAGGCTGTGGGGAAACCTTTCTGTGGCCTTTCAGTACTTAAAGGGGGCTTATAAGAAAGATGGGGACAGATGTTTTAGCAGGGCCTGTAGTGACAGGGCAAGGGGTAACAATTTTAAATTAAAAGAGGGTAGATTTAGACTACATATAAGGAATAAGTTTTTTACAATGACGGTGGTAAAACATTGGCACAAGTTGCCCTGAGAGGTAGTAGATGCCCCACCCCTGGAAACATTCAAAGTCAGGTTGGACGAGGCTCTGAGCAACATGTTATAGTTGAAGATGTCCCTGATCACTGCAGGGGAGGTTGGACTAGAGGACTTTTAAAGGTCCCTTCCAACCCAAATTATGCTATGATTCTATGATTCTGCTTTCTTTCTCTTTGGATACTGCTTGTTTTTCAAAACTGGCATGTGGCATGGGAATATAGTGAATGGAGCTGAACAAACTCAAAATTTCTGTGCCTAAGCATAAATGAAATGGATCTGGATGCTAAGCAGTCTCTGCCTATGATGGCAATACAGAAACAAGGGGAAAAGCATTCAGTCCATAGGACCACACTAAAACCAGCCTAAAGAGAAAATCCCCAAAACACCTGTGGAACATCAGGTCTTCATTCCTAACTCTCTCCTTCTTTAAATCTGTTATACTGCACACTAATGTAGACATAGCCCTCTTTGCTGTAATTGCCCTTGAGACCAGCTTTTTCTTATAACAGTAGAACAAAAACATGCAGCAACCTCTATATAGGAATTCAGCTAATATAATCGAAAAATTCCACCTCATTTTCATCCCTTACACCTAACTGTTACACATTAGAAATCTGGCAGAGAGCTCTGTCAAACTGAACTATTGAACTCAGAGTGGCAAAAGTCCCTCCCCAGGCAAGACATTTAAATCATTTTCAAAGTTAATTTCCTGCTCCCAGACGGAGAACAAATCTAATCGGGTTTACTTCATTCTTCTGACGAACAAGAAAATGTTGCCTGCATACTCAACAAGGGAAAGCGTCCTAGAAGGCAGCCAGAGCACTCACTTTGCAGCACCGAAGAAGCCTCTTCTGCGAAGCATGCGTGTGGATTAGCATGTGAATGGGGATTCGGATTTAACCTCTCAGATCTTCCTGGTCTCCTGCTAACCCTGTTTTATAATGAAACTATTAACTGTTTACAAGCTAACAGCACACATGGGAGATTGAAAATAGTCAGAAAATTATAGTATGGCTGCAGGGGTATGTTTCAGAAAACTGGCTATGTATTTAAAAAGACTCTCCTCTGGTCCCTCTGGATTCCTGGTGACCAAGGCTTTTCCCAGGCTCTAAGGATATTTCCATTAAAACTTCTGATAACAAAACTTCAATGAACATTGGAAAGAACTGAATGAGGCTACTAGATGACTAAAGAGAGTTTGTAGAAAAGTGACCAAAAGTATCTATACATGTGTATAAGGTACAGCTTCAGATAAAACAGGTTTAATGAACATCTAAGACACTATTATCAATGGTAGAAGACAACCAGTATTAACTTTCTAAACAAAAGAGTTGTCAGGTTCTATGTCTGCATGCATTTTTACAGTTCCACAAGAAAAAAATCTGTATAATAGCACCTGAACTCCTAAGTATTTCTCTTTTGAATGAAACAGCAATTTGTGTGTGTGTGCATTTGTGAAATAGCAGATATATATTTAAGCCTTTTTGAAGTAGTTTAACTAAAATTTTTTCAATTTCAGCACATGATATATCACTTTTTATTGCTCTACAGAGCCAAATGTTATACTTAGAAAAAACTGAGAATACTGATATAGGCAGTTTAAGTTTACTTAGCAGTAATAAGTTTTCAGTCCATGCAAGGAAATCAGATGTTCATTGCTAAAAGCATAAATCCTCATTTATATTTAGTTTTAATGTTTGTGTTTTTATTTGTGCATCATATGTAAGTACAAGGATGAATTACTTGAATGGATATAGAGTTCTTAAGTACAGTATTTCTATAAACCAGGGGAAAAAAAGTAAACTTCATCAAGCTAATGCTGTGGGGATGAACAGTTATAACAATTACAATCTCACCATTAAAAAATAATTAGTCCAAGACACTGAAAACTATTTTTTCAAGTTGTTGAAAACTACCATTGAAAACTTGGTTATTTCCAAATAACTCATTCATATTAGTTGCTTTACTCAGGATGTATCTCAGTTGCTTTACTCTTTACTTCTGTGTGTGCAAAAATTCTTCTTTCTGCACCCAAATCCATCCCTAGTGATTAACAGAAAGTTCTCTTCCTTCTAAGCAAAAAACTAACTTACCATACAGCATGATTAGTCCTGCCACAAGAATTAAGACAGTTAACACCATTGCTTACTTCCTTAATTTTACTTTCTCTGACAAGTCCACATAAACTTTTGTATAACCAACAGATGCATATCTTAAAACTACGCCTCAGTGAACCTAAAATTGTCCACTGAACAAAAATTGACCCTTCCTCGCACTTAAAGAAAAGGAAATATTTATTCAAATATGCTGAAGCAAGCTCAGCATGAACAAACAATCATGCTAAATTTTCATGGATCACTTCTAGAGCCCTGCTATAACAAATTAAATTGCCTAAGTGTAATGGGTAGGAGAGGGAAATCAGGAGCCTAACTGAAAACAGTAGGATACTTTTCTCCCATGTTTCTCTTCAGGAGCATGTAATGGAGGAGGAAGCATCCCAGTTTCATTCTTGTATCTTCAGACTTTTGCTGTCCCTTCTTTTTAAGGTAGGTACTACTAAGTCTATCTTCCTACAAATCTTAGGCTATGCCCTAGGTTTAATTTGTGTTATCTGCAATAAAATAAGTAGGTTTTATTTAGTTAGTAAGAACATTTTAATCAGTATTTCCTTGCCCAGTAGTAAAAAAATAATCTCATTTAAGGTCTTTTTTTGCATGTGTGAACTTCCTCTGTATTGAAGAAGTTTCACTAGCTTGGACTGTATTTTGATAAAAACTGACATTTGAGCAATATGCTGTGAAGATACTCCATTTATCTATCTGCTCTGTTGTTATGAATGGGATACTATATTGCCATGGAAAAAGAACTCTAAGTTAAAAGTCAGTGTTGAATTAGGTTTTTAGTATTGTCTATCGTCCAGAAGAAGGTTATGCGATCCATCTGCAATGCATTACTTAACATTTGTGTGATCAGCAAAATCATCTTTAGATCAAGTTACAATACAGTGTAATCACTTTTCTTTTTTCTTTAAGAGACTTTGGTGGCTGTGATTTAAAACAAGCCCATTTATGCAGCAGCGTAACAAAATAGGTGGAGACAAATCCCATAATGCCACCTTTATTGTGCATCATCAGCCAGCTGATTGTACCACTGAGTATTTTCACCTTCTAACTTCAAAACACAGTTAAAAGTTAAAATCAGGATGTAAAAGAGGAAATAATTGACTGCTTCAGGGAATTTGGAGAGAGCTTACAGTGTTTAAAGCCCTTAAAAAAAATGGATCCATGTAAACTCTTTAAATAACTGCATGAGAGCGAATACATTTTTTGACAACTTTTAGCAAATGCTAAGTCCTCTATACAATGAATTTTACTGCTTCTTCTACTTCATTACAGTACATTTGTTGGCAAAAGGTTTGCTACAAGTATCTAATTGTCTTGCTTTTGGAAACTGCAGTTTCATACAATTATTTCATAGGATGCAACAGAAAAAAAAGGAGTCTCATTGCTTTATATGTGATCACTCTTCCAGACAGGTGTTACCCACTAAATACCCAGAAGCATCACTGAGATGACTATATTACAAAAATTCAGGAAAGATTAATACGTAATGCTTACCAAATGATACACAGCTATTTTATCATTCCAGAATTGGGCTTTAAGAAAGAATAAAATGAAAATATGTATGGCATACTTGCTTAGGTGGAAGGGCTGAAGAGAGATAAGAAAAAGATTCCAACTATTACTTTCTTAACTGGAAAGTGGTACAAGTTATTCAGTCATTGAAAACAATGCTCACATCTTGAAAATCATTACTGAAACTACTGTTGGCTTCAGTACTGCGAGATCCAACCCAAGACTCTCTCTACTATATCTGAAATCCTACAGTGGAATTATGCTTTCAGGGTATAAATTCTGTGGTGTGAATAGCTAAGTGATGTATTTTCAAAGGTCAGTCGCAAACATTTTCATCATGCCCATGGAGTCATAACTCTTATGGACCAAGTGGCACTTTCTTTTGAAAGGCAAATGTTGCCTCTCATGAACAAGTAAAGAAGGTGTTTACAACTCTAAAAACAGTCTTGTCAATAAGAAAGGAATATTTTATGTTTGCTATTAATTGTGAGAATAACACTGCTCTACACTAAGCAGAGTAGTAAAGATTATTGAAAGCAGGTTTATTACCAATTCATTATAGATTATTTTAAAATATTTGTGCTTTTTAGTGTTGTTTTCTGTTATTATTACAACTGGTTTCACCAAAAACATATCAAAACTATCTGCTTTTCCTGTTTCCCCCAGTTCCTTAGAGGAGAAACACTGATCAGAATGGTGGAATTTTCAAGGATCCTTATACACACTGTACACTGCTGAAGAAAGTATTAGGTTTTCCTGTGGCCTTTGTTAAGGTGAATTTTCCTCTAGATTGAGACAGCAAACAGAGCAAAACAAAGCTAAAAACTAGGGGTGGAGAGACATTACTTTGAAAGCATACAGACTATTTCATTCTGAAAGGAAAGTAATTTTTTTTTCTTTTGGTCAAGAAGCACCTAGTACAAAGCAACATGGAAAGAAGCCAGAAATTATTTAGTTTTGAATTTTCAGTAAAGTAGTAAGATATACAAAATTTTCTGGGAAAGTATTGCCTTTACTAAAAAAAAGCTTGCGCAGTTGGGAAAAAGGACAGCTTTAAGGCAGACAAGTCCTTCCCTCAGTTTGGAACAAAGGCAGCAGCATTACGGTCAAGTTGGTTTAAGCTTAGCTTGATTATCTTAAATAATTATACAGCTTGAGGGAAAAAGGTGATTTCAAATTGGGGAGAAGAGAGAGGAAGGGGAGGAAAAGGAGTACGCTATTAACTCTAGAATAACAGAGAGAGAGAAGTAGGTAACTGCTACTTATGAGATACTGCAAAGTTAGCTTTAGATATAATGTGGCAAAATTTGTAATGTGCTAACAAATTACAATCTATATTAAGTTCCTGTTATGTAGTATACACTGGATATTAAAAATAATTATTATGAAAAATAAAACCATGAATTTTTATTCTACAATTCATATTTTGAAGACCATAGGGAGGTCTGTGTTTTATTCCAGCTAGACCTGTTTCTCTAGTACAAGATATTATCTTTCTGACAAGTCTTGCCTCACTTACATCCTCATACAATCAAGTACAGCTACATCAGCAACATAACATAAATCAAAACCAAACAAAACAAAATGAAAAGCAAATTCAGGTTAATTTGTTTGTAAGTTTAATAACATGTAAGACTAACTTTAGTGTGGGATCTTCTAAAACAGGCTGAAGATTAGGGGACGGTTTGCTAGGCTTCTGGAAGCACATACACTTCCACAAAGCACCTTTCTGTTACGACAGGTTTCATCTTTTATCTGATCAGCGCCTGCCATTTTGTTTCAAAAATCTATGTGCTAAGCTTGTCCCACATCTGAGAGGGAATTCCTCCAAATTTCCTCTTTAAAACAAATCTCAATTGTGATAGACAGGCCTATGAAGAAATATGAAAGTATATTGGGAATATTATTTCCAAACATTAATGAATCAGACATTAGTAGTAGAGATTTCAAACATGTCTGAATACAAGAACTACATAGTAAAATTCATCTGTTAATTTCCTTCACTGTACCCCAGCTTTAGAAAGGTAGGCACCATTGACCAGTTTTCACTCCTTACCAGGGACCTTCAGTTATACCTTTGAAAGTTAAGTAACACTGTTAATACTGATTCCTGGAGAAACGAAGGAACCAAGTAAGGAAAGCAAAACATTGTGTACAAGTCCTAGAGCCTCAGACACAGTTATAGCTCTGGAAACACAGGCAATTTGTTTTTATTTTTGCACTGATCATATTTCATGTTACCAGTTCAGATAATAGGATGAGATACAAATCTGTATTTAGGTGAGGGCTTCATTGGTTATGCTTAGGAGCAAATAAAGTTCAGCCTACACTCCTGGCAGACATGTTTGTAGTCAATCTGGTGAATGAAACTATCAGAGCATGTATAGCATAAATTGGCAAACTGCTGAGAAAAACATGAACAATGTCTCCCAGAAGCTCCATTCCAAGTCTTAAAAACAGGGTCTAAGAACTGTAAATACAGAATAAGTTACTAAAATATATATTTATATATTATTTCTTGGTCACACTATAGAAATCTGGCAAGTCATCAGGGAACTAAATATGGGATCTTTACTTTCTCAGTTAAATTATCATTATAACAGACTGTGGGAATGCATCTGTCAAAGTGACAGTCTGCATAAGGTCTCTGAATTGTACAGTTGTTCTGTACAGTACTATAATCCTTTTTCCATTTCAAGCTTTCAGTCAGTGCCAGTGATTCATTGAAACTTGGTCATATTTCAATTTAGCAAAAAAGACTATGAACCTCTCTGAATTCAAAATATCCCATATTGCTGCTTAATGTGTTTACAATAGTGTTTACATTGTCTATGGGTTAAACAAGCAAATTTCATGAGCACTCTGATATAATTAATGCAACAGGGCACTTCAGATTAGTAACTGAATATCAGTTACTGCCAGAAAGGCTGATTTCTAAGTACATCCACTTATAGTGCAGGTAGGGTGGGCTCCAGTCTCATATGTGTAAAACATGGAAGGAACAAACATGCAAGTAGAGTCTCAATAGTAAATGTGTGATTCCATTATAGTGCATAAACAGAGATCCACCAGGTCATTCTTCAAATAGTAATATTTAAACAAAATATATTGTAATTTCTTCGAGTCTATTTAAAAATTATCCATTAAAAGATGTTATCTGTTGGGTAACATCTACATGAGACAATGGGAAAGGCAAAAATACGTTCTATTTAGAGACAGGAGAGCTAACATACCAAAGAAGGCAAAGAGGCATACAGGATATGTGTGGTAATTGTGAACTTCTTAACCTCAGCACAGTTTTCACCCCTTCTCATTTAAGTTTGCTATTACAAGCTTTTCTATTTTTCCTGCTCCACAAGAATGGGCCTTCAGTCACAAATACGTCACACACAAGGACAGTTGAGGAAGAACTATTGTGGGTTCAAATAAAGCCAGTCAGTTCAAAACAGGTACTACAGCAAATGGACAAGGAAAATTACTGCAAAGAAGTCTAGCTACCTGGGGCCTTTTGGACACAGGTATGTATCTTGCAAGTCCAAATATAAAATGCTGCACAAAAGCTCATTCCTCTGTCTGGAGTCCGGAAACTCCCTCGACATTCACAGAATGGATTTGGGTATGGAAATAATTTTCTTCTACCTAACTCAATTCTGACATAGTTGCTTTGTAAAATAAAAGCTAGGACTATTTCAGACCAATGTTTCTGAAAGTAAAAGGAAAAGGTATTTCTAAACATAAATCCTACATGAAATATTCTGGTGATAGTGGTTATTTCACCACTTTTTATTCTAAAATGGTTCAGAGCAAAGTAGTTCTATTTAATAACTTCAGAAAACCTAAACTAAAGAAACCTAAACAAGGGTAAAAGGCTTGTTGAAAGTATGATATAAGATGGCAGCATTTTATGGTACTCCTTTAGTAAAGTCACTTCATATATTTGTTTTCTTTAAGCTGTGGCAGAACAGTCAAGCCATTCTCTGCCATAAGCAGCCATCTGTCACATCACTGTCCTTCACCTTTTTTTCATTTCTGTGTGATGCACACAAATTCTGCATGCACTGACTGAACATATGGCCTGGAAGGTCGACAAATATCCTTCCTGGCTAATATAAACTCTTTAAAGGTGTTTGCTGGTGGAAATCGTTATAATTCTCATTAACAGTGAGAAAACACCTTCCTTCAAGCAATCAGCTGTTAACTCAGGAAACCGTAGCAGGAAGCTCCAGTTCTCTAGTACCTCCTTCATCCCTCTCTGCAAGCCACACTGCTGGCCAAAGCATGGTACAGGTGCTGGTTGATCTGTGTGGTGGTGCAGCCCCCCAGGTCACTCTGGGATCCCAGAATAAGCCCTATTGTGCCATTATCTTGGTCATAATGACTTGGGCATCAGGTGATCTCTGTCCACCCCTGGGCCATCTGCTCCCTGACTTGTGTACCAGAATTATGGCCAGAATGTAAAAAATTGATTAAAGCCAGTCATCTCGATCCTATAACTAGCAATCCAAGAGGGAGACCTTTTGAGCTCTCTGGGACCGCAGTGGGCTGTGTGACCCTGTATCTCCCCCTAGGCTGGGACACCTCTCAGGGTAGATTTCGCAAGGACTAAAGGATCATCTGTTGATGATTTCACGAGGACTCAAAGGCCTGATTTCGCAAGGTTCGCCAGCCATGCACTGATGAATGCCAGCACATAAAAATGAGTAATTTATGAAACTCACAAAACGGAAATTTTACTCACAGATTAACCTCTGGGTGTGTCTCTGTGTGTGCAATTTGACTATATATATGTTATCCCTATTCATATAAATCATTGACCAAGTCTGAGACTGATTGGACTTAGCCACCCCTAGACTTCTATCTGAAAGAAGTTTAGAAAACAAGGGGGCCTATTCTGAACCTCGTGACTCAACAGGAGGGTCCTCCTTATCCCCTGCATCCTTGATCCCTCTGTGAATCATTCTAACTTGAGTATAACTGAATTTTCCTTTGTGCACTTCTTCCATGTAAGTAATAGAGTGAACCTTGCCATTCTTGAATATTTAACTAAGTTGCTGTGTTGATTGAAAAAAATTCCATCATATTGCTGTTTTAGACTGGCTGATGCTGCTAAGAATTATACAACCTAATACTGTGATCTGTCTCAAAAATATTAATAAATCTTAGATTGCTAACTAAAGCTGTGTAACAAATCATATTCCTGACAATTTGGAGTAGTTGGCCATATCTACAAGGTTGTATTTGTGGCAATTTGCTGTAGTTGGCAGGATACACAAATCTGTATTCACAACAATCTGACCAGTCTTAATCTTATCCCAGAGAAGGACAAAAGCCATTCTTCTTTTCAGCTAAGTACAACTATTAAATATAAGGGTCCCACTGAACTGGATGAATCCAGAAAGGAGGTGGGGTTATAGAAAATTTCATTAAAGGTTTTCAATATTTTGCCATGTGCCTCAAGTGTTCTGCAATAGTCTTAATTAGGGACATATTGAGGGGAGATGGGTAAGTAGCACTAGGATAGCTGGATGTTCTAAAATGCAATCCCAAAAACACGTAGAGGAAAATAAACCTGCTGCGGTATTTTTATTTAACCCAGATGATTCTGGGTTAGATGAAAGGATACGGTTTTAAAAACCACCCAGATCTGGTGGTGTCCATGATAAGCTGGAGAAGGACTATTAGGGGAAGCAAGCAGTAGCAAACCATTCCTTACAGAGATGGGGGCATCCTATCTTTCACTACAATGTTTTAGAAAAGTGTGTCCTTTCCTGAACTTCTACTGTTGCAGAATAGTCCAGGCTACTATTAGCGAATAAGCGTGTTGCAACCTTTCCTGTCCAAAGTATATCTCACCAGATGCTTATTGACTTCATCATATAACATTATGCCCACCAGTCTTTGTGAAAATTCAGCAGATGCAGAAGGTGATTTAGAAAGGAAGCAGAAAGCACCTGTGTTTGAAAGAGGACATTTTTATCAGTTTGTTTCCAGGGTTTCTCAAGCACTGCCACCTTCCATTAGCATTACCATGAAGATTCATATTAGCAGAAAATGGGTTTATTGATCTTCAAGTCAAGGTCATCAACTGATTGTGAAGGTCATAAATTAATCTGAGATATTACATAAGAAACATGACTCACCATTATTCAGATCTCTTTGAGAGGTATTTTGCAGTTTTATTATGTATTTTTTGTCATGAACACAAATATGTGAGGGCATACTTTTAACATACCTATAGGAAAACAATAGGGTTAGCTTAACTTGATATAATCACAAGGTACATGAATAGCTTATTTTTTTACTTTAGGAGTAGGCTTGCTAAATAATACACCAACAGAGGAACCATCACTTCCTAAAGGTTTACTGTATTACTAGGATATAAATGGTGCTGGGAATTTTCCTGGTCAGTTGTTATTATGTTTTCTGGCATTACTTGTCCAAGTTTTTTGAATTGCAGGTAATGAAAGCTACGATGATTCAACAATTATCTAACCAAGGACAACCTAACAAATACAGTCTTAGTCCCTGTCAGTTATAGCTGGCAGTTTTCTTGATGTAATTTATACCAAACTAGACTTGACTAATGATACTGTAGTCTTTAATATGTTTATGTGATTTCAGTAGTGATCATTCTTACTAAGTGTTTGAGTCTCTAAACTGCAGTAAAGAAATGACTGAGGACGTTGTTATATCTAGAACAAACTAATAGGGCAGCCCCAAAATATGACTACGAACTTTGAAGGACTACAGATAGTTATTGTCTGAGTGAATAGCTCCAGATTCTTCCCTGTTTTCCACTTTTGTAGGTTGCTAAGGGTCTTTCAGGACACCAAAGATATATTTGCCTTAACTTCTCCAACACTCTGACCTTCAAGATATTTTAAACAAGCTCTGTTCTCAGACGTGCTAGGAGCAAGTTCATTTGCTGTCTGAATGGATCTTAGCAGTCCCTGATCATACCTGCATGCAGGGAACATAACTTCCCACACCTAAATCATTTTACCAAAATAGTGGACTGGTTTGTAATGTTAATTAACCTTTTTGACCTGCATGTTCACAACAAGGAAATTAGAAGCAAAAGTTAGAAGTTGATTCATTTTGATTTATTTGATATATTCTGCTGCTTTTACAAAGAATGTGCAAAGTCCCTAGATGCAGGAGCCAGCTTCCAGAGAAAAATAAACCTGATGTTCCAAGGTCTTCATTCAGTACAGTCACCTTAGTTTTTGTGCTTTATATTAGGTCCATGTTATAGTGTTAAGAAGGATGTGTCCTTCAGCCCCTCTCTTAAAGCTTTTTTTTTGAGCTTCATCTATTCTCAGCTGCCCAAAGCAGAAAAAGCAGAATCCTCCTGTAACTGTCTCTATTCACCTTCATGTTCAGTCATGAAATATATCTGCATTTTGATGTGGAGGTTTATACAGTCTTCTAGAACAGCAGTCTTCTAGAACTTAGACATGCTTAAACCCTTATATCTGTCCTTCCCCATGCCATCTCCCCACTTTTAAGCATATTTAATCCATGAATAATAGCAAGAAACCAAAAGATTTAAGCAAAATGGCAATATTTTTTTGACTGTGAATTTGCTTAAAGGACACAAAATATTTCTTACATCCTTTAACCTATGACAACCTCTGAGCCCAACAGAGTTACATTCTAGGCTCCAAATAAAATGTATCAAAGGTAATCGCATGCCAGTAATTAGAAAATTAATTCTGCTTTCCTACTGCTGCCTTGCAATTTTCCTGCTGCTCTTATTTTCTTTACATTGATCTCTTGCAAAGTGGCAGATATAGTTTAAGCTGTTCCTGTTAGTATTGATGACAAGAAAACCATTTTCCCTAGTAAATGGCTTGATTGCTATGCCTACAGGAGAAAGAGCAGCAAAGAGATGGAGGGCGCTTTGGCAGACACCCATATTTGTGATGGGTCTTCTTTCTGCACATGGTGCTGTGATATTAAATCTACAGAGAACTATTAGTTTCTTTTAGGGAACCACTTTTTCTGAATGCTTGGTTGAGAGTGGAGGTAAGTTGAAGATACAGTGTGGGGAGGAGGTTTTTTGATTTATTTTTTTTTTCTTAGTTCAAGAGTTCTGCAGGATTAGGAAGCTGATTTCCCTCTTACCAGCTGCTTTTTTTTTCTTAGGAAAGATGAGCAAAGGAGAACTGCCATAGGTGCATTAAAATATAATTTTTAAAAGTTTGCTTCTTCACCTAGCATATTTAAAAAAAAAAAACAGGGAGGGTCCTTAGCCTAAATTCCTCAAACCTATTTAAGTGCCTGTCTGCCTTAGAAATCAGTGGAAATTAGGCACTTGAATCACTGGAGAGTATGTCTGCTTGGCCCTAGTTAAAGCCACTTTAAGGCTTTCCAGAGTGAGAGGCATAATACAACAACGTACAGAGATTAAATAAAATACACCAAAGCTTCAAAAACTGGCATTCTCACTACTTTATTAGAATCACAGGCTTATAGTGTAATTCAGGTATGAAAGGACCTGAGGAGGCCTCTAGTTCAACCTCTACTCAAAGCAGGTCCAGGCAAGGGATCAGACCAGGTTGCTTAGGGCTTTACCTAGTCTGGTCTTGGAAACCACCAAGGAAAGAGGCTGCATAACATCTCTAGGCAACCTGCTCCACTGCTGGGATGTCCTCATGCTGAGAAAGCATCTCCTTATAGAAAGTTTGAACCTTTCTTTCAAGGCACAATTTTGCCTCTCATCCTCCCACCAGGTACCACTGTGAAGAGCCTGGGTCTGTGTCCTCAACACCCTCCACATAGGCACTAGGGTCTGCTGTTAGGTTCCCCGATGCCATCTCTTCTCCAGGCTGAGCAATCCCTGCTTCCTCAGCCTTTTCTCACAGGACAAGCGCTCAGCCAGCAAACGTTTTGGTGGTCTCTGTTTATTGAGGTCTTTCTGTTGTCCATCCTTCACAAGAACTGTCTACATTTCAGCTGCTATTTCATGCAGAGAACACCTCCCCTGCCACTATCTTCCTTCCAATCTTTCCTGAAGAGCTTGTAGCTGTCCATTGCAGGTCTCTAGCTGCAAGCTGTCCCACCATATCTCAGTCCTCTCCTGCATTTCTGTTGGTGAAGAGGCTTTTGCCACATTTTCTTATGTGGATCCCATTGCTCTCATTCTCTGCCTTCAAAGAGGTTCCTGTGTTTGTAAAAACCAAATCCCCATCTATGACACAATTTCTATACAAGGTGTTGACCTACAGGATTGGCCTACTCCTCCCCAAACCCTCCCTTTAGATCAAGAAAACACTACCAGGGCATCCATGACCCTCAGGCTCACCCCAGGGCCATGCAGCCCCTCCTGATGTCCACAGGGTCTCCCCTGGCCAGATTACTGGTGCCCAAATGGATGAGAAGCGGGGGTATCAGCTATCAACAATGTGGAAAAGGTGATATTAAGAAGTGATTGGCTGTGTTTTTATGGTCATATCTTAAAATGCTTTGTCTAAGGATTCATTAAATGGCTAGATTTCCCTTTCAGAAAGCAATTACCTGTTGGAAAAAAATAACTGCAACCTTCTTTCTATCTTCATAAGGGAAGAATTAAGGGTATTTAAGAGATTCGCTATCAGGCCCAGAGTCTGTTTTCAAGTTCATGGGGTGTAAACTCACAGAAACCTCATCTAGGCAATGTGCTTTAATCAAGCTGAAGGTTCTCCTCTGCTAAGCATTTTTATTTAAAATGTGCCTCTTCTGGCTTTATATCAGTGTTACTGAGAGCAGTATGTGATTCATTACAGTCATCCCCACCTTTTATAAATGTCATTATTTTTAATCCTCACTTTTATCAAGGCTTTTCACACGTCATGCTGATGTTTACAGGATGGCCAAGGAACATCTTTATTTTTAGTCAAGGTTCTCCTTTAAAACACCTTGCCAGTATAATGTGTCTGTGTTTGATTATCTAATCTATGAACAGATCAGTCCTCTCAGGAAAAAATGTTAACTTGCTCCCAGGAGGCCAGAATAGCTGTTATACAGACTTATATCTGCATCCATCTCTCTCTTGCATGTTCATGATTCTGGTAAAATAGATTTGTTAGCAGCAGAAAATACTTCGTACTTGTATCCTAGTTCCCATCCATGGATCTCAAAGCACTTTTCCAAGGTAAACAAAGAAAAATAAATGCTAATTAAGATAAATAAGTCATCCAGACAAGTATGACTATCGATATTTTGTGGATGGGGAAGTCAGAGTACAGGAAGCTTAGATGACTTGCCCAAGGTGATATTGCAAACAAGAGGATAAAGGGGGGGAAAAAAGGCCTATTTTAACTGTTAGGTCACTTTTAATTCCAAGCTATATGCTTGAAAAAATATTTGTATTGCTATGAATATTTTGACATTTTGATTAAAATAAAAAATTAATCAGTTAATTATTTAACGCTTGATCAGTTATTAGTCAACGCACTAAATCTTTGGAGGAAAAAAGTAAAAGTATATCAAGGTGTAAAATGACATTTTCAAAATGTATAAAACATTTTGCACTCTACAAAAGCATTGCTCAAGCATGTGTCCTTAGTGATACAACCTATAAGGAGACTAAGAAGTTAATACCACAATTTATGCCCCAGCATCATCTTCATCATCACTAGCATATACAGCCTGTGTGCTATAAATGTTTGCGTACCTACTGGTAGACAGATATGAACAACTCAAACATCAATATTAGTACAGAAAACTAGGAGCTATACCTCAAACCATGAGAAGGAGGTTTTTAAATTAGATACTTGCTGTCAGCTACGTGGTGAGGTTTGAGGTCTCAAGGGAAACTCGGAGCACACTCATAAAGGAAACATTCTGCAAAAAAGAGGACAAAATGAGAGCATGTGATTTATTTTCCTACACATGGCCACTTCAGGCATGGTGGGATGTTTCTGTGGTGGGTTGACCCTGGCTGGATACCAGATGCCCACCAAAGCTGCTCTATTGCTTCCCTCCTCAGCTGGAGAAGAGAGAAAATATAATGAAAGGTTTGTAGGTCTAGATAAGGACAGGGAGAGATCATTCAGCAATTACTGTCACAGGCAAAACAGACAACTTGAGGAAATTACTTTATTACCAATCAAATCAGAATAGGATAATGAGAAATAAAACCAAATCTTAAAAACACCCTCCCCCCATCCCTCCCTTCTTCCCAGGCTCAACTTCAGTCATGACTTCTACCTCCTCCCCACCAGCAGCACAGAGGGACGGGGAATGGCGGTTGCAGTCAGTTCATCACGCACTGTTCCTGCTGCTCCTTCTTCTTCCCCTGCTCCAGCATGGGGTCCCTCCCACAGGAGACAGTCCTCCACAAACTGCTCCAACAGGCTGCAGTTCTTCATTAATTGCTCTAGCGTGGGTCCCCTGCACCATCACAAGTCCTGCCAAGAAACCCACTCCAGTGTGGGCTTCTTATGGTGTCACAGTCTCCTTTAGGCACATCCACCTGCTCCAGCGTGGGGTCCTCCATAGGCTGCCGGTGGATATCTGCTCCACCATTGACATCCATGGGTTGCAGGGGGACAGCCTGCCTCACCACGGTCTTCACAAGGAGCTGCAGGGGAATCTCTGCTCTGGCACCTGGACCACCTTCTCCCCCTCCTTTTTCACTGACCTTGGTGTCTGCAGAGTTGTTGTTCTCACATATTCTCACTCCTCCCTTCAGCTGCAATTGCTGTTGTGCAGCAATTTTTTCCTCTTCTTAAATACATTGTCACAGAGGGGCTACCACCATCGCTGATGGGCTCGGCCTTGGCCTGCAGCAGGTTGAACTTGGAGCCAGCTGGCATTGGCTTTCTTGGACATGGGGGAAGCATCTAGCAACTTCTCACAGAAGCCACCCCTCTAGTCCCCTCCTAGCGTCCCCCACCACTCCCACCCCCACCCCGCTACCAAAACCTTTCCATGCAAACCCAATACAATTTGGCCTCCAGCTGCAATTCTGACAGTGTGGAATTGTCCCTTTGGTTCACTGACATCTTTACCAGCCTTGTGTAGCTATTCTAGATCTTCCAGACCATCTCAAATAGTACTACATATTTGTATTTCGGTAACCCCACCCCATGCATCCAGGTTTTCTCTTCTTACATGAATGTAGTAAATGTAGGTCCAAGTCCCCTCACCTTTGTCTCCAAACTAAGGGGTCTTTGCTGTTACAGCAGCCCTACTTTGCATAGATTGCTGTTGCAACAGTCTTGAATCAAATTTTCCTCAACCTAGGGTGTCCTTTATCAACAGGGCCAAAGACTGAGACATTTTCTTTTATTTAGCTCAATGCATATTAATTGTTCCTGAAAAATGAGACATTTCTAAAAAGAAAAACTGACTCAAGTTGAGCCCCTGGTGCATTACAGCTCTCAGGAGCATGAGAGAGCTGAGCCCTGTCTGTTCTCCAAGTCACACAGAAACAAGTCCACCCTTATCCTGAACTTCCCAAAGTGATACTGTAACCACAAAGGTATTTGTGGATAAGACTGCTGCTTTCTCATGGTTTCTTAATGAAAGTGGGCTAAAGTCCAGGGCACAGTCCATAAATCATGGCTGAGGAGCCCACTGTGTGTCAGGAATATATAGGTACCTTTAACTATGTAGACATTAATATAAATATCTGTTAAAGCAGATGTTTTGCGTTTAGCAAGAACATATTCTTTGTCAGGTACATTGTGAAAAAATTTAAACCCACTGCTAGAAGTCTCTGTGAAATCCAAATATCCAAACTGTATTTCATGGAGGTTATCGAAACACTAGAAACGCTTCTATAATTCTATGATCTGCTTCTAATCTGCGTCAACCACATAATTGCTCTTTAATTCAGCCAAGAAAAGCTAAATGTGGTTTACATGGGTCTCGTATCTGATACACAGAAAAATCCCAAACTTGAATCAATATACTCTCTGTGACTATAACCAGCACACTGGGGTTATAAAAGAAAAAAAAACAACTTTGCTTTTGACGGACCTTGTTCACGCAGTACCCTGTCCGGTGATTAGAAAGCAGATCATGCTTTCCTTGGCATTTATCCAGTTGCTGTCTGGACTGAAAGGTTACAGAAGTACACGTACATGGCTCTGCAAAAAGTAGAAAGGCCAGCGAGTCACGTATCCTCAGTGCCTGAGGCAGAGAAAATACTGTCCCCTTCTCAGAGTTTCTTTCCACCTTCAGTCTTCTAAGGGAGTGTCAGACTTAAGGTATCAACCTGCATTAGCAAGTTTGGAGACTGTCAGTTTTATTCATGTTTTTGTCAGATTCTTAAGTGCAACATAGCAGACGACATATAAGATTTACTTCTCACCTACTATGCGTACCAGAATTTCCAGCTGGAAATCTAGCCCTCCCACTTCCTATTTGATTTAACTAAAATGTAAAAAGGAATAAAGGTTGAGACAAGAGCTAAAATTCCGTTCAAGCTGATAAAGACAATTGTTTGGATTATCATTTTTGTTAATGAGACCATCTATTCTTTAGCCTCATATTGATCAGAAATTTTCGTATTTACAGGAACTTCCCTGATTAAGTAACACAACAAACAATCAGGTAACAAATGTATTGAAAATGTTATTGTTCAGTTTGTAATAGGGTTCTTTTACACTCCCCTTTTAAAAATAAAATAAAAGAATAATTTAAAAACGCACAAAACCATCTACAGTCTCAGCAAATTTTCTATTTTAATGAGAGACATGAGAGACAAAACTCCATAAGTTTGAATGCAAAAATCATGGTACTCATTATCCGCTTTGTCCTTACTAAGCCCAGACTAGTCGGGCTTCTTCTGACTAGGAAGCAGATCACGACTAACTTGTGGAGTTTGCAACCTTTTTTACCTTTCCCTGTGCTCCTTTCCTGTGCAAAGTCCATCATGGTCAAAATTCCTGGTTGTCATCTGCCGCTTCCTTCCCAAGCCAGGTTTGAGGTCTAATGGTGAGGTTCACCATATTCTCCCAAAATTTCCACCCTTAAAAATCCTGTTCAACACCCTGGGTTTGCTCCAAACCACATTGGTATTTCTATGTAGCTCCCTAATGTGTCCTCAGTATATGTATGTCTGCTTCTGATTTGATCAAATAAGCGCTTGGCTTACACCTGGGCACTGTCAGGTTTCACAGTCTAAGGACTGTTTTGTCTGCCTTACCTGTAGTATCAGATCTGGATCATATATATTCTGAAGACATCCCCTTTCCTCCCAGCTTGTCCAGACAAGACATGAAAAGCTTGTTACAAGTGGTCATAAGTGCTGAAGTTGCAACCTTTGTGTTTACTATACTAAAACCTATGTGGGGACTGAACACTGATCCCAGCAACTCTGAATGTTTGCCACACCAGTAGCAGATAATTACTTCCCAGAAATAAATTTAGAAATGTTTGGTCACTGTACTAACACAAGCTCAGTAGCAGCGTGATTTCTTTATATTGTAAGAATGACAAAAAAAATCTAATGCATTTTTCTTGGATGACCTTAATAGATTTTCCTTACCACTTTTTAACATGGCTTAAAATATGATACAGCAATTTTAAGGTAGAAAAGTGAAGGACTAAAAAGCATGTAATTCAGCTCACAATGGATTTTACAGGCCTCAATGGAATTAATTACTGAAAACTTGCACATGTAGTAATTAATTTCATGCAATTCAGCACCATCTGCAGATGCATTATTTCCTTTCAAAGCTACTATAATTTGATGTAAAGTAGATATTGTTAGGAGTTTTTAGGCAGCAAAAGCTTTTGTATCTTGTTTATGCCAAAGCAATTAGATAAGGAAATTAAATATTATTTGAAAAACATAACCTCTTTTTCCACTGAAGAGAAAATGGCTTCCAGTTGTTGGTAAGGGAACTGCTTGCAATTACAGAGATTCGGGAAAAAGAAACTTTGATTTAGGACTGGTTTTTTGATTTTAAAAAGTGGTTTTTTTTTTGGCAGGGATTACTTATCATTTGCAGGTGATATGTATTATTGCATCAAACTTTGTACCAATTGCAAGCAAAATCTGCCGAATACTTTGTTGAAGCAAATTCCAAAACTACCTTATATTATTTAGATGTAAGATATATATAAATGTAAGATATATATAAATATAAGGTATATATAAATGTTACTTTAACTACTTGTTCCTTCATCAGCTTGTATATATCTTGTCCTGGAACAGAAAACAACTGCAACAAATGACATGAGCTGCTTTTCTTATATTCGAGGGGGGGAGTATCCTTTTCTACCCCTATTCAGCATTCATCTGTACTGAAAAAGCAATTCCATAAAACAAAACTCATTTAAATTAAGCACTCGCTTAAGCAGCGTCCTGAAGTATTCAAGGGCATTCCTCAACTGCATCTTTAAAGTCTATACAATTTAAAGCCAGAAATATTGCCAAAGGACAAATTAGAACAATGTACTAGAATTCACCCTATACATCCACTGAACTATCAGTTTTGTGCTGGGAACTCCGGAAAAATCAATGCTGATTTTTTTCCAGATATTCATGTAGCACCTAAAACAAGGGCTGATTCTGCTGTAATACTGTGATTGGGAAAAAGTATGTGTTTGGGAGGGAGACAATATTCACATAGCACAGCTTTCTTCTGTGTATGGCAGGCAGCATGCATTGTTCTTTGGTAGTCATAATGAACGGGTTACAGCCCAATCAATCTACGCCCATTTAACACAGAGTCACATTACCACAGAATGGCTCCTGTTCTTAAAAAAAGCATGTAATTATTATTTGCATTTGTTAGCACTCACAGCATTCCATTTCAGCTGAGAGCTCGTCGTCTTCTGTGAAAAACAATCACTGTGGCAACAGAGAGCTGAAACAAAGTGCACAAGCCTTATAATTGCAAGAAGACGTACAAGACCGGTCAGGCTCTCTGTATTTTCTACCTGCTGAACAACCTCTGGACACGGTTTTCCTTTCTGTCAAATATCCACTGAAGTCTCGTGTCTAACAAGCAATCTAGGTAACAGCATTAAAATTACATTTGCAGCTAAAGGAGATGCCATCATGATAGTCACCTATGAGAATGGTATAGGGCAATACAGATGATTGATTTTAGTGCAATCGCTTATCAAAGCAAGAAGCAACAAGCAAGCAAAAACTCTTTCCAATGCATTTTGCAGAGAAAACCTGAAGACTTGCAGGTGACAAGTCTATACTGTTCCCACAACTACTTTTAAACAAGCAGGGTATTTTTACCTAGGTAAGTGAAGCTGGTGAAACATGAAGTAATTACAGTGAGGTGTCCTTATTTCTGAAGAGCTTTACTAATACAGGTTTTTGGATTAATATGTACTGAAATGGAGCTGGCAATTGGATTTGTAAAATCCCCGGTTCAGTCCTAAAAAAAAGAAAAATTTTGGAAGAGTGAACATGAATGTTATTCTGAGGGCCTGAATAGGGCAAAAAGATTTTTTGAAAAGGACCTTGAAATTGCACTTCTAAAAATGCCAGAGGAATTGGTTATTTTTGTATTGTTCTACTGTCATTACATTCACTGACAAGAAAAGAGATGAATAATTTGTGGGAGGGAAGGCTAGAAAGATTCACTCACTCTGCAGCCCTAAAATTTCCTCAGGCCTGGATTGGCTGCTGTTTCCTGATCCTTCTGTGATGTTTATCACAATAGGTTATCACCAGCCTTTAATGTCTTATATATTCTTAATGAGTATTGTCATCCTCCTTACTATGACAAAAGGGAAGAGTCGTGTAGTAAATGCAGAAAAGACCATGAATTTAATGCATTCACATAAAAAGATGTTCATGCTATGACAAATAAGGCTCAAAATGTATGCAGTCTGATGATTAAATTGGGAATTGGTAAAACAAGCAAACAAAAAAAAAGATCTTGCAAATCATTTTTCCTCCAGACAGATTTAAGATTATGATCTCTCAGTTCTTGGTGCTGCTGTACATGTACAAGCAATTCAACCTCATGAAAGTTTTAAATTAGAGGACTTAAGTTCGAATCATTGCTCACTTTTCTGACTGCAAAGAAATTATTTAAACTAGTGAAATGTTACCATTATTTCTGGATGTCCTTAAATAAACAACCGATGAGATAAATTCATAATCATCTAGTAAAAAATTCCAATTTTAGTTAAATACAGTGTTCAACATGCTTATTTTTGTGTTAGCCCTTCACGGACTTTGTCAGTTCTGTTATATGCTGTAATGAATTACCCATTATTAACATTATGAAACTGTTTCTTATGGAACCACTTCTTTGGAATAGTTCAGGTCACAATATTATAATCATAAACGCATGACATGATGACATGTGTCCTATGCTGTAATGAATGATATCAGAGTCTTTTTCCACTTAGTAAAATCTGTCATATAGAAGCCCCAAACCCTTGAGCAAACATTGTGTGGGGAGTACATGGCTTGCCACTATAAATGTTGGTACAATGGTTAATTGCATTGTAAATGAGGTAGACAAAACTCTGACTGTCATACATGCTCAGAAGTTGATTCTTTTGATTTCTGGATACCGTAAATAGTCGCATTTTGTTCAGCATATAGCCTTATTACATACTAAATCTGTCTGTAACGTCTACTTTATGTAGCCAGAGCTTCTCCTCTGTCATACCTTTAAAAAAGAAACATATTGATATAAGCTAGGAGTGAGAAGCTAGAAGGTTTTGTCAGTCTAATGGCATATAAAAGTACATAAAAGAAACAAACACACATAAACAAGTATGTCAGAAGGCTGGCAATGCATAAAGGAACCGAACTATATTAAGAGGCTTATGCAGTGTGCTTGCTCTTATATAAGCCTTTGAACTGTATACCTTCAGGTACTCTTCTGATGCAAACGTCTAAGTATCTGCAAGTCTCTGTAAAGCCTTCCTTTCCTCCTTCCTAAAGTAACAGATGCAAGAAGATGAAATAAACAAAACTGGATTGAATGATTTCCTGTTTTCACCTTCATCCTCTCTTCATTAAAAATTCTCCCATGCCACTTTACACTATAAATGCAGTCACAGCTTGCCACAAAGGACTCTATGTTTAATAGTGGCTGCAGTAGAAGTAACCTGAATACAAATATTTACATGTGGTAGACTTTTATTTCTTCCCTGGAAAATTTTCAAAAGTGAAACATTTTGCATTAAATGAAATAACACCTCTTCTTTGAATGTTCAGGCTTCAGAGAAGAGATACACATTTACACAACAGCACAGGAATTTCACATTCAAGTGAACAAAAGAAAACAACAGCTGCTCATTCATACATTTAGCTCTCTAAAACATAGGAAATGTAGGCAACATGGTGTGCCACAAGGCTTGCAAGGCATTTAAAAAACAAGGATCCTACAGCACTCACCTACAGCTCCTACAAGACATAAGCAGCAACTTTTAGCACAAAAATTCCCAACAGACCTTCCTATCTCTTCCTGTCATAAATAACATTCACTATAAATACTGAGAATTAATATACACAGATCACAGTGAGAGAGTAATTAAAAGAAAAACCACCATCAACTTGTAAAGCAAGCCACTTGCTCAATGTTCACCAACACCCCTTTAATTCTAATACAAGAGCAATAAAGTCTACTTCATCTCTATTTTCCTTATCACTGAAATTCTATTTTCTAGAGTTCAGCTGCTTAAAAAAAAAAACAAAAACAACAAAACAATGTTCAATATAAGGTATTAATACCACCAAGACTTACTCCTGTTGACAATAAGGACATAACACACTACTGCTCCATCTTGTAGTGTTCCCAGAGACAGAAAGCATGTGCTTATTTTAAACCTATTTCAATTTGTGAGTACAAAAAATATTTGTCATCCTAATGGTTTGTGTGCCCAGATGAAAGTTACAGGTAGGAAAAACGGAGAGCGCTAATTTCTTTGTAGTCAACACTATAACCTTAAGAAAGTGAGATAATACAATATCCTGCTGTCCATGATATTTCAGAAAAAAATGTTTGAGCTAAAACCTGAATTGATAAACAATATTTCTTTTGACTTTGGTAGATTTTGACTCAAGCTTCACCATGTTGAAATAATCTCACAGTCTGTGTAGTCCCACTGTTTCAATGGTGTAATGATTTAACCCCAGCCAGCAACTAAGCACCACACAGCCACTCGCTCACTCCCGCCCCATGGGATGGGAGAGAAAACCAGAAGAGTAAATGTGAGAAAACTCATGGGTTGAGATAAAGACAGTTTAATAAGTACAGCAAAAGCCACACATGCAAGCAAAGCAAAACAAGGAATTCATTCCCTGCTCCCCATGGGCAGGCAGGGGTTCAGCGGTCTCCAGGAAAGCAGGGCTCCATCAAGCGTAACAGTTACTTGGGAAGACAAATGCCGTAACACCGAACATCCCCCTCTTCCTTCTTCTTCCCCCAGCTTTATATGGTGAGCATGACACCATATGGTGGGGATACCCCATTGGTCTTTTGGGCTCAGCTGCCCCAGCTGTGTCCCCTCCCAACTCCTTGTGCACCCCCAGCCTGCTCGCTGCAGGGGTGGGGTGAGAGGCAGAAAAGGCCTTGACCCTGTGCAAGCACTGCTCAGCAATAATTACAACATCCCTGTATTATCAACACTGTTTCCAGTACAAATCCAAAACACAGCCCCATACTACCTACTATGAAGAAAACTAACTCTATCCTGGCCAAAACCAGCATAAGCGGGCATACTGCCCAGCAGGAAAGATGCCTGCAAGTTGTTTATGACTTTAGATAAGGAAGTGACCCATGAATGTTTATAAAACAGAAGAATGTACTTTGATTTGTCTGATGGTTTAGTCATTGCTGTGGCAATTCCTGACATCAGTATTGTATCTAAGTTAAGGGTAGTGGCAAGAGGATACAAAAAGTTTTCAGTGCCATTGAAAAAAAGCAATAGCTAGCAATTCTCCTATGAAACAGGAGCCCTGAAGGTCTCAAATGTACCCAAGTTCTATTTCAAGCCTTCTCAGATCATCAGGTGAAGGTGGTCAGTGAAAACAAAATCTAGTGCACTGCTGGTAAAGGGCACTGTAGCAGTGTAGCCAGTAAAACATTCCCCATAGTTGCTGGTTCTTATAATCTGTGGGAATTCACAACTGAGTCCAGTGAACAAAGTCCTCATCACACATGCTGCTGTTGACAGAAGAATAGACTAATGACCCTAGAATGTGAAAGAAATAGTTTACAAACTATTGGGATAATTTAGATGCTTTGATATTTTTTTTAAAGTTAGGATAATTTTAAACTGAACTTCATCCAAGGACAAAGACACAGTAAAAGCAATCTCAGGTTTACAGCAATTATCTTTAAGAATTTGTGTATGGCAGGTGAAGGACAGAAGACAGAAAGGTGGCAGAGTAGGGAGTTTTAGGTCAATTAACATAATATGAATTTCCAGGTGAAAAAAACCCTGGAAATATAAGGTTACTAATTATAAAAAACAAGTCAAAACAACCTAATACTGTTCTAAATCAATGTAACATGTTGTGGATTCAAGAGAAGTAGCTTATCCTGTACATAATAACTCTCACATGAGACTTTTTAAGCAAGCTAAGAAAACATGAACAAGATTAAATTATTATGGAATAGGTCTGCTGTCAGAACGATGCATAAAAATGAGTTCCTCAGACTCTGCTCTGCATCCAGCCTTATTCAACCATTCCATTTTTGACCAGACAGACTAGAGTGGGTTTGTTTTTTTTTAATCTCTGTTGCCAACAGGAGGCTGGTGGGACTGCACCTATTTTGGAGGCTAGGTTTCAATTCAAAATGATCTTGACAGAGTAGGTAAATAGCCCCAAAAAATAATCTAGCATGTGGAAGTGGGAATAGCTGACTACAAGCTGCAGAACAACTTATTGGTTCTTTGGAAAAGTAACTGGAAGTTACAGTATATCAAATACTGAATGAGAAACTACATCATGCTGTTATGAAAAAGACAAACATCAGGATGAAAGATATGCGATGTCTTCCTCCCACTTCATTCAGCACAGGAAACCCTTTGCTATACCATACCTGCTCTCTTCAGCAAAAGCATAAGTTCAGTTTTAGGAAACATACACACAGAACATTTAGAAAAACTTCAGAGGATTGGATGCATAAAGAACAATCTGTTTAAAGAAAACCAAAACAAAACTGAAGTTGTGTGGCAGACAGAAAGGATATCTGAGACAAGGATTCTGAAAATAGTTTCCAGTTCCATAAAGACTGCTGCAATAAGGAAGAAATTAATCTCTACTCCACACACATATTTGATATGAGAAGAAAACACCTTAAGGTACAAGGAACAATAATTCAGGTGTGACATTAAAAAAAGTTTTTTTATGGCCAGAAGTGAAATACTGAAATAGACTACCTTGAGGTTGTGACATCTTCATTGTTTGTGGTCTTTAAGAAAAAAATCAAGCAGACCTTAGATGACAAGGGTTAAAGGAATAGGTTACCTCAGGGTAAGGCAGTTGATTAGGTGACCTCCTAAGGCCATTTTCCAATGGATTTTTCCAAGGCAGAGCAAAACTTAAAATTATGTTCCTGTGCATATACACTAAACCCTGTGCCCATTCTGTCACCTTGCCTCTACATATTTTCATCTTACGTACTTTCAAGGAAACTTTGGCTTTGCAGCAACCACTTTCATCTTAGACATCTTCAGCAACGAAGCATGCAACGAAATTTAACTTTTCTTGCACACCATCAGACAAAGTAGTTTCCTCTGTATTTCAAAGCCACTCTACCAAGTAGCAAGATGACCTATTTATTTCTACACCATACATGCAATTTCTGAGACTTTCTGAGGTACTATCATGCCTGACAAATGCCACTCCAGAGGCAGACCCTAGGGACTTCCTCCCTGCACAACCTAGCACCAACCAAAGCTCTCAAGGGATACTTAAGAACTTTCTAACCTTCCCTGTGGAAGCAATGGCAAGTGAAGCAGAATTAGGATTAGAAAAGCCTGCATTCCACATACTTTTTCTGTGGCAGCTTCAGCTTGCTAGCTCCTGAAGAGTGATGACCCCAGTAGCACCTCCGATGTATCAGCGCTGCTGGCTGTACTAGCCAAGCACTCCTCCTGTCTGGGCACTCTGGGAGCTCAATGATTAAGAACCCAATTGCCCCCAATTTACACACCTGCACATCCTTATACCTAGCTGCAGTCTGGCCCCAAGGCATTATAAGAATCTGCAAGAGAAATAGAAAATTCAAATACTGCGTCTTTATGACAGAGTATGAATAAATAAGAGTGAAAGATTTATAGTACATTAACCATTGGAGAATTCAACCACTAAAAATATAGTGTACACTTGAAATTATAGTGACAATTTGGAAGTAATTGAAGGATACTATGTGTAAATGTGCCTCTATACACAGGCAGGTCCATTCACCCAAAATTGTAGAGAATAAATAACATGCAATACAATTTCTTTTATACCAAAATGACACTCTAGAGAAAATGGAGAGCAGAAGCAGGATAATGTGACAGAAAAAGGCAGACAAAGGACACTGTAAAAATGCTCAGAGGGGAGAAAAGGAGAAACAGGAAAAACAGGACAATATGCTAAAGAAAAAACCTAGGCTGCAAAGAGGAAAAATAAAGGTTGGTTGATGCGATATGCTAAAACAAAGAGATTAAATGAAAGGGATAGGTGTAATGCAGAAGAAAACATGAGACATGTGATGAAAGAGAATAAAGCTAACAGTAGTAGACAGAAAAAAGTATCTAATATGATGAAAATAAATATAAAGGTAAGTCAGTGCTAAAAGAGAAGAAGGGAGGACTTAAGGTAGGTTGAGACAAAAAGACTTACGTGAAAATGGCACATGAGCGAGTGTGCAAAAAAATTAAGTATATGAGAAAACAATGGGGATAAAAATAAGACTAAAAGCTGTGAGTTCTGTTATGGTAATGATGTTTCTTCTGCATTGATGTGCTAAAGTTAAGTAGTACCAATAATGGCACAAACACACCCTGCATAAAGCTTTGCACTAATGTCATAGAAGAGGGGATCTTTGGAAATGAGAAAGATAGTGGTCTACGGGGCTGGGGGTGGGGGGGAGGGGCGGAACAGAGAACAGCTCACAGCACGTACTTGTGGATAGCTCAAAGAATATAATTTGTGGTGCTTCTCTTTCTTCCTCCAGTGATTTTCCATATGCCCACTGCATATTAGTGACACAAGGTAACATGTACACAGAGAATTAGATGTAGTAGGCCATAGAGCATTCAGGACACTGACATGGGATTGGAAGATATGACATAGGGTCTACAAGAAACTGGTGCTTTTTTAAAAGTAGCACCTATAGTCTAGGCATATCCTAATCTTCCAGGGTATCTAAAATAGCACCAGATACCTAGGCAGCCAAGTCCAACCCATGACCTAGTTCTTAAGGAGATAGTGCTTGACTTTGTTGGACATAATACCTGCTGTAAAGGTTTTACAACTGTATGAACAGAGCTGCATAAGGTCATTTCCAGATGTGTTCTTAGCAACCACTAACAGGCAGAGAGAACACTACCTTGCTACCTTATAACCCGCCTGTATGTGGTGTGAGTGAGAAGTTGCTGGTAGGAGCTGTGACTTTCACCTTCGCTGCTTCTCCAGAAAACTGAAAACCTAACTCAAACTCAAAAGTTCTTTGTAAATGGACAGTTTCAATAGTTCACAATTAGGTCACCTTGTAAAATCATCACTCTTTCTCTAAGGGAGAAATTAGCACATTCATCAGATGTTGAGCAGAGGCCCTTAAAGACATCATCTCTACACATTGGAGTTACATATAACCATGTCTGTCTATCACCCTCTTTGCTGTGCCATCTGACAGGAATTTCGCACCTCATGAACTTGAGCTGGAAGAGCAAGGACTACTTCTTGTTTAGAGAAATTAATTCATACTGAAAATTACTTTAAACAGGTTTGTATTTAGATTTGGCCATGTCTTCAGTAACCAGGAAGGCGAAGGCAAACTGTTGGTGAAAATATTAGAAACCATAATGTTTTCTATTAAAATGTGAGCTGCAAAACTGGGACTGACATCCCATATGGGTGGTAATGCTTTGGTCAGCCTTCTCATCCTACTATAAGAAAACACCATCTGCTTGTTAGCAGAGCATGAGGACAATTCCATTCACCTGAACAAAGCATAAGGGCAATTTGCTCTCTCTCAGCCCTAGACAGCAGGAGAATTTATGGATGGCTCATATGGTATTAGAGGCTTTACATTGAACCAGACAAAAAAAAAAAGAAAAAAAAAATTCCTCTACTTTGCTAGGTATTCCTGCCATATAGGTAGTTTTCTCAGACCTTTCAGGATGTTGTACACTGGGGGACAGTGAGAACAATCTGGGAATCTCTGAGAATAATCCATTGTCCAGGCTTCGAAAAGAAGAGAGTTAAGGCTGTTGCAAGGCTGCTTTTTCTTCTTCCTAGCACACCAGGTCTTGGGATCAAGATGAGTCTTTAAAACTAAAGGATGAGAGAAGTAAAACTTCTAGGATTTAAGGATTGTCCGTAAGAAGAGTACATAGGAAATAGCAGTTTTAAGTTGTTTCACAAATAATAACCTTCCTCAGCAAATCCAGGACAGACATACTGTGATCATCCCACTGAACACCTAGCACTTGAGACTTGTTTCTCCTGGCTGATGTCGCTCACATAAAAATAATAACAGGACATGGGAGGGCAGGATGCACTTCATCTTCCTCACTCGGACTTTCCAGAAGAAGGAATTGACCTCATTTACATCTTCAGGGTAGACTACTGATTTTCAATATTCTTTTCAGCTCTGCTTTATTTGCCTTGTGGGCAACTTTTTCATCAGACTAGCAGCTACAGTGTCTTTTAAGCATTTTCTTACCCTTTTGTTGCTTCTGTGAAAAAAGCTGGAGCAACATTTTTCTAACTAGTACCAGATACACAATACAGGAGTAAAATATAGGGAAGCGGTGTTATTATACATTAAAGCTCTTAGAATGCTGTATTTGAGTCATAAATATATACTCTACATGAGATGATGCATGCTGCTTTCAATTTTCAGAAACCTAGCAGATTTTGATTTCATTCAAAAATGTTTCTAACACATTTGACCTGGTGAAATCCTAGAGAAAAAGGTCTCTTTACAAGCAAAAGTAAACTTGGCTTTGTGGGTTACTTGTAATGGTATAAGTACAATATACTATTGAAGGAAGAGGAAAATGTCCTTATAGATTTTCCATAATTTCACATCTTTTTTTGAATAAAATTGGCAAAAAATGAAAAGCCGTTAAATCCCTCAAAACTAACAATTCCCAGTATTGAGGTGTATCAGTGATTATGATGTGCAGCTTTCATAATCAAGCAATAAACATACATACCTTCCAGCTAGTAATTAGGGTAGATTTGTAGAATATCATCCTAAATATGTGTATTTGTCTTGAGTAGTACCTTCTCCCCCCGGTTGTATCTTACTGAAATCATGGCATATTCAACAAGATTACTCTCTGAATAAATGGCAATTAACATGAATGCCAAGCCTGGCTATTTTGTTATATGGTTTTAGGGCATATTTCTATTTTTCTTGTCAGTCAGCAGCTCCAAATTCAATTGCATTTCCTAATTATTCCCAAATTGCTTATAAGTAAAATCTTACTAGTTGTATGTAAAATGTATTGCTGTGTTTGGAATCTCAACACGCAAATGGAACCCTGCTCCCTTTCTTGCTTTCTACAACAGAAACTGAATGTGTGCATAAAAAGGTGAATCATTCCTTAGGTACATGTCCTTCAACTGTCAGCTGCAAGATTAGGACTTTCTTTGAAAAGACTGTTTCCCTGAAGATGCTCTTGTACACTGTATTGAATCAAAAACCTTACTTTAAACTCTTGGAAAAAATGCATCAAACTGGAACTTGTGAACCGATTCTATTTGCCATCTATAGAAATAAATATTTGAGCCAAGGGGGAAAAGGTTTAATTTCAATGCATGGTGAGCATGGTTCCACAAGCAGCTGAGATTCATGCGATCAGACATAGGGAGTAAAAACAAGAAGCCAGTAAAGGCATTCTCATGTTCATGTGTATGCTTCTCAGGGAACATTAGAGGCCAGAAAGAGCATCACTGGTTGGCCTGATTTCCTCTGTGAAAAGCACTAAAACAGTAACCACAGCAAGGAAGACATCACTATTGTGAGATCCTTTACCTCTCTTCCTTCTGCATTTGAAAAGTCTTTTCAACGCCAGATTTAAGAAACCCTGCATAACATTGCATTTTAAAGCAGCTCATTAGAAGACAACAAATGGTTCCAGAGGAGAGACAGAGTAAGATGGCTGTTGTCAGCAGGCAGGTCAGTCATTGAGGTCATATAAATCTGCTGTTGTAAGCTGAGGCTTTTTGAATGCAACAAAGATTTTGTCTGCATTTTGAAATATAAAATTTCTATTTAGAAATTCCCATTCTGTTTTTAAATTCCTTCCAATTTATGCTTTCTGCCAAGTCTATTCTTAACTATGTTTGCCTCTTGATAGGGGATATTGCAGCCCAAGAAAGCTTGAAAATGACCAAACTATCCAGAAACTCAGTCATCTCAAATGGTGACATGAATGATACGGAAAATGTCCTTGAAAAGCAGCCGGAGTAAATATTGTTAAGAAAAATCCCATGAAACAAAACATAAAATTCTTTCTTTTTTTTTTTTTTTTCATTTTTAAATTAAAATCCAAATGTTTCTACTGCAATACATTTATTACCAATATATTTTAAAAAATAGAATGTTGCAGTGTAATAACACGGTAATACTTTCAAATTTGTAAAGGAAAAACTAACAACATAATGGTTGAAATCTGGAGTAACAACTGCAAAACAGTAATGCAGTAATCTTTGGCACAATGATAGTTACAATCACAGGAAAAGAAGGAAAAGCAAGGAATATTAGTATAATCACAACAAATAAATTTTTAAATTTGCTTTAAAAATATTACAGATCAAAATTTATTTGTTGCTAAGTAACATGCGGCTGGATAAAATGCTTGGGTCAATGTTCTCTGATATTTTCCAGGAGCTACAGTGCAGTCTTTCAAGTTGAAGAATGTCTTTGAGATTTATAATGCATTTGTCATTTGGCAGAGGGAATTCTACTCTCCAGTTTATTTGCTTTTTGGCAATCAATAAAGCTATTTGTACAAAAGTCCCTTTGAATTTGTCTAGTCTGGTATTTTCATTTCTGTGAAGTAAACAAACATGGGATAAATGGGAACTGTTATTTTAGCTATTCTATTTGTGACAAATCACCTGAGCCTAATACTTTCATAATTTAGGAGAAGTTCAGAACATATGCATAGGGTCACTTTCATTTTAAAAAAAATCTTGGACAGCAAAACCTAGTAACCTTTACTGAACAAACTACAAGATTTGTAGTTTGTAAAAACGTGCTAATGTAACTACTGACATTTAACGAAATTTAATACTTTAAAACTGATTTGCATTTTTCATTTGGCTCTGAGCAAGCTTCTGCAGACCTCATTGTTTCCTGTATTTCATGTTTTGTGATGAATTTGTAAGATCAGGGTAAATCTGAGTTTGAAAAATTGTCATCTACCTCTGCACCAGTACTCTTTAGCTCACAATATGTCTGAGAAACACTTCTGCTGAAAAATGGATTTTCTGACCATTCAAGGATACATCCACTTTATACATCAACACTGAGGCAGGCTCTGCCATCATATTTCTTTCTCCTGCCTTCTCTGAAGTGTTTTGTACACCAGTGACAAAAGTCAGCATCTAGACAGCATCCACATGATAATTTCTTCTCATTCTAGTCATTACTTTCTACTCAATTATCTCTATCTATTACGTGTTACTTTTTTTTCATTTAGGCTTTACAAGGGTGCTTCATGCAGAGAGGCTGGAAGCATGTAAAGGCAGAGCGCCTTGTTGTCTTTTCACACCTGAGACTTTGTATATATAGTTTGCGTTATGTGGCAATATAGCCTTCCTAGGTTATATTTGCTCTCCAGCAAACCCAAAGACTTCATCAGTGGCTTTTCTTTTAGTTTGAGGCTTATGCAATCACATTTGTATATGGCTTAGTATGTGTGAACATATGTACATGCTTATACATACATTTTTTCTTGTCAGTTTCTGTGTCAGTAACTTCTAAACATGCAGCCAATTTCAAGTTAACATGACAGCGTGACAGGAATTTCAATATATATGAAGTTCCTAAAAGTCCCATGAAAGCAGCTGGGTGAAAAACAGTTTCTATAAGGATCTGTTCTTACCTTTTTTCCTTTGGACTGCATCACAGCCCACAAAGAGCTGTCTGACCATTTCACACACTTACTAGCTGTTCAGTCAGCCCACACTCATCCTGCAAGGTAGCCATGGTGTATGCTGCCTCTTACTTCAGCAGAAGAGGTAGGAGGTAAGTAGGAGAAACAGAGAGGTGAAATAAGGGGAGAGCTATGAGATAGCAATAGCAGCTAGTGGCGCATGAGGCAAAAAACTGCTTCCAAGACCAGTTTCATGGAGAAACAGAGTGCCTTCCTATTATAGTCTTTGTTTCTTCTCTGCTTGAGGAACCATCTGCTTGAAGAGATTATAATTAGTTAGCTGACACCAGGTAATTGGATGGAAAAAGAACACGTAGTCTGAACTACTTCATAACCCAGATTTTTAGGTGGCAAGAGATATTTTGATTCTTGAACAATTAAGCCTCTTATTGATAATGGCTTATTGATAAGACAGCAATAGAAGAAAAGGCGGGATACTTTAATGAATGTACATAGTTAACTAGAATAAAGTGCTTTGATGGCCGGTATTCTCAAATAATTGGCTCGTTAACCTTAACTATATCAACCTTTTCTCTTTATCAAGGTTAAATAATTGGATAGACTTCTGGGGAACTTGCAGTCTTACACAGAGGACAGCCATTTACCTACATGGTAGAAACCCACTGTTTAAAGATGCTGTGAGAGACAGGGAATATTCACACACATACACACAAATTACTAAATACTTGCATTTTAGTTGTGAGAAAACACAACAGAAAAAAAATTGGCAGCCCTGAACAATTTTTAAGCAGCAGTCATGTGTTTTATGAAGTATTATTTATTTACCAGTGGTAGTACCTGTCAAACTGCTTTCTTGTAGATATCCAGCAAAGATTATTTCATGTGCAGGCATCCTCATTCCCTAGCTATTATTCTTAAAATTGTTTCAATGACAGAAGCACCTGAAGCCCCCAGTCAGCAAACAGGTCCCCATGAAGCACAATACCACTGAGATTTTAATGGAAAAGGAAAAAATCTTACTCGAAATGAAAAAAAAAAAAAAGAAGATGCTGTCCAGTAGTTATTACAGGTGAGGGATATAGAAACACCAGTTTTGTGGTCTACGTATCATCTGCATGTCACAAGAAAGGATTGAAATAGACAGGTGTAAGAGCAGTAAGCACCAACATGGTGGCATTACAAGAAATCGTGTTCTTATGCTGTTCCTTTTCTTTGAATAACTGAAAGACATAATTGCAAATGTTGGCCTTTCAGGGACAGCGCATGATGGTAACCACCAGGCACTGCTTTTCTCAGGGCAAGGAGTTAAATGCTTGCCGTCACTGCTACCACATTCACCTTGCCAATGGGCTAAAACATTTCTTCCCCACTTTTGAAGACATCTTCTGTTACTGAGAGCCACTGCAGGAGAATGAGTGAGGGAGTAGCTTGCAAACACCCTTGGGTTGGCAGCAGAAAATTGTGGTCTGAGCAGCTGGAAAGGGCTTGAAACCTGAGAATT
Organism: Phalacrocorax aristotelis; assembly: GCF_949628215.1. NCBI lineage: Eukaryota > Metazoa > Chordata > Aves > Suliformes > Phalacrocoracidae > Phalacrocorax > Phalacrocorax aristotelis. The sequence goes on along the minus strand of NC_134278.1, from coordinate 28,648,741 downwards.
GACAGTGGGAGGAGAAGCAGCGCTCAAAAGGCAACTTCCAGGCAGATTATGAATTTATCTTTTCCTTAGATCTAAGGTGAGAAGGAGGGTTGAATTATTCATTGCACACCAGGCTCAGCAGCAATACAAGGACAAATTATGCAGTCGGGACAGATTAGAGATGTCCCCTAGGAATGGAGGGAATGTCCTAGGTAAGCCAGGGTATTCAAATGCACAGAAAGACCTGAGATATCACTGAGAGATCAATCCAAACATACACCTATAAACTAGTTATACTGGATAAATATGGAAATTTAACTAAGAAGTGGTACATCCATCATCTAGAGACCATATTGATACTCCAAATAAAGTTATTAAATAGGAGAAGCCTCAATAAAAAAATTCAGTCCTCAGCTCATTTCTCTCTTTCCCAGGATGCTTCTAAGTTGTTCTTTTTCCCTCTATTTTTTAAATGTTTTTGACTCTCAGTATACCTACACTGTAAACAATATGAAGCCACCACCACCACTTAAGATGATGTGGTTTTGGAAATCTATACTGTATAAATGATCAAATAAAAAGGTAAAGGTCAGAATGGTGTCTTGCTAAAAAGACTGGCAGCTAATTGGAAAAATCTGTCGATTCTGAGCTCACTAAACTCCCTGTTGTATTTCTTCAGAACGTGTCTAGTGTTTTATTTATGTGTGTAGTGTGTTGCAATTTTGCCTACTATGATTTGTGTTTGTTTTTCAGCCTGTTCTTGCAGATATTTGGCATGGAACTAATCCTCTCTCCAGCTCATCCTCCTCCACTTCTATCTCCTCTCCTCCAGGTGTAACTCCTAACTTGAGTTATAGCTTGATATTTGAAAGATTTCCTGCAAATAATTTTGTCTTGAGTGGGAGGATTATAATAATATTCAGAACATTGATCTCAGTGAAACTTATAGGGCAAAAAATTGCACAGAGAACCATGAGTTTATCCATAGGCATAAAACATTAAATTAGTTAGAGAGTTCATATATATGTAGTGAGTGATGTACAATATTGAACTGGCTGATGCAGTTAAATGGTTAACAGACAAGGTTCAAGGAATAGCTGTACAATCATTGCATTTCTAAGTGCTCTATTTTAAACCTCATGCTTTCAAAATAGCCTATAAGTACTCTTGTTTTATGGATGAATGGTAACTAATCTGAGTGTTCTCTAACCACTTGTTTTAGGCAGAATTAGGCTCTGAATGTCTCAGTACTGAAGCCCTTTGAATTATCTTCAGAGAAGCAGTTAAAATATCAATGTGCCCAAAATATTTTGTCACTTCACTTATTTATTCTTGACTTGAAAATACTCTAAAGAAAGGATTTCTTTTAGTAGAAAGTGATGAAGAAACAGATACTGTCTATATCACACAGCTAATACCACACATTGGCACTACAACTATCAAGGAAACCTTGCATGATTTCCCTCTAAAAACACACTGCAGCTGGAACAATAAAGAAAATGCCTTCCTATCCTAGGTAATCAATATAATTTTCTGCAAAATAAAGGGAAATCTTTAGTTACTATTACACTTTCCTGAGTGGAGACTGAATGTGAGCTTATGATTTGCTCATAATTACATTTTTCTACATAACTCTTACCTTATTATTTTATGTAATAACCAAGGTCATGTAAAAACAGGGCTTTCTCCTGTAATTATTCATTTTAGCAGCAAGGATGATTGTAAAGCTATCAAACATCCAAACCTCCAACAAGTTAACTCTTCAAGGAAACAACTGGAAATGTACAATAGTCCCCTGGAGCTGCCACTATGGAGTTTGTGCACTATAAAGAAAATGGTGACTTGTAAGTGCCTATTATATGTACCACTGCTTTGTACATAGTATAAAATATGTACATAGTATAAAATATATACATTTTATAAACAATATAAATACATACAAAATATTTTTAAAGGCGATTTCCCAAAAGTGAAGAGTGAGAAGAGGTGATCCATTATTTAGATGTTCTTAAAACAGTAGAAATTGTCTAAGCTGAAGACTGTCAGGGGCAGAGGTCTAACTAGTAGTATGACTTTTAGGATATTTATTCTGTCTTAGGGTCTCTGTTTCAGGACCACCACAGCTGCTGGGTCTTTCACATAGCACCTGCAACCCAGTACTCCACATCCAGAATGAAACCAGGCTTGCTGAATTTGGTACCCGTAGAAGCAGATAAAATATTACAAAGGCATGGAATGAGCTGATAGGACTGCAGAAGTCTCCACTGCCTATGTCTGTTTTGACTCAGGCTCACAGCAAAAGCATTGCTGTATAAAACTTTGTGCTCCAGAAATAGACTGCCATAGCAGGTGTAAGGGAACCCACCCCACCACTGCAGATCCTCAAAGTGCTGTTAAGAGAAGGAGTAAATTTGGAAAACATTTGTAAAAAAACATCTTTTCACCAAAAAATGTGTCTCCCAACTTAACTGTTAAGATAAATAGGTAGGCAGTCATATAGACAGGCAGATGTGAACTATAAGTTAGAAATCATGAAAATGAGTTTCTTAAAACCAGAAGCTTTCAAAGTAGAGGAATAAGTGTAAGGTCAAAAGGAGTCATTCTAATCTAAACTAGTCTCCTGCCTAAAACAGATCAAAAGTGTTCCCTGACACTGTTAATTCCTGCCACTGCAACAGAAATACCTTTGAAACTTTAAGGCAGGATAATTTTCTTAATTATCACCTGAAGTGACAACCTATGACACTATTCAGTAAGTTGTTCCACTAGCTATTGTCACATCTACAAATGTTCATCTGAACAAGCCTAGCATCCCACTTCCATTTTCCTGTCTAAATACAGTTTTGAGGTGGAACAGCAGAGTAACATGTTCCTTCTACCTTTGTCATGACCACCCCTCAAAGCCTGTGTGTAAGGAGAGATAAGAAGGTAGGACTGGATTGGAAGTGACTGACCGGCTTATGTGCACTGAGTACTCACACTTGTGCACTGGAGCTGCATGACACTGGGTTTTCTCCCATCTGAAAAACAAACCCCGGAACCTGCCAGCTCAACACACTCACAGTGAGGTCACAGTGAACAATGATGTGTACAGTTCCAGTAGATGCCTGCTTTGGTATCAGCAGAGATCGTTAAGTGCCCAAAGGCTCTCATATATACTGCCATACTCAGTGAACAGACTTTTTATTTTACTGCCCTTAAGACGTTTGACCAATTTTGCAGACAGACAAATTGACTAGCTATTCTCTAATTTTGTTTTACTTATTTGGGTATTTTTACTTTATGGATATCGTTATTTATGTCTCATTCTCCTTGGACACTTATTCCCGGTTCAAGTAATTTCTTTGCATTACACTGGTCAGCTATTGATCTTGATCAGGTTGTTACCATGCTCTGTTACTCTACACTTTTGTTGGCGAAGTGCTGTGCCTTTTCCTCTTTCATTGTTATAGACTGCGGTAATTTTTATTCTCAGTTAAGTTGTTTCAACTTATCTCTGTTTTTATGAATCTTTTTCTTCAGATGAAGTGTACTTACTCTGTCTCTCAGGAAATTTTCCAAGCAACAGTGCACAAGCGATTAACTATTTCTGGAATTCATTTGGTTACACAGGTCAAGAATTTCTTTGTGCTTTGGACAAAGACAGTTTCTCCCACTAGTTTTTTGTACTCTGACACAAGACTTATCGATGACAGGAGACAATAATTATGGGTGTCACCAAGGTGTAGAGACAGTGCAGGTCATGGATTCTCAGATTTCTTTTCTTGTTCCATTAGTAAAAGGTTTTACAAAAGAATTCAGTCTTTCATACAGTCCATACAAGTCACTTACAGTAGATACATCCTACAAAGATTGGTGTTCCACAAAGCAATGGTAGCATTATAATACTGTATGCTTTTGAGGAATGATAGGTATATCAACACACAAACATCTGATGTGTCACTCTGTCCACTGTACACCTATCTGTGAACTAAAGCATGGATACACCAATTTCAAACCAATTTCCTTCAGTTAGGTAGAAAATGTAACTGCCCAACACAAATGTGAAATGAGAATTTCACCTGGAAAGTGTTCAAGATTGTTCATCAATTTTTCCTTTGTGAAAGGGATTCAACAGTTATGGGAAATCATTTAAGAAATGGTATTTTAAAAGCACTTGTCCAGTTGAAAATGTGTTCATCGAAGTTTATTCATAATTGTTGAACATCATAAATACTTAATAAACACATAACTGAACTTTTAGGTATAGCTTTAGCAGATCATGTTTAGCAATGACTGCATGCTTTTGCACAAAAAAAACCCAAACCCTAACCTTGAGATCTTTAGAGAGCTCTCTAAGGAAAGAACTAGACTGATAAGAAGGATGCTTGTTGCACATTGTTGTTCAAATCGTTGTTTCCCTGGACTCTGAGCACATTAATTCTCTGCAGATCACAGCAGGGTATTAACCAATCCATTCTGGAGACCAGTTTTGGGAGAGTATTTGAAGAATAAGCAGTCCTACTATACTGAGTTTACTTCTTGCTATGCCTGTTAACTCCAAGAGCTACAGACAAAAACTCAAGGAAAGACCATGATGTGGATATTCTTCTCTGTTGTAGACATCATACAGTGAACAAAGACCACTGAAAGAAAATAATTAAAGACAAGAAATAAAATGTGTTCAACAGGTGGCAATACAAAATTTGCAAGAGAGTTTAGGCAGTAGCCTGGGCTTTGTGGCTCAAGGGCAAGTGAACTCAGGCTTCCCCTTACTCAGATATATGTAGTCTTTGATATTCATACACTAATACCTCCTGGCAGAAAAAGCAGTGTAAGTGGCCTTTGCACTGATAAAATGAGAGCAGGGAGAAGTTCTAACTTTAGGTGATCTTCCTGAAGAAGGGTAGTATTTCAGAAGGGATGTCAGGAAGGACATTTTTCTTCTTTCTTAAGGCTCTATATTTCTAAGGCTAGTTTTGCTGAGGAGTTTTCCAAAATCATTGCTGTTCATTTGTTTTGTTTCACAAATTATTTCGTACCATGCTGTCTAACTCATATATATGCATCATCCATGTGAATTTCCTGTACAACTTGCTATACAAGCAGTTGCATGTGGAGTAGTAAGTGGGAAATTCCTGTGCACATGCCAAATGTGAACAGCTAAAGCGAGCTACCGTGGCTTGGATTGCCTCCCATTAGCTGAAGGCTGAGCACGTGCACATGAAGAGTTGCCACAGAGCAGCTGACACTTAGTAGTGTGCACATATTCTAAGCCTTTAAACTAATTTGGCTCTTTAAAAGCCCTGTTGATGTAATAGTCTCAAAGTGCTTATAGTGTCTCTCTCTCTCTCTTTTTTCCTCTCTCTTATTGTTTTAATAGCTTAATGTAGGCTTCTCCAGCATGTGCATTAAAAGGCAGAACCGGTAATAAAAGCAGAAGTATAAATACCTTGTCTACTTTAGGAAATTACACTGCCTTAATTTTGCCTTCCTCATTCAAGTAGCATGACACCCTAGTATGAACATGGAGAACAACATTAAAATGTGTTCAGCAGTGTTGGTCAAAACAGCTAAGTTCACGTTTTAACTGTTTTCATCCAAGCTACATGCTAAATGGTATCACCAAGTTAGTTACCTTTATTAAGCTTTATTCTTCAAATGTTGTCAAGACCATTAACTGCCTATGCAAAGTACCAGTGGAAGCCAGGATGGCTTCACCAGCAAGCCACAGATGACCAAAAGGCTTTCTAATTATTTTTTTGAATACTGAGATGAGAGAAAATACACCATGAAAGCTAATAGCTTGAATATTTGTTAAAAGTACATGTTAAGGTCAATGAAGAATGAATGAGAGTCTCAAAGACTGTATACAAAGCTGGTATAGAAATTGCAGGCTGTGGTCACACAGCGCAATGCTGTGTCAGGTTAGAGGTACCAAGTAAACTAATACATCAGATCAATATGCACAGCCTTGAACTGAATCCATTTTGCAGTCTAAGAGTTTTGGTAACGTGGTACCACTCCTGTTAGCCCAAAAAGAGAATCGCAGCTGCACACAAACTTGCTCTGCTTTCAGATCTAGAGCTGCAGCTTGCTAAACTCTTTCAGCTAGGACCACTCAGAAACAGAGCTCTGGAGGAGACCACTGAAGTCACAACCTGAATTATGGCAGGATCAACTGCATCTAAAGCCTTTATGACAGCTACTTGTCTATTTAGATGCTATCATTTGGTGACAATTTGATTTCTTTCTTCAGAGTTCACTCTATGTTACGTTACGTTACGTTACGTTACGTTACGTTACATTACGTAAAAATAATGTTGCAGTGCTCTAGGTCATTTGGAAGCCTCTGGAGGGGATGTTCTTTCCCTGTAAAAATTGAGTATGATCAGATGGGAGAACAGTCTGTTATGTAGCATGGAGCACATGGGGATGGAAAGGCATAGCCATTAGGGAGACTGCAGCATGGTCTCAGCACGTGGGACTCTAGACAAAAGCTGGGTAAAAAGCCTGCAGAAAGCCTTAGAAAGAGAAGAAAATGTGACACTTTCCAGAAGACCCATAAGAGACTACACAAAACACATTGCAAAGGAGGTATCTACTGAAAGACACTAGTCTGAGAATGAGACCAGAGGAAAGCTCCTACCCAGTGAGGACAGAGGGAACAGGAGAGAAATCTGCAAATTCTTTCATTTCCATCTCCCTCACCTAGCAGATCTGAGCATTCCTCACTTAGACTTCCTAGTCCTAGTTGGTGTTTGGTAGAGACTACCTGGGGAGGCTGTGACCCAAACAATATGTTTTATTCACTCACTGAAAAGAAAGTTGAGGGAGTCTATCCTAATCACTCTGGCTAGTGCAGCTTCCCACTGTGAACACTTAAAGATATATAGCATTGAGAATTTCCCAAATTTCCTATGCATGGTTTCTATGGTACCTATTAATGATTTTTTTTTTTGAGAAAAGTTGCTAGTGTAAATTCTCATTACTGTAAAATAAACCCAATTACTTTTTGTTCCCCTTCTCAATAGATGTGAAGACCAATAGATACTGTCTTTTTATAAGAAATGTTTTACACTTATCCCATCTATCTTCTCCATAAAGTCTTCTTTTGTATGAGACTAATTAAACCCAACATTTTCCATCTTTCCTACGTAGTCATATTTTTTAAATTTAGCTGCTTTCTCAATTCTTTCCAATTTGCATACATCCTTCTCAAAATGTGATGTATAAAACTGTGCAGACCTTTAGCTGAGACTACAATGTGACTGGGTGTAATGTATATGAAACAATAGCAATGGTAGATTTATATCTGACATGATTCATATAGACTTTCTGTTTTACAGATTGAATACTCTGTATCAGAAATTATTTATCCAGCATGCAAGTAGGCTTTCATTGCTAAAGCAGAATAATTATCTCCCTGCATGTGATACTTCCATTAATAGTTCAGAATATCTCTGCCTGCTATTTGGAAAAGTACCTACCATGTCCGTTGACTTGTTTTCACTTTCTGATTCATCATAGCATACAGATCCAGCCCTGCTGCTTAGCAGGACCATGTCCATTTATTCATTTGTTTTCTACCTCCACTTTGTATTTTGCAGTTGGATTTCATCTTCCTGATTCCAATTCACTTATAAAATGAATCCCAATCTAAAGAAAAGCAAAGGCAAAGGGGAAAAAGAACTTGCTCCTGGTTTGCCCCTAAACAGAGGACTAAATGGGCTCAAACATACAGAACTATTGAAGCCTATTTCTTGAGAAAGAGAGTGTAAAAGCTGAAAAATAGCACTAGATGAAGAACTCAGTTTTCAATATCCATTGCTGTCACAAGCACTGAATAGCAGAAGATGTGAGGGAAAGTTGGAGGAGGAGGTGGCATCATTCATACTACTCAGCCCAGCTAACTTCTACTTATGCCTTTGAATGTGTCTGTAATCTCTTCAGGATGATGACAATAAATGGTTTCTCTTTATTCCAGCACCCAAATCTACTAGTGAAAATACTCGCTCACACTGAACTCAGATTAGGATTCTGTCTTATTGAAAGTGATAAACCTTTAGAGTTTGACAGGCAGCAACTGATAACTACTATCCCATTACAGTTTTTCAACCACTTGTGCATCAACATTACTGTAATTCCACCACCGGTAATTTCATCATATTTCCCTGATAGTGTCATAGGGGGTATCATCAAAAGCCTTACTCAAGTCAAGAACTATCACATCTTCTGCTTCTCCTTTTGTCCTCTAAACCTGTTATCCTGTCAAAGAAGGAAATTAGGCTGGTTTGTCGTTATTTGCTCTTAGCAAATCCATATTAGCTGTCTCTTATCACCTTGTTATTCTCCAGCTACTTTCAGATTGATTGCTTAATAAATTGTTCCAATAACTTTCGAGTATTGAATTCATGCTGGCGGCTCTATAATTCTCTGTATTCTCCTCCTCTACAGTTAGGTACTACTATATCTGGCCTTTTCCTATCTCCCAGAGACCTTGACTGTCTCAGGCTAGATCTTGGAGATAACCGCTGATGGTGTATTCAACTCTGATGATTTATTACTTGAAGCAGACATTTGTTTACAAGAAGAATCTAAGTTAAAATCAGTATTTCAAAGCAGAATATTTACAATATTATATAATTCTAGCTGCAAGTTAAGACCTTGCATCAACCCACTATATGGAAATATAATTGCCCTCAGGAGATGTTTATGTCCATTCCTTACAAAAGTATTACTTCACTTAAAAATAACCACTGAAATGATTATAGGTGGATTTATATTAAATAGAAGGCAGGAAGGCAGGAATCACAGAATCACAGAATGGTTAGAGTTGGAAGGGACCAACCAACATGCTTGAGCAGGCAAACCTAGAGCAGGGGGCACAGGAACACATCCGGATGGGTTTTCAATGTCTCCAGGGAAGGAGACTCCACACCCTCCCTGGGCAGCCTGTGCCACTGCTCTCTCACCCTCACAGGAAAGAAGTTTTTTCTCATGTTTAGCTGGAACTCCCTGTGTTCCAACTTGTGCCCATTGCCCCTTGTCCTGTCATTGGGCAGTACTGAAAAGAGCCCAGTCCCATCGTCCTGACACCCACCCTTTAGATATTTATAGGTATTGATGAAATCCCCCCTCAGCCTTCTCTTCTCCAGGCAAAGGAGAAGAGAACAAACCCAAGTCTCTCAGCCTTTCCTCATAAGGGAGATGTTGCAGTGCCCTGATCATCTTGGTAGGTCTCTGCTGGGCTTGCTCAGGCAGTTCCCTGTCCTTCCTGAACCAGGGGGCCAAAAACTGGATACAGTACTCCAGATGTGGCCTCACTAGGGCTGAATAGAGGGGGAGGATAATCTCCCTTGACCTGCCGGCCACACTCCTTATAATGCAGCCCACAATACTGTTGGCCTTCTTGGCCACAAGGACACAGTGTTGCCTCATAGTCAGCTTGCTGTCCACCAGCACTCCCAGGTCCTTCTCAGTGGAGCTACTTTCCAGTAATTCAGCCCCTAACCTGTACCAGTGCATGGGGTTGTTCCCCCCCTGGAGCAGGACCTTCACTTGCTCGTGTTGAATTTCATGAGGTTCCCCTCAGCCCACCTCTCCAGCCCGTCCAGGTCTCGCTGGATGGCAGCACAGCTTTCCAGTGTATCAGCCACTCCTCCCAGCTTGGTATCATCAGGGAAGGAAGGAAGGAAGGAAGGAAGGGAGGGAGGGAGGGAGGGAGGGAGGGAGGGAGGGAGGAAGGAAGGAAGGGGAAAAGGAAAAGGAAAAGGAAAGGGAAAAGGAAAAGGAAAAGGAAAAGGAAAAGGAAAAGGAGGAGGGAGGGAAATATGTTTCCAGAAAGGTAAATACAGACAGGTAAGAAGAAACATCACAGAATGACTCTGAGAATGTTTTATAGCTAAATATCCATCAACAGAGTGCCCTAAAATAATAATAAATTTAAAAAAACCAACACACACACAATAAAACGGAGGTCTTTTGAAGAGAACATGTGAAAATATTAAAACTAATTTAAGTCTGTCTGTCCTTGCTTTGACTTAGTTATGTGTCACGGCTGAACCCGGCAGGCAGCTCATCGCCACACAGCCACTCTCTCACTCAACCACAGTGTGATGGGGGAAAAAACCAGAAGAGTAAATGTGAGAAAACTCATGGGTTGAGATAAAGACAGTTTAATAAGTACAGCAAAAGCCTCACATGCAAGCAAAGCAAAACAAGGAATTCATTCCCTGCTCCCCATGGGCAGGCAGGGGTTCAGCGGTCTCCAGGAAAGCAGGGCCCCATCAAGCGTAACAGTTACTTGGGAAGACAAATGCCGTAACACCAAACATCCCCCTCTTCCTTCTTCTTCCCCCAGCTTTATATGCTGAGCATGACACCATATGGTGGGGATACCCCATTGGTCTTTTGGGCTCAGCTGCCCCAGCTGTGTCCCCTCCCAACTCCTTGTGCACCCCCAGCCTGCTCGCTGCAGGGGTGGGGTGAGAGGCAGAAAAGGCCTTGACCCTGTGCAAGCACTGCTCAGCAATAATTACAACATCCCTGTATTATCAACACTGTTTCCAGTACAAATCCAAAACACAGCCCCATACCAGCTACTACAAAGAAAATTAACTCTATCCCAGCCAAAACCAGCACAATATATGAATGACTTTCTGTAATGTCTCAGGGAGACTGATCTGTAAAAACTGAACTACAGCTTCCTTCAAAATACAACTTTCTCTACAGAGGTGTTTCTTGTCTGTTTAACTCGAAGTATTTCATGTTTTGTGCGTGTTCCTGGAAACACCTGTGAAGTAAATAGTTGCCCAGATTAAAAGTAAAAAAAAAAAAAAAAAAAGCAGCTTGAATCTAACAGACTGTAGGCTGATTTTCCAGACAGCTTTGTCATTAGTTAAAGATGCCATTCTTTTTTTAGGTGAGAATGAAGTAATCTGCATGGAAATGTTTCCTAATTTAAAGAACCTTGCTTACCTTTTTACTTTTGAATACAATCACTTGTGAACGTTACTTACTTTGTACATATTCCTAACTGGTCTCAGGCATAACTGTATGCACAAAGTATTAACTGTAGTTTACTTCTATCAGTGACGTTATTTGCATTCATGACTGCAAGACCACAGTCTGCTATTATCTTCACTGGTCTGTGAAAATAAGATCCTTTCAGAGAAAGCTTTCGGTTTATTAAATCCCACTTTCACTCTGGTAGCAACTGGCTATAGAAATACCTGAAGTACAATGGAGGTAATATTTTGGCAACATAATAGAGTCAATGCTGAAATTCTCTATTGGTATTTAATTGAATATACTCAATAATACTAGCAAGTAAATAGCGTCTGTAGTTCAAAAACTGTCTTAGATAGGTGAAAGCACATAGGGAACAGTTACTCTGTAAACAGAAGGTAAACATTAACATCATTTATCCAGTTTAAGTGATAAAAAAAGAAAACATTGCAGACACAGCTGGCTTTCAAGATTTCCTTCTCCGTAGAACAAATTTGTCTTGTTATGAATTACAGTAAGCTGTAAGGAGAGTGAGATGTCAGGGAACTGCAAGAAATCCTTTATGAAACAGGACAGGGAGACAGTGACAACTGGCAAGAAGTGAAGACAACTAAAGGGGGAAATTTCTAAAAGGCATCTCTTCTCACAGTGTATCTCTCGTGGATATAAAGAATGGCTTGACAATGAGTAAGGCTCTGGTTTCAAACGTCCAAACCTGATGAAAGGAAGCAAATTCTGTTTCAGTCCCCTATTGTTCCATTTGCTGGAATCTGTTCCCACATCTCATTGCACACAACCTGCACATACCAATGCCCCCAAGGCCCTGGCTCTGTCAGCAACAGCATTCTCCTCTTGCTTTAAAATATTCCACATGAAGCATGTTAAACATGTCCCTCTCAGTTCATCTGGTGAGAAGAAACAGAATACATGTAAGGGGACATTTTTGTTCCATTTACTGCTAACCATGAATATAACCCGTACATCATTTCTTCACAAAAATAACTTTTAATCCTGTCTTGTAGCACATCACTACTTCTTGTTTTCTAAAAGACTGATACATTCAGAAATATTCTCTGTTTTTGAACTGCATCCATTTTAACTCTCTCTAGTGTCTTCCCCTCCCCCACAAAACGTTACTTCTTGGAATTTCAATCACTCTGTTACCTATTTAGATGCTCAAATCATCATCAAGGTACCTTGAGATTCAGGATTGCCTCCAAAACCTGGAAATTGTCTGATTGCCTGATTCACTGAGTGTGAAAATGAGTGAAAATGTGAACCTTATGTGTGGCATTATGGCTGATCATGGAAATAATAACTGGGAAAGGTGAGAGACTGTGGTGAGATTACCGGTCATTATGCAAATCTCACCAGACATCTAACCAAAACACAAGCAAGGCACTGCCACAGATGTTAACCATTAGATGTCAGTGTATACAGAATTACTTAGTATGGCAAAGACTGTGCGCTACATATGGAAAAATATTAAGTTCATTTTAAACTCCAACAAAAAAATGGATGTTACAAGAGGTGAATATGATTCTGACAAGGAACATGAGAACTGGTCCAACAGTTCCAGGCAGTGAGAGAAGCAAGCAAGATGATGCCTTTCAGGATGCCTCATACCAATCTCTTTACAGAAATCTCTCCAGAGATAAAGAAGAATATTTGAGGAATAAATGCAGTTGAGTTGCAGACAGTTCTTAGGAGACACAAACAGGGCAAATAATGAATGAAGCATTTTACTGGGGGGAAAAATGGACAACGCAAAGCACTACAGAAATAATAAAAAAGTAGGCAGAATGTTTGGGAAAATAAAAGGCTCATTTAAAAACAATAAAAGAAAATAAGCTATGAAAATTATATGCATAAGATTAAGTTATTTGGGAACACAGTCAAACCAAGGGTACAATCAGTATAAAAAAGGCTAACTGTAAAGTGACAACAAATGCCAAAGAAAAGCCAGCAGGATAGAAGAACATTTTGACAAAGTGCTAATCCCTGCTGACCATGCAGATCCAAGAAGCCCAGGCATGCTGGAAGGACAGGGTAGCTTTCAAGGCAGAAGGGCTGTGAGCACTAAGCTGCCAGCAGAAAAAGGAGTCAGAAGGAGCACTGATGTAGATCAGAAGAGGAGAGCTGATGGTGCAGACAGCTTAACTGCTGAGCTGTAAATAGCTAGAAGGACAAGTGTGAACAAAGCATCAGAAGTACAATCCTTTAAGCTTTTGAACAGAGGTGATACTCAGTGACTGGCAAAACACAGTGGCTGTATCAATCTATAATGCCACCTACCTAATTCAGGCAATGACAGATATGAATCTCATTGTCAGTTTCTGAAAAAAAAAATCATGAAGAATGAGACTTTTAACAGGTTCAGACAAGTTATAGAGAAAGTTGTAGAGGAAAAGTATAGTTTCAGATCAGGTACTGTTTAGATGTACTCAGTCTGAGCTGACCAAGGACAAAAATGGGAATAGGGATGGTGGTGTTTGTTTTCTCCACTGACTTTGTGAAAGCATTCAGTTTAGCATTTAGAAAAGCGTTAAGGAAAGCAGCAAAATCATATGATGTTCTGGATAAAACGGATTCTATTTAAATTGCATATATGAAACCTTCTCAAGTGAAATTGGTAGCTGGTTCACACTGGAGGTTGGAGTAGGAATGAAGATGGTCTTCCTGCTGTTTGACATCCTTCTATGCTGAATTAGTGAGGGTGCCGTAAGAGATGTCAGATGAGAAATTAGATGATTTAGAGCTAATCATCTACTGTGCAGACAGCACTACACATTGTCAATAAATGAAATGCGGTGATATGCATTATGGTGAAATTCCAAGTGTACCACTGTTTGGTTAGCACTGATGATTCCAGAATGAGGTTTTATGAACAATGGGAAAGCTGATAGAGATGTGTCCCAGCTAGAATTGTTGCATGGAAATTGATAAAATTTGGAATAAATGGTTATTAACAGCATTGTTAAAAAGATCATGAAAGCAATTCATCAAGATCATGAAAGCAATTCCTCAACAACCTGGAATTTGCTATGAAACAGGCTTCAAAACACTGAAGAATGAATATGGTGTAATACAGAATTATTTTTACAAGAATTTATGAAGAGGGATGGAGAATAATCCCTGATACGGAGACACAGAAGTGACAACAATCAAGAAAGTTAGAATGGAAGGAACAAGGCAGAAGACGAGAGAGGGTGGCCAATAACTAGATTGCTGTACATGAGGAGATGAATTAGGTTTAACTGAGGTAAAAACACTGAAGAGGTGTCATGGGATTTCAGTGTGGGATAGCTACAAGAATGGAACTACATCAGTCACTGCCACAAAATTTAAAAACTTATGAAGGTAGGTATAGCAGGTGGGTAGTGATCACTTCAGATGCACACCAGTCAAGGATCCTGTCCCTGCCCCTGCACCCAGGGAACAGGACATGCACCTCTGACTGCTCAGTGTGTCTCAGACCTGGCTGGCAGCCCAGCCACTTTGCACAGTGGTTCCACCACATGCATGGTGTCAAACTTCTGTGTACGGATGGTCCCCATGAGGGACTAGGAATGTACCAGGAAAGATGCATCTCTAGTAATACGCAATATATACATCATGTTTTTTCAAAGACTCAAGGCTGGGATCTGATCAGATCGCCAGTATTTGGTTCAACTTCTGTTCACTTTGGTACCCTGTAACACACTGAGTACTACAACCCCCTCCACTGTCTCCTGTAAAGATGGTATGATCTCCACCAAAGCAGGTGCTGGAGGAAGGAGCCTTTGCTGAGGGTAATGCAGATGCCTAGTGCTGTGCCAGCTTCTAGGCTCTCCTCCATTTAACACAGTACCTGGGAGACCTACTACAAGGAGGAGCAGGAGTACTATATTTATTCTTGATGTAGCTCTCCAGTTACCTCTGTGCCTCTACTTGTAGATCACCTCCTCACTTTTTTCACCTGAAAATGTGTATAGCAGACATCTGAATGACTCCTCTGAGAGTGCTTATTCAATTTTGCCATAAGTAAGCTACGCAAAGACATTTCCATAGGTAATAACATATCTAGACGCATCTGGTGGATAAAATTATCAAAGATATCCTGGTACTTTGGGAGCCAAAGTAAAAAGTGAAGCTTCTATTGAAATTAAAATCCACTACCTCCAGATCTTCAGAATTATTTTATTAAAAATCAGTGGATGCAAGGTAACTATTTTTCATGAATCTTGGCCTCTGTGCCTAAATTGCAAAAACATTTTCAAAAATGTGTCACATAAGAAAGAAGACAGCACTGAATTGCGGTTCATGTCTAGGATACACACATAGATAAAAAATACCAGTTTTTCCTTTCACAGAATTTCAGAGAAGTTAGTATATTCATGCACGGGTATAAAAGGCCATAGAGCCTGGGAGAGGTCCCTGGTGATCAGAGAAATGTAAATGTTGCACCTAAGCCAGGAGGATGGTCTGGAGAATTACAGAACAGTCAACCTCACTTCAGTCCCTGGGAAAATCATGGAGTAAATCCTCTTGACACACATTTCTAGGCACAGGAAGGAGAAGAAGGTGGATTGACCAAGAGTTAAACATGTCTGACCATCATTATTGTCTTCTGTGATAAAATGACTGGATTTTTGGCTGAGGGCAGAGCAGCACATTTCTTTTACCTCAGTTTCATCAAGGTTCTAATACTGTTTCCCTTAATGTCCAATATAACCAAGTTACAGCATTGTGGTGCAAAGGGAAGACAACTAGATAAGCAAAAAACCTGTTCAGCAGTGATGCTCAGGGTAGCGATTGCTGGATCAATCAATGGTCTAGAGGACATGAAGGAAGAGGACTCTCATCAGGTTTGCAGATGACACCAAACTGGGGGAACCTATGGATATTCTTCTGTACAAGGTTTATATTCAGGAGACCTAGACAGGCTAGGGCTACCTCATGTAATCTAAAAAAGAAACAACACCCAAAAAACCCCATGAGAAGTCCTGCACCTGGAAAGGAAGAATCGCCTGCAACAATATGGGCTGCGGCTGTTTGGGGAGCAGCTCTGCTGCCAAGGCATACCAGCTCCATCTAAGCAAAGATGGCCAACAGTGTCCTGGGCTTTTCAGTGTCCTGAGAATGACAGCCAGTAGATAGAGGGAAGGTATTATCCCCCTTTACACAGTATTTGTTAGACCTCATCCAGGATACAACAGTTTTGGGCTGCCCAGTACAGGAAAGCAGGGACAAACTGGAGCAAGTTCAGTGGAGGTAGTTGGGGCTGGAGCACTTGCCCTGAGAGAAGAGGCTGAGGGAGATGGGCTTGTTCAGCCTGCAAAAGAGATAGCTTCAGGGGACCAAGCAGCAGCCCACAGTGCCTACAGGAAGGATGATGAGGGTACAGCATGTGGCTCTTCACAGCAGTGCATGGTGGGAGAATGAGGGGCAGCAGGCACAAGATGAAAACAGAAGTTCATATTGACTATGGGGAAAACCATTTTCACCATAAGGACAGCTGAGCAGTGGAGCGTTGCTTAGAGAGGTTATGCAGCCTCCATTCTTGGAGGTTTTCAAGACCCAACTGTAGAAAACCCTGAGTAACCTGGTTAGACCCATATCTGGCCCTGCTTTAAGCAGGAACTGGAAGTAGAGACCTCCTGAGGTCTCTCCACACCTGACTCATCCTACAGTCCTGCTGTTCTATGAGATATCCATATGAATAAATGAGCAAACTCTCTAATAAAATCTAAATAATTGAAATTATTAGAAAATCTAGAGCAGATTTAATTTTAAGTCTTAATTGCTTATCTTAACAGTCTGAGACCCTTTCAGCAAAATCAGTTAATTGGACACACTTCAGCAGAATGGGAGACAAAATAGGTATGATTTTCACAACATTTTTTGGATCCATTTGGAAAACATTATAGAGAACCTAACAGAATCAATTGGATCTAGATTTTCTGGGGGTAAAACTTCTTTTCTATAGTGTTTTATGTATGTATTTCAAAGTGTTTCAGCAGAAACAATATATCCATTAAGAACAGCTTAAAAGGCAAAAATACTATTACGAGTTTTACAGGTGTGTATAAACTAACAAAGAAGCAGACACTCTGAGGGACAATTTTCACTGTTTTTCCTCCTGCTCCCATGTGAGTTTAATGCAGTGTTAAAATAGGTAACTTCAGTAGGAGAGAATGAACTCTGAACACCTTGGGCATTTATGCCTGATTTCCTTGAATCACTGATTCAAATTGGTATTCAAGTTCTGAGGCTAAGAATATAGAAAAATTAGACATTTCACTAATTTCTGCAGTAAAATTCCCGTGCATATGAATTGGCAACAATGTGAAGTGACGCATAGAGGCTTGGCTATTCGATAGCTTTATGAACAGTTAGGACAGAAGGTAAATACTGCAGTGCCATTTGAATATCGATGTTGTTTCAATATTCCATAGCCTGATTGCTTTATGGTCCCACCTTCTGGAGAAACTAAATATGTGAAAACCTTCATGGTTTCCCCATAGCTGCTACTTGCCAGCATTTGAATACAAATCAGCTGCAGAAGCCTCCCTTGAGTTGTTCTCAGAAGAACAACCTTCCTTATGTATTTCCTCTGAATGTAAATGTCAGCTTTGTCACTATACCCTACAGCATACAGCAGCTTGGTCTGGAAACAGCATCCTCTTCCATCATGAACCAGGATCAGAGCTCCAAGTGCCGGGCGGTGGAGGTCAACATGCACATCAGAGCCTGTCAACACACTCTGACTTAAAGGTTTGCATGGGACATTTCTATGCTGTCCCAGCAATCAGGACAGAAGAAATTGTAATTCAGTCTTATAGCATCTTCACAAGTTTCCATGGTGATGCAGGGACAAAAAAATGCAGTTAACTCCTCCCTGCTACAAGTATCTTAGTGTAGCCAGGACTCCCTGGAGAAACAGAGGTGGAGGTTTATGGTAAGGAGCAGGAGTGTCCCAGACATTTCTGTGCTCATCTGTGCTGCAGATATGAGTTCATGTACTAGGTGGTGTGATACAACACACACGTAAGCCAGAGGAGCTGTTGCTGTCACTCATCAGTACTATGGTGCTTCTTTTGGCAGTGTAACAATATGGTTGTATAACACTTACAGTTATGCATGCACATTCATTACAGAAATCATTTGCCTCTAAAAGGAAAATGGAATTCTAGCTAGTAGGAGCCTCAAAAATTAAACTAGAATATTACCTTCAGCCTATTTTTCATCTATTCATCCACCTGTATTAGTCAATAGGAATGAGACTAGCTTTGGGAGTATGTATGACTTAGAAAAGCAGCAGAGGCAGGTCACACACCAAGGTCTTACACCCTGTTTTTTTCAAGCCACGATTAATCTGGAGACAATGCCTCTGTAGGACAATATAATGGGATATAATGGGTTAAATTGTTTTTCAAAATATGGATGATATTCCTCCATAAGTCAATGAAAGTCAGGAGGCAAGCTACACCTGTCAGGATGCTCAGCACCCCGGCGGATTTGGCTTAAAGTACTTTAAGGCAGAGTTTTAAGGGGATTCTTTTTTTTAAAACTGGTCTGAAAGTTTATGACTCCACGTTAAGGACTGTTGACCATTTGCTGTTCTCACTAATAGCTTAGCTATTATACATGTCTTGTAATTTGGTTATTAAGCAATCAAATAAACACTCTTTGAAGAAAAAGAGTCCCTTATAGCTCTTTGAGACTGCACTATGGTTTTCACATTATGATGAATATTATTTGCATCCTTTGGGTGTTATTTCCTACTCATCCTTGCCTAACAGAAAACATTAACACCACTAAATCTTCCAGAGGGGCATAGAGGAGCTGGAGAAGCAAACAAATGCTACTTATCCCCCAAATTAAGATCATCAGAACCATCCATAAGGAAAGCTTTTTTACAGGAGACTGGTGACTGACACTTCAGCTGCGATAAGATATATACATTGATGCTTGCACCCACTCAAAACCATAAAAATAGCAAATTTGGCATTCAAGCTTATATTGTTGACAGCATAATAATGCAAGCAAAACTTTGCTACAGAGAAGTAAGTAATTCCCCAAAGCCTTTGCATCGTTGCAAACTAACACCTACTCCATAAGGTTGTTTATGAAGGACGAACTACTCATATATATGATTGGAAGGTATCTTCCAATATGATATAAATACTCCACCAATGTCATCCAAGTAAGTAATAAAATGCAATTAAAACCCCATTTTTTTTAAAAAAATAACTATGTTGTGATAAAACACTGACTTCATAATAACCTTTGCACATAACTATTCCTTCAATAAACATCAATTGAAGAATGCAGAATAATTATATCACCACATAACAGATCAAAGAAGAAAATACTGAAATATAGCAAATATTTCTACAAAAGAAAAAGGTGTATGTTATATCCTTAGAAATATTTAAGAAGACCCATCAACATGTAACACAGTGATCACAAAATCAAGCCAACCGTTTCTGTTCCGTAGAAATTTCGACTTCAGGGAGAGCTTGAGCTTGGCTCATATTCACCTGATTTAGTTACATGGCTGCAGCTAGAGACAGCTTAGACACCCAAACCAGAAATTAACTCTCTAGTGACTAAATCTTATGATCACAGCTCTGTCAGAAAAATATGTGGGGAAAATTAGAAACCGTTATTAAAACCTGCTTTCTTATTTCTCAGAAAGAATGCTTCTGATGGTAAAGTTTAGGCCAATTGGACAGATGAGATCTATGAGCCAGAGAAACACACACTGAGCTGGAGTAGCTGCTGTTCCCACTAAGGATGTTGCTGACCCCTGTATCAACACAATATGGTGGAGCCAACCCGCCAGTACTAGTC
This sequence comes from Phalacrocorax aristotelis, assembly GCF_949628215.1. NCBI lineage: Eukaryota > Metazoa > Chordata > Aves > Suliformes > Phalacrocoracidae > Phalacrocorax > Phalacrocorax aristotelis. The sequence continues at coordinate 28,628,935 of NC_134278.1, read as the reverse complement.
AGGACAAAACTATCTCAGAGGGAAATGCAGATGTCACTGGCAGAACCGTGCCATTTTCTTTCCCCTTTTTTTGGTGAGAAAGTATTTTCTTAATGCTGATTTTGAACCAAAACCACAAAGATGATTTTCAAACTTGGCACCTTATGCCAAGGAGAAAGATGTGCAAACAATTAAACTGTTCTGTTCAATACAGAATATTTTAATATTCTGAAATTGAAATGTTGGTGCCCTGATTCCTGACTTGGCCCAAAACATCATTTTGTTGTTGCACTAGATAGTCCCATATTGCTCTGAAAAGAAAAAAAAACTTAGTTTTACATGTATACCCTAATGCAGGTTCTTAACAAACCAGTGCATCACAAATTGTGAAACACTGCTATTTTTAAAGGATAGCAGCCATGTTTGACCCACAGCTTTATCAGCCCTTTGTTGACCACTCTCATGTAGAGCTAGAGACAGGTTGGCTGCTACTGCAACAGATCGTATTGATGCTCTTAACAAATCATCTGCTATGCAAATATGTGTTTAACCCCAACCTATTCCACTGCCTCTGAATGACAGCATTCATATTGAAGCTTGTGAATGATTGACTGTCCAGGGTATTTGTGGCCTGCCTGCTCACTTTTGCAGTAGTGTTGGCTACTAAGCTGACATAGGCAATAATAATTGAACACAAACGTTGCTCGCTTCGTAGTGTTTTGACAACACCACTTCACCACACAGAAATAACAAATTCCCACCCATGTTGTACCTTGAATTCTTTTTAATGGGCTACTTGCTTCCATGCACTGTTTCTTCATGTAAAACAACCTGTTTAGTAGTCCTGAGTAGTCCTGAGTAGTCCTGAGCTTGTAAACCACAGATATATTTTTTTCCCCCTGTATTGCGTTTCTCCCCTTTCAATTTATGTTCCCCTAAGAAGTGCTGCTAAAGCTACATGTGTAGAGATTAAAGGCAGGGTCTTCTGTGGCTTACAGACATCAAAAGCCAAAAGCAGTACGAGACTGGAGTAAATTGCATGGTACTGGCTTTTGTTAGCTTCCAAAAGTCTCTCATTATCATCCTTGTTGTAAGTGTTCTCTACCACTTCTCTGCTGATCGTAGATGCCCACCAGAGGTGATAAATACTACCTCCAGAGAGAGCACAGGTGATTTAATTGACATGTGAGAAGAGGAACTGAGGTGGATGGGTGTAGTGACCTGTGAAATCTGTTATTCGTGACACATCACATGTTATATTTCCCAGTTAATTTATTGTTTGCAGAAACAATTGCAGTTTGTCTAAAACCAGATTGCAAACAGAAAAAAATCTTTTGGCGGTAGTTTAAATATACTGTAAAGCCATGCTCTTACCACTCTCCCCACCATGTGATGCAGTTATACTGGTGTAAAGGGGCTTTCTATATATACCCTTCTATATATATACCTGTCTCAATCTGGAGAGGCAAGTGCCTATTCCAATGCAACCTACCTTCAGAGTGGTTTAACAAAATGTGTGTTCTTATAAAATTACATCGTCTGAATGCATGAGAATGAGCATATTGGTTTTTTAAAGGCCCATCCATCCCAGTACCCCATCTCCAGCACCACCTGTTAGAGGACTTGGATGGAGACATGTAAGACCTGAACAAGAGCATACGGTATTCCCCTGAGTGCTCTCCCGTCTCACTAATCCCTGCTGGAGGGATTTTCTGAGCCTGAAGTGGTTTCTATATTTAGAAATCTATATTAGAAGCCATAACAAAATTTTACATAATAACTCATAAACTTAGACCAAATATAAGTCTTTTTTCTATTTCTCTGTACAATTTACTGCATTTTACAGAATCCATCTGCTTGCAGTTCTAATTCCAGGCTTTCCTGATGGTATTTGGGATGGCTTATGGGTTTTTTCCATTTCCCTCATATCTAGCTCATCACTCTCCCAATATTTCATTCCTTTCTGACCATTTCCTGCAAATTTCAGAGGGATTGCTCCATTATTTGTTCTGTCATGGCTATCTCATTTTCTTCACTCACCTTAAATATTCCTTCTTTTGTTCTTCAGTGTATAAGTGGCTTGCAAGCATAAAACTCTCGCAATACCCTGTATGAAAACACCAGAATATTTTTTATGTATGTACAAGTCAGGAATGTTTCTTTCATTCTTAGTCAAAGTTTTGTAGGTTTTTCTTTTTACTTCTGACTGTTTGGGGCCGTGGTAAAAGTAAATATATTTAATTGCAAAAACTGGTTTAAATATCTTCTTCAGTGAAAAATATGTTTGGTTAAAATTTCCAATTTAACAGACACTCTTTCATAAATTTCTTTCTATGTAGAGGAATTTAGTTAATTGCAGCTAGGTAATATGTTGTAGACAAGGCTATATGGCAAAATATGGGAAAAAAAGTAAGTGAAGAGTAAGAAGAATAGCATGAATGTAGGGTGATGATGGTGACATGAAGAAATGGTCTAGGGAACGACGAGTCACAAAAAAAAGTTTGTGAAAAATTGGGGGGGGTTTATTATCTTTGTATGAGTTGTTGTTAGTTCACATAAAGTATTCTCTCTCCTTACCTCTTCATTAATTTTTTTTCTGGATGCAATGTCTCTATTTACACAGATAAAGGTACTTGCTCTGATACATTATCCACGTCCTAGGCCAACATGTAGAGGGTCACTCATGTACAGACTGCTGAGGGTCAAACCCTCTTTGGAGAGACTGACCACTTTCCCAGAGCCCACCACTTTGTTTGAGTATCCTTTCCCAAGGTGGTCACCCAAAGCTGCTAATAATAATTTTCTGTGAGCTTTTGAAGTTGAAAGAATTTGAAATCACCTGAGGTTTACATTGCAGGTCACTAAAGCAGAGTTCTAGTATTAGGCTGAGGGTATGTATTTATGCCCTGGGGGATTTTGGCCAAAGAGGAGCTTGGGGTGTGCAGAGTCTCCACCTTAGAAAACATGACATCTCTACAGGACACAGTTCTGGGAATTACCTTCAGAAACACACCCTTGTTTCATCAAGAAGGGAACTGATCTACTCCAGAATATAGGCACAAACCCAGTATGCATGAGATTGGGATGACTGGTGGCAAAACAAGGAAGTAAAATATTTGACAGAGTAGGTACACCTAGTGAGTTCTCAAATAGCCTCAGGGGCTTCCAAAGAGGTCCTTTCCATGCAAAAAACTTGGTATTATGGGAATAAATTAGAAGCTGGAAGTAGTGAGCAGTATACTTTGTGGCACAGACCTGGACAAGAGGAAAAGGATAGTAACAAATGTGAAGGTAAATGGAAAAAGGTTTGCAATATGGGCAAAGCAAGAAAGAAATCTAATAAGAACAAGAATTCTGCAAAAATATACAGAAACCTATGGTAATCTCTTTGAATTGAGTTTGTATACAGAGAAAAATAAATCAGACATGACATTAATGGGTTATGAGTTTATGGGTTTATGTTATTACAGAATATTAAAAAAATAGAGAAATCTACGTGCATTGCTGAGTAATACCATACTTTCTCACTCAACTATTCCTTCCTGCCAATGTTTCCCCATATTTATTCAAGGTGCACTGGCGGGAATATATAGACATACATTTTTCTCCAGTTTCAGTACTATATACTTGAACAAGCAAAATAACAGATTCCTCTCAGGTTGTCGGTCTAGTAGGTGGTAGCAAACCCACCTCTTGCCAATTCCCAAACACCATTCTGAATTCTTCCCACTTTGCTCCTCTTACATGCACTGGAGGATATATTAATCCTAAAAATGTAGCGGAGGGGCAAAGCAGTTACCTAAATAGTCCAGTCGGGCAAATTCCTTCGCCTGTGTGGAGCAAGACACAGGAAATGAAAATTCATTAATTGCCCATGAGAAACATGAAAGGCAAAATAAAAAGTAAATAAAAATTATTATTTTTTTTAAAAAAAAGACCTCAAAGCAATGGTCTCTCCTATTTGACAAACCTCTATGTTTTTAAGGAACAGCTCAGACAAGTGTTATTCATTACCACAGGATTTCAGGGCGCTAAACCAAGAAAGGAGAATATTTTGCTGACTTGACAAAGCAGTCTAATATTTTGATAACAATTGTTTACCCCAGAATAATTTTATTATTAAGCTTACATTTTTGCTTATTTTAATCTAAACATGTAGTTATCCAAATTTAACAAGCACTTTTCTGGACATAAGTGCTTTCTAGGTGATAAAGCCAAGAAACTCCCTTATCACAATGAATAGCTGAACGATCACTTTGTAAGATTATCTGTAGAAACATGAAGTACAGAGTAATCTAATAGTTTTTAAGAAAGTTTTGTTTTGAAAGAATACTTTGAAAAATCAGATTCTTCATATCTGGAATCCAACTCTATTAGTTTAGATTTAATAAAAACAACATAAAACCAAATTTTCTTCTAAGATTTTAACTGGGAAATGAGAAATCAGGAAGATTCATTTTTCTCATTGTAGCATTTGTTAGAACTTAATCTTGGACTCAAACTGCATTGCACCTACTTCTTTCAACATTGTTAGAACACAGGTTAAAAAGAAAAATCCAGGTGTTATGAAGTGCATTGATTTTCTTATTTTATAAGGGGAAATTTGATTTAGTGTACTCATTTTCTTAAATCACTGAATAGCATGATTCACCATTTGCAGAGGTTTTATACCAGCTTATTTCAATTGCTTAGTTGGAGTTACTCCCATGTATTTTGAAATGATCCAACATACAACTAGGTCCAATTACCTATACATGTTTGTTAACATTTGCATGGTCATATCCAACTTAGCAAGTCTGTTACACAGCCTCTTCTCCTCCCCACCGATTACAGAAGCGGGATCCTCCAATGGCAAAGGAAAGCCCAAGGGATTTTTTGCAATGGAGGAAGACGTGGAGCTAGGAAAGGATCTGGCGAGCAGGCAGTCTCCGGGGTGGGGAAAAGCAAAGGCATCAGAAGCAGTTTGTAAGTTCCCTGCAAAGAGGACACAGGGAGAGGGCTCTGGGTCTCCCACAGGTGAGAGGTGGGATGCTGCGGGGTGCAGGATTCCCTTGTGGGTGCCCCAGGCAAGTCAGTGTCTTGAGGAAGGAAGGGACTGAAGTCCACAGAGGTTGCCTTCAGCTCTTGCACCCCACAGCTTTGCTCATCTGGGACCAGGCCTTTTAGGGCCTCAGCTGGAGAATCCTGGCTGTTCGGGATCTCCTGGGTGCTCCTTAGCCCAAAAGGCAGCCTCACGGCACCTTCTCCCTGCCGCGAACAAACTTTCACAACAGCCGGAACAGGAGTAGGTTTCTTCTGTGTGTCTCTCTCTGGTTTTCATGTCTGTGCTCACAAACTGCACCTGCAGTTTGGTACAGGCTGCTAAGGGAAGACTTTATACCTGGAAGAAACTGTACATTTGAGAATCAGCAGCAAAGGTTCCAGCGACTTTGTTTTGCTTATTACAGTTCCCATAACTGAACTCTCAACATTTGTTATACCTAATACAAATATTTGTGCGGCAGAATTGCTTGATTTTTCAAAATAATTTAGAAATAAAAATCCATCTGTGTTCTGATTTGCATGTAGTCAGTGCTTTAGACATTACATTTGGGTCTCTATTGGTATAAATAAAACCAATAGATTTAACAGGATAAAAAGCACTTTGGGTTTTTTCTGTCATTTCTTGTTTTTGCAATGCCTAGCTCTCTGATGGGGTTTTATTTTTAAGGCTTCACTGTGTGTTTTGCTGCCAGGTTAACCAAACAACTGGTAAAATCATGTGCACCTGCACCACACTTGCCTTTATTAGCAGTGTGCTCAGAGAGAAGGGAGGGAAGTGAGCAAGAACTCAACAAACCAAGTTGCAAAGTGCTAAATCCAACTGCATGTCAATGTGGTGAAACCTTGGAAACTCTTCAAAAGGCTGTTGGCATATCTGTCCTGGCTATCGTAACAAACTGACAGATGTCTTGATTGACTTGAGCAGTTCTTTTAGTAACTATTCCAGAATTATGCTCCATGGTGGATAATCCGTTTCTGGGGGTCAGCCACTTCTTTGATGGCTACAGCTACAGAGTTACCACTAAAGAGTGTTAACTGGATCTAAGCTTACAGTTTATGATGGAAAATAGGGCACATATCAAAGAATATTGGTATTATATTTTCCTCAAACTGAAATAAAGTGAAGTAGGAAGGGGGAGAAATGGAAATCTTAAAATTGGGGCACCTGGTAAAAAACATGAACTTCTTCCTAACACAGAGGAAGTTCTAATTCTTCTAATAGGCCATTACAGTGGCTTGAAAAATGAAAAAAAGACAGCACCCACCTTTCAACTCCATAAACCTTACATTTAGGTCCCAAAGATATCAGTCTGAAACCAAGAATCTGATAGCATGTACTCCTGAAACACCCAGGAGTACCTTCATCTGATGCAGACCCATTGCTTTGTAAATACAAGCAATTACAATTTACTTTGTAAATACTTTTTTAATTGCAGTATTGCTATTTAAAAAAAATAATTCACAATGTCAGCTAAATCTCAGTTCAATCTCAAAAGCAGATTCAGGTCTTACAGAATTAACTTTGACATCTCAAATTCAGGCAAAAAAAAAAAAAAAAAGAACATTAGGTTAAAGTATAAAAGCACAAATTTTTGCTTGTGCCTTGTCCAGAAATGTTTTGTTTCCCACCGTGCCAAATGTTGTTGCAAGATAAATAATATGAGCCACCCTAGAGGTAGGGGAAAGCTAAGTCCCCATGTATCTCTCTTTAGAAAAGAAAAACCGGCATTTTGCAAAGCCAGTTGTGGCCCTCTATCTGCTCGGTTGAGAGGCTGGAGATGCCATGAATGTGCTGAGTCTCCTTTTTCCCCATATGATAAATTTGAACTAAATAGTTTTTGACATCTTTTAGGACAAGTCAGAGTCAAAGCAAACCAATTGCCTGGTTTATGCCTTAGGCATATCCAAGCAGGATAACCAGAGGACAGCCATTAATCATCAACAAATTACAAAGCAATCAGCATGCCAAGTCAAAGGTAAAATCAATTACAGTGACAATTAAAGTGGTCAGATATCGGACCTGAAAGGTTTGCAGTTAATAGGTGTTCTAATACAAGGTAGCAGAGGCTGTAGGCTCCTGAATCTTCAACTAACAAACTAGATTTTCCCTGGAAGGAATAAAGCTATTAGTTAACAGCAATTATTTGTATAATAAGCTAAACACAGGACTATGTCTAGAAATTAAACTAATGAACAGATCTCCTCCCATGCAAAGAATAACTGATAGTTAAAACAATAATAATACTGAACATTACAAAGCTTGTGATAATCACAGTTGCTTTTACCTGCAATTATATCACTGGGAAGATAAGAACAGCAGAAATCAGCACCTTCCTTTTCTTTAAATTGAGTGATAAAAAGACAAAGGAAAGTGTGGATTACTTAGTGGCCAGGGTCAGGAGGAGTACAAATTGTGGCTTCTACTCTTACTCCTGAAATGAAGCAAACTCTAAAAAGATTTTTCCAATCTACAGCTGCGTGCAGCTAAAGGTGTCCTTCCATTGTCATACCATAACATGAACATTTTTAAGTTGGATTGAAAGTGTTCAAGAGAGCTGAACTGAAATGAGAATTCCAGGTACAAGGAAAAGCAACAATCAATCAGAAGGGAGAATGAAGATCCTATCATGTAAGAAGGATCTAAAAGTCCAGAAAAATGAAGAGAATTCAGGTATCAGTCTCCCAACCAAAGCTCAGGCAAACCATCATGCTGCTATAAATATACAGGGTCTGGTTTGAAGATAAATTTTCATCTCTTGGGCTGCCCAAGAACATGAATGCAGAAAACAGATCCCTCCTAAGATGACCATGCAGGCAGACTGGAACACTGCTGGTAGACCCAGACTCCTGAATGCAGTTTCTCAGCTGAGAGAGCCTCCTTGAGGGCCCTCACTAGGGCACCTAGGCTTCAGATAGGGTCTGGATTTCTGGAAGACAACAGCCCTAAATCAGTCTACATCTACATTGTTTCCAATGGATAGCCACAGAACTATGCTTTTCTGTTTCAGCTCATCAAGGATCCTTGGCAAGTGGCCCATAGTTAACATTAGTTGGAAAGTGCTTCCTGCTTTTTGAATGAGAAATTTGTGCACACAATCAAAATAATTTTCTAATGAAGTACAGCAACAACAACCAACCAAAACCTCACTTCCATCTGGTTTTAAGTACAAAATAAAATTTCATTGAGCATTTTATCTGGGTTCTACTTCTTATATAATTCCTAGGATCTCTTGCTCTCAGAATTTCTCTAAATTATGGATCAAAACTGCTAGCTTTACAGACTTGAAAATTGACTGTGGTTATGCCCTATTTTGAGTTCCCAACCAGGCAGGGTCAGTTCATACCAGAGAGCTGATGGCCAAGGCATTCAAGTAGAAGGAATTAATGACTGACTAACCCTCCTTGTCTATTAGAACTAAATGCTCATATTAGTCTTTTGGCTTTTAAAAATAATTATTCAAAACATTTTAAAAACTAAATACTCATATAAAGATGCGTTTAAAAAGCAACTGGCAATAATGAAATTTGAAAAAAGCTAGTAGACAAAATGCAAAAGCATACAAAAATGCATGGAAGCTGCTCTCATGCTTGTACTTTCTGACATGGAGTCAGCACAAGCAGGTCCATGCCTTCCAAAACTCTGGGGTATTTTTCATAAAGTAATTATGGTTGGGCATCCATTTATCACTATGTAAATGGATGCGCTCAGTAACTGAATCCAACATACAGAATAACTCACTACATACATAACTGTTCTTTAAAAGTGAAATGGGCTGACACCTAGCTTATCTTTGCTGACAAGTTTCACTGTGGGCTAAAGCTCATATGGTTATTATTCAATTTTTAATGGGAAAAATTTTAAAATACATATTGATTTCACTTAAAGCTGCGGAATTTCAGTTTAACAATCTACATAAAGTAGGGGCAGGAGCTTTTATATTTTTTTACTTTTGAACATGAAATAGTATTTTTCTTTCTTATTTTTTTAACAAAAAATATTGGAGCTATAATGAGCACTATCAGATGTCTCAGACTGTAGGGAATGCAGTGATGTATTTTTCTCTAGATAGAACTACTATATATTTTTAATCTTTTCAGTTCAATAAACATTTCATGGCTTGGACTAAAAATATTAGTTTAATGTTTTAATCATGGAAAGCATTTATCTGAGATAATCTATAATATTTTAAAATACATACAGACTAATATTAAACCTTGAACTTAGGTAACATGTTTATCTTCAAATATTAATCAATTTGTAGGTTGATAACTAGTCAAAATTATCAGCGGTTACAAGGTCTTAATCTGCCTTTCCAAACAGATATGGACATCTTCGGGTTAAGGGGTTATTTTTATTCCTAGATGGACGCCAAAGGTTGAAACAGCTACATCTGTGAGGCACTGTACCTGGCTTAATAAACTGTGAAAGATCTGGCTGCACTACATCACATAAGTGTCCTTGTCCTGTTTCCTCTTCTATGCAGTAATACCTCTATCTAGGTGGGTTTCTGCTTGTCCTCCTGACTGAATGTATTCCAGAGGCTAAATAAATCTCCTGTGCATGTGAAGTCTAATACCTAGGCCACCAGCTGACCTTCCCTGTTTTAGATATGCTTTCCATTTTCCTATCTCTATAATTTACTTCATCAGTTAGCTTAGTCAAAGTTAGTTCTTCCCTTATCATTAACCTTTGAAAACTTCTTCTGTACATAAGTCATAAAAGTAAAGTGACTAGTCCAACATAAGAGTACAAGATGTCTTTCAAATGTAAGAAATTACATTAAGACCGGGGAAATATGAATATTGTTTATTTACTTCATTGCTAACTTACTATGTGTCCTTGAGCTTTCTGTATTTCTAGATTCTATCTCTAAAATTGTAAAAATAATAATTAAATATATCCTGTGCACACATGTATATAACCCATATTATATAAAAAAGCCATTCTCTTTCAACATTTTACAGTCTTTAGTATAGGCCTGCTTCTCAAGCTTTCAGTGTTAGAGCTAGATTGCATTAAACACAAATGGCTACTCTTACAAAGAGAAAACACCAGTCTGCTGGGTGAGACAAACCAAAACACAGAATCCCCCTTCTGCCTACTGGACTTCTGCACGATAAACTCTTTCCTCCGGCCTTGCTTTCTGGTACAGCAAATTTCAGCATTTTCCCAAGTCCCAACAGATTCTGAAGAAACCCCTGTGCATTCCCAAAATAACCACCCGCAAGTACAGGCAAGTTCCCTACTTTGCTCCAGGGTGCCTACTTCTGACATTGTCCATCACACCTGCATCTCCAGGGACATCCCCTTGCAGAGCATGTGCAGGCTTTGCCTGGCAATGAAGAGTATCTCCTCCAGATGGAGGGTTTGGCTGAAAGAGCAGGTAACTGCCAGAATAGCTGGTTGTTTTCTGCTTCAGAGCCAAGCCTTTTTTACCTACAAAATACAAACACATTCATCTATGTACAAACAAGATGGGAATAAACACACCCATATGCTCTGCCAGTCATCCTACCCCAGGTTTGTAAAGCCCTTTCCACTGTAGGGAACTGCTAGGTCCAAAGTGGTTCTTTACAGATCTCTGCCCACTGGCAACTTTGTCCTTGTGCTGCAGCCTGGAGGCCCTGTAGTTCTAAAACTGATTTGCTTGCTTTAGTCTTGCACTTTCATTACTCTAAAAATGAAAGCTGTTCAAATCACTGATTTCTTAGCCAGACCATGTAAGTTCTATGACAACCCCCCAAAGACCAACTTGCCACATAAAAATAAATTGCCCTGCCATAAATGTTATGAAAAACCTACCACCTAGCAGAATATCTCCTCGTTATAATGAAAAATATCAGTTGCATTACAGGTTGGATTTTTTTCCCTGTCTGAATGATAAAGGCTCAGGAGACTGATTGCTTCCTGTACAGGAAGAAGGTCGTTCTATGAACTGAAAGTTGTGAGAACTGGACAGGCTAGGGCTACATAAGATTTTGTTTACTGGAAAACTTAGAGACCCAGAAGCATTTTTGCAACTTTTCCAGCAATTACAAAGGAGTTGCAAGAAATATTTGATACCTTTATCACAAAATGGTTGGATACATTTCTAAGAAATTTTGTGATGATGCTGTAGACACCACAGAGACAGTGGCAGAGGAAAAAAAAATAAATGAAATTTAGTCTATTAGAGAAAAGATGTCAGTCTAGGACCTCCAGAGACTGCAGGGTTGATTCAACAGTATTTGAATTACAAGATAGAATAAAAAAAGGAGGGTGAGATAAGCACTAGTGATTAGGGTGGGGAAAGGGAAGACCTATAATAAGTCATAGGGTCCAACATGATTAAAATTTATTTGTAGATTTATTATTAAAGTAAAACACCAGAGAAAGGATGCAATGCTGTAGAATGTGGTCAAAACCAATTTATATAAGAAATCCAAACAAAACTTGATGAAATAATGCAACAGGTGGCTGGGACTTGCCTAGAAAGTTTGCTGAGGATCAACAACACTGTGAAACAGTTTAAACTGCAGAGGTGGAAGAAGTGCTATTCAGCAGCTAAAAAGATCAGAACGCCCAGCGAGATGTCCTGAAAAGCAGAATCTGTGTTGTGTGTTGATTGAGATAAAGACATATGTTTTCACTCTAGGTTGCAGAGTAATGTTAGAACAACTTGACGTCATTTTAAATGAGCTAGCTCAGGTATTGGAAGCAGTGTAAATGCGATACTACACTGCAGTATTTGTTCTGGAAAGGCAATTAGAGCTCTCTGCTTCTATGGCTAGCTTCCTTCTAATGAGTTTGCTTGCTGCTTGTTTATCAAAGCAACCTAACTCACTGAAAGCTATTTCCAATATCACTGCAGTCTTTAAAAGGTACAGGTCACAACAGTGTATGAAACAAATGTTATTGGGACTATACTGTTATTTCCTACCTGGTAAGGAAAAGGATACCGAACAAATTCTACTGAGATAGCTAAAATAAAAGAAAAAGTCTGAAAAACAGATGTGAGGACAATATCAGCTACCCAATTAAATTATTGTCTTCATTAAAGGCTAGGAATCATAAAGGCAAATCAGTGGCTTAGTTGCATTCTAGAAATCTTTCCTTGAGGAAAATGGTCTTTGGCCTGATTTCAGTTCTCACTACCAACCCCCATTACACAGGTGAACTTCGAGTAATATCAGCTTCCCCAGAGCAAATTCAGCTTTATCCAGAGTAACTCAGGAGTAAACTCAAAATGCACAGATTCAGAACTTGAGGGACCACTTCTCTTTGCCGGTACGAGGCCCCACTGGCATTGAAGCCAGGCCTGTACTCTGTCCCATTAGGGAGAAGCAAAAGAAGATAAAAGATTAGGAAGCCTGCAAATATCAGCCTGCTAACTGTTCTTGCACCTTACCCTCACACAAAGACATGGCAAGGGAACCCCCTCTTTCCTTATTCCTGGGTCCCTGGTCGATGTATTATCTCTGCTAATTGCATCTGATTTTATATGAGATAGATCAATTTGCTCCTTAATACACAATACCAAGACAGCTACTTTGTAGATACACATTGTATGTCAAAGGCTTATACTAATCAAATCTGCAGAAATCTGGTCCACATTTAAGACCCTTTTATGTTCACCTTCTAGTGAGTTTAAGCAGTTTTTACTTGACTGTTAAATAATTTCTTCTTCAGATTGAAGTAAAAAAAATGAAATTTCAATTGCCTTTATGAGTCTTGTAATGTTTTATCTTAACTAGACCTTTAAACAAATCCCTCTTTAACTATATTATTTTCCATACTAGTGGGAAATGTACATTGCTACAGCAAAAATTGACTTTGCTACTACAGCTCAATTTTGACTTATAATGAAATGCTCTACTATTGCTGAAATTGGCATCTTCTAAAACATCTTTTAAGATCTCATCCATGACAAATATTCTTGGAACTGCCTCCGCAGTAAGGTTTATATTGATGACAAGAACAAGTAAATAGAAGAAAGGATCAACACAAATTTCACCGATTGCTTTCGGTATTTCCAGGAGAGAGAGAGATCAGTTAATTGATTATTTCAGAAGCATCTGTCCCATTCACCCACTTCAAGGTCCCTTTGCTGGGAGTGCACCCAGGTAAGGTACTTATTCCATAAAGGCAGGAAGACTACAAATTCAGCATACTGTATTTTAATAACTGAATTTCTCCCCTCCTCCCCAACAAGAAGTTATTTCTCCATAAAATGTGTGAACCTAATCTTCCTCAATGCAAAGTAAAATATGTTAATTTAAATAACCACTTACAATGCAATCAGTCATTTTGGCAGAGGAGAAGTCTTACTTGTGATGTCCAACATGGCAAAATTCAGTCTTAATAGCTAAAATTCAGGAAAGACAGAAGCAACTGAAAAGAAGATCTTATAATGGAAATTGTCAGAGGCATTGATATGTGTCACACAAAGATACACATACAGACACATACACAAAATAGTCTCTGTATTGTTTTATTCTTTCCTACAACACACAGAATCACATAATTTTTACTATTAAGCAACCATGGGAACAGTAGACATTATATTATTTCACGCACAGCCACCTCACACAAATGGGGTCTAAAACCCTGGGTAAATTTCAGCCCTAGCCACACCTTCTTGATGCATTAAAAAGCAATTGGAAAATGAAAGGAAGAAAAAGGGCTATACAGCTAACTTAAATTCAAACAGTAGATCTGATCACATTCCTAGAATCAAATGAAGAGATCTTCCAAACATATCTCAGAGTGGGATTCAAGTTTCAGTCATGGTAAAAACAAACCCATTCAAGGAAAGGAAGTTAAAATGTTGGTTGTCATATAGATCAATACATTTCTTTAGATGAGATTGGTTGCAAGTCCTGGTTCAGCTACAGTTGCATTTGAATGTCTCTAATGAAATCCCAACCTTCAAACACATCTACAATTACACAGGCAATCTTTGCAGCTGTTTCCAGTTGCTCAAAAGTCTCCACAGATATGTCTCAAGTAAAACTAGGAAGGATAGTGCTTTGTTGTCAGAATGAGTAGAAAAGCAGGTAGGCAAGCATTACAGAAAGATAGTAATACTTACCTCAGTAATAACATTAGGTATTTTCAGGTTACCTTTACAGACATCTTGACTTAAGTATGCTGTGGGGCACAAACCATGCTTTTCCACTGAATTCAGGGTACAGGAAATAACTGACAGCAATCCTGACTTAACTGGTTCTTCCTATAGGAAGACTGGCAACATGGAGTGTGATTGTGCTCTGCCATTGTGCACCTATTCTCACCCAGATATTAATAGGGTATATAGGATTCATCCCATCTTAGTCTGAAAATGAGGTGGTTAATAAGCTGGCAAACTAGAAAGGTTATCTAAAATGGGTGAGATGAATTGATGGACAGACACATGGTTTTGTATCCATTGATGGTAGCAGGGCTTTAGAGTGCCTAGCTAAAATGAGGTCAACTAGTCATAATGAATCCCCACTGTGTGTTTTATGCCAATATCTCAGGCAAAAATTCAGCTTGCAGTGTCTTTACTGGCACTTCCACCAAAGTCAGTCTCAGTGCTACGTTACTGCCATTGTGGTAGAGCTATATGAGGGACCCTAGCAATAGCTGTGGGCTAACCTCAGTCAGCTGAATCTCTTCCCACTCTCTGTCTGCCAGATTGCTTTAAAAAATTTCACTAAACCTTTAATAATCATAATCAAAAGAAGGTGAGAAACAAAACAACAACAAAGAATCAAAGAACCCACAACAGAAAAACTCGGGAATAAAAATAAAAGAGGAGAATAAAGGAGAGTGAGGATTAGAGAAAGAAGAGAGATGATCAGTAAAACAGAGAAGGAGAAAATAAGGAAGGAAATGGAAAACAAAATAAAGAAAGGCTCTGGAACAGGATGAGAAAGAAGATGCAATTACTCTGTTTATCCCAACTAATCAAATTTATTTAAAAGCTATAAAGATTTATATGAAATCCATAGTTTGTAGTAATCATGCTCACTCATAATTCAACCTTGCTTTTGCACATTTTTAAGGGCAAACCCCAATATGATTATAAAAGGAACAGCAAACTAAAATAGCCTACAGGTTGATAACATTAGTATCCTATTCCTGTGAAAGCTAAATAAATTCATCTTGACCATGAGAAAAAAATAAACCAAAGGTATTTGTTTGATTAATTGTGTCTGTAAAACTAGTTAAATTTTGCAGAACTCTGTCAATAAAAAGGTATCATGCCTTAACACCCAGCTGCAATATAATACGAAAATGAGTCAACAGGAGAAACATACTCTCATTTGAGTTCCTATTGTTGACACTATTTCTATTAAATCAGCTTCCTAAACAGTTGAAGTAAAATTCATGTCAGCATAGGAGCATTAATGCCTGCATTCTGAACAGAAGAAATCCTGATACTTTCATCTGAATGAAATGTGGCAATATCCATTTCATTCAAAGGCCTTCTTTTTGGCGTTTGTTGTTCTTTAGTCTTAACCTATTACGGATTCACTAGAATTATTTTATGTAGAAGGAAAAAGAAGAGTAGTGAAAGGTTATCAGCTTGTAAACTATTTTCTGAAGAATAACATAAAATGGGCCTGCTGAGTATATATTATTTCTGTGCTTTGTGCCTGAAATGATGTAAGAAGACAGTTTAAAGCTAAAGAAGGTATTTCCTTCTTACCAATCATATGCTGCCATAATCCAATTTACTGGGGTAAAATCCATTTTACAGAGAGACAAAGAATATATAGGCTGGTACACTGATAATATATAAAATCTCCTAATACACTATACTGCGCAAATCAAGTTGCCAATTCAAGTTTATTGCTTAATCACTAGTATTCGCTTTACATTTTTCTGTGAGACACTATGCAAATTCAAAATGACTTTATTTCACAGTGTTTGTGAGAAGTAAAATCCAGAACTGCAAACAGGAGACGAGACAGTTATATTTTAAAATGTGATCAAATTCAGCAGTAGGAAAGATTATAATTCGGCATGGTATTGAAAGAGTAGGGATTTCTAATCTCAGTTGTTGTGCTAGTTGTGGACAAGGACCTGCAAGACCTTGTATTGATTATCAGATACCGATACTTAAATAATAGGGTCATGTCTATAATCTTTTTTCTATTTCAGCTTTCCAGAATGCAGTGCTCCACAGCACTTTAGCAAAATACAGCTCTACATTAGAAGGAACTTTTTTCAACATACTGTCAGAATTACAGTTCTAGGAAAGCAGAGAAGTGCATATTCCAGTACACTTCACAGTGCAAGGGAATTATTCACAGTAAATTCTGGAGATGGTTAGCTGCTTCTTATGCCTGTCTAGCTGTACTTTTACTATATAAAAAATTAATCACATGACCATATCTGAATGGAAAAGAAACTCTTTTGCTTCTGATACCACAGACCTGGGACAATTTACCGGAAACACATGACTCCCTGTGTATGCGTGTTTGAGTACCAGCAACTGGAGTGAGGCTGCAAACCCTGGGGTGTTCAAATGTGCAGATGTTAGCAACTGGAAGACCAGGGATCTGCGGCCAGCTACTGGGTTGATCAAGCGGCTAAGGCCAGCAATCGGAGAGAGGCATATAATGTGTATGTGTGTATATGTATGTATGTGTGTATATATTTCACTAGAAGGCTTCAGTCCTGACCAGCTGGAGGAGAGGAACAGGACTAGGCAGTCCATGCTGTTCATGTTTGTGTGAGACCTATATGTTTACGTGGCTGCTTGTAAGTCACTATTTTCTATCTGTGCTGAGCTGTGTGTTTGTGCTTGCATGCAGACACCCATCAGGAATATGCACTCAGCCTTGCAACAGGCTGAACCTGGGCACAGGGAGCCACAGCAGTCCCACAGCTATGGGATAAGTGGATGGAGCAACTGTTCAGCAGCTGTCTTCTGCTGAACTCCAGAGTGTCCGTTGTGAATTTCTTGACATCTGACCACCAAGATTACAAACCATCTTATCCTACTCAGGATTACATCAGCCCCACTGACTGCAAGACAGATGGGTCCCATCTTGAAGTAGTACATCTCCATAGTCATCTCACATAGATCGCTCAGTGGTAACAGCTTCTGATCTCTTCCAACAAGGTCTGAATGCAAGCTTACAGAAGACTCATAAGAGGCTCTGGATCACTTAACAAACCCTGGGACATCTAGTTCCTATTTTCATTAACTTTTGTTAGTGAAGACAAGACTTATTCTTTATTTTTATATTTCTTTCAACTATTTTACTGGCAAATTCCCACTGAGATAAAACCGCTAATATAAAAGTGTGTTCTAAGAAAGAAATGCAGAATATGCATTCATACTGATATCAAAACTTAAAAAAAATTTATAGCTTAAAACATCCACAAATAGTTTTTAGGTTTAAATTATAGAGGGCAGAATCTTGTAAGCAAACTCTCAGAATACAACAGTTATGGGCATGAGATCAGCAGGTTACTTGCATTCATGAAAGCAGCAGAAAAATGTGATTCTGGTGCAGCTCAACAGAAAAAAAACACAAGGAACCTAATAGAAACTTCATATTTCTAATGTTAAATCTAAGCTGATTATGGTTCATTAACTGAAATTGCTGTAGAAAAGTTTACAGAAAGATTTATTTGGGAGGATTATTTTAGTTAGTGAGGAGAAAATCTTATTAGACTGTCAAGTCCATCTGCCTTCAAAAGCAGCATACTTTCTGCTAACCAGGGGACAGATCAGATATTGAACTAATAGCTTGCTCTTAGCCAAAAGACAAAAAAAAAAATACTTATGTATTAACATACTGTTTTCTTTATTGGAGAAACTACAATCTAGTTCTAAAAGAATAAAACAGACTTTTCAACTTTATCTTGTCTTTTGTGAATCTTTCTCATTTGCTTGTTTTAAAAAAAAAAACACCACCAAACAAAAAAAACCATGTAAATGCACTGTGGATACTAGTCTCACCTCTTTTTAACAAGTAACCTTGACACTTATTCATGGAACTGCACTGAAAAGGGTCTGAACTTAAAAGACACTCTGGGCTATAAAAACACATTGGGGTTTTAAGTGCTGTGTTGAGTGACATTCCCATCATATGGCTAAGACCATGCATTAAGCTACATCACTGTCTACACAAACACACCTCAGCACTTTTCATTTTTCTTATTTATAAATATATGTGTCTTATAATCTATATCTTGTAGGTATCCATTGTGAATCAGACACCATACAGCTTGTGTAACCACAACTGTAATAATTTCTTCTTTTCCTTTCCTATTTATATCCAAGCCATTGATTCTTCACTCTCCCTCAAATTAATTTCCTTCCTGTTCCTGAACCATCAGCTCCATTCCTTCCCTAGGCAGATCTCTCAGAAACATGCACCTGTAATGGAAACTTTACTTTGCTCATCTTTTTCCTCTTTCCCCACATAATCTACCTTGTTTGTTTCTTTTTCCCTCAGATTTTCCCTGTTCTCAGTGCTGTCTCTTTTGCCCAGTTTCTTTTTGCCTGCTAAAGGTACTCAGTGCTATCCCTTTTTGCACATGGCTGTGATAACACTTCCAGTTATTCTCAATGGAGAATATCTTAAATGGAAATCAACCCGAGTCTATTCTCTATGTCATAGAAGAACTGATGTGGAGAAGAATGGATTTCCCTTTTATAGTCTTCCAGGCACATACTTCTCTTCCTTTAGTGTGTATGTTATATCAGAGGCTCTTTTCCTCCAGTAGATGCTACTGGGAGTCTCACATCTAAGATTTTTATGAGAAATTTAAACCAGTCCCAGAATCGGTAGGAATGAACGTACATTAATCTACCAAAAACAAAGCCTATCTGTGATGTCTGTTGACAGGCTGGAGCTTGGTTAGTTAAAGTTTAAGCTTGTTTTTTCCAGCCAAGGGGATTTGTCCCCCTTATTACAAATCATAAATTCTTGGACTGAAGTAGACAAGAATTGTTCTCTTCCTTCTCCCACCTTTTTGGCTTCTTCCTCTTTCTGGATACCAGAAACCTCCTACCATAGCTACCACTGGACCAGAGCTACGCTGTAATTTTAACTTACTGAAATTTTAACTAACTTACTGGTCCTTCCAAGGCAGAAGTTCTAATCAAAGTCCCTGCTGAAAGACACTGGCCTGAAAAAAGAGGATTCTGACCCACTAAGTGTCTTCATGGTATATTGAAACACTTACTGGAGATGAAACTTTCCTGCAAAATTGCAGAAAAAGAAACCCTTTGCATTTTATTTTATATTTTCAATAAAATGAACAAGAAATTATGTCTGAAATATACATGTCCCAGTGATCAACAGGACCAGATATAGAAAAGTGATAATCATATAATTTCTTAGTTCATCCACTCTTCCATGCTAATTGTTTCCCAGCCCACCAGCCCTGGTTTCAGTATATCTTGGCCACGCACATTGATGTTCATTTGCACACCATGACTGAAGAATGGATATAATTTGAATCTTTGACTGCTTTATAGTTTTCCCTGGCATAAGAGGGAAGTCTACTCTCTCTCTGAGACAGACCAGGTAGGATGAGGGAACAGATTTATTGTTGCCTTTTCCTCGTGAAATGCCACTCCTTACTCCAGTTGCAGCAACGCTCCATCCACCAGTGGGTACCATCCAATGTGACTTCTTTTCTTGTGTATGGCTTAGGTTTTCACTTTCTTCCTAACTCTGTTCAGCACTGAGTTTAAGACTTTATTCCCGCCATCAGTCTAGTTAGAGAGCGTTCACTATCTTGTATCACTTACAGTTGTAGAGAAACTGGCGTTTAAAATGGATCCAACTCCAATTTAGTTTTCTCTGATTGTCAAGCCCTTTACTTTCAGGTACTAATGATAATAGCCAGAGCAACCATTTCTATTAGCTGCTGAAACTTGATCAGCAGGTGGTTCTATTCTGCCTACACCTCTCCATAGCCTACAATACCAAAAGTAGGGATTGATTGGTACTTTGCCACTTTTTCAACTTCAGGGTGCAGGGCTGAATTTCAAAAAACAAAAAACAAAAAAGCTCTTTAGGGCTTTTGTTCTTTTCATTAGATTTTAATTTTAGCTCTCAGTAAAAATATTTATCTGACTAAAAATAGCAAAGATTCAGGGCAGACCTAGCTTAGATAATGATTGTCATAAAGAACAACTGAGTGACTGTGGTGACCACGATGAGAGGTATTTCATAATCTGGAGAAGGTGTTCCTAACAGAATAGGAATTGAGTTTGCACTCCTTGCCTCTCGCTTCTTATTTATACTCTCTTTTGTTACTTGGTGGCTGAAACAGTAAAAGGATTTCATTTCATACATGGTACCTTTTAGAGGTGAGGTTTGAAACCCTTTCACTTTTTCCATTTCTTTGCTGCTGCCACATAACTGAACAGTGATCCAAATTTGAAAACTGGTTCATTTTAACCCAGATGCTATAATTCAGTAACTGACAGAAGGCTGCTGCTTGTAACTCCACTACAATTAAAAGCACTGTTTTGTAAAGAGCTTTCTCCTAAGAAATTAAAACTACTACCCTAACTGATTTTATCAATTACACAAATGACAATTTATTTTTACTTTGAAGTCAGCATATAAGATCTACTTAAGGAAGAGCTGTGAGACTAGACTTCTTAGTGCTAGAAAGCACTCTTCTTTAAAAGAAAGAACCACTTTCAATATCTCTAAGGACTCCACTATCAGCACACCATGCTGACCAGTGTTCATGGGGAATTTTTTAATACGCTTTCTCATCCTCAAGATCTCTTAAGTTTTTCTTCTCAGAGTCAACATTCTGTCTTCCTCTCTATGTACTTAAACTTGTCTTAGGCATCTGTTAGCTGGCCTTCCGTCATCTTCCCAGCACCTCCCAGTACTCTTATCATACAGCCCTGCCCACTTTGAATTTCCACCTACACTTTACCCCAGTTTCAAAGTACATTTTAGTAACACTTACGAAGATCATAAACAAGGGAACATTACAGAGCGTAAAGCTCCCCAGAGTGAGATAGACAGGACTTCCAGTTCCCACTGTTCCAGAGAACAGGACAAGACATGACTTCATTCAATACAAAATGTAGTCTTCCCTGCTTAGAATGAATAAGGGCATCAAAGACTAAAAGTAGAGACATTAACATTTAAATACTTACACATTACAGACTAAGTCCAAACTCCATTGAGCTTAATGGCTAAGCTTTTGACTGACTTCAATGAGTTTTGATGCAACTGTGTCAAATTAAAATCTTCCACATGTCCGACATGGAGGCAAAAGGCTCACACAAAGTTATTCAGTATAAAGATTTTTAGCAAGCATCTCTGACTTGTTGGCAGTGAACCAGAATATTTCCAGTCATAGTTATGAAATTGTTCTGGATTTATTCCATGATTACTCTTTTATGAATAAGTTTGTTACTTCTGCTGAAGACCTGCTTTCTTCCAATTACCTCTAGTCTGAATAGGACATGAATGCTATGAGTCCTTCATCCACTGTAACATTCTTATGCTTACATCTAGGCACACTAATCAACAGCAGATAAATCAAGGTAAAGATTATCTCTACAATCAGTCTTCTCTATGATCTGAAAAAGGTGATGTGCATTTCCTGGTACATTCAAACTTATCTTTTATTTTGCAAACTATGGACAAACAATGGCATTAACAAGGAATGAATTATTGTGCATTATGAGAACAATCTAAAGGAAAAAATGATATTTATTTTAATTCTTCCAATGATCTTTTATGTTTCAAGATACAGAATGCAGTTTCATTTTGAAAAAAAGAATTATCAAATGGTTTATGTGGCTTCAACACAAATTCATAGCAATATCATATTTAATCTCTAAAATGTCTTAAGTGTCACTTTAAAAATATTCTGAACAAATTCTCTCTAACTTTTGATACACCAGCAAACAAATATCCTGCACACTATAAAAAAATAGCACTGACACTTCCTATGTGAAAGCACAGTAAGATCTTCTACATCCTGTTCAACAGAACCTTTGAAGGTTTCAGAAGATATTTTAAGAAATTGCATTGCTATAGAAACTACAAATCAGGAATTTATACTCTTTCTGTTATTTTGTACATCTCAGAACTTAAAGACTGTCCTGAGTAGTTTCAAAAGCACAATACCTTGATATTTTTCTGTACCTTTTGTCCTTTTGGTAAACAGGGAAAAGCCCCAGGGAAGGTTATTTCATCTTTCACTACTCACAAGCTTGGGATACAAATGTATCTAGTCCAATTTTATTAAGTGTACGCTCTTAACTTTTGCTATTATTTTGGGCAGAGGCAGACTGAAAATATAAAAATTTCATAAATATAGTATGTCTTTCACAACTTTAGCAAAAGGGCTCTGTCCTAAGGTAAACAGACAGAATAAATATCCATGTCTCCATTCTTACCCAAACACATTCAAGTCCTTCCACAAGAATATCTTCCCAGGGCTCTTGATCAAAGGTAACAATCTGTTGAGTCTAACAGCTATATATCTATAGCTCATCCTTTTAGAGCTTATTCTCAATCGGTCACATCAGTCTGTGATGTAACTCCAAAGAAGATGAGATTTGCACCAGCAGTGATAGGGAAGCAAGTTCTCAGGACTGGTACAAGCTACACATCATTGCTTTTTATCTGCTGTTTTCATGTAAAGCATGCTGAAGCACCAAGCTGCTCAGCTGCCAGACAGGTATATTTACAGTAGTTCTTAATTTCTTCTTTAGATTCCTATCTCAGGTATTTTGTTCATGAACATTTCTGTTCCTGCATCTTTGATATTTTTATTATGTGGTGTTGGTTATGAGTAAGCACTACTTGTCTCAGTGTATCACTGCACTTACAGCATAAAGCAGACCAACCACAAACCCAGTGAAGCAAGCAAATTTTCCTATGAAGTTAATTTCTGGCTGTAATGTAAGTATGCATATTTGCATGTGTTATTTTCACACATCAGTCTATAAGATAGATATAAGCACTGCCAGAGAAGATATTTAAGTCAGGATCCTACCTTAAATTTTAAAAAATTCCTACAAATCCATTTATGTGTTTCTGCAAAAAGGACAGTGTCTTTTTGCCTTTGTTTGTAAATTAAAAATTAAATTATTGAATGACTTTTCTGTATATCCACACTTATACTGCATAAAACTCTACACACACATTCAGAAAATCAAAATGTACCAGGGTACACTAAAAATGAGGATTTTTAAATTTCGTTTTGCATGGAATAGCATTTGGTATGTTTTTCTTTGAGGTTTGTGATCAAACCTGTTCAAGTCTTATTAACATATGTCACGGTTTGCCTGAATCCAGGCAAAAAAATATGCACAGACTAAATCTACCATATCTTTCACTTTTGTGAGCAGACTTAGCCTGGTAGTTGAAATCTGCTCATTTCCAAGTGATTTCAGGTTTTCTTATGAGTATTTCACATAATGTTATTATGCATCAAATAAAATTTTAAAGTCTAGCTATATAGGACACATGTTTTAAGAGGGACCATGATTTATTCCTACCCTTCAAATATTAGGGAAAATAGCGTGCTGTCAACTAACCCTTGTGTTCATTCAGAAACAAGACTCTGGGAAGCAGTCTGCAGTGCAGAGAGATTCAGCAGAAAATTATGTAAACAGAGCTTCTGGTTTAAGATCTCTTTAGAGCAAATTTGACTTTTAGATTCTCTCAGGAAACAGAACATCACACAGCAGTAATACACAAGCAGCTTTTACTGTGGTAGCTATATATTTAAACTTCATGAAGTAACGTTGTGTAACCCATTACTTCCAATTGCATAATACACTTCAAAGCTTGTCTGTGTACTTTTTTCACATACAAAAGTTCTTTTTCAGGCAAAGGGATTTTTTTTTCCTTCTACTTGTTTTCTTTACATTTATACCATGTTCCCTTTTATCTAATAACATTGTTCCTTCAATGTGTCCACGAAACTTTTCTATAAACCCTTCCAAACTTGCCTCTCAAATTTTAGTAGTCATTCACACTAGTAAGGAAACAGAAGATGAAATGCCATCTCTTAAAAATTTAATAGAAAGTGTTTGTCTCCTTGCTAAGATGACATTTTTCAGGAAATTAATTTTTAACTTATCCTCAGAAAGCCAAGTTATTTATTAAGTGCTTAAAATTATACTGTCTTACTTAAGGTGCAAGACTGGGTTTTTGAAGGCTTAGGGGGTCTTTTATATGGTAACTCAGATCAACTATTATACTCTAATGTTTTAACCAGAGCAAATGGTGTTGAAAGACTATTTCAACTATGAAAAGCAAGTACTATTGCTACTAATATTTCCTTTCATCACTGTCATAAGATATGTTATAAGTCAATATCTTGCATAAAGCAAGTAATGAATTGTTAATAAAATATAGATTAGCATGACAACTAACTCACATGCAAAGGCAATTCTCCGTGCTGTGAATTAGCTCCAGGCCAGGGTCACGTTCCAGACTAACATACTGTCCATGAATGGACGGTGATGTATTTTCCCAGTTTCTGCTTTCAAAGACACAGACATTTTAAATCACAGAGATTTTAAACCAATACATTTTAAAATTTGAGCACAGGTTTCTCCCCTTCACAACTAAGCTGAATGGCACATGTTCAGGCTGAAGGAAAGGTCATCCTTTAAGGAGAGGTTTCCCACTGCAGAAGCTTTCTTCCCTGCCCTTCCCTCCCTCAACCTGTAGCCATACTCTTGCTGATCTCTCGGCCCAGCAGTGGAATCATCTGACTCTGCACTTAAATAACACAATGAAAAAAGTGAACAGTTTTCTGAATCACCTCATTCTGAGATATTATAAAAAACAGAGCTAACACTGGAAAAGAGGTGGCCACATATGGCCAATTGCAAGAGCAATTGCCCCCTTTCAGCAGCAGCTAGTTTGTCTATGAGTCTGCCCAGCACCATCCATCCTTTCAGAATCAAGCAACGCAATACACAATAAAAGTAACTGTGAGACAGCAGGGAATATATGAAAATATTTTTTTTTACTTCTCTCTGATTGAGAGATATCACCTATGTGAACACAGGTAAATATTATCCTCAGAATATTTTCTTACCCTCTTTAATGGCAGGTAGAGAGACACAGTGATGGTGCTGTCAACATCACCTAATGAGATACCACTTCTGTTGGGCTTACTTGAGTTTGACTCTGTGAGAATTGATGAGATTGTTGGATGTAAAAAAAGCAACCCCCAGCACACATCTTAAAGAGAAACAACAATGTTGGCAAAGAAGGTTTTCATGAACTCCCATATAGTGACCTAGCACCTCCCATGGAAGAAGGTTTACAGATATATCTAGTTTGCCCTGCTATTCTGAGAAATTTTTGGCAAAGACAACTCAATCCTGTTATAATAGCTACCAGGGCCCTGTTATAAAGTGAACTTACAGAAACTGAGTTATCTAATTGACATGTAATAGTTCTACAATACGATGCTTTGGTGATACTTATGGATGTAAATACTTCTGTAGATGTAAATATTAAGCAGCTGTCAGAAGAGAAGCTATAATCATAACGTGCATTCTTGGGTTTGTAGGTTAACATAATTTCTGTTAAGATATAGAACACATTTAAGAAGACATTTTCTCTTTTTTCTTTTTCAAAGTTGTCTGTACTTTTGGTGTCTTCGTGAGGTGATCTCCAACAGAAAAGAAAATTACATAGCTCAGAATATAATTTTATGAGCAGCATTATACAAGTGTTCATCCTGTATTGGGCTACACTGCCTTTCACACTTCATGCATCAAGTTTAGCTACAAATTTACACTATTTTCTCTAATACAGCAAAAGATTTATTTTGCCACCTGTTTTCATGTTCAGTACCCTAATTTGCAAAAGCAACGAGCTGCAGAGTAACTGATAGCTTTAAGTAATACAGGGACGGAAATGACATTTTCCATTAGGACTTTAATTGTTCATTTGTTCAAGACATAAGCTAGTGAATTGCAAAATAAAAACCTCAAAAATGATTGACCATAAGGCTGATACTGAATACTAAAACCTGCACTCAGAGTCTAAGACTTCATAATGTAAATAGTTTTTTTCAGGTTCAGTAAATAATTCGACTATTACCAAGCTTAGGCTGCTGCGCTGATGAGTAAAATGTAAAATGTGACCGGCCTAAAGAATCATTGCTCTCCATGTGAGGGTAATATCTACTCAAGCAGGCTTTAATATTTGTATGTTTTATTGCAGGAGTGCTTCCACAGGAATAAATTATACACCATACCCACAGTGCAGTGATAGTAATCACTCATCAGCTGAATATCTCCTCTGCATCCAACAACACTTTTAGTAACACAGATTATTCTGTGGTAGTATTAGCTAAATTAGAGAACCTTAGACAGGAGGAGAACAGGTCAGGGCATCAGGAATATTATTTTAAGGGCTACAGGATCTCTAACAATTTTTTTGCAGATTTGGCCTCACTTTAATGCTGACCCAAAAGCCTGTACATTTAAGTCAACTGTAATTGCTCCTCAATGTTACACTAATTATTGACATGCTGGCAGTGAAACTTTGATTTATGATCCTGTTTTCCAAAAGAAGGAACCAAAGGAACTCCCAGTACTATTAATCCTGGGAGATGCTCAGGTAGAAAACTCTGTGGATTATCAGGAAAAGTTCTGGCAAGTATTTATGCAAAACACTGAAAATAATACAGAAAATAGAGAGTTATCCATGCCTATCAGAGTTTACTGTACTGCTCAGACTGCAGATCCTTTAGCATTTGCTTTAGAGCAATTGTAGGATTTGAATTGAAGCATTCACTTATCACTCACCATCCCCACTTAACATATTGAACGGCTCACTTCACAGAACAGATGTGGTGCTCACAGACAAGATTTGCTTTGGAAGCCTCTACACTAGGTACACAACAAATATACTTCATTGCCTCCTGGGAGTGGAAAACATAATGGTCCAAAACAATGTTTGTCCTTTGGGCAATTTTAAACCACATCCATGATCAGGACATCCAATCGAGGTGACTAGAGTAAACTCAGCCCAAAATTAAGCCTCTGAATAGGGTGATGTAGGGGCCCCAGCACCAATGGATTCAACCTGTGATCTGCTCCCACTCTGCCAAATTACTTGCTAATGTAGACACAGCCTTAGCCTTATAAAGTGGGCCGCGGAACTCTATAAAAACCGACATGTTATATTGCAAATCAAAGAAGTAATATCCTCAGCTCTTAACAATGGATCTTATAGTCCACTCAGGCTATTGTAGCCTGTACTGCAAAGAATGGATCAGCTTCTGGATTCCTATCCAAATATCTAAATATAATTATTAATTCATTTTCTTTACCATTTGTCGTGGTTTAGCCCCAGTCAGCAACCAAGAACAACGCAGCTGCTCGCTCACTCCCCCCTGGTGGGACAAGGGAGAGAATCAGAAAAGTAAAAGTGAGAAAACTTGTGGGTTGAGGTAAAGATAGCTTAATAGGTAAAGCAAACACTATGCAAACAAGCAAAGCAAAACAAGGAATTCATTCATCGCTTCCCATGGGAAGGCAGGTGTTCAGCCATCTCCAGGGAAGCAGGGCTCCATCACACATATCGGTTACTTGGGAAGACAAATGCCATCGCTCTGAACATCCCCCCTTCCTTCTTCTTCCCCAGCTTTATATGCTGAGCATGATGTCATATGGTGGGGATATTCCTTTGGTCAGTTGGGGTCAGCTGTCCCAGCTGTGCCCCCTCCCAACTCCTTGTGCACTCAGCAGAGCATGGGAAGCTGAAAAAGTTCTTGACCAGTGTAACTGCTACTTAGCAACAACTAAAACATCTCCCCATTATCACCACTGTTTCCAGCAAAAATACAAAACATAGACCCATACTAGCAGTTACAAAGAAAATTAACTCTATCCCAGCTGAAACCAGGACACCATTATTGATAAAGACTTAATAAGTACTTACACACTATTTTAGGAGAAAGCAGTATGGGATTTCTACACCTAATCCAATACGGAAATGAACTTTTAATGTAGACTTCTTGGCATCTGAGTTTTCATTCTAATTAAGGTTAATTTATAATTAAGAGAAAATGTCTTTTTTTATAATAGTGCACTACTGAACCAGTAAAATCAGTGCAACGGGCAGGAAATCACATTCCAAGGATGGGGGGGAAAAAACCAACTAGTATTTTCAGAACTACATATTTAAATTCTCAGTGAATTTAAATTCATAATCCCCATTCATAATCCCCAAATCAAGTGCTTTCCAAAATATTGCTTGATAATTACATTAGGTAAAATAGTATTACCCATAATACAGACCTGTATATAAAATTCATCAGTGAACTTACAGAAGAAGAAATTTTCAGGCACATTATGCATAAATTAGCTGTATAAAGAAACTTTTTAATTCAGCCCTATTACGCGCACTACAAAAGGATATGTATGCCATCCCTTTTTATTATGTCTCCCATTAGTTTCTGTGAGTCTGATATCTTCATTGGCAGCTGCTTCTCAGCCAGGGACCTCTCAAGATGACTGCCCACAGCATGATCTGTCTGTCACAATATCTGCCCTGCCTCTCACTCACTTATCTCTTATCCTGATTTCGTATACATTATCTGATTATGCAAGTTATCTGAAGTGTATATTCTTGAAAGGATGCTAATAGTTATCAGACCTTGGATTTTCAAGTTTTCAGCTGGGTCACCAGCCACTTCATTCCTACTTAGCGCTGTGGTAGTTCATTTTTTCAACATCACAGAATCACAGAATCACAGAATCACAGAATGGCAGGGGTTGGAAGGGACCTCTGGAGATCATCTTGTCCCATGTTTTCTTTTGTGTCATTTTTCTAGTTTATATGTATTACAATAGTTGCAAATTCTTTGTGTCAGACTTGTGAACAACCGAAGTCTTGGCAATAAATTAGAGAGTGATTAATTGTTTTGATAACGTTTATAACAAAAGGCCAACCCTCAGCAGGTCAATTGTCTTTAGAGTTAATTAGGTTATAATCCATCAAACTGATGTCAGAACCCCATAAAGATAGGAGCGTATATGTACACTGACAAATTCATTATGTGCAAATGGTACAGATGATGGTATGAGAATATTTTGTTGTTCCCTTAGGGACCATGTATGAAACATATTTTCTGAATTGTCGTTTGCCATATTTTACTGAATTTGTGATAATAAATAACAGTCATCTGGAAGTGGCATACCACTGGCTTAGTATGTTCACTGACTTAGTATGTTCACTGACTGCAATAACAGAATTTTCCAAGGCTGAAGAAATCAGCTTTCAAACTTCAAGCCTTATGTCAACTGCATCCCTTTTTGCACTCCCAGAGAGAGAACCAAATACGCAGGAGTTTTCTGACCAATTTCCACACAAAGGGGATCCAAGTCCAATGCTGGATAGGAGCTGTGATGTTCTGGCCAGGATGCTGTGCAAATGATGGAAAGATCATGATTTTGGGGTGTACCATGGTACTCATCCAAACTCTATGTAATTCTAGTCCAATCCTCAGACTCCCCAAAGTGCTTTGCTTAGACAGAAAAAACCAATAGAGCACCCAACCACCAGCTTAAGGGCCCACTGAACACATGTAGTACTTGAAAACAACAAAGAAAGTGATTCCATTGAGTAGTCCCAGAAAAGCAAAAAAAACCTGAAGCTACTCATAGACTTCAGAAGTAATCAGTCCCTGTCTGGAGCCTGTCAAGCATTTGGCATCACTCTTATCTACGACACAACTAAAAATTCAGCTCACATACCTTTGTAGCCATATTGACAGGACCTAATACAGGTGCCTAACTTAGATACTAAGACTGCAGCAGCATTGACATTCATGATAGCAATGAGCAATCACATTGGTAGGCTTGCTGTACTCTGGCTACCTATGCAGTCAATGCAGAGAACTAGTCACAGTGCTCCAGTTAGGCACTTCTAGTAGCTGCTTTCCCTGTTTTGGGCATCATAATGAATTTCTTCCCTTAACTGCATAGGGAATGAGGGTCTGACACCTCTGGTTAACAAATGGTCCCAATCATAAGTTAAGCACTATCGTAAGGTGGCTGGAATGGAGGCCATTGCAGCTATCTGCACCCGTTGCAATGGGACAAAACTAAGACTGTCACTATTTATTCCCATTAACCCTACAAACCGTTAATGGATTGTATTAAAGGGACTTCAGACTCCACAGGTAATATTCAGCAGCTTGCTTCAACTAATATCCAGCTTACCTTTTTTTTTTCAAAATCATGAAAGCTTATGAAAATTATAGCATGGAAAGATTACACAAATAGCAGCTGCACAGAAACATTTTAATTCTGTAATAATTTTTATACAGCTCATTTCACTGATGAACTATTTAGAGCAAATATTTTTCTGGAAAATCAGGCAACACTGTAGAGAAACACAATGGTAGTTAATAGGAAACAGAGACTCAGGCACTCAGGTGGGGTTCTAGATAATTGGCACTCAGCTGTAATTCAAAATTATATTGTACTAAAACATTAACATTTCCCAGAAACCTAATAACTATTTTTAGCTTTCTGTTTTACTGCAATAATGTCACCTATAGGTGTTTTCTTCTAGCAAATTAGGTTTCAGTTAATAGAAGACATTAAATCCATTTTACATGAAACTATTAACTACGGTTTTTTAACTTGTTTCTGTCTTGGGTGCCTTTTGAGATTTTCTGTTTGTTCCACCAGAGTCACTTTGAATTAAAACCCATGTGGCACTCCTTGAAATGCGTGATAAAAAGCACCTGACAATTTCAAGAGGTTAAGTGGCCATGATCTGTGTGCTGTCCATGCTGCAGCTGACAACAAGATGCAGTTTGACACAATATCTAATTTGCTGTGACATTCAAGTTTTAAGTGATGTTCAAGGAGATGGAAGTGCTGGCTCTGAACATATCCCAATGTGTGCTGGTCTTCTCTCTGTTAACTTGCTAATGAACCATGATTGAGTAAAGTAATGAAGAGTTTACAGAGAGCCCCAGGAAACCAATTTCCAATTTTGCAACCAGCAGGCTTTAACTTCACTGCAGCCTTTGCTAATTTTGTCTAGAAGGAGACTTGGATACTAAATGCCATTTCTGCTTTGTGAATCAGACAGACTTTTCTAATCCCTGAATACTTACTTGCTAATGAACGTCTCTTCTTCAGATCCATTTTATTTCCATCTGTAGTTGTTAAAAATAGGCTGAATAACTAAAAAATTATTACTGGTAGAAATGAAATTATAATCATTGAAAATCAGAGGAACTGTTAGGCTTGTGGAGAGAAGATTTTAATCTTCGGTCTGACCTGGGGTGAACAATGGAGGCAAGTGTAAAAGAGATACAGAAGGTTAATTTTGAGGAGAAGGAAAAAAAAAAAATTAACATGAAAATCTTTTATACATTATGTCTGTATGCTTCTACCCAACCTTCATACACACAGCTCCATATGCAGTCCATGGAATCACATTTGCTCCAAAACTGTTTCTCTGGAGCCAGCATCCTCAATGTTTGTCACACAGGGCAACTGAAGGCAGTTGGAAAGAAAAGTAAAATATGAGAGAAATCAAATGTCAAGAGAAAAGATAGATTTCTAAGGAGGAGTTTGCTACACACCTCTCTGTTGAACAGAAAGGTTTCTATACTCAGGCCCCTGTAAATTGCAAATGCCACATTTGCTTTGCTTCTCTTCTTTTCAAGAATACATCATTTAAAGAACACAATTTCCAACAAAGGTAATAACAGTAAACATTTCAACAGATATGTCTGCAAATAATAGTGCAGAAACATTTCTTACTATATCCATAAGAACAACTACAAAAACAGTGTTCTCTCTATTTCAGCAAATCTTTTAATTGAATTAATATACTTCACTGCAAACATGCAGAAGGGATTTTTTCCTCCTGTTTTCTCCTGTTACTGAAGTTGTAGTTTAGAGAGTTTGTAACTTTATCAGCAGATGTAATCTTGCAATCTTTAAAACAGCTTTGTCTATGTTATTCATACTTGCATGAGTGCAGGTTGAGATTCTTCAGAACTGTAGAGTACTATCAATGATAGCTGGTTGAGAAGGATTGGGTCAGAGATCACCTATGCAAACTGAATCCTCGCAAATCCATGGGCCCTGATGGGATGCACACACGAGTGCTGATGGAGCTGGCGGATATTCTTGCTGAGCCACTCTCCATCATCTTTGAAAGGTCGTGGAGGACAGGAGAGGTGCCCACAGACTGGAGGATACCAAATGTCACTCCAGTCTTCAAAAAGGGCAGGAAGGAGGACCTGGGAAACTATAGGCCAGTCAACCTCACCTCCATCCCCAGAAAGCTGATGGAGCAGTTCATCCTGGAGGTCACCTCCAGGCATATAGGGGGCAAGAACGTTATCAGAAATAGTCAGCATCGATTCACCAAGGGAAGATTATGCTTGACCAACCTGATAGCCTTCTATGATGGTGTGACTGGCTGGGTTGATGAAGGGAGAGCAGTGGATATTGTCTATCTTTACTTCAGTAAGGTATTCAACACTGTCTCCCATAGCATCCTCACAGGCAAGCTAAGGAAGCGTGGGTAGGATGAGTGGACAGTGAGGTGGACAGAGAACTGGCTCAACAACAGAACTCAGAGGGTCGTTATCAATGGAGCAGAGTCTGGATGGAGGCCTGTCACTAGTGGTGTTCCCCAGGGGTCTGTGCTGGGTCCGGTCTTGTTTAATATAATCATCAATTACCTGGATAATGGGATAGAGTGTAACCTCAGCAAGTTTGCAGATGATAGCAAGCTGGGGGGAGTGGCTGATACACTGGAAGGCTGTGCTGCCATTCAGCGAGACCTGGACAGGCTGGAGAGGTGGGCTGAGGGGAACCTCATGAAATTCAACACGAGCAAGTGCAAGGTCCTGCTCCAGGGGGGGAACAACCCCATGCACTGGTACAGGTTAGGGGCTGAATTACTAGAAAGTAGCTCCACTGAGAAGGACTGGGAGTGCTGGTGGACAGCAAGCTGACCATGAGGCAGCAATGTGCCCTTGTGGCCAAGAAGGCCAACGGTATTGTGGGATGCATTAAGAGGAGTGTGGCCAGCAGGTCGAGGGAGATTATCCTCCCCCTCTATTCAGCCCTAGTGAGGCCACATCTGGAGTACTGTATCCAGTTTTGGACCCCCCAGTTTAAGAAGGACAGGGAACTGCTTGAGCAAGTCCAACGGAGAGCTACCAAGATGATCAGGGCACTGCAGCATCTCCCTTATGAGGAAAAGCTGAAAGACGTGGGTTTGTTCAGCCTGGAGAAGAGAAGACTGAGGGAGGATCTTATCAATACTTATAAATAACTAAAGGGTGGGTGTCTAGACTCTTTTCAGTGGTGCCCAATGACAGGACAAGGGGCAATGGGCACAAGTGGGAACACAGGGAGTTCCAGCTAAACATGAGAAAAAACTTCTTTCCTGTGAGGGTGAGAGAGCAGTGGCACAGGCTGCCCAGGGAGGGTGTGGAGTCTCCTTCCCTGGAGACATTCAAAACATGCCTGGACACGTTCCTGTTCCCCCTGCTCTAGGTGTGCCTGCTCAAGCAGGGGGGGTTGGATGAGATGATCTCCAGAGGTCCCTTCCAACCCCTACCATTCTGTCATTCAGTGATGCTGTGATTTTCTTAGTGAATAACACTATTTTATTGACAGATAAATAATTTGGAATATCATGTTTAAAACAGGCATAAAAGAAATTATGTACTCCATGGACAATGGAGTGCGGAGAAAGGCATAATTTAAAAGCCAGAAAGAAGTATGTATCAGTAACTATACAGCTTCCATGGCTGAATAGGACTAATACAGTTCTTCTTATGAATTCTGGCTGCTGCTTTATATTCTCTGTTCTAAAAGGCACTTACATGTGAGGTGTATTTTAACGTTTCAGAGCATCTCCAGATTAAATATTTGAGATAATGGCAAACTGTCTGCAACGAATCATTGAAAGAGTCATGTTCCATAACTATCAATAAGAAAAGAGCCTTTTTGCTTTTTTTTGGTTGTGGAAAAAGCAAAAAAGCATTATCAGGAGAGCATCAGTCTGGATTTCTGCCTCCAGTGCTATTATCTCAGTCAACCTTCTACTTAGCTGAGTGAAGAATTCTGAGTTATTTTAGGTCCTGTTGACAGTGAAATGCACTGCTCCATATATTAGCTGCATGTACTTCAGATGCATTCCAGTTTCACAACAAATCCCGATGGATCCATAATCTATATATAGTATTATTTATTTAATAAATCAGATTTCTGCTTAAAATGTAACCAATATTTTCAGTAATGAACAGAGTCTCAATAGTCAGAAGCTAAGAGAAACAGTTAGAAATTATAGACATTTTCTTCAGAAATTTTAAAATCTTCGGAAAACAACTACAACCTAGGAAGAGAACACTAATCAGCAAAATCAAGATTCCAAAAATCTTGACACATGCTGCCTCAAATGAAACTTAATTTTTTTTTAATGTGCATTTTATTAATGTCTTCCTATCATTAAATCTCCAAGCACATGTATAGCATAGATAACAATGAAATCTGACATATTGAGAAATGTTAATGAGTACAGATGTGCTCCATAGAACAAGCACTATAAATCCTTCACAACGACATCTTCAGGCAAAAACCTGAAAAAGTTTTATAGTAAGCCTTGAAGGTGTCTTGATCAAAGCTGCAGAATCAAAATCAAGATCCAGGGCTACTACATCAGTTAAACCTTGCCAAAACCTTTTAAATGTCCACTTAAGGACAGTGGGTAGCCATAGTTGCCAGAGGACTATATAAGGAATAGCACATCCAGAGTCAAGTCTTGAATTTGCACAATAAAATAAAATTCCATCAAAGAATTTTTGAAAATGCATCAGTTATACTGCCGATGAGAGCAAATAATGCATTTTAGATTGCACACCTTTCCAAGATCACCTAGGGATTGAAGGTGTAAGCACCTTTGAGGACCAGGTACACATCACTCACCTGAGGGAATCCAGTGCTTGTGCAACAACAGAGGTACTAGGCTAGTCCAGTGCTCAGTCTAAACCTGACTTTGCCTTCCAGCTCAGCTCCTTAGCTTGCGTTTGCTGCCATAACATCTCCAGGGATGCGTTATTGTGGCCTTTCAGTGTACAAAGAGGCTTACAAGAAAGGTGGAGAGAGGCTTTTTACAAAGGCTTGCTGTGACAGAACAAGGGGCAATGATTTTAAACTGAAAGAGGGTGGATTTAGATTGGACATAAAGAAGACATTTTCTGTGACGAAGGTGGTGAGGCACTGGAGCAGGTTGCTCAGAGAAGTTGTGGGTGCCCCATCCCTCGAAGTGTTCAAGGCCAGGTTGGGTGGGCCTTTGAGCAACCTGATCTAGTGGAAGATATTCCTGCCCATAGCGGGGGGGTTAGATGACATGATCTTGGGAGTTGCGTAAGTCCCACTTCCAGCACTGCCCAAGTGTGGCAATTGGCATGTGTTGGACTTGGTTGACAATGATGTTAGCAATGCCTTACCTGATGGCAAAGTGGGGGCAGATGAGAACAAATTGCAGCAATAACACATTAAACAGAAAAAGAAACAAAAGATAGATGAAAATTGACCCCATCTGAAAGAAATTTTGGAGGTGGCTCCAAGATCCTGGAGAAGAAATGGAGAAGTGGCTCAAAAGTCCAGCTGTCAAGGTAGCAGTATAAGACAAGGAGATACATGACAGATCAAGGAATAGCTGAAAGCAGAAGCAGCCACCAAAGCAAGCTGTGAGCCTACCCCTATTCAAGGGAGTCTTATAAACAACTGTTTAGCAATTTGTGTGAAATCAGCTCCTACGATGAGAGTGCCCTGCCTCTGGCCAGAAGGAGGAGAGGAGAAAAGGTGTTTATTGGACATCTAGGGTGCAAGGACCCAGCGTAACCAATCCTGTGAAGCACCAAGCCCTCACAGACACCAATGCCCCATACACCCTGTTGCTTTCATACCAAACAGAAGGGATGTGTACTGCTGCCACTGGAGTGGCTGGGGACATCACCCAGCTAACTGTGCTGCAGGGACCAATTAGTCTTAATAGTGACAGGTGGGAACACATGGCTCCTATGAGAGGTCCTATTAGGACTAGGTTAGCAGAGGAGTGGAGACCATAAAGACCCATGAGCACATAAATGGGCTTTTGGCACTACTGCTGAAGAGGAATATCTTGCCTTACCTGAGTTCTCCAGACTGACTGAATAATCAGAGCTGGTGAGCCTTCTGCAAGTCCCTGAACAGCACATAAGTTTTAAAGCTCTTGGGACAGACATGTTTGTCCAAATGACTAAAACACTGAGCTACATGTGTAGGCTGTAAAAGTAAAAGAAGAACGAAGATGGAAGAAAAAATGTTGAAACAAGGGAAACCTGAACCCCTCAGATTATAACTGCTATCTTTCAGATAAGCAAAGTTAATCCTTTTGTTTTAAGAGCCTGTAGAAGACAAGCCCTTAGAGGAATAAACTTCTTCAGTAAAGAGACTTGTGCAATAATTTTCTTTGGCCAAATGACACTGATTCAAGTTATTCATACTTGCATAATGAAAGCCTCACTATTTTTTTTTAGAACTCACTGCATTGTACAGGATTATTAAAAAAAAACAGTGAGTCTATATTGTATAGAATTCCAAAGCCACTAATTGAAAATGTATTATGAAAAGGAATGCATGGCTCAGATCCTTTATTCAGCCCAGTAACAGATTCAATGACATTTGCAGCAATAGCTCTCTATTATCTACATTGTATTACTCGGTAAATTTAGCAGAAAGAAGGGGATGGGAAAATATGAACACAAGAAATATGAAAATAATGAAGCCTTAATGTAGCACAAAAAGTGTGACAGATGTAATACCACAAAGAGTCATTAAATACTTCCCAGTCCATCTCTTTTTATCTCTCTCATCCTGTCACTATCAATTATTCCTAATGTTTCTCCTGGTTCCTGCTAGACTTAAGGAAGCAAAATTAATTTATGTTTTTGCTTGTTATCTTTCCATCTAAACTGGTTGCTGACATTTCAAGATGCTGAACCACATGATGCAAAATCTCTTTTACTGGAGGAGAAGATAACCATTTCATGACATAAGCCATGGTTCATTTTAGTATTTGTTTCTAGTGCTCACATCTTAAAAAAAAATGTCTAAATAACAATTGTTACAGTTCTTAGCTAACCTCCTTGTCTCATATTTACTTCCTGGGTTTAGGCCCACAACATATTTCAGTAGAACTTATATTAGTCTTTTTAGCATGGATCAATGCAGATTGAAGGTTGCCCTGAGCAGAACTCATTTGTTCTTGTCAGCTGTGGATAACCAACTAATACACTTAAAACAAAATTACACTGAAATAGCCTGATCTTATTAGGTTTATTTAAAGTAATAAGTGCTATTAAGTCTTTTAGACCTTATTTAAAGTTGCAATAGCTTACAAAGATGTACTGAATTCACCTACAGCAATATTTTGTATGGTAAACTGAAGTAGTCTAGCATATAGAATGAAAAAAATTTTTCCATACAAATAAGCTGCTCATTCTGCAGACAAAATAATGCCAAAACTAAATTAATTATTATTTAATTCTACTTATTATTCTCATTCAAAATATTTCTAATAAACATAACCCATGAAAAAATATACAGTAATCAGTAAAACTTTGACATAACCATTTTCATTATAGAGGTCCAGGCTATTCCAGGCCAATTTATTTGAATATTTAGAGGAATGCATTATGTATTGGAGTTATGTAAGTGCAAGGTTAGTGTTAGCCTTATTTGTGCAATGGGACAGAGGGTTACTTTCTACAGCTTGGCAGGCTCAGCTGTGGACATTAGGGCCTTGGTTCTATTTCCATTTAAAATATACCATTACAATATCCATTAAAATCAGATTCAGGAGTGCATTACAAAATAATGGGGAACACTTTATTAGCTAATCTTAAAAAAAAAATCCCATCATAAGCAAATTAATATATTTCCATTTGCTTCATATTTTGAATGCACATAACAGACTTCAGTTTTTCCAATTGCTTACATTATTTACAATAAATTGGATTACTTCTATGTGAAGTACATATTAAAACATTGGGAAATATATATGGTAAATACAATTTTCATGAGTTAAAATTCCAATTCTGTAAAATACAAATGTCCTTTGTACCCTATTCACACTATGAAGTTATGTACATGCTTAAATACCTTTATGATCCAGAAGCTGCATGATTATGAAGAATCAGAAATATTCATAGAATGTACTCTGTTGGCAAATCTGAGACACGTGGGAAATCAACGATGCCTGTTGCCTATTTCAGCTAGAATGAAAGCCTAGATATTTTCAGTCCATAGGTGGGGATTTCACTACGCAAATTAAATATCTGGTGATGAAAGACAGTGGCTATTTTCAATAGCAATTGCACAAGATATTTTAGACTGAAGTAGCAAAAAATCTGGCCATTCCTGGCAGAACGGCTTCAAAATACCAGTTTCAGTGGTACCCCAATGAAATCCTTCTGATTTTGTTTTGACAGCTTATGTGCTGGAACTTTCTTCAACTTCCCCACTCAGACTGCAACCCTGGGAATTAATATGTTCGCTGAGACAGCAACCCAGCCTTCTGTCAGGTCATGAAATCCAACAGAGAAGAAGCCTGACAGATAGAGTTCATCCCCACTGAGTCTTGAACTGGATCTTTTTCATCTGTCTTTGGAGATAAAGAGGGAAATATGTCTTTTGACATTCAATCTGACCAAAAGGGAATGTCTTCTGGATCCTGAATAACTTCTTTTTTTCTTAATTTGTCACCTTGAATTAGAACAGAAAATGTTTATATGCTTCTCCAAAAGGAGCAGAGGGATTCCTACATGGATTCTATACCATTAGGTTGGTTAAAAAACAAAAGAAAAATGGATCACTCTAATCTTTCCTGAATATATTTTCCTGTCAACTTTGAAGATCACGAGTAGCTCAGATGTTAGGTACGAGCTTATTTAATCAACCAAGTATCGAATATTTGCTAACATATTTGTTCAACCGGGAGGAACTGAGGATTTAAGAACTATGTTAGCCTGCTGATCACATCCTGTCTCCCCATCTATGGCGAACTTAGTACACAAGGGGTAAAATAGAAAACACAGAGGTATCTGTTACCCGATCCTCTGTTAGAGTATTTTTCACACCTCCCAAATTACCTTAGCCTGCGGAGACCAGTGAAGTTTAAGATGAAAGTGCTCAACTAAGCAACTTGTTTACTTGATAAAGCTCACTTGTTTCCCCATTTCCTCTAGTCTGATATATACTTCTTTTTACTTGTGTTCCTCAACAAAAGAAGTTATCCAATCTCCAGTGAAAATAAGGCCTAGCATTTAATCTTTTTATTCATGCATGTAATTTTAGGACGTCTAGTTCACACAACACAGTTCAGTTTTCCTAGGTCTGCGAGTCAGCAAAACAACCTATCCAATTGAATTTGAAAGTACAATTTCAGAGGTCCCTCTGTTGCCTTAAGAAAAGGAGAGTATTCCTTCAGCAAAGGCTACAACCGGTTTGTTAGCACATTATCCTGTGACTTTTAGCAAATGTGGGTTTCTATCTTCCTAGAAAGAAAAGAGAAGTGAACATAGTGTTTTACATCCTGGGCCAGTGATCTAAACACTTAGTTTAATTACTACTCTGAGAGCCAAGATAAGAGGAATCCTGATTAAAAAGATCCTAGTGCTTTTTACATACAGGGCAAGTATGTAAAAGATGACTAATATCTAACAAGCCACAAGCAATTCCAAAGAAAAGATATGGTACCAGCTACAGAATTTCATGGTGAAAAATGAAAGTGACAACAGAGCTGGAATACCTTCAGGCTTAAGCTGTATCTGAACAGGGAAACTGATGGTTGGGAGTAGTCAACATGGATTTATGAAGGGAAAGAGTGTCTGACCAACCTGACAGTCTTCTATAATGAAATGACTAGCTTAATGGACAAGGGAAGAGCAACAGATGTTGCTTATGCTGACTTGCTGAGAAGGACCTTGGGGTTCTGACGGACACCAAGTTGACCATCAATCAGCAATGTACTCTCACAGCAAAGAAGGCCAACAGCTTTTTGGGATGCATTAGGAAGAGTGTTGCCAGCAGATCAAGAAAAGTGATCCTTCCTCTCTACTCAGTAATGGTAGGACCACATCTGGTATGTGGTTTCTAGTTCTGGGCTCCCTAGAGTGACAGATATGGACATCCTAGAGCAATTCCAGTGAAGGGCCATGAAGACAATTAAGGTGTTAGAGCATTTGTAAAATAAGAAGAGGGTGAGATAGCTACAGTTGTTTAGCCCTGAGAAGGCTCAGGAGGGGATCTTATAAATGCATATAAATGCCTGATGGAAGCAGTAAAGCAAGCACAGACAGATTCTTCTACGTGGTTTCCGGTGACAGGACAAGAGGCAACAGGCAGAAACTGTAATGCAGGAAATTTCATTTAAATTTAAGAAAATAACTGTTTTACTGTAAGGATGATTGAACACTGGAACAGTTGCCCAGAGAGATTATGGAGTCTCAGCCCGTGGAGATACTCAAACTCTGACTCACAGAATACACAGAATCATATAGGTTGGAAAAGACTTTTAAGATCATCGAGTAACACAATAGTGTAATTCTGTGAGAATCTCAATTTTCTGGGCAGAGGCCCTAAATTCGGTACTCCAGCCCTTTTTTAAGATGTGGCATGAGTATGTTTATGTTATTCAATATTAAGATTTTTACATTAATTCCTTTTCATATACATTATTTGAGCCTCCAGTTCTGTAGATAACATTATTTAGCATTCCTCTAAGTTATGTATCACTCACCTGATTTCTTAAGCAATAGAAAAGAGGATCATTCCACCTAAGACTTTAACTGTTAATATTTCAACAGGGATTAGCTATTCTTGAGTCATATAAAATGTAATTTAATATTTCTGTCTAGGACCACTATTTATTTTCATTCTATGAAGAATGAAGCTTCATAGATTATGTCAGTAAGATTTACTATAAAATAAGTTTGGTGGATGACTAACATCTATGTTCTTGAGACGTCCTTATGGTTTGAGGGGTGGTAATGTATGGCAACATCCTTCCAAGTCAATTTTTAATTAGGTAATTATAATTAATAATATTGCATTCAAACTCATGCTCTGGATTGGAATTGTGAAGTTCGACATCCCTTTGGTAGATCTTGTCAAGTGGTGTGGAATTCAGTTTGAGGTTACCAGACATAAACTTAGGCTGAAGTTACCACGCATAAATTCAGGGGTCTGCAGCTGACTAGAAACACAAAGAGTAAGTTTCAGTTGCATAAGCAAAAGCTGCATCTATGTTAGCAAGTATTGGGATACGATAGAAGTGGACATTTAGAGAAAAACAATAGGTGCTGAGGATCCAACTTCCAAATGTATTTCAGGGGACTTATTTCAGGCTAGCTCTAACTTAGTTCCATGGACTAAGCTCCTGCTGGCAGCTAGAACACAATAAATTCATTCCAGAAGCACACTTTCTAGTTTAATTTCGTCTGAGAAAAGTCATGTTGATGTGATCCAAGATTGCTCTGTGACAGGAACCAAGGCTTTGAAGATAGGAATGACTGGAGATTTCCTTCAAAAGAGCATTCCTTATCTAAACTAAAATGCTATTGTAGACAGATCCCTACTGTTGTTTGAAAGGTACTATGTCCCACCTTGCCTTCAACTGCTGTTTCTGAAGAACAAAGGTCTCTCACAGTTCCTGTGTCACACTTAACAGCTCCATTTGAATGTCCTAGACATCCGAGGACATCAAGGGAACAACCAGATGCATCTTTCTAGGAAACTAAACACCTTTTAAGTTCCTACAGTGGAAAACTGAATCATTCTTAGGACACCCAGTACTGACTGGCCTCCACTGACTAAAATGTTATTTTAAAACACTGGAAATGTTTTTAAACACAAGTGGATGCTTACATTTAGGCATCATAATCTTGAACTGAATCCAACACATTGGATACCCCTCTACTGAGCCCTTTCTTGTACTCTGTTATGTCCCTTGGTCTGACACCCTATTTCGAGATACAATTTTTAGCAAGCAGGCATTTTAATGGAACAAATGGGCCTCAATATTTGGAACTT
This sequence comes from Phalacrocorax aristotelis, assembly GCF_949628215.1. NCBI lineage: Eukaryota > Metazoa > Chordata > Aves > Suliformes > Phalacrocoracidae > Phalacrocorax > Phalacrocorax aristotelis. The sequence goes on along the minus strand of NC_134278.1, from coordinate 28,586,822 downwards.
TCCCCTCCTTATCACATCATCAACTACTTGTTTCACAGTTTCTTTTTCTGATTACTCAATTTCAAATATGGTCTCATCAGGAGGTCACAAATTTCATTCCAAAATTTAAGTGACTTGCCAGCTTTTTAATGATCCACCTTTCCTCAGCATAAAGAATGCCTTAAAACTTGCCTGTTTTGAGCAATCTAGGAGATTCTGTATCAACTGGAAGCTGTACAAGACCACCTACATGAAGCATAATTTCCTCAATCTTCTTAGAAGTGCAACATGACATAAAAACATGATGTAGTCTCCTAAAATGATAAAGCTGTCTACGTTATCCACCTTGCTTCTGCCTGCTTCACTGCCTGCACAGCTCTCTTCCTTTCTCTTAAGAGGATGATAAGCATTGACATTCTCATGCTGTGTAGTGGGTTGACCTTGGCTAGCCACCAGGTGCCCACCAAACTGCTCTATCATTACCCCTCCATCAAAAATGGAAGGGCAGAAAATACAACAAAAAACTCATAGGTCAAGCTAAGCACAGGGAAATAACTTACTAGTTACCATCATGGGCAAAACAGATTCAACTTAGGGAAATTAATTTAATTTATTGCCAATTAATAATGAAATAGGATAATGAGAAATAAGAACAAATTTAAGAAATCTAAACCAGTGTCCTCCCACCCCTCCCTTCTTCCCAGTCTCAACTTCATTTTACCTCCTCTCCTTGAGTGGCACAGAGGGAAGAGAATGGGAGTTGTGGTCAGTTCATCACACATTGTCTCTGCAGCTCCTTCTTCCTCACACTTTTCCTCTGCTCCAGCATGGGGTCCCGCCCATGGGAGACAGTCCTTCACGAACTGCTCCAATGTGGGTCCCTTCCATGGGGTGCAGTCCTTCAGGAGCAGACTGCTTCAGCGTGGGTCCCACGCACAGTCACAAGTCCTGCCAGCAAACCTGCTCTGGTGTGGGCTCCTGTCTCCATGGGTCCACAGGGCCTGCCAGGAGCCTCCTCCAGTGCAGGCTTCCCACAGGGTCACAGCCTCCTTTGAGTGCATCCACTTGCTCTGATGTGGGATTCTCCACAGCCTGCAGGTGGATATCTGCTTATCTCTCCACCATGGACCTCCCTGGGCTGCAGGGGTTCAGCCTGCCTCACCATGGTCTTCACTGGGAGCTGCAGGGGAATCTCTGCTCCAGTGCCTGGAGCACCTCCTCCCCCTCCTTCTTCACTGACCTTGGTGCCTGCAGGGTTGTTCCTCTCACATATTGTCACTCCTCCCTTCAGCTGCTGTTGTGCAGCGGTTTTCCCCTGCTTCTTGAGTAAGTTATCCCAGAGGCGCTACTACAGCACTGATGAGCTCAGCCTTGGCCAGTGGCAGGTCCACCTTGGAGCCAACTGGCACTGGGTCTAAGGGCAGCTTCTGGCATCTTCTCACAGAAGCCATCCCTGTAGACCCCTGCCCACTACTAAAACCTTGCCACATAAACTCAGTACACACTGAAATGCCGGCTAGAGGTCTGTGGGTTCTCCTGAAAGAGCTGACCTGTTTTTTGCCAAGGTGGAAGCAATATCCAGCTCAAATCTCCAGGACGTCCATTTCTGAAAGGCTTGAGCTTCCCTGTCTCCAATGGTGTGATAGGAGCCCATAGGTTGAGGCAACTCTGCACGAACTTTTTTCTTACAGTGATATCCTGGAAGATCAGAATGGCTTTTAAAGTCAAAAAAGACCAGGTTATATTTTAAAATATAAACTAGCATAGTAAAAAAAAACTCAAAGGAAAATTATCAGGTAAAATCTTAATAGGTTGTGAGTTTATACCATGCTGCTTTTGGATACTAATATGCTTGTCCCATGGAGCTCTACTTGCTGACTTGGCTTCAGCTGCCTAACTCAAAGATTTTCCAAAATGCAGCAAAATCTGCATAATCTCCTCTGATCCATGGGATGCTTTGTTCTCCCTCCATAGCTCCCAAAGCCTTTCTCCCCTCCTTTCTCCTTCCAGTAAGCTGTCAGTATCTATACTATCTGCAAGCCCCCAACTCATTGCTTCTTCTCATGTTATACCGTTCCTGTGACCTTCTCTCCTTGAGCAGCTGTTGAAGGAAAGAACAATCACTGCTCCCCTGGAAGCTTCTGCCCTACCCGGTCCTGCTTCTTACAGGAACAGTACATGAAATCTGAAAACAAGGTACATGTGTCTTTCACTAAAGATTTTTTTTCTAGGAATTTTTTCTTCCTTTCTGATCTTCCATAGTGTTTTGAATCTTTCTGTTGATGTGGATGTCTAGCAGCTTCTAATCTCTGCAGCACTACGGTTTGAGTCAGTTCTCCCTGGTCACCTCAGAAACTAATACATAACAATGTTTTATGCCATGAAACAATGAACATCCATCACTGGATGGCTGGCATTTTGGGGTTTTCATTAGCTGGGAATGAACAAAGAAACATGAAATAGTACCAATTCCAGACAGATAACTAAAGAACAGAGGTGACACACAAATGTTATATTTCTCAAAGTTACAAATGGTCTCTAAATAAAATCAGCAAAGTGACATGCATTCGTGAACAATTTGCTGAGTGCTATCTACCTGGTAGGCTAGCCAGTTACTGATTTTACTCCAGAAATCTGAATTTGTAGGCAGAAAAATGTTTCTAGTTCTTTATGCAAAAAGAGGCATTTAAACCTAAAGTACCAATATGGTTCATTAAAAAAGAAATGTCAGGACGTTTAAAATGCTGTTATAAGTGTGGGTAAGTATGAAATCTAGTTACGAATATACCAAACACTTGTGTCATTTATTTTTCTCTTTGAAGATGTTGGGAGGTAATGATTAGATTTAAAATTCAGATTCTAAAAAAAAATTCTAGACTTCTTTTCTGTAAGATGCTGAGACAGTGTTGGGGTTTGGTTACAGCCTCAGCAAAGAACTAGGTTGCTTTGCAGAAAGAGGAGCATACTCTCAGGGCACAGCGGGAGCTATTGGATCCCTTGGGTCAGGTGCCAGGAGCAGCGGGGTCTCCCCATGGACGGGTGGCAGGGCAGGGCCCGGCGGCCAGGGCCTGTCCCACCGCCCCAGGCAGGAGCAGGGCAGCCGGGGGGCTCCGAGGCAGCCCCAGCCCTGGGCATCAGCACCTCCCTGGGGACTGGGCCGGGCAGAGGCTGGGCCAGGACATGGGCCTGCAGGTGGGCCTGGCTCAGCATGGCCCATGGCAGGGCAGGGCTGTAGGGAGCTGGGCTGTGGGGTCCTGGGCTGTGGGCAGGTCGGGGGAGGGCTCAAGGGGCCAGTCAGGGCTGGCGGTGCCCTCAGGACCTGAATGCATACACAGAGCAATGGCATCATATTCCCTGACCATTCTGTCTGGTCAAGAAAACTAAAGAAAATAAAGCAGAGAAGTTCAAGGCAAAATTAGAAAAAGACACTTCTTAGTCAAAAGATTAATGGGAGAAGCTGTGTTCAAGGACCTAAATGCTTATTATGACAGCTGTGAAAAACAAACACTTTGGAAGTGCAGTAACGTTTGGTATACATGCTAATGCACCAGAAGTTGTAAATAAAGCCCTGAAGGTTTCTAAAAGGAAACTATCTAAAACAGATTGCAGTTGTTTGCAAATTTATGTCAGGCCACTAAAGGTTAGATATGAATGGTACCAGGCAATATATAAAGTTTAAGAATATAGATTAATGTGAAAACTGGACCCAAAGAGAACAGTCTGTACAGTCCTATATGAGACAGTGAATTTTCATTTCTCCATATTATTAAGGAACACATTAAAACGGTCTGGGTACAGAAAGAGTTAATTATCATGGACATTTTCTCTGCTTGACCTCTGGAGATTTCACCTGAGTTAGAAACCTGAATTAAGCAAAGCATTTATGATTAACTTTGTCAAAGGAAGGGAGCAGTAGGTTCATCCCATGCTGACTGTAAAATTTGCCAGTTAATAAGAAACTGTAAAATTGAGACTTTCATCAATCCTAAACATTAAAATTGCCAAAAGACAGGAAACAATACTAAAGGGTCATGAGACTTTACAGAGAAAAATCATTACCACTAAGACCTTCTCTGCTTAGGAAGACAGTTAAGCACATGCTTAAATCTACGCGAAAGTTTTGATGCAAAAAATCTGCATTTTGTCCATGATTGTGTACATACTCTGGGCAAACTCTGTGCTGATGATTGTTACCAAAAATTAATGAGAACATTGTCAAGGCTCCTGTTAATTCAATGAGTTTGAATCAGCCAAGTTAGAAACTTTATGAATATCTATGTACTATCAGAGAACTCAATGAAAAATTCTTTTCTGGTCTTTTTCCCTTTTGCTTAACTTTTTACATCATGTATTTAATCTAAAAGGTCCACTCATTTGAGTAATATTGTTGTACAGCAGACTGACTAATGCATAATGCAGTTTTTCCAACAATATTCATATTTTTCCCATGGCAGCTGCTGTATGGGTATAGCTCCCTGTGCTACTAAACTGTGTACCAAATAGTTCAATACCCTGAAATTTTCTTCACTTGCAACTCAGACACTATTTCAGTGTTACTGAGTAGGTATCTTTTACTAGTGAATGTGACTTTTAAACAATTTTTTTTTTAAGTGCAATAAATCTCAGTTTAAATATGATCAAAGACATAACACCCTAAGGATTTTGAAACAAGAACTTCTGGGGGGTGAAGGTATGAATTGTTTTCCAGAAGTGTCCCGACCACACAAACCTAGGACTTGCTGCCTTAAGTTTTAAAATATATTTTAATCCTTGTCCAATGTAAGATGTAAGAAAAAATGCACCATTTTTTAAGATCTACAACTTCAGCTGTAAACAAAACAACAGCAGACTGCTGTGTTAGCATGAGAGACTGAGATACTAAACCCAAGATCTTAAAAATACTTCAGCACTAAGGGTAAGATCCACTTTCCCTAATTTGTAGGTGCTTTGTGAGCCAGTTATCTATACCGTAAATTCCTAAGTCCTCTGTGCACTCAGTGAGGAGGAAGGTATCCTTCTCGGTCATCAAAGCAAGCTCTGACTGCAGATCCCCATTGGAAATTAAGCAATATTTTTAACACACTATATCCCATTGGCTAATCCTTGTATAGTTATTTCAGTCCTAGTCTGAGAGATGGCAAAGAATGGAATGGACTACAGAATATTTTTTCATGTTTTGAAGGCACTCAACATGATGAATAATACCAGCTAAAAAGATAAGTAAAACCATACTGAGATTTCACAAAGAATCAGAACAAGGACACCTGTTTTGAATCAGAGATCTTGCCTCACACAATAAGGTGACTTATTTGAGCTGATCAAGAGTGAAGTGCAACCCAATCTGAGATGACTTTGGCTGTACATTTTATTCTTACAAGGTGCATAGGTGGTAAAAAATGGGAAATTGGCTATCAGGAAAAAAGTATCAGAAGGCTTGTATTTAAAAAAAAAAAAAATTAAAAAAGAAAGAAAACTACAGGGGGTAAGAGCTACCCTAGGATTCAAACTGGTTTTACCCTTCTTAGTCAGGGTATGTGTGTGCTGGAAAGCTTTGCATGTGGAAGAAATTATTTGACAAGCATAAAAAATGAGAAAGAATCCAGAAATCCCTGTGTTAAATACAAACTGACAGCATCCCTCAGATGGTAGATTTGAATTAACCTCTAGTCCCTTATAAAAATGCACCAGTTTTTGTATGCTATTCTGAAACAGAAGGTTTACAGATTTTAGTTCATCCATCATCAGAGCAAGAGGGTAGAAAATAACTCGCAGAACAGCTGTAATTCAAAAGTACACATCCTGGTCCTTGAACCAATTTGGTATTTGCCGCATGGATTTTCACTGTAGTAAACTAATAGTTAGGTGGCTGTCGAGCATATTTGCAAGTCATAGGGAGAAGCTGCTGTGTAGAAAGCTGAAGTATGTATGTACCACATAAATTATTCCATTGTTAACAGTTCTTTTTACTGCTGCATCCTCATTACTGTCAATAATTTTTGTTACATTCTGAGGCCTTGAAATTCTGCGCTTTGTTTCTGTGCTGACTTCTGCTGAAAAGGGAAGAGACTTTTTGGCAGCTGTAGCTATATACTGTAGGGGAAAAAATGGCAAGGAGCCTGAAAATCTGGAAGATACTTTAGAACTTCAGAGAATGTGAAACCCTTTTACTCCCTTTCTGTATGTGTGTATATCATTCACTCAGGCTGTATGATCTGCTTTGACTGAAACACCCTCAGCTCAGCAAATCCCCACCAAATCTAAGGAAGGAGTCTTAGACAGTCTGGGCTGGATTCCAACCAAATTTCCCCAGGACCCATGGCTCTAATGCAGTTTACCAAATCCACTCTTGTGGCGTGATGGTCTGCATGGTGTAGCATATGGTCTCCAGCCCTAATACAATTTATCTGGTAGGTTTTAAGTCTGTGACCAGGACAGGTGCAACAGCTGGTACGGCTCAAAACCAGAGAATGTGCCAAATCCTCTGGGCCAAGACAAGTTACACAGACTAAAAAAAATAGAGGAGGAATGTTGTTTGTATTCATTTATTAACAAGAGCATGCAAGCCTGAACTAGTCTATCTAACAAACAGAGAAATAAGAGAAGCTGCAGAGTTTGATCTTCTGCATCTTAGACACCTGTGTTAGAAGAAATGTTTGTTCTCTCTTTTGACTGTACAGGAAGACATGGATATGTATAATCAGATTGCAACATTCATCTTGTGACACATAATCTCAGGTAAAATTAACTCTACTTCTGTCTACCCTGAGTCTAGAAACATTAGCTCGAAAGAAAGCTTGGCTCCCACCTGTTGGCATGGCTTTTGGATTAAGGTGTAAGATCCACAGAACAGTAATGTCAAACACCTGAAATCCTGAGGATACCCCAGCCCAGAAGTTTCCTACTGAAATTCTTGGCAGGGAAGCTCACATCTATCAGTGGTAATTTACCTGAGTAATGATCAATGGGATCAATAGCATTGTTTCAGAATTATTTGGGCCAGAACAAAGTTTTGAAAAGCAAGATTTTTCACAGGAAGAGAATCCTCCATTGTATCACTCCTAATAACGGACCCCACATCCAATGCAATCACCAAGTACTGGGGTAGGGGGCGAGAGGCTCACTAGTATATCTCTTCTGCCTCTCCTGTCATCCGTGTCCATCAAAGCAGTGTGATGTGTTTTTTAAAAAAATTAATATGTGTTTTCATTACACTTAGAGATTTCTATTGATAAATTTTCATCGTGATTTAGTGGCTCAGGAACGGAAACAGAACCAGATCATCAGCCAATGGCAGGCAGAGGCTCACTGACTTCACTAGAATTGATAGTTTATCATCAGCTGAGATACAGAATTTTATTCACTCTCTGTTTCTTGGCTTAACGTAAATTTAATGCAGGAATGCTGTCCAAGCTGCATAAACAGTTATTGTCCTTGCTTGTTGTGGTGGGTTACCCTTGGCCAGCAGCCTGCTGCCCACCCAGCTGCTCACTCACTGCCCCTTCTCAACAGGACAGGGGGAGAAAAAAGGATGAAAAAGCTCATGAGTTGAGATAAAGACAGGGAGATTGTTTACCAGTTGCCACCACAGGCAAAACAGACTCAACTAGGGGGAAAGTAATTTAATGTATTGCCAGTTAAGACAGATTTGGGCAGTGAGAAACAACGACAAATTTTAAAACACCACCTCCTCCCTTCTTATCTGACCTTGTTGTTGACATTACTGTTTCTCACTTTTTCTTCCCTCCTCCCATGCCTGTGAGGTATTTTCTACCCTTTCTTAGCTATGTTATCACAGAGGCACCACCACCGTGGCTGCGGGGCTTGGCCGTGCCCTGGGGTGGGTCGGTTGGAGTTGGCTGGAACTGGCTGTGTCCAGCATGGGCAGTCCCAGCCACTCCTCATACAGGCCGCCCTGCAGCCCCCTGCTAGCAAAACCTTGCCACCTCCACACAATGCATTTATGCACAAAGTTTTTCTTTCCTTTTGATGTTAGTTACATCATCTACAGGTACTTTACCATGTCAGCACTTAATTGACCAATGTTCTTTTTTAAAAGGAAAGTTAACCACTTGGATCCATTCAGACTTTAAGGAGTACAGTTTTCTAAGATGTTACAAAGATGGTCAGGGACTGTCCTGGTTTCGGCTGGGATAGAGTTAATTTTCTAGAGCATATGGCTTTTGAAGAGTTGTAAAGAGACATCTACTTATTTAGTCTCATGAAGAGAAAATTAAGGGATGATCTGATATCTGCCTGCAACTATTTGAGAAACAGTATAAAACATGAAGAAGTCAACCTCTTCTCAGTACTCTTAAGTGATAGGGACATAAACTTTTGGCTTGGAAGTTACCAGCTGCACTTAAGGAAGCAAAATTTCACCATGAGGATAAGGATTTCCATCATAATCAGCATGTGTTGCCTAGAGAGACTATGAAACTGCCAAGTTCATTACTTGGCTGAACAAGTTACCTGATCTAATGTTGAAAGAACTGCCTCATGATGGAGGCTGGAATACTTGACATACAAAGGTCCCTTCCAACAAACATTTCTACAATTTTGTGGTTCTCATTTTTCACCCTTTTGTTGATCCAAATAATAACATTGGATGATTCAGATCCATGAATACATACAAAGATCAAGTGAAAAAAAACAATTATTTTGCCTAGTCCATTCTACTCAAGGAGACCTCTGCCAGCTCTCTGCTACAGAGCCTTCATCAGTTTTATTTTTAAAACACATTAATTTGGGAAAGACTACAGAAATATGTACTCAGGGATGAAAAGAGTTCTGTAACTGTTATTCTGTACCTCTTATTATTAAAAATATCTCAGATGTATTTATACTGTGAAGATTGTCCTGAGATGGTAAGACATCAGATTGCTGACTGCAGCTATCCACATAAGAGATATTCCACCTCCAACAAGTACTCATCCCTAGCAGAACTTCTGTATCTGTCCTCCTAAACCTCACTGCTGAACTATGATTAATGTTTCTCATTTGGTTTGCTGTAATCTGGACTATCTAAGATTTAAGAAGTCTTTCAGCAGGTATGATTTTTCCAGAATACAACAATCAAATAAGTATACATTCAATACTCTTCAGCATGTAACCCTGATTTGGAAAGAATATTTATTTTAATTTATATTTTAAAAGCAGTGTAATCTCTCTTAGTAGACAGAGATATATGAACAGGTATATTCTGCTAAATGAAGAAAAATTTACCCACAAAAATATACTGTGAAAAACAACATTAAAATAGATTATTTCTCTCCACTATTTTTTGTGAGTTTTGTCTACTGTAATACTTTTTTCACTGGCAAGTCTCAGGTGTGTTATCCTCTACAGTATTTCAGAAACCACTTTGTAGAATATAAATGTGACAAATCTTCCATTCTGTCACATTTGAATAAACTCCAAACACTTTTGAAGTTGTCATGACCTCCTTTTGCAATGTCTTTGAGAACTACAGATGAAAAGTACTGTATGATACTAGATAGGTATTATCATCTATTTCTTTATACACTTAGAGACAACTGCCATTTATTTTCACCTATTTGTCACATCAAATAATGTTTAAATTCCAGATTTGCTACATGTTAAAAAATGGTTTCCATCTGCATCACTGAGAGTAACTCTTTGTCTTGGAGCAGTATTCTGGAGAATTTCCAGAGCTTGAAATGGACTGCTTCAACATCTAATTAGATTTTGGCATTGTTTGTGTATAACCTCTTTGTATATATGAATCTATAGAGAGATAATTTTTTTGTAAACTGATTCATGTTTTGACAGCAGTTTCTTTTCAGTTACCTCCGTGTGATATTCTTCCAACAATATTCACTGTCTGAAAACTATGTCACTTAATATTACAGTCTGGCCAGAATAGGACTTGGTAGAGAAATGAGGGTCCATATGAGGGTCACAAGCACGTTCTGCCTACTTGTCAAACAACAAAATGCAGATAAACACTCTTATGCAATATCAGTTGTGAGTGTATTATCTTTGGTTCAGTGTGGCACTAATTTCTAATTAAAGTTACACATCCCTTGATTGAAGGAGGCTAGTATCTTGCTTGGTTCTGGCAAATGGGCAAAGCAAGCTTGTGATTATTGTGCACAGAAATCCTTGTAGGTGTACCCTAAGTGCAATTTTTTTTTTTTTTTAAATGACCACGAAAGAGCAAGAAGCTGAATTCCCAATTTGCAAGACAGAACATATAAGACAGGGAAACCGGCTGTCATCCCTTATCCTTTAGCTATTAGCGCACTAATAACTAACTTTTTAGTAGCTGACTAACCAGAATGTATTTTGCCAGCAATTTTTTTGTTTGTTACATGAGCTTTTAGTAGGTCATTCTCTGTTCTCTTACCCCCAAAGAAATAAATCATCTTTAAGTTCCCAGTGCTCTGCAGAGTGTATGTAGCCATACTCAACATGGGTACACAGCAGCATTCTGCCTAGCCTCCAGTTTTGGAGCATGAGTGATATCCATGACCGTGGACAGGCCTGCATGGCAAAATGTAAGGATGGCAAATCAGGTCAGGACAGAAGCCTTCTGGATCCAGTCTGGACAAAGCACTACATCATGTATATTCAACCTTTCTTGTACTCAACATGGGCAAAGCCTGATGCTCAGGCACATGAAGGGGACAAATTCACTGTGTGCCGGGTGCAAAGCATGGTGCAGATTCTCCTCTCCTCTCTGGGCTTTCTCATCCCAAGGCAGTAACTGATTCACTCCATATCTGTGCCTGGGAATGATACATATTTGCAGTACAGACAACCATAGTACTAGCACTATCATGGACCAAAACAGAGAGAGGACCTTTTTGGAAATATAGACACTCCTAAACACAGTTACACCACTTCTTGTAGCTCAGAAAGTGCATTTAGGACTTTGTTCTAGGTACCTATGAAACACTGCACTGTACTCTATAGATATTTCTATTTCAAGGTATCTTTATTTAGAGAGATCTATGATGTTTATACTATTCTGCTCAAACACTAAAAAAGAAGGGTCACTTACTGTCAGGAACTGTATATTCTGCTGTATTTGCTACCATACTTTTGCTAGGTTAAATCTCTGTTATTAAAAAGAAGATGTGATTTTATGCCTTCATTGAATCATATGGCAGTGTCATTGCTAAAGAGAACTACATTAAGAAAACGGAATTTTCTAAAATTGTTTGCAGAGTAGCAGACTGCAAACAAGAAAATGTTCTGCCTTTGTTTTGCATATAGTACGCTGTATTTCTAAAAGCAGACTTATGACATCATTTATAATTTTCTTATGAAAATGAACCCTAATGAACCTTAAATTAACCTTAATTAACCTTAATTAACCCTAAATGTAAGATCATCTGGGTTTTTGCCTGAGAAAAATTCAGATGTCTTGGCAATATTCTAAAATTTGTTGGGGGACAAAGTCAAATACTCGGCTAGTTCTGCCGTGTATTATTACGTAGAGAAAACAAAATCTATTTGTGAGAAATTAAGCTACAATGTAGAAAATAAGATCAGTTGAGGCAATTCAATTGCCTAAAGTCTAAAAAATTCTGCAATTAATGTAAACAACTACTGCTAAATTAGTTTAATCATTATCAATGTAATTTTTTATCTTGCAGCCCAGGTATAACATCTGCTTTTGAATACTATACCTATACCTTTCTAGAATTTCAAGCCCATAGTGATCTGAATGTTATTGTTCAGGACACCAGACGAGAAGAAGCAACTTTTTATCATATTATGAACCCTTTTACCATAAGCACTGTGCAACTTCGTGCATGAGACATCTTGAGTTTCAGGTGCTTCCACACCATGTTACATACACTGAGGACATAAACCATGAAGCAAGAAAAGTAAGCTGAAAATCAGACACTGTGCAAGTACAAAGAGGGGTAAGTTGGTGACGAATAAATCTAAACTGGAAAATAAAAAAAGAAACCAATAACTGAGGAGATTCTTCTTCTCGTTTGTTCACGCAGGACCCAGGTGAATGTACAGCTCAGTCTGTTTAGTCAACAAAATGTAAGACCCTGTAGAGACTGACTTTAAAACTACAGCAGGCAGTCAATACCAGGTGGGGAACAGCGAACTATATGAGCTAACAAACACTGTAATCGTGTGAGCAAATAACTAAGTGAAATTCTGGCTTTGCATCAGGATGTTTTAATAACCCAAAAAGGAAGTTCTGGGGCAGTCTTCCTCTTGGAGCAGTGAGGACACAAATCGATTTAATTGTCAGCTTGATAAATATATGAAAGGAATTACACAAGTACTTGTCTGTGATTGCTTTGTGGCCTCCTTGGTGAACCAAAGGACCCCATCTACTAGTGTGTGTCCTGTGTATGCTTTCAGCTTCCAAAAGGTATCAGATTGACACCAAATTAAATGAGCTCTTTTTTCAGCAGATAACTTCAGTCCAAAAAATCTTACATTGTTACTTGACACTATAAGTTAAGCGTGGGAGAATGTAATGGTTATAGTGCACAATTTGTGGATAAGAAACTAAGACACAGAGAGAGGCACAGCCTGACACACACAAGACTTTAGACATCTCAGCCTGGGTCTACACAGCAGAGTGGGACATTGTCTAGAGAAAAAAATACCAGAAGAAGTAGAACCACGTAGTGTGGGAAAAAGCCACTTTTCTGTGTGGGCCTCAAAAGCAGTACAGCCATAGCAGGGACTCACCACCTACGTCTATACTGGGAAAGGAACTTTGAGCCAAATGGTACACCATGGATTGTACCCATACAGCTGGACTCTGTTATAATCAGTTCATGATAGCTTATCCAAGCTCCCTGTTGAGAATGCTCCCTCACCTGTGCAAAAGCTCAGAGATGTTTTGGGGTTTATCTGGAAGAGTGCTAGCTGTCCCTAGGCCAAAACCATGCTAAGAAGTGCACGCTGCAAAGCTGGGTACATGTGCTCGTTCTTACTCCCTAACTCTTCTCAGCTTAATATTATAGATGCAGCCACTGGGACTAATTAAGCTAGGCACTGTGCTGTATTGATATAGCTGTAACACTCCTCTCTGAAGTACCCATAAATTAAGAAAAACTTCAGAACTCTTATAATTCTGACAGACTTTCTGAACACATTCATTGTACTTAGAAACCGTACTTTTCAGAGTGCCATGGTTTAACCCCAGCCAGCAACTAAGCACCACACAGCCGCTCACTCACTCCCCCCACCTTGGGGGAATGAGGGAGAGAATTGGCAAAGTGAGAAAACTCATGGGTTGAGATAAAGACAGTTTAATGAGTAAAGCAAAGCTTCACACACAAGCAAAGCAAAACAAGGAATTCATTCACTGCTTCCCATGGGCAGGCAGGTGTTCAGCCATCTCCAGGAAAGCAGGGCTCCCTCACACGTAATGGTTACTTGGGAAGACACACACCACAGCTCCAAACATCTGCCCCCCTCCTTCTTCTTCCCCCAGCTTTATATACTGAGCATGACATCATATGGTGTGGGATATCCCTTTGGCCACTTTGGGGCAGCTCTTCTGGCTCTGTCCGTTCCCAACTTCTTGTGCATCTCCAGCCTTCTCAGTCAGTAGAACACGAGCAGCTGAAAAGTCCTTCACTAGTGTAAGCACTACTTAGCAACAAGTAAACTATCAGTGTGTTATCAACATTATCCTCATACTAAATCCAAAACACAGCACTATACCAGCTACAGTGAAGAAAATTAACTCTACCCCAGCTGAAACAGGACACAGAGCATAAAACTCTTTTTCTACCAGGTAGTGTGGGGACTGTTTTTGATAATGAAATAAGCCCAAAGTTTTGGATTTCTTTTATCATTTTCGTAGTATGTATTGCTGACATCTTTGCATCTTAACATGTGGAGAAACGAGTTATTAAGTGCAGAAAAGCAGTTGTAGTTTTTATTCAGTTAGAATATATTTCATAGAAACATTCGCTGCTTCATTTCTTCGATGTGGATATCCCAAAATGAAAGCTACACAGTCATGGCAATACAGCCTCCAGGAGACTGTAAGGCAATGCTCATGGACTGTCTGCACTGTTATGACATAGACTCTGAAAGCTGATAGAAGATTTCAGCTACTCCCTATCTGAACCATATTTAAACAAGTGTTGTGGATACTTTCCTGACTGTTTAATGCACAGTTTACAGTTTGTTAGGTATCTAAAGTAAACTGAACTTGTATAGATGAAGCCTGTATTTCCTTCGAAGTGCTATAGCTTCCTCAGTGTCTACAATTCCTGTTCTGTAACACCTGAATAACAGCAAAGTAGAGGCACAGTTCTCAGTCAGTGACTTAAAGATGTGACTTTGTAATATCACTTCTTCTAAGACTCATGCAACTCTGGTGCTTTTGACTGCTTGTCACAGCCGCTTGCCCCATTAAGATGTCTTCGTAAGAAATATGTTGTCACATCTTGCTTTGGAAAAGCTAGAGGTCAACAGAAGAGCTCTGACAATCTGAAAATTATGATTTAGAGACAAATACCTTTGTTTAATTTAGGTCCTTTTGTATCTAAGTACCAACATGAGATTTTTCAGCTCATACAAGCAGAAACCAAATAACAATGCATTTGCTTTTGAAGGTTATCAAGTAATGTGAATTTTGACTGACAAAGCAGAATAAAAGCATGCTATACTATGAATAACCTTTATTGTTTCAGTAAGTTGCTTTATCTCTAAATTTCACAACAGCTAATTGTGTTTTAGAAAGACATGTATTTAATTTTTTATATTTTCCTCTTTGAGCTACTGATAAATATGTAGAACATACATATAAAAGGTTATAATATATTTTTGATACTAATTCAACATAGGCAGTTTTGACTAACAAACAGGCTAGAAGAGTGTTGCCTTGTAAGTTTATCATTTTAATCAAAATGTGCTCATCTTTAAATTTCATTAAAATTAAGCCAGTATTAAGATAAATTTTAAATTATTGATGTTTTCTCTCTTCTAACTTAACGAAAATATTTTAACCTCTGCTGAGAAAGTGAAGAATGGATTTTCATCACTTCACAATTCATAGGCACCAGAAAATGTGCAGCGCTGAATTACAATGACATACAGTCTTCTCTGAGTCATTGCATGGTATATCATCAAATGTCATGCAGTAATTCCTTTTTGCTTCAGGGGATCATTGTTCACCCTTATAATTAAAGGGACTGGTAGAGCTGGTATTTCGGGACTGGAATGGGAAAAGTTAATCTTATTCATGATAACTGACTGTTTTAGTGAAAGCTGGGTTTCATTATAAACACATAGTCCATAGCTCATTTGTAAAAGAAATATGAGAATATTGCTTGGCTAATGGAATATATCTATATTTTCTACAGCCAAGTGTTGGGGCAGGAAAGATTAAAACTTCCTTATGTATTACTGGTTTTTTTGTAACATCCTTTAGGAAACTCAGCACAGCAGATCCATTGCAATGGGCTTTTCAACCCACCTGTAGAACGGGCTAGTGTCTTGCTCCATGAAGTTCATACTGGCCTTTGGTTCCCATAAGGACTGGCAGACTTCCCCGATGCACAGTTTCTGTAGGAATTTATGATTAGCAGGTATATCTTGACTGTGAGGTCAAATACAGGTAAGCAGGTATAAGTTCATAACATGTTCTGATAACCTTGAACCATTAATGAAAATGGCAATTGACACAGCACTGTAAGGAAAGCTGAAGAGAATACACTCTGCTAGCAAGCCTTGTGTACTACCAGAATCCCAGCAAACAGAATCCCATCACCACTGAACTACTGAGGGCCTTAGAGGGAACCGATGCAACAACTGAGGCTGCTGCCTAGCTGAACTCACCTGAAAAAAAGGATTAGAGACAAGACTATACAAGATTATACCAGATGCGTAAATTCAGTCTGCATCTAGACTAACTGTTCTGGCTGACCGTCAGTCCAGAGTCTGGATTGCTGACAGAAAGATCACAGAATCACAGAATCCCTGGTTGGAAGGGACCTCAGGGATCATCTAGTCCAACCTTTCTGGGAAGAGCACAGTCTAGACAAGATGGCCCAGCACCCTGTCCAGAAGACTCTTGAAGTTGTCCAACATGGCCGAGTCAACCACTTCCCTGGGGAGATTATTCCAATGGTTGACTGTCCTCAGTGTGAAAAATTTCCCTCTGGTGTCCAATCAGAATATCCCCAAGAGCAACTTGTGTCCATTCCCCCTTGTCCTCTCCATGGGACTCCGTGTAAAAAGGGAGTCTCCATCTTCTTTGTAGCTACCCCTTAAGTACTGGCGCATGGTGATGAGATCCCCTCTGAGCCTCCTTTCCTCAAGGCTGAACAAACCCAGCTCTCCCAGCCTATCCTCATATGGCAGGCTTCCCAGTCCTTTGATAATCTTGGTGGCCCTTCTCTGGACCCCTTCCAGCCTGTCCACATCCTTTTTGTATAGCTGGGACCAGAAGTGTACACAGTACTCCAGGTGTGGCCTGACAAGCACTGAGTAGAGCGGGATGATGACTTCTTTCTGTCTGCTGGCGATGCCCTTTTTGATGCAACCCAGCATCCTGTTGGCCTTCTTGGCCACAGCAGCACACTGTTCCCTCATGTTGAGCTTTCTGTCCACCAGGACCCCCAGGCCCCTTTCCACAGAGCTGCTCTCCAGCCAGGTGGGTCCCAGTCTGTGCTGCACTCCCGGATTATGTTTTCCCAGGTGCATGATCTCACACTTCTCTTTGTTGAATTTACACTTCTCCTAACTCTCTTAACTAAGATTAGTCCCTTCAAGTCTTGCAAATGTCAACAAACCCCCATATTTTCTAGATTGCATCTTTCCCTCTATTTCTCTTAGTATCTATCTATTTTGTTAGAGCTAGATAGCAGCAGAACTTACAGGTGAGTTGAACATCCTCCATTAATAGCTATATGACAAATCAGAAAACTCTAATGGAGATGTCTTACACAAAGGTGTTCTTCTTTCTGATAAATGGGAAATTAAAAGTAGCTTTTATCATCCAAACTTCAATTTATTGAGAGTAATACACTAATACTGCTAAATTTAAAAGCAAGGAAGCAATTCAATTTCACTTACTGGGAACAGCAGGCAATATTACTGTTATCTGTTGGAGAGAGCTCAAGGTATTCTCAGCCTTTCATTTCTCCTCTTATCTCCCCTGGATTTTAAGCATACTCTTACTTGTAAACTCTCCAACTATCCCAGAGGTGGACAGAATTTTTCCTGGCCTGCCTACCCTTCTTCTAAGTTAGGTCAAATTTCTCCTTTTTTCTCTAATTTGCTGTATTTAATTTCATTGTTTCTGGGGACTTTTGGACAAACCAGGAAAAATGGTTCTTCCAATTCATAGAGTAACAGGATACAGAGTCTTGTTCATATTTTCCTTCTGGACTAAAGAGAATTGAGGCACAGGAAAGGTATTGCTCACCAGTCTCATATCTTTACTATGTCTCCTATGTTATTGATTTGATTTCTAGACTATTGCTGCAGTCTACCCATTTATATTTTGGTCATTTGTTTTGCCTGGAATCTCATAATAGCAGAGATATCTTTAACAATATTTAGGTTATATTCTATTGGAGAAGCTTTGAGGGAACCCCTAATGCAGAGATATGATTACAGTAAATAACAGTACACATAATTATGTCTTACACTAACACACATTTGCATATGGTGTATGTATATGTGTGTGTGTGTATATATATAGCTACAATTTCTATAAGCAATTAGACTCTAAGATCACCCTCCTGGGAGGCTCCTGGATTTTACTAGAAGTGTCTTTTGTCTAAAAATGATAGGACTTTGAGACGGTTGACTAACTTCTTTTACACTGCCTGTTTTATTTTCAAAATGCTTTATCCTGGTTTGGGATAATTTCATCTGCAAATTGCAGTTGAATCAGGTAAATGGGTGAATAACAAGTAACATAAAATCTTTATAGGCGTGGAAATTCAAGGCCCAAATAGGAAAAGTACATTATCAAGATTGCTCACCTAGGACAGTGCTAATGACTGTGAGAGGCTGAAGGTGATCAGAAGCTAAGAAGAAAGCTAATAATGAGATTCCATTAACTGTTATATAGATTGACAGAAATCATGTTTCAGGTGTGAAACCAAAACAGTTTTTCAGGCAAAATGAACGACAGCTTTGCAGACCTGGTTTACAATTTACTTTCAAAGACTCTGGTGAATAAATATCAATTATATTTTGGGGATTAAGAAAAGCAGTACAGCCACCGTAGCAACGCTTAATTTCAAACAGAATTACATTAAAAATGAGAAAAACTTCTAGAGATAAATGAAAAGAGGAAGCCAAAACTGCAAAATGATAGCAGACAACACATTAGAAATTCAAACCAAATGTGCTCTATTCGCCAAACTGCTTTTAGAAACATCACAAAGAAGGAAGCCAGCATGGCTAAACAACACAATAATGGATGCTATTTAAAATAAGAAGGTACGCTTCAAAATCTTGAAATTGTATTAAAAGAAAAAAGAAAAGAGAAGAGGAAAAAATAAAGAACCAAGCCAAAAAATGAGTTTTAAATACAGCATATTAAAAGGCATAAACACCTGTAACGAAATCTGTGTTCAAATACCTATTTGGTGAGGGAATCCTCTCCAGGGATGCTTTTGAAGAGATGGTCAAGGTATAAAAACATAGCTCAGAAAAGACAAGACCACAGTAGCTACATGAAATTATTCTTTCCATCCAAGTTTACCAGCAAGCAAGGTAAAGCTTAGAGATGCATCTTTGTGAAACCCTTCTTAAAAAAAAAAAATAAAACTTAGAGGATTTTTCTAGAATTGGACTGACAGCAGAAGGTATGAGCAGTCTTTAGCATATTTGGTTTGTGCTCTTCTTCATTTCTGTGGACACAGTCATTCCACCAACATTAACTGAACTGAAGTTTCCAGGGTGAGGAAATGCAAGATTAATTTCTTATTCCAAACCTTTCATTTTTAAGAATTTACTAGCTGAATAATGACCATTGTTGGCTTTTTGGAGATGTTTTTACAGCTATTCCTCATTAAATGGTGTGGTGAACTTTGTCTTTATAGCTGATCTAGGAGAAAACAAGGTTACCAGGGCTATAAATCAAAAAAACATGCCCCTTACAAATATTAAATATCCTTACAGAACTATTTACCAGAGATACACTGAATCATAGCTAGGCCAATATTGCTTTAAAGCAGAGGACTGTCCAATAATAAGCTAAAGACAGTGCAGTGAACTGTTGTTTTACAAGGCTTGGGAATCATTTGCAGCTACTTGTGTTGTGGCTCATCATAAATCATGACGATCATTTAGAAACCAGACACTAAGTGCAGCTGATCCCAGCCATGCTTCCCGAGGGTTGAATTGATCTCACCTGCTATTAGTCTTCTAAACATTAAGCATCATGTCTAAACTACCAGTTTAGACTCTCTCTGTTCTCAGAGAGATGTTTGTTCAAAGCATGATTCATCCTACCAGTCTTAACATGGATGAACCGGAAAGCACCCATCCTACTCCTCTTCAGAGCCAGGAGTTAATCCCAACATCTATACTTCTAACTTTTAGTTGGCAAAAATCAAGTTGGATAAATCTGGGCGTGACTGATTTATGAACAGCTTAAAAACTGATTTTTTCCTTCTTAATACAGGAGGGACAGCTGTCTGAATCAAATAATGAAACGGAAGTAAGGTATTCTTTTAGAAGTGTAAATCATGACACCACACAGAGTTTTCGCAAAAAGTTACACTGGCTAAATCCTGGTATCTCATGGTTTTGAGATAACACATATTTAAAGCAAATGGAAAAAAATAGAACCAACACCTTATTGAATATATTAGTTTAGACTTGATATGTAAGCGATTGAAATATTTTCACATTAGTTTTCATGTAAAGGAAAAGTTCAGGAAGAAATCATAGTAAAGTATAATCCTGTTTGTCTAGGTATAAAATGTGCGTGCATGTATAAACATACACATCTATGATACCTTTGCAGAGTAAACGACTGCCTTCATTCTCTGGATATTTACTTAAAAGTCATTTCCTGAAATATTAAACACTGAAAAAGCTATACTAATATTTCAGATTAATTTTGAAAATTAGTATATTTGGTTACACTTTAAGTTTTCACTTCCCTTTAAAAAATGGGCAATTAGAATTCTCTTTACTATGGAGGAGAAATAATGGTTTCCCTTAATTAAAGTAACTTGTGTATACACATGCTTTTTTCTGGCAGTAAGATTGTCTTCATGTAAAACTGATTTTCTCAGCTGTACAGATGGGGCCAAGGCTTTCCCCTGAGCTAAGGTTAGCAATGTAGAAATCATTTAACCTGACAGCTTGAACCAACTTAAACGTGAAAGAACAGAAACACACTCTTGTTCATCTCTGCTGATATACTTACATCAGAGCCAACACCAGTAAATTTGCTGTTCAAAAAGCTCATAAGAAAGATGAGTTAACCTGGTTTTTTTAATATGTCACAAAAGCCTAGTAAGAAGTGTGACACCAGGGATAAAAAGGAATAAATAAACAGATGTAAATCATGTGGTATACTGAAATTAATGTCACAGTGCATGAATTCAGAAGTAATATGATAAAGAACCATGCAAAGACATGATTCAATTACAAGACTACAACTCTTGCAAACATCTGGAAACAATACTGCTATTTTCACACCTTTTAACAAATCAGTTCTAGTTTCACACAGAAGTCTCAAGCGGACCTTAATTCCTTAATGCCATAACTAAAACTAAAATAAACTATGATTAGAGAAGTGACTTATTACATTTGTACTTAAAATTTAATTCCACAATGTAGTGATGAAGACTTTGCAGCTCCCTTTTGTCGGTCTTTTGCTGGAAGACGTGGTAATTAAGAAGTAAGAACCAACAGATGAAATAAAATCCTCCTCTTAAGTTCACATGCATTTATGAGAACTGGCTTGAACAATGGTCCATCTTACCAGGTTTCTCCCTGCCAAATAGGGATTTATCCCAGCCACAAAGCAAATGAAGTCCAGCCAAGAACTGTTATTATTTGTAAGCAAGATGCTTCTGAAGGACTGACTGATTTCACATTAGCTATTGTGTTTCAAATGCCTGTCTAAAGCAGACAGATTTCTTGGAACTGCACAACAAGGAATCCTGGCCAGCTTTCCCCAGAATTTCCAGGGCTTTGAATATTTGGCACCAAAAGATCAATTCTTATTTTACCTAAACTAGTATTAACAGGTTAAACCTTGGGAAAACTTTCTAAAACTAAGAATAATCAAGCACTGGTATAATTTGTCATTTCAGTAGGGATATTTTGATAATAGAAATTTGGGGGGGGGGGTGTTCAGTTTTGTTTTTTCAGCAACAGGTAAAACATAAGTGTCAGGAGTCATTCAAAAAGAGTCGGTTCAGCTGTGGCCCATGAGAAGGAATTAAGACTTCCCTCTCAACACTGTTTCCTATATGAAATTCATTCCAGAAACAGTTTTGGATCATTTTAAGCAGTTATTTAAGGATAATAATAGAAAAAGTGATTCTTCAGTATCTTATAATTGTTAAAATTTGTTTTGTTGATGACGAGAGGTGAAACAAATTTCTGTTGCAAAGATGGTTTTGCTAATCTAATTATTAGACTCTACTATAGATATATATATATCAAGTAAGGGAATTTTTGTAGTTTGTAGTCAAGAATACTGTTCACTTCCTTGCTTCTACTATATATCTCTTTTCAATTTTGTTTACCTTTCCGTTTTTTCATTTTTGTTTAATTTTCACTTTGGTTTAACAAAAGATGCAACACAACAATATTGGCTGCAGAGGATTAAGGAGTCTTTTAAAAAGGCACATATATTTCAGGGAAATGTTCCAAATTTAGATTCTGGCATTACCAAATAAGATTGCTTAATACTTTCATTGCTTTTGAAATTAAATTTCCCCATGCAAATAAAATCTAACAGATAAATACGCTATTCAATTAAACAGATGGCACGTAGCCCCTTTAAGGCATAGATTTACACATTTCTTCTGAACAGATGAGGTATTGATCCAAACACTTTGTTATTATTGTTTCTCCTAGTGAGTGGAAAAGGTGTCCCATTTCACCAGACAAAAATATGGCTACAAATGCACACAACAGGGAAAAGAAATAAGTTGAAGACAGGGATTTTGATTTATGAAAGTAAAAAAGTATAACAGACAGATAAAATTAAATAGAAAATTACAAATGGAAGAAATAAAAGCTTAATGGGGAGGGGGCGGTGTCGACCACAGAACACCAGCTGAAAATAACCCTTACTTGTCATACTAGGAGGTAAAGGATCAGCCTTGCCCAACTCAACTGCCTTTCTTACTGTGTAGTGCTGGGCACATATCCTTAATGTTAAATACCATGGAAAATGTCCAACAAAGACTGCAAAAAAATGCCCCAAATCAACAGGGTTTTCTTTAGCCCAGTGGCACTAGAAATTCCTACCAAAGCAAAGAAGAAAAGGAGAAAGGTACCGAGATTCTTAGAAAAGCATGTCAAGGAAGAACGTTAAACAGATAGGGAGCATATATGTTACAGCTTTTCTTGTCTTCTGTACTTTTCTAAATAAACTTCCTCAACTCTTTTTTAATTCCTTCTTTCTTCCTTCCTTTCTTTCTTTTCTTTCTTTCTTTCTTTCTTTCTTTCTTTTCTTTCTTTCTCTCTTTCTTTCTTTTCTTTCCTGCAGCATGGTTAATTTTTCAATTTGAAGAGCTATTGGTATAAAGCATGGCTCATTAGCTTTGGGAGGTAGCTAGTCTTCATTAATTCAGTTCTCACTTCATTTGCTTTCCATACAGTCATAATTAGCTTCAGAATAACTTTGGTAACTTCAGCAAATTTATAGCTTCAGCTCTACTCTGCATTTGGGTCTTTCCTATTGTTTCAATATGTTGCATGAATTTTAAAAATATCAGGAACAGCAATGTTTGCTTTCGGGAATAATTTAATGTTGCATTTTTTAAAGTGACAGTCTCTCTACAGCCCTCCATCTGCTCAGCTACATAAACAGTTAAAACACTAAGCCTTATGTAATCTCAGATGACATTCTCTTACAAATAGACAGAAATTCCCACTTTATCTGGCATGCGTTCTCTGGAGAAGCGATCCCATGTATGCCAGTCCTTTACCATAGTGTATGTGGCAGCAGAGGAACCCGCCCATACTGTTCAGAGCTGAGGAAGGAATCATGTCAGTCTTCTACTGGTGTCCTACAGCCAAAAGAGGATTTGGTTTATTCATTGGGTACATACTGCTCTAGTAAGGATATATATACAACACCATACTTAGTTCAACCTGGTTTACATAGGCTGGCAAGGCAGCATTCCTATTTTAAGAAAGGCAAAGAGGACACAGCTGAAGACAGCAGAGCCACAGCACCTCCTGACACCTACGTAAGGTTGGTAGGAAGTGTGTCAGTGTATTTAGTACATCAGCTCACCCCCTGGCTGAGCTGATGATTTCTTTCTTCTTGAGGCAAAAGCACAGTGCTTTACTCCACTAGACCGGGCCACATTGAGGAAAAGGAAGGGAAATAAGCCTTTCAGAGAAGTCCCAGAACTTTTGTATAGATTGTCATTGTCTTGGCATGTGTGCCATGGTACTACCACCAGAAAGACAGAAACACTTCCAGGAAGAAGCCACAGCAATTACTAGAGATATTCCTGAGGAATTTCTGATGCTGTAAAGGAGCTTCAGTGAAAAAAGTCTGTGGTAGAAGTAAGGTGTCCAGTCCCCCACGGACACCATTTGAGAACTGAGATGGTCAGATCACAGGGTAAGGGCAGGACTTATAAACACAATGCTAAAAGCAATGCTGCAAAGGCTGCTGTTTTCCTGGCTTAAATAGAAGCCACTTGCAAAGCTCTGGAATCTGCGTGCATTCACTGTGTGCTGAGCCAGCATGAGCTGTTGCACTGTCTGCAAATCCCGCTGAAAACTCCTCACTCCAGTATTTCCCACAGAAAACCAGAAACCTATGAGTTAATGCTCTGTAGCTATTATACTTTTCCCTCACCTGAAAAGCCATTGACAGAGTCTAAAACAAAATGAATTTTGGAGGAGGTTTTACCAATAAGCTGCAAGTGGTTCAGTTCATGCTGGGAGAGAAGTAGAGTGATATTGTTAATAACCTGCCAAAGTCCTATTAATTGCTCTGCATGGACTGCTAAGTCATGCCTTCTCTGTAGCAGTCCATATGCTGACTTGGAGATACATGATCTTGGAGAACTCTCCCCCATGGTTAGCCAACACGTGAGCAGTCCACTGAGCCAGGCTGATGGTGTTCCTGGCACACTCCACACATCTCTGAGAAATATGTTTTGCTTGCTCCACAGTACCATCTTCACTTTAGTTCAATAATTAAACTCTCAGGGATATGAGCAGTCCATACCACTGCCACCAGATGAGCACCTGGCAAGCCCTAGCCCTACACTTTGTAATATCCTAGTATCTGTCGTAAAACCCATAGGTGATTTCACTCTGCATGCTCACAGGAATGATTAAATGACATGCCTTCAACAGCAGGCCACCTTGCAGAGCAAATTTTTGACTGGGATCCAAGCATGCAGTAAACCAAGCTGACTTAGTATGTGGAAGACTAACACTCCTGGCAGAGCCTCATGAGCAGAAAGTGTGTTTGAGCAGCTTGTTGTGCTGATCAGATTTCAGACAGCTCCTGGCACCTGCAGGGAAACATGGGCAGTCTGTGTTCAATAAACCCTGTGTTACCTGTCCCAGATGGTTGACTCTGTGATGTCACCCCTCCCATATGAAAGTCTTCCCTGAGAAGCCTAGTAAAAGAATTGTGTATCATATTGGACCTGCTACACTGTGAATATGAAAGAGAGTCAAGCCATTGAGGAGATGGGTGCAAAATTGCTTGTGATCAGTTTTGATATAGAAATCTCAGAAGTTGCTAGAATGCCTGGGAATGCAAGAGATTTTCTTTCTATTGACACATTTTCTTTTCTTATTTGACAGATTGTTTTGGAGATAGTTGGTGCTCAGATTCACCTGTCTACATCACACCATAGAATTCATTCTGATTTTTTTCTCATTTTCCTATAACCTTTTGTACTACAGTCTTACTGTGCCAACAGGCTTGATCCCATTACCCTAGTGTAAGCTGCAGGTTCATTCAGCCGGCAGGTACCAGGATGCCCAGTCAGCTTTCAGAGCTGTTCCATCACTCTGGACGGTGGCTGGTAGTGACACTCCTCAGACTTTCAAGTTCCCAACACCACCAAATATTCAGAAGGAATATTTTCACCTCTAAAAAATCCACATGATATGCCTATTCACAATATGAAACCACTGCAAAAGCTTCAGAAGTGTAAATGAAAGAAGATTAAAGAGGGGTGAATTTAAGGGTACATGCTGACATACCGAAGTGTACAATATCAGGTTGCAGTTTTGTACTGACATATACATAAGAACAGCAGAGCACTGAAAGTCCTTATGAAAAATACTGCTCTGTTCAGTCCCTAATAATGTGTATTTAAAATATGTTCATAACTATTGTATACACTATTGGTAATTTTTCTCCATCTGTTTAAAGCATGGGCAATTCAGAGTTATAACTTTCCTGAGTTGGAGAACTGTTGCTCAAGGTCTATAAAGGGAAAGCTGCAGGGTAGCTGTTCTGGAATATCAAGAGAGTTCACCACAGGGACAGTGCTGTTTACCAAAAATAAATGTATTGTTCTGTACTGGGTGTAGTGGAGGGGGAGAGAGAGAGAGAGCGAGCAGGGCTCTTTCGGCATGTCAGTAAGAAAGGCCTGGCAATAAATGGAATATTAAAATAGCTACTTTAAAAAAATAGAATAAAAAGAGGACTAAAGACAAAAAAGTAAATCTTATGTCCCTTCAAATGCTGGGAACGTCTCCATGGCTGGGATCTGCACAGCATGCCGTGGGAAAGTGCATCTGGGATCCATCTGATGCTGCATGAATTTGGGGTTCCCAGCACTTGAAAAGATGTAAGATTTACTCACTATTTATATTCCTCCTTTTATTCTGTCTTCCTGAAGCAACTGTTTTAATATGCCATTTGTTGCCAGGCCTTTCTTACTGACATCCAGAAACAGACCAATTCTCTCCTCTGGGAGACCACCTGTCTCCCCTATAACCCTTTCCACACCCTGTGCAAAACATGCATCTAGACAGGAGTTACTATAGAAGAGCTGTGACACTTCAAATTCATACCTTACCATAATGATTTCCCTATGCAACAAGACCCTTCTCACTGACACACTTGGCACACAGTCAGAGGCTGCTGCTCGCAGCAGAGCAGGAATGCCTGAAACCAATTTGAGAAACTAATTCCTGGGCCTGCTGAAGCTGGAACAGCTCTTTGTCAATTTTCAGGGTGGTGATCTTGCTTTTATCATCCCAATTTTCCACCACACAAACGGAGAGGTGTTAGGTGAAGTATCTAAGGTTGCCCATGCCTCAGTCTGGTGTGGAACCTTTCTTCTATGAACACAGAAATAGATCATGACAGACCCTGGCAGGATATGGGGACTAATTGCTGAGAGAATCTATATTTTAAACTGGGGAAAGTTTTGTAAAGTTTTTATTAATATTTGAAAAAAATACTATTTCTCCCTGCCTAATGCATCAATAGTGTCTCTGCCTCACATGCTTTCCAGTTAGAACACAGCGGTGAGATGCACAAATCTACCAGCTAACGTTTTTAGCTGAATTTCTCCACCTCTCCTTTCCTAATTGTTTGCTATTTAAGAATTCAGTTATAAGACTTTAAAAGTTTGCTATGATAAGGCAAAGACTGCTGAAACAGAACACAGTCTCAGCAGTAAAAGACTGCCTGTGAGTTTTTGAGAGATGCAACAAATTGCCTTGAAAAAAAATTACAACCAATGTCGTGAAAGTTCCAACATCTGGAAAAGGATTTGTGTTGCTAGCTGCCATGAATAGTCTCTAATTATACTGAGCATCTTTACACCAAGAAACAGGGTTTATCAGCACCCGACACTGGGCTGCAATCAAATGCGCACAGCGAATTCTAGCTCCAAGAAGTTAAAGATGCATTGAAAAGTTGTAATGAAGTGTACAATTGGAAACATTTATCAGTGATTCTGTCCCAGTATGAGCCAAGCAATTGTCTGAAATCACTGGAGGCTGGTCTGTTGGTTATTCAAAGTCTAGATGGAAGAGCTGATTGAGCTTGCATATAATTTTTTTAACAACTTAAGCTTTCTGACTTCAAACCAATAGGGATGCATACTGTATGATCAAGAGAAACTTTGACTAAGTGCATTCAAAATCTGCCATTATATCTTGACATAGTCTGGATTTTGAACACTTGAGGCTTGATTTCCTCTTCTAAGCGGAAGACAGCTGCATGACTAGAGGGCCTGGGGCCATTTTTCCTTCTCTTTTTCATAATCCAGCATGAAGCAGAGAAATTTCAGAAAGAAATTTGGACCCAGATCCCAATGGCCTCTCAAATCTTTTGTAGTCAGGCTTTGTCAGCAGAAAGACTCCAACTATATCCTCCCATGTATGTTGTAAAAGTGTTGTCAAGAGTCTAAAATCATTACAGTGCCTTTTGCCACTTGAATATTGAATTCCCTCACGGTCATATCCACTTCATGTGTCCCTGTTTTGCTGTTATGAAGAGCTGTTATGTGATGAAGAAGTGCAAAATTACAATTCATTTGTCAATTGAAAGCATAAATCTAAACACAGTTCCTTCATAACAAATGACCTTTTAAGATTAAAAAGGGGTCTCTTGTCATACATAAAGAAGCTTTCATGTAAGAGGAAGATAGAGATAATATTTAGGATACCATCAACTGAGTGTGTATCTACCTCTTGACTGAGAAAAATCTGGCAATGTTACTTCAACAGCAAAAAACACTGGATAGAGGGGAATGGAGGTTACCCAATATTGTTCATAATTTAATGGAAAAAGGGGTGGAGTGATCATCAAGGATTATCTAAAAGGTGATTCAATTTCTAGATTTTCAAAACCCGAAAGAAGAAGGGTTACCCATGCTGTCAGAAAGATTTCTCTTTAGACCAGCTGATGGAGAGGTCTCCTAGTATGCAACTTTCTAGCTGTGATGAGTTCTTCAAAGTGAATTGAAACAGAGAGCTTTAAACAGGCTCTTAGGGAGCCATCCAATGACCAGAAAATCTTTGCTTCCTTCTGATGGTGTCCAGATGCAGCTGAAGCCATCTTCTGGCTATGCAGAGCTGAGATGTCCTGACAGAGGGACTCTTAGCAGGTGTCTGTAGGTCCCAGTTCAGCACCAAAGCCACCTATCACTTTCTCCCAAAGCCTTGCAAGTGCTCCCCCTCCTAGAAAGCCAGGCAGAACGTAGCCCTTTTAAAAGCACCGCGAAAAGCCAAATGATAAATTGATGTTCTTTCAGACTGAAATTAAAACCTATGTCAATTGTAATGGAAGAAATATATGTTTTAAATTGGACTCAAATTGCTTTCAGCAAAAGGACATTTGAAAGCATCATGAGCAGATTGAAGGTTCCAAAAAAATTGCAGCTGCCAGCATCAGTAATCCCTGGAGCGCTGCAGAGAACAAAAGAGCCTCTCCCATTGAATTTTGCCTGCAGAAAGCCACTGCAGCCTGGAGCGGCTGGATGTGTGGAAAGCATTAGGACCTGAGTAGGTCAAAATATAAACATGAAAAAAAGCTTGATATTTCAAAGAATATGGAGTTCTACCAGTGCAACTAAATGCAGCCTGAATTACAAAGCTGCATATTTTTGCCCTGCCAGGATTCAACTCCATGAGTGCTTAATCAGTCACCCTAACAATAGGACAAAACAGTGAACTGCTTTGCTTGCTCACTGGAGTATGCTGTTGGCATTATCCTGTAATGACACAATAGATTCTATAGATGAATTTTGCTGCAAAAGCAATTTCTCTCATTTTCACCTTAAAAAAAACCCTGCACAGTAATTAACTTCACAGCAGTTTCATTTGGCAAACTAATACAGTACACAGAATAAAACATTCATTAATAATTGACTATGAAAACTGTAGTTAAACTATGTTCAGCTAATGTAATAGCTAACAGCTATAAGAATACAGAGGGCATGGTTCTTCTCAAGAACATGAAAAAATATTTCAATCCAACAGTGTTTGCAAGTACATAACTGTAACAAAATTGCAAAGGGCCTGCTACAAAAAGAGAGGATTGCTGGGGATACAGAGAGTACTCTGTATAAAATTTTGACCCATAATACAGAATACTTCTGAGAATGCAATCATTGATAATTTCTCCAGACCCAAGTAATATATTTCTTCGAAAGACTTACAAGCGACAACCAATGGTCTCTTTCCAGGGAGGACTTAAACTGCAAGGAAACAAAACTGCATTACAGAAAACAAATCAGCGACATGTGATGACATATGGTGGAATATAGAATGAAATCTCTGATAACTGTGCATTGAACCAAGCCTTCTGTTTTCGTGTTAAAGGTCTAGTCTTATTCTCTTACATTGCCTTTCCACAGTCCCCTTAATTCCAATTTGCTATTCCTTAATGGGAAACAAAACATAGTCTTACCACATTTGGCTGTGATGTGGTGCATTCTCTCTCTCTCTCTTCTTTCTTTGCATGTAACAAAATTTGCTAAGTAATTTGTCTGCCTGAAAGAGAACATGAAGCTCAATGGAGCTCCTGTCTAATGCTTCAGCTTTCATATGTTAAGTGCCTGCAAAACCTTTTAGGAAGAAAAGAAAACAAGGGCATTAGGAATATGTTTCCCAACCTATTTTTTTTTCCACTGTGTAACTTTTCATAATTATTCTACCCCTGCAGCCTGAGTTATGCTGGAAAACAAACCAGAAGCAGAGAACTGATATATTCTTTCCAAAAAGAAGTGTTAGAAACCAGCATATGAAAACTCTGGAATGCAGACATGCATTTGATAAGAAGGATAAAAAACACCCTTTTAAGACTGTTATCTATTTTCTCCCAAGTGATCAGATCTTCCAAGTCATGAGTCTGAATCCAAGGACAAGCTTACTTTGAAGTTTCAGTGTATTAGAATTTATGGTCCAGATTCAGACCTTTCAACAGATAGAATAGCCAGGATACTGTTTGACCTTTATTAGAGACACCTGATTTAGGTGTCTATAGACACCCTTGCTGTCTAGACTTTCCCTTGTAGTCCATGGAAATAGCCAATACAATCAAAATTGCCTGCAGAGATACTGAGCTGTCCAGAAAAAGGGGAGCAGTAGAGTCGTCCATGCACACAAATCCTTCCTGCCATGTCCAGAATCTGCACAGACTGGCAATATTATGCAAGGCTTATAAGAGAGTCATGAAATTAACTGGTGACCTGTATGTCCACTTTTGAATGGGGTGAATGACTCTCCAGGCTCCCTTGGCTGGGAGCAGAATCCACAGTGTGTCCAAGATGCCACAAGACACCCGAGACACCTGCACAGGATGAATGGACATGGTGTAGGACTGGCAAAAGATCTTTAC
Source organism: Phalacrocorax aristotelis (assembly GCF_949628215.1). NCBI lineage: Eukaryota > Metazoa > Chordata > Aves > Suliformes > Phalacrocoracidae > Phalacrocorax > Phalacrocorax aristotelis. The sequence goes on along the minus strand of NC_134278.1, from coordinate 28,556,377 downwards.
CTTATGGAAAGGCATCTCAAGCCCAGGCAGTAAACCTCACACAGTTAAGTAGCACCAGCTGCTGTAACAAGGTAGCTGAATCCCGCACTAGACCTCCACACAGAAGGAATTGTGGGCTTGTAGACACCTAAACTCATGTTTCTTATTTTGGATTAAATCCCACCATAGAAATATACATGTGAAATCCAACTTCCCCAAGTTTCAAATGAGCTCAGAGGGTTCTGATTCACACTACACACTTATCACCAGGATACCAAATAAGCAACCAAAGTGTTCATACTGAATAAATTTAAACCCTAAATCCCAAACTTCTCTCTTTCCTTCATGTCAAGTGTATATCCTATCACAGAGAATCATCTCTGTCCCCATCTGGGCATCTAGTGTTTCTCAACTAGAGATGTATGAATTCTTTGCCTTTTTCTAACTGTGAAAAAAAGCAGTGGTGTTAATCTCATTAGAATCAAACACGTCCTTTTTTTTCCTAGTTGTTTCAAAGCTTCCAATTGCAAAAAGAAAAAATAATTTCTACAATCATGCAGTAAAAAACTGATTTTGCTTACTGAACCCCAAAGTTTCATAACCGGCATTGAAAGGACAAAGTCTATTCAAATTCTTCTTCAGACAGCATTTCCAGCTTCAAGGGCAGAGAGTACTATATGTGGGCATTTATAATGTAATCACATTTCTCCGTTAGATCTTGTAAATTGAAGGGGTAAAAAAAAAAAAAAATTACAAAATTCACTAAAGGAAACACAAATATGTACATGTTCTTTGGGATTTCTAGGAACTCGCATAACTGTCTTTCATCACATACACAGTATAGTTACATTGTCGAACGTAAATAGAAAGCACTAGAGGTGAGTTTTATCAAGGTCAGTATCGCTTTTAATAGCAGAAGAACAGAAGCTTTTTAATAGTACACAAAATATACAGCTATTTTGGATAGTAAATGAGAGCTAGATTTCCTGCTGATAACATGGAATGGATGTAGATAACCTGTTTCATCATTACACTGACTATTAACTAGAATCCTTATTCTCAGAAATTATCTACAGTCTTTTAAAGGCCATAAGTAGCCAGGACATCCGTCACTTTCAAAAGCAAATTAAAGTTTCATAATAATAGCAGAACAGAAGAATAATTTGCATTTTTAACATATTCATCACCTTTTCTAAATTATCATCAGATTATCATTCCATGAAAAAAGATAAAAACCCCTTTTTCTAAAGCAAATAGTTAAAGAAGAATAAAAAGCCCAGGAACTAGCTAGTCAGCTGTAGCTTGTTGTTTTTATAGCTCACTGCCAAGAGAAAGTTGCTGCTACACCACTGAAGGATTCTCGGAGATATTCAGGTGATCCTCCTAACATCACCTAAACCAAATATAATGTTACAAATCAACAGCAGAGCAATGAAGAGACCAGGCAATGGAAAGCATTATATTTCTAAGCAGTAACTAACACTCGAGTTTCATCCAGATGCAGGTAGAGCTGCACAGAAGTGAGCTTTACTCCACTTACAAGGCAAGAGGCATTATTTTGCCCTAAAAAGAAAAGCAAAGCAGATTTACTACAAAGGGAGTTAATTTCAACAGTTCTGCCTACTGCTAACTAACGTGCAAATTAGCAGGACAAGCCTCCCATCCAGGAGGCACAAACATAGATAGTTTACACTGGCAACTCTGCCAGAAATTAGCATCTGAATATCAAAGGAGAAATTCCAAGTGCTGAGATGAGATCATAATTCATGCTTAGATTTGACCAGGATGCACTGCAGCTTTTTCTAATGAAATAATACCCACCAAAAAAAGCAGACTGAGATGTATTTATTTGTCAATGTGTTGCCTGACCTTCTTTTTAGGTGGATTCTCCTTGTTCATACCCAAAACCAACTACTATGCTAATTGCATTAAAGGAAAAAGATCCAATGGATCGTTAATGAGAAGAGAACAAGATAAAAGCCCATTGCATAGTCAAGGCAGACAGCCTGTTTAACAGCAAGAGGTGATTCTACTAAGTGCAGAGATAACATTTATTCAGTCTTATCTAAGGACAGCTTTCATTTATTTTCTAACTCCCAAAATGAAATCATTCACCATTTAAATAAAAGAGCTGATCAAGAGATTCCCAACTTCAAAACATGATGGACTAGCAAAGATCTGACATCTGAAACTCAACTACACAAGCTTTTTTGGTAGCATTACAAAAGTTCCTGTGATACTTTAGACACAGATTTTTTTCTTTTTTGTAGATCTTTAAACCTCCAGTCTGAAATGCAGCAAATTTTCTATGAGCTTCACATGAAAGAAAACCACATTCATACCTAGAGTGAGGGTATTAGGATTTGGTGTTTCCAGGTACTCCTCCTCTCCAAAAATCAGGTCACCTACCTCAGTATTAGATACACCTTCAGGTTCCTTTCTCTATACTTTCCAGTAACACCAATTTTAATCTTCTCTATTAAGTAACAGAGTTTATAAATAATGAACTGTGTGAAATCCATTATGATCTCAGGTTGAAATGCATCATCACTGTTAAGTTCACTGTGCACACTTTCTCTCTTTATATATATGGATTTATGTAATTATTTTGCCTGAGAAAAGAACAGTTGGCCTTCAGGTGTCTGGCTCTCTTGAAAATGTATTTCTATACTTCATGAGCACGTAAAGTAGTTTTGTTTGCATATTGTCCCTCTCAATTTGATTTTATTGAGTGCAAGGAAATAGAACGCGCAATACTAAGCTCCTTTCCTGTTCTTTTTCCCTCTTAAAAAGAATGGCTTGTTTCTTCCCATTGCTATAGCTGCTCAGCACAGTACATAAGCCCTTTAATTTCTGAATGTTACTAAACTCTGAACAAAAGATGATGGGATTTTAGCAGGTCAAATATAATTCAAAAATAGCTCAGTATACAAATAACCTTTTACTGTGTATGTACATAATTAGAAAATCTGTGTGCTATGTGGATGGAGAGACTTAAACCAAACAAGCTAAAACTAGCATCTTCAAAGCCAAGTGACTAATCATCATTCAAAGTTATTTGTTACTCAGATCATCCATGGGCCTCTATGTGTACCCAGTGTGCTGCACAGAAACTAAAGAAGCTCACTGTGCAAGGAGGCACAAAATCACATACACAAACATAATGCCTGTTTCTGTTCTATTAACAAAGTCCCTCCTGATGCTCTTGAGACCAGATTTCTTGACTGGTGAAAGGCAAGAAGGATAACAGCAACAGTTTAGGACTGCTCACCAGCTGTATGCAAACACACAGAAGTCAATCAACAGGGGTATCTGCTGGGATACAGAATATTCCCTCAGCTGAACAGATCCAGATGTTTGTTTAATACTCCATAGAATCATAGAATGCCCTGAGTTGGAAGGGACCCACAAGGATCACCAAGTCCAACTCCTGTCCCTGCACAGGACAACCCCAGATTTACACCATGTGTCTGAGAGCATTGTCCAAGTGCTTCTTGAATAGTGTCAGGCTTTGTGCCATGACTGCCTCCCTGGAGAGCCTGTTCCAGTGCTCCACCACCCTCTGGGTGAAGAACCTTTTCCTAATACCCAAACAAAACCTCCCCTGGCACATCTTCCTGCTGTTCCCTCGGGTCCTGTCATTGGTCACCAGAGAGAAGAGATCAGCACCTGCCCCTCCTCCTCCCCTTGTGAGGCAGCTGCAGACAGCGATGAGGTGGCCCCTCAGTCTCCTCTTCTCCAGGCAGAACAAACCAAGTGACTTCAGCTGCTCCTAGTATGGCTTCCCCTCTAAACCCTTCACCAACTTCGTAGCCCTCCTCTGGACACTCTCTAGTAGCTTTATATCCTTACTGTACTGCGGTGCCCAAAACTGCACACAGCACTCGAGGTGAGGCCGCACCAGCGCAGAGCAGGGAGGGACAATCACCTCCCTCGACCGGCTGCAATGCAGGGCTTGATGCACCCCAGGACACAGTTGGCCCTCTTGGCTGCCAGGGCACACTGTTGGCTCATGTTCAGCTTGCCATCGACCAGAACCCTCAGGTCCCTCTCTGCAGAGCTGCTCTCCAGGCTCTCGTTCCCCAGTCTGTAGGTACATCCAGGGTTGCCGTGCCCCAGGTGCAAAATCCGGCATGGTTGGTGATTGCCTGGCTCTCCAGTCTGTCCATATCCCTCTGCAGGGCCTCTCTGCCTTTGAGAAGGTCAACAGCTCCTCCCATGCTGGATCTCTTCATCCTGACTAAACCATTTGTCTTGCTGCAGGTCGCAGTGCTGGCAGCCTTCTGATGCAGCAGGTGCTGCCCGGTCCTGTGTAGAAATAGCTGACTTCTGTGCAGACACTGGCTAGCCCAGCCAAAAGCATTTGACAGAAACATGGTTCAGTGCAGTTTGGGTTTCTCTTTGGAGGTAGGCAGCACTGGACCTTCTCAATCCATTTTGCTCCCCCAGTTCTGCTATATGTAGAGCTGATTACATCCCCAGCATGATGTCTATAGGCATCTCAGCATATGCAGTACATCAATTCTCTAAAAGGATCTAAGTATTGTCCTCTTCAGAAATGGGTCTTTCCAGGAAAAGGGGATGGACAGTGCCACAGAGGTACTACTGGGGTGGCAAGGTGGACAGTTTCAACACTGAGCTCGTACTGGAAACATGTTCCTGACTACTCTATACTCAATGCCACTTAGTGGAGACGTGACCAGCTGGGTGAGACCTTGCTACAAGTATCCTAGGGGCAGTCCAGCAAAATGGTGCAAGCTGAAATAAGTAGGTATGTCCCAAATAGTCTACCATTCCGGTGTCCACGTGCTGGTATGAGATTGGTCTAAGGTATTGAGCACCTTTTAAAATACATAGGTCTGCCCAGACCTGGAGTTGCTGTGGAAAGGACAGGATTATTTCGTGTAGAATATTTACCCAGCCATAATACTGTTCCTGTAACAAACAAGATTGCGCTTACCCACACACTTCAGATTTGGATTTTGGGTCATGCACAGACCCAGAACAGGTGCCAAGAATGGTTGCTGTTAACTAGCAGATTTCCAAGCATGTATTTGAACTCTTAAGGAAGTTTTTGAAATCTTAAGGACGGCCTGATTTTTGTCTTTTAACATTTATCAGCATGGGATTAAGATATTTTTAATAATATGCTCCAAAGCTTCACTGAAATCTTTGGAAGTCCATATACAAGCCAGGAATGCATCATCAGAATTGATAAGTTAGTTATCAATATCTGCAGGCTACCTGAAACTGTGTGCTCTGAGCTCCCCGTCATCTCGGTGCAACGGCAATGATGTCTCCCCTGAAGGACTGGAAAACAATATAAAATGCCATTGTTGAAGATGTGGTCAATCCATTTTTAAAATCCTCAAAGGCATGCCTGTGTGATTTATCCCAGAGGGACACAAAGTCTGTTTTATGTAGTTCATAAAGAACTTGGCCTTCTGAAGAAACAGAAGGTCTGAATTTGCTACACAATATTACCTTATCGAACATCCACAGATATTCTGATGTGCTAGTAAACAGTGGCATTTCATCTATATGTTTTGTCTTATTATGTCTCTACTATCACATTTGTCAATCACATGCCTTAACTAGCATGACAAGGTTTCTCACAGCACACATTTTGTTGCCTTCAATTTTAGACTTGTAGCTGCACTTGTTTCAAAGCTTCGCTTAACATTGCGTTACAATATCTTAATCTCCTGTGTTTGTAAAATATAAATATCATGTGTACTAAATTTCAGTCCTATCAGAATTTCAGGAGTCTCATACATTCTATGTTGGACAACCACTTCTGGTTTTGTGATGATGAATGGAAAGTAGCAGAGGAATCAGTTAAAAACTTGTCGCTTTGATGTGATCAGGTCAGGGTAAAATTTGGAAGAATATGCCATCTGCATCTACTCAGGAATTTTGGTCTATCTCCTGTCAACCTACTGACTTACCATCTATCATCCAGATCATGTCTTCTCCCCTAAGATGCAAGCACAGCTTTCTCGCTTTCTAATTTTTTTATTACACACTACCATACTACATGCAAACACTGATTTCTCAGGTTGTTCACCTTATGCCCTGCTTGGTATCCATTCCAGTACAGATTTCCTTGCTTTTGAAAATCTGTGACTGTGACTCCCTTGGCATACTTTTGCTTCTTGCAACAAAATCTGTGTTAGCTATATTTGAAAAAGACATTTGTGATTACCAACATCTCATCCTCCTCTTGCATTTTGTGAGATTTCACTTCTGCATCTCTCCTTCTCTTCTGTCTTTGTTTATAATTTTCTTATAAATCTAAATTTCCATGTAGGACAGAGGATGTGGAGCAGATTTCAAGATACCTCTTTTCCCATGAATCTTTGATCTAGGTTACTTGCATTCGGTATTACTCTACACTTTTCTAGATAAGCATTATTAGGATTTTTGCTTTCTTTCCTGTTGTCTGAAGAAGGCAGTTGTGTACCAAATAGCTATAATATTTCAGTTTTATGTATCCTCAGAAGTCATACAAATAATCTGGTGACTAGGCACTTACAGACCTTGCCTGCCCATTCCAGGAATGAGTCTACCTGTACTAACAGCATTAAGGCAGTAATGATAGCAACATCATTAAAATGGTTTGGGGAAAAACAAAAAAGTACAATTTCACAAAAAGTTTTCTCTCTGGCACTCCCAGTTTTTACTCTCTAGTATTGACTCTAATATAATTTTATTCTTCCATCTGTCTGTATGTGAAGCTGGGGAGAATGTATACCAACTAACTCAGTGTTGTAGTAGCACAGATGCATCTGTGGGTGAGAGGCCACTAACATTTTCACCTCTCTAAGCTTCCTAACAAGTGGGTTTCTTCCTTTATCTATGCTTTAAGAGCCCTTGTTGAATGTGGGATGGTATTATGAAATCCTGACACCAAAAATATATTTTATTCTACGTCAGACAACAGCAAACATGGAAAGGTTATTTGAAAGACAAGAAAATTTCAAAGTATGGCTGTCAGCAAAGTTAAGCTAAACATTTCTTTTATAAAGTCCTTACCTCAATTAAATCAGCAGCTTATAATTGTGGGGGTTTGACACAGGAAAGACAAAACATGACCCAGCTCATTTAACAATAAAAGTACAATATACAGAAGTAAAATGACCACTACATTGGATGTATTTGTCCATCACTGTTCATTCAATAAGGATTGATTCATTTTCCTCCCATAAATGGGACTTGTTACCCCTCTGTTATGCACAAATGTTATAATTAGGAGGATAACATATTGCACACCTCAGTATCTCTGTGTTCCCTTGGAGACATCCCAGGCAAACTAATGATTTTCATTTCAGACTCTCATTTCACTCTGCACTTTTCATTGCTATGAGGGCTTTGTGGTGATCACAAAACGCTTACCCAAGCAAAATAAAATTCATCTAAGGCACCCAGAATTCTGCTATAGTATCCTTGGAAAATATGTGCTATTCTTTTCAGTATTGCTGGCTTAATGAAATGTGAATGCGTAACCCTTTTACCCTTTCTTTTTTTGTTTGTTTTTATCTAAGTTCACATTAGCAATAGAGACACAAAACCAATGTAGTTTCAGGTCAAGATGCAAAACATTCCTCTTTCTCTAGCTAGTCAAAGTTAGTTTAATGTCCATTTTTAAGCCAAAATCTGTAGTATGATGTCCTGTAGAGCAAAATTTGTTGTGTTTCATTACACATACCTGCCACTTGTATTTAATCTCAAAATGGAAATTAGTATACAATTTCTAATTTGTGCTTTACTTACCAGTTGCTGACTTCTGACTTCCTAATCTTTTTGAGGTAGTCTTTTACATTTTAATATTTTACCAGCCACTTCTCATTCATATCATTCCATAAATGGATTGTCTACCTGCACCTTTGCTTCTTTAAAAAAAAAATTTTTTTTTAATTTTAACATTAAAAAGTGTTGTCTGTTATGCATTACAATCAATGGACACTAATATAAATTTCTTAACCCTGAAACAGTTTTTTCTTATGACTTCAAGTTCATGACAGGAATAAATCACAGAAAATTGAATAAACCTTTGATATACAAATTAGTTCATAAAAACAATGACAAAGAAGTTATCTAACTGAAAAAAAATAACCTGCTCAAAACATAATGAACCTTCCTCTGCACTTTTAAGCAGACCTATTAGCATAGCAGTTAATGACTGTGAGTTTTTTAGGTATGTATTATTTCCAGGTTTGCTATTAATAGCAATAGTAACAATTCACAGACAAGGAATAACTGAAACGGCACAACAGTTGTTAGACTGTTGTCTTTCAATTGCTTCCAATCCTTATCAAAGGCAATTTAACACATGCTTAACACAAAAATGGGTATTGGACACTAATATTTTTATAAAATTAGGATCCATGTCCAGATAAATGACCTACGAACAGGCTGAGAAAACTGTTTTAATGAGTGTTAGCCCAGTATAGAAAAGCCATATTAAGCCATGAAATATCACACAGCAAATGTTTATGAAGATGACTGTGACAAAACAAGAGGTCATAATTTAAATGCTCAAACTGCATGTATCATAAATAAAGATGTGAAAATAAGCATAAAGAAGAATAACACCCTTTTATGACATATGTGAATATTCCTGTCAATTAATTTATCTGTATTCTTTTTAGGGTTAATAACTTCAGAAACAAAATCTAACAGTTTCAAAATAATACAAAAGTAATAAAACAACCTTCTTACCAACTTCAGCATGTGTACGGCAGAAGGGAGAGTCGCTTAAGTGAACACTGAGCAAAGAACTAAGAGAGCAGCAAGTATTCTGAATGAAATCAACCATTAAAACCACTACTGAAAATACTGTTGATTTGTTTTCCCTCCAGTGTAAAATTATACTTCTAAAATGTGCTGTCTTCTAGGTAGCACAATTTGTAAAGCCCATACACAATAATTTGCTTGGCAGTCACAATTTAGTGATCCATTAAAGACTTATCTTTAGGCTCCAGTTCCCTGAACCCATCAGTCAGAGCCAAAGCAATAAAAGCTTGCTGAGGGCAGAGGCTTTGGGGCTCATTTTCAGAACAGCTGCGCACCTTCAGCTGTCAAAGTCATAGCTACAGGTGCCCAGCACAATAAAAAAAAAAAAAAAACAACCAAAGATGACTTGTATTCTCTCTGTTGGTTTATTTCACCTGTACTGCCACTGAGCAGAGAAAATCTGCTTTTGTGTGTTTCCCAATAAGTCAGGTCTCACATTTCCACAAGTAATCTGCATGCCAGTTTGTTAAGATCAGAATCAGCCATTCAGCAGTAGTAACGTATTTAGCTTGATCACAGCAAAGAACTTCCAAGAACTGAAGCAGGTAAGGAAAGAGCTAGGATTAGACAATAAAGATGTGCCATCATGAAAAGGAGAGTTCAGGAGAAGCTGGACAGTCACCTTGTCTTGCCACTGAACCAACATCCTTCTAGGGGAACAGCTGCCAATGATTTGTGAAGAAACTCTTCATCATCACTGAAACTGTGGGTTTTTACTGCAGGGGCTGAATTTGCATTGGGGGAGTCAGGATGACAGTATTTGCATTTGTATTTCAAATACGTCTTTCTCTTCCCCATAGATTTAGAATTGTTTATACATAGGATTATCACTTAAACCAGTTTGGACAAATGAATCATTCCTGACATTCAGATCTAGAACTAAGAACTACAGTTCAGAGTTTGAAAAATCCAGATTTAGTGTTTTTATTTCAAGTGTATTCATGGTTCCAGACCATCCCACCCCAGAACTTACCTAGCTGAATGCATTTTGCCAAGCTCCCTGGTGCTACGTGGAGGTTGAAGATCTGCTCTGGTCAACTAGTAAACTTTTCTGAACAAGGAGTTGTGATGTGATTGCCAAGACTCCTGAGATGCGCACAAGATTACAGTCTTGCCAGCCCCTTCATTGTTGCCATTTTTCTCACGAAAATAATATTTTCCTTCAAGCTCCAGCCCCTGAAATAAGAGTCTCAGTTTTCATTATATAAAAAACAGATTTCTAGTTCCTTCTGTTGCAAGAGAATGTTTGAAAATAAGACTTCAGAACATCTTACCATTTTAGAAACCACCAAACAAATATTATTACTATTATTATTGTTGTTGTTGTTGTTGCTATTGTTATTATTATTACTTGGAGGTTTTGTATTTTGATTTTTTAAACTTATTAAAAATTAATCTGGGGAACCTGATTCACTGTTTGTTAATGCGCAAGAACGGTAACAATGAGAAATACACAGAAGGTCCCTCATGCAGGTGAATGGGACACCAGGAGAGATACAGAAGATACTTATAGAAGATATTTTGGTCTTTTCTGTGCAAGGGTACCTCTAAACTACTCAGTATAAATTGTCATTGTGGAGACAGATGCTGTTACCTGCCTTAACTATGTTTTATTTTCCTTCAGAGCAGAAAAGAAAATGCACATGGTACGCCTGTAGGAACTGCACAGCTTGCATCATATATGTGAGCAGTATAGTCCTAGCTGGAGGCTAGCTAGAAGACAGCTGACACACAGGGAGAGGGCTGCAAAGGCACATAAAGTCACAATGACTTTATTACCAACCAACAGAACTATAAAGACAACAAACTCAAAGACAAGAAATTGTTCGGTCTCTTAGATACCAAATGCCAGAGTAACAAGAAGGGTGAAGTGGAAAATTCTGCAGATAAGAGGAAATGTGATTTAATTGTCAACACTAAATCCAAGAAGAATAATTCATAGGGTTGGAGTGTTGAAATCACTGGGGTAGGTCTGGAAAAGAGAGGTGAATAGGTGGTAAGGTGTGCCACCTGAAAGAGAAAACATTTCTTGTTAAGTAAACGAGGTCTCTGAGCAGCAGGTTCTGCATTTATCGGTATTTGGATCTACATGATAATGAAGGTCAAGAGAGTCTAATAACAGGGTGTGCTACAGACCACTAAAACAACCTGGTGAAGATCCCCCATAAAGAGAAAAAATAAAAACTGTATACAGAGGATCTTTGGTTGGGCAGGAGGCCACAAGCAGCCAGTGGCAAATGACATTAGAGCTGTGACAGGTACAGGTGATAATGGCCCAGCACAATCTCCACCACAGAAGTTTCACAAGTTGGGTTTGTTTTGGGTGAAGTGATGAGATAAAGGGATGAATGAATCACATGTCTGTGATAGCAGCAGTTGCCTATTGCTAGCTGTCAAGCTGAATTAAGATTACTTAGGGCCCCACCATCTCTTTGTTAGAAGATACTCCAGCTGAGTCCTGAAATTATTACAGAAGATCACCAGTTTCTTTCAAGAGTAATCAAGAGGCGGTACATTCATTTTTGGTGAAATGAAAGCAGTTGCTTATTTTGTTTTATCTTAACTCACTGTGGAAGAAGATCATTGCCCTTCAGGAACACAGTCTTCAAAGAAGAACCACCTCATGTGCCCCCAACGTGAGTTGTGTCTCTGTTAAACTTTTTTGGTTTCACATGGGGCACACATGCATGTGCCCACACAAAAAATCTGAAGACACAAATATAAAAATCTTTATTTAAAAAAAAAATGTAATTGCTTATAATGAAGCCAGGAAAAAAAGAAAACAGAGCAGGGTGCAAAAAATCTCAGCACTGCATAACACCCAGGGATACTCCTGGGAGAAATACCTTGATGATGACAGATCTCACAAACCTGTGACACATCCCAAAATCAGTGTATGCTGTTACTGTCAACGTGAGGTGAACAGTGCTTAAATCTGGCTCCATTGCCCCCATATGCTCCTTCCTGGCACTGGCAGGAGAGCCTGAGAGAGGCAGCTGGGGCATTGCTCTTCATTTTAAGACAAGAAGGACCTTTTCTAGCCCTGTCCAAGGATAATCTGAAACTGTGTTGCAGTTAAGAGGCTCTGTTCTTTTACTAATCTGGAAAGCCTACGGTGTGCACATTCACACACAATCACTAGCGGTCACATTTTGTTGGGAAGGGCTTATAGATCTCAGCTGTTTTGGGTTTTGCAGAGTTAAAAGCCTCATTCCTAAGCAGTATTTTTAAGGGGATAATTACATGAACTGGATTTTCTCTGGGTACGTATACTTCTGTAATAGCTGGGTACGGCTTTTTTTTTCCCCCCTGCTATTCAGATTGCAATAGAAAATGGCTATGGAAACTGTGGAAGACATAAACCAGATAATCCTAAACCATTTGGGGTTTTATTTTGCCAGTCTGTGCTCTTCAGAACCACCTCCAGGCAGGAATTTGAGAAGTGCTCTGTGTTTGGTTTATTCTGTCACAAGGTAGAGATGAAGTTTTGAAAACATTATTAGCTTATTTTCATAATACCTTTTCCTTTAATGTGCCCAAGCTGGAGTTGTCCCATACAAGGCAGAAGTATAAAAGTCAAAAACCATCAGTAACAGGCAGAGACAGGGAAAAAAATTATCTGCCATAGTGAGGTTCTGGGGGATGATGGAGAATTCACACAGCAAGTCACCATCATTAACTCCTTCCTCTGCTATGAGTGCGTTTGAGGAAGCTGCAAGAAGTATGTCAAGGTCACATTTACCCAATTCTAATGAAGCAAAGCATAAATCACAATTTGTTAACCATCCACTGGGAATAAAAGTGTAATTTTTTTTTAACAGCTAAGTAATTAAAAAGGCGAATATGTTCCATATTGAAAGAATGTTACTATATTAGATAAGGGAATGGTTCATGGCCATGTGACACTATTAACATGACCAAAAATGATCTGGTGTCTTAAATTACTTTATTTCCCTTAGCAGAATGTTAATTTCAGGTTAGTAATTTTAATTGCATTAGTATCTGACTGCTTAAAAGTGGCATTTCATTTCATTTTTTAAGTTGTTCCTCTTTTAATTTCTTCTGCTCCTACTCACAGGCTTCTGTTTATTTTAATTGGGAATTACTTATGCCAGATTGTGTACTGACTCCCCCCTTGTTTTTTTAAATAAGCAATTCTTTTCAAACCCACCGTACTGTGGAAAGAAACACTATAAATAACAGAGAGAATTTAAAATCCAATCTCACTTGAATGGAAAGTGTCCCTCTTCAAGATGCACAATGACCTAATAATTTAATGGGCACTATAGGCCTTTGCTTGATTCTGTCACCCTTTCTTATGCTGATTAGCATTGCCACTTTTGCAAGCATTGCCACTGAAATCAATGTAGGAGGCAAATAATCCATTTTACTTAAAGTCATCTATTTTACATGAAGGAGGAAACATAACATGGCTACTTTATCTATCTGATTTGGAAATACAGTATGAGACTAACTAGATAACTGCTCTTATTCTATTTGTTTGTTTTTTTCACAAAATTAGAAAACAGCTTTACCTCTTTCTCATTAAAGGCAATATTTGCATTATAATTTAGTTTTTCCACTGTGTGTTTCCTTGGTAATCAAAAACTTTACCACAAACTTCAATGAATGACCAGCAAAGCAACCAATTAGTTCACAATAACGTTTAAACAAGCAGCACCTACCATCAGCAGCCACACAATGGTATCTAAGATACCCCAGTATTTCTTAATAAAGTGGTTGGTGCTGATCAGGCAAAAATAGGGTGGAGGGGGAGACAAAGGGAGACAACTGACAGGGAGCTGTAATTAGTGCTGAATGGGGAAAATTTGCTACCAGTTTCGCTAAAACAAAACATCTCTTGAATTCCTAGGAAAGCTGAACTGGAAGAGAAAAATACCCAGGAGTTTTTGCCGAAGAGGTTACTTTATCTCTTATTTATTATTGTATAATGAGGTGTTTATTTGGTACCCACCAGGTGTGTATGCATGTATGAGACACAGCAAACGTAACAGCAATGTATCTTTCTAGCTGGTGAAATGTGACTTGCAATTTTGTGCTCTTAACATTTCGACATCTCAGTTAACTGAGTATCACCAGTATGCCTTAATAAAACAGACATCTGAAAGGTTAGCACCCATCTCCTGCCTTGCTATAGCATGCTGTAATGCACGCTGTACAAACTATTTTACAAATCACAAGAAGTGATTGTGATGCCCCCCTTTAACTATGTCAATGTCTTCTGACAGAGCTTTCCTCAGGATAAGAGACCTCACTTAGTCAAGATGAATTAAAATTTCTAAAGACAGAAGTATGTCAGTAAATGGTCATAAATTAACCTTGTACGTTTTACCAGGAGCAGTAATGACTGAAACGCCCTCTATGGTCTTTATTACTCAGATCTTGGTCTCAACAGGCACAAAAATTGAGAACACAAGTTAGAGCCAAGGTGCAGAAAAAAATGTTCTTTTCCAGGAAGAAGATGACTTGTCATTGTGGTTGAATTCATGTATTCATAAAAGTATCCAGACCAGGAGCAAAGAGGATTTTTTTACCTTTATAGGAAAGGTACATTTGCATTTTGGGTTTGTTAATTTACTTCTTTTCAAGACAAAATATGTAAGAGCTGTTTAAAAATAACACAAATTAAACTTTACAAAATAGCACTTTAATATTCTTTGATATTTTATTCTAATTTGTAAAGGAAACTGGTGAACTCATAGGTTTTGTTGAAACTTAACATGTGGTTTAGTACCTGAACTGAATAGCTCCTTACCTCCAGATAATTATATCACTCATTCTGATACCAGTAACATAAATAGCTAATGGCAATTGCAGTGTAACATCTATCACACTTCGTTGAAGGCAGATGTAGGAATCAAGGAAAAGATATAGGTGTTGCTTTTTCAGCAGGATGCTAGGTACGCTTGTAGCGTTTCCAGTGAAATCATAGTCTCAGTGACTTGTCTTATTGGTAGCATTACTAAAATAAGTATTAATTAAAACTTTCACTGGCATATAATAGAAAAGGTAATAAAGAATTCATATTGATTTTAAAAATTAGAAGATACAGGTGAAATCAATTCTCATGAATGGCAGGATTTGCCAGAGCAGCTTTCATTACAGTTCTGAGAGACAGTGATAATGGTAAGATTTAGCTAACTGAAAAAGACAGAAAAGAATCCCATAATCAGCTTACCATGATTAAATACCCGTATGAGAAGTAAACAAATTCTCCTCTTTAAGAACAACTTTAAATTGGATACACTAAAACTCTCACAGCATCTGGAAGTCTTCATTGATAAATGAAGCACTAAGCATATCCATAAAACATGCTCTTTTGATTAATTCAGATGCACTTAATGCATCTCAGTACTCTGCTTTTATGTGAAGGAACAGAATAGCAGAAACTTGCCACTACATCATGTGCATGTTACACAGTCCTGAAGAGACTAAAATAGAGCATACGGAACTTCAGAACAAACTACCCAACATATCACATCTTGGCAACTTTTACAAAGAATATGAGCAAGAATAAATTTGCTTTGCAACCCCATATCTGAGGAGGCTACAATGCATCCAGTGCTAGCTACCTACATATTCTTACTTCAGTAGAAAAAGAAAGGTCTGATATCACAGCAAGGTCATGATTGTGAGGATTTTTGTTGTTGTTGTTTTAACTGCTGTTAAAAAATGAATGAACCTGTAGGTGAAATATGTTGCTAAATGATCAGATCTGGAGACTCCATGAAGTACCTCCATGATTAAAATCATTCTTTCTAATGGATAAGCAGAAAACCTTTTTAGGTTTTGATTATCACACAGTTTGGAGCTTTTGAAGAGACACAGCTCTGTTTTCACAGAATCACACAATGGTAGGGGTTGGAAGGGACCTCTGGAGATCATCTCATCCAACCCCCCCTGCTTGAGCAGGCACACCCAGAGCAGGGGGCACAGGACCACATCCAGGCGGGTTTTGAATGTCTCCAGGGAAGGAGACTCCACAACCTCTCTGGGCAGCCTGTGCCACTGCTCTGTCACCCTCACAGGAAAGAAGTTTCTTCTCATATTGAGGCAGAACTCCCTGTGTTCCAACTTGTGCCCATTGCCCCTTGTCCTGTCGTTGGGCACTATTGAAAAGAGCCTAGTCCCATCATCCTGACACCCACCCTTTAGATATTTATAGGTATTGATAAGATCCTCCCTCAGTCTTCTCTTCTCCAGGCTCAACAAACCCAAGTCTCTCAGCCTTTCCTCATAAGGGAGATGCTCCAGTCCCCTGATCACCTTGGTAGTTCTCCGCTGGACTTGCTCAAGCAGTTCCCTGTCCTTCTTAAACTGGGGGGTCCAAAACTGAACACAGTACTCCAAATGTGGTCTAGCTGGTTTGTTGCAAGACAGATCCTAGCATCTTAAAGAAAGTGTCTTTGGTATTTTGTCCACACAAAATTTCATACAGTTCTTGATGGGGTGCTTTTAAAGGCCCCTGAGAAAGTGGTTAATCTTAGTCAAAGCTCTTAAGCATTAGTGGCTAGTAGAGGCTGGTGAGTATTGCAGAGAGTAGTTATTAGTCTTCTTGTGATCCAGTAACAAGTTTTTTTCACAGCGGCTGGCTTCTTTTAGTGAGTTCTTCTGTAAGAAAGTGTATTATTTATAGGCAGAAACTCTACAAAGCGCTGTAGCATCTGAAGGCTGGAGTGGGCTGGCATCATCTGGTCCTGACAACAGACAGGGAGAATTCCAGCACCATATGCTTTCATCTGCAAAACGCCTACTTCTGAGTACAAGCACCCCATAAAATTAAAATTATCTTCCTGCTGAATGCAAAGTCATTTGCAAATCTGCTTCTGTTAAACAAGCTCAGAAATAAGATTAATGGAGTAATGAAATTTACTCTGCACCAAACCAGTTTTATCTTCTGACTCTTTCAGCAGGTTCTGAATTTCTGTGACTCCTTTGCAAACATATATTCACAGAACTCTAGTCAAAACTGTTTATCATCTTTCCTGTAGCAAACACAAGTTCTTTCTTGCTATAGCAAAATTGTTCTTTTTGTGACATCTGGAGATTAGACAGTCAAACATAATTTTAAAAAAACATACAATGCTTAGCTTAATTCTTTTTTCACTGTTTCTTTAATTACTTTATGTCAACTATTTTGAAGATTTGAAACATATCCTAAAAATTTGTTCACAATGCTGTGGAAAAGTGATGCTTTCATGTTGTTATTAGCATCACTCTTGTTCTAATTACCAAAAGTACATGCTGTAGACAGACTGAGATCCTCTGCAGTGTCTAGAGATGATACTGTAGGAGAGACACAACTCACTTGTACAGGGTGCTCATGTGATCTTTTATCTCTCCTCAGGTAATGAAGAATCAGTGGTAAATCAATTAAAAGTGTTAAAGCTATTGGCAGGCTTACAAGTAAATACTGACAGTGTGGCAAATTGAGAACCTCGTTTTGGTATCAAAGCAAGAGGATGGTTTAACGGAGGTGTAGCAGAGGGCTGAGAGCTACTTTGGCCAAGGACAAAGCCACCCTGGGAGCGCAGCCCACAGGGATGCTAATTCTCTCTATTGTGAGAATCCAAAAAGGGAAGCACACCAAGAATGACCTGCATTTCTTAAGCTGAGGAATGAAGAGTGAAAATGCAGGCTTTTGAAATCTGACATTTATATCTATATGTATGTATGTATATATGTATATAAGTATGTATATATGTTTCTTGCTGTATACAAGACACATATATACCCTCTATGCAGGGAGGGTAGAACATCAGTTACATAGATTATGGTTTTTTAAACCATGTTTGCATGAAAAGCTTGCAGTATCTGGAAAAGCCAGAAAAGTTTTCATTCAAGATGTATTATCCAGGACATTTTGTAGCTTTCCAAAATGGTCTAAACAGGACAATACAAACCCAGAGATAGACTGTTATTCCTTTTCTCTGACTGACACAAAAGACTTGCAGTGGGAAGGAAATTGTGCTGTGACTCACACGCCATCAAATGACTGTTTGTGGCACACAACGGGCTCCGTATATCAATGGGAAAAAGAGAATGGCAATATTTAAAACAGACAAATTTTATGGCATTATCGGCCCATCAGGAAGTGATTCAACTCCAGATTTAACTTCAATTTTATTTTGAAATCATAATTCCTGTCTGCCAAGCCCTGGTCAGGTTCATCTTTCTTCTCCATTGCAGCAGACTCAGATGCCTGGAATGTATTACACAACTGTTTCCCTTAAACCCAAGGACTGAGCTTTGTTATCAGCGCTATGTTCAGAAACACTACTTCAGCCTAAAATTGAATGAAAATCTATTTTCACCTTTTATATTGAGCACATTTGCTTCTTCACTATGGTAAGAAGACTATCAGAGGCACACAGTGCTTAAAAGTATTATTGATTTTTGGAAATTAAAGCCAGTTTCACATAGCTCTGGGCTTCAGTGAGTCATAAAACCCCATCAACAGTTAGTTCAGATGTTTTTTGTTCCTGGAAGACAGTGATAGGTTCCTGTGAACTGACAGGTGCAAATGTATTCAGCGTGAAAACTTCTGAACAAATTTTTGAAGTGGGACTCTTAGCAGACAAAGGCTGATTTTAACTAACCCACAACCAGCTGAGTACAGAGGCCAATTTGTAGTGAAATGGGGTCATCACATTAGGGAAGTCTGAGATTCAAACTTGCAGATGTTCATGCTGGATGCTTATCTGAACCTCTGGAGTCTTCAAAACTGTGCTTTAAAAATGTATTTCATGAGAATGGGGATTTTTCTTTTCTTATGACACTTCCACCTCACAGTAATGCAAAAAATTCCCAGAGCACAATCTCCAGGTAAGCACTTTTTCATCTTGCTTGTTTCAGGATATGTAAAGATGGCTAAGGTAGAAATATGATTCTAAAATGAAAGAAAAACCAACTTAGAGAAATAAAGCCATACATTTCTTAAGAACAAATATCTTAAATTTGCTCATACTTTCTATCATATGATGACCCAATGCCTGCCTTTAGCATTAGATATTCCAATACATACAACTATCTAGAAAAAACATTAGTTTTCTCACACAAAACATGTATCAGACCCTGCTTAAACTCAGACATACTCAGATTTAGAAAACGTCTGTTTTCATCATGTATCAGTAAGTAAAATGCTGTAATTACTACCACTAAAATAATGAAATTATTGCTCAGACGTAGGCTACTGATTCTCGGTGTCCCACCGTATATCAAGAAAACATCAGGCATTCTGAGAACAGTGAAATGCATAAAGCTACCCAGGAAAGATTGAGGAATAACCCGACAAATATTTCCTCTTAGAGTACCTTATAGATATTTACATCCCACCACAAACAGGCAACAACTGTGTGGGAATACTTGTAGGATCTACAGTTATATCTGGAGGACTTCCCATCTGGCATGAGTTAATGGATGCATGTCTCCTGCCCATCACTAATGTCTAACTCTTCCCCCTTTCCAGTTAGAGACTGTCCATAAGATCTCAAAAATTAGGTGCATTTTCCCCTTCCCTCATTATAATTTCTTGTCATCATTATTGTCATCACAAGATCCAGATGGCAAGGGATTCTCTTCTCAGCATATAAACGCTCACCAGCATTTTATAGAAGTGGGTGCTCTGCATGGTTTGGGCTGCTTCTAATAGCCTCCCTGGACACCCTAGCAAACAGCAATATCATAGGATAATTAAAGTGTGGATGGACTTTGGGAAGTGTCTAGTCCACCTCCCTGCTCAAAGCAGGATCAGTTACGAGGTTCCTCAGGCCTTTATCTAGCTGGGTCTTGAAAACCTCCAAGGACAAAGACCACACCACCTTTCTGAGCAACCTGCTCTACTGCTTAGCTGTTCTCATGGTGAAAATCCTTTTCCTTTCATTTATATTTATTTATTTTAATTTCTTGTTTTATTTGGGATGTTTTTTATTATTATTTATTTATTTTGTTCCTAGTCTGGCTCTCTCATTTCACCTTATGCCTGCTGTCTCTCCTTGCTATACAGCACTGTGACAAATGTGTCACCATCTTCTAATATTCTACACCATCCTTCAACCTTCACACTTCTGGACCTTCTGCCATTTTTGTTCATAAAGATCTGCTTGGGATTCACTCATCTCTCATTACATCTTTCTAAAGGCTGTTTTGCTTTTACTGTCAATCAAAGGAGGACACTTTTTTTCTCTCCCTTGCTGCACATACCAGTATGTTATCTAAGTAATTCTTCTTGGGTTTAGGAAACTACCTTCTTCCCACCCAGGAAAAGTAAATTCATAAGATTTTCCTCTCCAATATCAATCTAAAAATTTTAGTTCTGGGTACAGAGTGGCTTTGGAGAAGTGCTGAGAACGCCCAGGCCCCATAAGGAGAGGCAGGACTTATTCCTGTACCAAGTTGCAGAGTGGTACGGGTATGCCTCAATTCCCAGTGCAGATCGAGGAGAGCAGCTGCTGAGCTGAAGAATGAATATGGGAGTAGTCTTCATGCTTCTTGTAAAGAGGATGTTACTGGAGTTCTTTCATTTGCAAACTTGACATGGTAACAGCAGTGGTATGCCTTTTAGTTTAGGATTCAGACATTCCTCTGAAGCTAACACTGTTTACCTCTCAGACGGGCTGAAAGCACAGTTGGACTTTAATGGTCGTTCATCTGAGAAGTGGTAAGCTGCTTGCCTCATTTCTATGATGTTTCTTACCCTCAGTTTTGTGCTGCAGTCCCATGCTTCAAAATCACACCATTTAAAAAGTTAAAAGCAAGAAATTACAATTTAATACTTAAGTAATCTGTATAACGAATGTATAAAAGGTCATCTAAAAAATGGCACTCAAGGGACAGCAAGTCCAGGTTACACACACTGTTTTCAAAAGCTCTCTTTCAGACCATATGAGTGATTTGCACACCAGTATAAATCACTGCTTTCTCAGCAAGTACGTTCCTGTAAACTGGTATTAATGTCAAATTTATACTCATAAAAGCATGCAGACTGAAAGAATAAGTGACAGGCATTGACTTCATTTCTTGCCATGCATATATTTGCATAGTATTTACAGATTAATAAATGAGACATATCTTGTGTAAATCAATAGCTACCCTCCCTGTATAGTGTAAACGTCATTATTCATGGTCTTACACTATGCTGAATGAAACATTAAAGACACAAATAAAACGACTATGGATTACTTTGAAGGGCACAGGGAAGGTCATTGTCTTAGAAAGATAGAACAGGGATGTACAGGTTTTCACAATTTCACTCTCTGTCCTTTTCTCCCTTCTTTTGTATTCTTTTACCTGGTTCCCATTCTGTCAAACACAGATGAGAGCATCGCAAATGGTCATTGTGTGGTCTTTGTAAACATTTGCGAAAAGGATAATTATTTTACAGGCATGGGTGTCTTCTAGTTTAGGCCATTTCCTAACCTTGCAGATCCAAAGGAAGTGATTATTTACATTTCAAGGAAATGAGGCTACATGATAAACAAAGGACAGCATTTGCTTCCCATCTTCCTAGAGAATTTTATCACTATACATTGATATGATTCATTTGTGATTACTGTTATAGATTAAGACAACATAATTTTAGCCTCATTCTGCTCACTTTGCTCAAACAAGCCTTGCTGTGGAAGATTCCCCCTGTATGGGGAAACATCTAGAAGTCCTGTAAGTTCATTTCTGCAAAGCATATTGAGGACAAATAGGGTGAGGAGGCAGGAAGAAGGAAGAATCGTGATACACTCAGCAAAACACAGCAGCTGCTTTGTCTCAGAGGAATACTGCCAGCAACAAGAAGTTTGGTCAGTCTGAAGGTCATGTTGGCATGACTGCCGCTGACTACCACTGGCCAGCTGTATGATATAATGGACACTGGACTGAGGCTGTCCTAGCTTACACACACCATGGAAACAGCAGCATTTACCATGACAGCACCAAGTGTCCCTTTAGTTCCTAGCCTGCTTGACCAGGCAGAAAAAATAAGAGTTTGGGATGGGAATAAGCTTCCTGACCAAAAACACAGGAGCTTTGTATTTTTCTCAGTTAGCAGACATTGCTTAAGCATCAGGTGTTCCTTCCTTTCTTCTAGGGACTGGAGCAAACCACAGAGCGAGCAAAGAGTAGTGGGGATGAAAGAAGCCAGTCACACAAAAACCAGCTGCCAGTCAGTGCCCTTGTTAGCTGCGCCCTGTGCACTGTTGCTGTAACTTCTCCTGTATTCTTACTAAATCCCCTTTTCTACCTGTCTCCTGTGTAGCTGCACCCTCTCTTCTGAGGCCGTGTGGGTGAGCCCTAGTGAATTCCAAATCAGATTGGACACTGAGCAGGGTATGAGGTCCAAGCACCAGCCACCAAGGTAGGGCTATAAGTCTGGGAGCTCAAGAGTTTTAGGGACAACAGCTAGATGAGATGAGGGCCTGGGGGACAGTTTCTAGATAAAGCAAGCATCAAACACTAGCTTTTGGAGAGATCAACAGCATTTCAGTGCATGTGTGCATTTGCGCACGCATCCAATGCAAACCTCAACCCCAATGAGCAAACGAGGAGGAACAGGTTTGGGTTGTCCATGCAGTTTATAGTCATGACTGCTGTTTGTTTTCACATTAGTAAAAACACTGGTCTCTGTGGTGATTTGCATGGCCAACCACATTAGTAATGTGAGTGAGGAAACATGCTCAGTCTTGCCACTGGTTGAACTTACAAATGGGAACAGCAGCAGTCTGGCTCTACTGGACTGGGCCACAAGGAATCCATTGCCTCAGTCCCCGTGGCCACCAGATTTGGCTCCAGTGGATCAGGAAGCAGAAATCCCCTAGATCATGAAGCTGACCAGATCCAGTAACCTCCAGCGCCTTCTCCATACAAAAAGGATTAATATGCTCCTCCCTCACCAGCATACCAAGTGTCTCCACAACTCCAGTTTCTTGCTAAAAATATCAAGCCATTCCAGTATGTCCTTCCCACACTAGGAGCATCTGTGCCTTCTCATCCTTTCTTTTTTCCATAATTGTTATTTTGGCGTTATTTTTATAAGAGAGATGGACACAAATGAGATTAGGAATATCATTGTGCCATGACACATATTATGCTGCCACCAATCTACGGACACTCCGTTGAGGTTGCTGTGCCCAGAACCCCAAATTCCATGTATATTATATTTGAAATGTTCTGGTTTTCAAATCTTCAGTAAAATTAGTAGAATCCAGCCTAATATATCTAGGCGAGGTCCTTTAACACGGTATTGATCAAAGCTGTATTATTTCCAAGCAGAGAAATGTTATCACATTGAACCTGGACTTAATTTTGCTTTTTCATAACTGAACAAAACCAAAGTTGACAGATCATTGGGGTTGAATTCCAGTAAAGAAAAGACAACCCGGAGAGGTCACAGAGCCTTTCGGGAACTTGTCTTTCACCTGAAAATATGAGCTGGGAAACAGGAGAAGGATACTGAAAGGGTAGGCTGTTCTGCTCCTAGACAGAATGCAGTGGAAGCTGTGAGCCCTCATTGTTCAAGCCAAGCACAGAAAGCCAATGTTATGAATTTATGAAGATAAAATGTGACCAGAAAAACCCTCACCATGCCCTGTCTGATCCTATAAACCCTGGCACATTGTACCACAATATCTAATCTTTTATAGTTGACAACACTATTGGTGCTTCATAATATGAAAGAAAATAAATCTTCAGGGAAAAAAAATAAAGCTCACATAAAAGCATGGTTTAACTTTTGTTTTACTTCTCAAACACCTTTTGCTCACCCTGACTGATCTTAGCCTGATCAAATGGAAAACAAATCTCCTTGGAAATAACACAGCTGTCTTTCTGGGCTCTCAGATCCTTTGGAGGGGTGGAGAGGGCGCTCAGAATTTAAAAGTATTGTTTTCTTCTTCTCTCTTCCCTCCTCAATATCCAATAAAACACAGCATAGAAATGAAGTTGAAACCCTTAAAGCTAGGGAGGGCAAAACTTCCAAGTTTCCTGGCAAAACTTCCAAGTTTCCTAGCAAAACAGAGAAGTAAAAAGAAGGATAAAGAATACTAGTGGTAATGGCAGCAGGAAAATTCAAACATGGAGCTTTCTGAAAGGGCAAGCATGTCCAGTCTTAATAATCTGTCTTCAAAGGACATTCTGAGGACATGAGAGGGGGAATAAACACAATAAGAGAGTTCAGAGGTCTTCTGCCATCATTTATCCAGAATAGGAATAAGGATGAAAAACGAATGGAGCAAGAGATGGGCTGTCTGGCAGCCATAAGCATCTAAAGCTGCACTAGTGTAGGAGGTTGAGCAAGGGATGGGGAAACAGGATGGCAAGACTTTGCGCATAGCATCTTTTTACATTTGTCACACAGTGTGGATGAAAACAGCAAAAGCAAACGGAAAATCTTTCCTCTGGGGGAAATACTAGACTGTGCATTGACAGAAACCTAATACTGGAACTTGAAAACGTATCGCTAGAAAACAAGGGGCTAAGAGGACAATAGTGCAGCATTGCAGGTGCCAAACTAAAAACAAAGTCAGAACCTGGGCACCTGATGGCATAAAAAATCATTAACTCACTGCAGCCTACACACATGCAAAACCACCCTTGCAGGAACCCACCAGTACTCAAATAAACCACAATTACAAAAAAGTAATAATTAGGTACACAGCCTGACTGATCCTATTCCAGGTGAGGCTTCCTAAGGCTCTCAGAGGGGAAAAAAAATATTTCTTTTTATGCCATGTTTCTAATGGCTGTTTTTGTTGTTGTTCTTCAGCAACAACTAAAACACTGGAAAAGTGTACTGAACAGCAAACTAAAACATGCCTACGGCAAGAGACAGCTTTTTAAACTTCCATCTTGCTAGTGTCTGTCTATATGAATAATGTCACCATGTCACTGCCTTTCCTGCATTCTATTACAGTATATTCTTCCCCCACTTTTATTATGCTATTCTATTTCAACTTGATGAATTATCTATATTACATTTTTTGAGAAATATTCCCTCTAGGGATGGACATACTTAGTTTAGAAAGTTTCCAACAGAAAGAGGAAAAGAAAAGGGGAAGAGAAAAAGAAACTCCCACAGCTCCACATTTTTTAAGCTGCCCTTAGGAGCAGGACATAATTATCCGCATTCTGCGATTGCCAGCCAATTCTTAGCAGGGGTAATGTATTTAGGGTGATGAAAAGTAGTGGTACTAAGAAGTGATGCTCAGGCAAGACCAGACAGAAGGAAAAAGGAGTCTGTTAGCAGAGAGCAGGGATGGGAAGCTGAAAACAAAAGATGGGGGCCCAGGTACATAATTTCATTGACATTGAATTTGTTTTTCTACTCTTTTCTCCACTGTTCCACAAGTGATATGCTTACTCATTCAACCAAAGATAGGCTCAGTAACATTCTCTTTGAAAGTGGCTCAAAATATCAAAATAACTTGCCGTACAGCAGCCATTAGCAGGAAAATGGGTGGGTATGCTCTGGGTTACGTAGTAAAGCAGATTTCATGTCTGATAGAGACCTATTTCAGGAGAATTGAAACTATATCCACTAACTGAAACTATATATCCACTAACTCTTTGGATATAGTTTTCACTTTGTCCTCATCCCCAACATGAGAAAAAAAAAAAAAAGGAAAAAAACCACATGGTAAGTAATTTTCTCTTTGTGGGGCATAGTTATCAATAGATTTTGTTACATTTCTGCATTCCAACAGACTTTAACAAATGTTGGTGGTAAGACCTTTTCTCCCTCCTGCAATGTTAAGGACTGAGGACTCCACAGGCTAGGCATGCATGGTTTAGCTTGTTTGCCACTGTTACAGCAGCTTATACTTTCATGTGAGTATGGAAACCCATTCCCATGGTGTCAACCTTCAACAGAAATTCAATGCTGAACATGTAAGCTTCTGTTCTGCTGAGTTACTGCAAACATGCTTTTATGCTCAGAGACCTGTTTTGTCACCACAGTAATTTTGGACAAGGAGACCCTATAGACATCTTCCATTAAAAAAAAAAAAAAGTCATTTTGGGAAAATAAGTTCCACCAGCTGAGCTGAGTTTCAAATAAATCTGTAACTAATAATACGTGTGTTCTGCTACTGTGAAAATCTTTATAGGACTAATCAGTCCTCAAGGAACCGTAAGCCAACTTTGCCATGTAGGATGATTGCAGTACAAAATCTCCTACTTACCCTTTCTTCACACTTGCTTGTTTTAATTCAGTTTACAGCTAATTGGTTTTTAATAATTGTTAATACTTAAAATTCAAGAGTGCCTGTTTAGAATTAGAAAATATCTTCCTATGCACTCAGTTAGAATGTAAAACAATCCACAAACAATCTTCAAAATTCTATCACAATACCTTTATTTGTTTAATGCCACTTTTTTTCCCCTTTCAAAGATACGGCTCCTTGCTATATGTTTCCTTAGCTAAAGGGAACAATCCACTTAGAGAGCTTCCCACTACTAAACAAGTCTGCGAGGCTTAAACTGGAATAAGGTAGTATGAACAGTCCTGCATGCTGCACCAACAGGTCTTACTAAAGACCCAATATGATAAGTCTTAGACTCGTAGTTTAGCTATAATTTTGTCTCATCATTTGTCTGAGGCCTATGTGCCTTTCTCTGTGTTTTTCATCCCCCATGCTCATATAAGGAAATTGTATGGGTTTCCATTCATCTCAGAACAAATTGGCTGAGTTCTCTGAGGATTTGGGACATTCACAGGTGTGTTTTTGCAGTGGCCATATGTTCTGCAGTGGCCCAGTTGCAACTTGGCTACAGTAAGGCTGAGGCAAACACAACTTCTCCAATTACTTTTCCCTAAAAAGCAGAAAGAACAGAGTTTCATCATTGCCTCATTGACAGAAGTTGCTTTTGAGTACGTCTATTGCTGCTTTCTAATTGTAGATGCAGATCAGCTGTAGGACATTATGATGGACCCCAGAGAGCTCTAAAATGGGGAAAAACTTTTCTTCTTCCGTGGCTCCAGGAGACGTGTGCTCAATTTTCACTGCTTATTACATTTTAAATTGGGACAGCAGAATGAAGCCCATCAGCATCTTGACCCCTGGTTTGCAGGGCTCCAAAAATCTAATGTTCTTTCATGATCAGAAAAAAAGATTTAGAAGTTGGTTTAGTA
The DNA here is from genome assembly GCF_949628215.1 of Phalacrocorax aristotelis. Taxonomy (NCBI): domain Eukaryota; kingdom Metazoa; phylum Chordata; class Aves; order Suliformes; family Phalacrocoracidae; genus Phalacrocorax; species Phalacrocorax aristotelis. Next base: position 28,529,466 of record NC_134278.1, on the reverse strand, counting down.
AAAGTGTCTCTTTGGTCCATGATATTTATCAACTCTCGTGACCTTGAAAAGGCATTTGCACTTAAGAAAAGGACTTTACTTTTGGCTTGAGAATTTCTTTGATATAATGCTATTTGTTCCACACTCTTCTCCTCCCCAAAAAAAGTCCTGTTTCACTGAGCACTGGAAAAATAAACTGTGAACAGGCTGTTTCCTTAGAGAAACCCTGATGTTTATCTCAACAGTGAGTTCATTGCCTACAAATCTCTATCATCTCCTTTCTTTCAAAGTCACATTTTTAACTCCTTTTTCTGGTCTGTAACTACATCGGCCATACACAGGACATCAGGGCACAGGAGTCCTTTTGCCCACACAAGAGCTCAGCTCAGAGGTCACTGTGCAATTCAATAAACTAGGCAGTAGTCCCCACTACGTACATCTGTCTCACAGCAAAAAGGAGCTCAGTCACCTTCACTAAATTCAGCAGGAGTGCTTATTGCATTCATTACTTATACTAAGATCTCTCATAGTTTTAGAGCAAAGACCTCTTAGACAGTAACCATTAACACCTTCCAGCTTAAAACAGTATGAAATACTACCCTTATGGGACAGTCACTGGAAGATGTCCCAATGTTGTTTGCATCATACTGCTTAGTCCTTATTTAAAAGTGGTTTCAATTAAACAACCATTTATTTTGCTGTTATCTTGAACAGTAGCTTCAGACAGACTTTTCCAATATATTGAAAAAACAACTGATCGTGGTGTATATAAGCAAAGACGAAGCAGTTAACCAAATTTGAGTAGTGTGTTATTGCTGAGACTCACATCTGTTTCATGAACATGCAATAATCAGTAGTTTCTTTGTTTGTCAGGGGAGGAGGTTATACATTTTGGAAGAGGTTTATACATCAGCATCAGAATCCATTATCACATTTCCATGAGTTTTCACGCACATTCTCTTGGGATGACAAATTATTACACCATTTAATGTGCTTACTCTTTGCTGCGTAAAAAGGATTATCATATTCTTAGCTGAGAGTTTCATTACATATAATCTTGACTATTTTGGTCTAAGTATTCTTATGTTTCAGACAGGGGAAAAAGAAGTTACAAGTACGTTGTAACCTGGCTACTTTTTTTCTGGCTGGATGTCTTGTTACAGATTAGAAGTCAAATTTTGCTTTAACTCTGACTGGAGTAGGTCTGTTCTTAGGCAGAAGGCAACTTACTTGGGTACTGACAGTCTTTACATTTCCACCATTGCCCACAAAAGGAGACATATCGTCTTGCAATTATTGGGAAAGAATCTTAAAGCATCACTATACACAGAGTTATTCTTCTAATTACTCCTAGCCAAAAGCAAAAACAGTGTTGGTGGAACAGCCTAGAGGTAGGGTTTTGCATTTGGCTAAGTTGAGTTAGGTACCCAAATTAATTGTGAACGGTAGGCTTGCTTGACGAGACTTTATCCTCTGAGGCCACCTTTTCTCACTTAGAATTGGTAGGGGGATTCAGGCTAGAGCTTTATAGACTGAAACTAAAGGAGGATGCTGCAGCCCATTCTTAGTGGGGGGTCCACACACACCCTTGAAATTCATATTTTCCTCTTTGCTTGAAACAGCCCAGCTCTGATGACCTCTGGATTACATTGCACAACCCTATTTTTTCCAGAACTTTGTACATAGTAGGATAGAGGAGACTAAAAATGCTCAAAGAAATTATTTTTCAGCACAGGTGTCTTTCAGTGCTGCACTTAGGGTAAGTTGTATATTATGTCAAAAGTTCTGGGTGCATATACAGAAAATGTCTTTTCAGTGTTCCAGAAATCTAAATACATACATAAATTCAGACAGCATAATGAACTGCAGCTTTCAAAATAAATGTACATTTTTAAAGTTACATTTATATTTCAAGTAACGACCATCTCACTAAAATCTGAGTAATGATCAGGTAATGACTATTTCACAGTCCTGCATTGAAACAGCAGAAAGTGAATAATCCAGAAGTTGAATTTACAGGTTACTAGAAGATATTTATTTAAAAGCATTATCATCTTAGCAAGAAATTTCATCCACAGTGAACAACAAAATGGAAAAATAAAAAGCTTTATACACAGGGCACTTTTCTGTAGTCTGATTTCTCAACAGTTCCTTGGTCAAAAGAAATTAGAGGCACTAAACTTTATTAATTTCTTGAGAGCCTTTAACATGTAGTTCCAATTATTAAAGGTGCTAGGCCAAAATAATGTAGATTATTTCTGTCTTTAAAGGTCCCTGAAAAACATTCAAGTATCTGGTACAGTCTTGAAGAAGCTAAGGTATGACTGTCTTCCATAACCAAATCTGTCCCCTCTCGACCCTATATTCAGGACCTACATCTGTTCTCTTTTGACCCATGATAAGGTAATAAACTTCCAGATCTCATTGTGGCCTGTGCTGGCTGAAATGATCACAGTTTTGTAGAAAAGCAATTTTTCTAAAGAAACAACACCGCAGACTTAAAACACACAGAGCATATAAACCAAAGTTAATTGGGCACATAATGTTTCTTGAGCCATAAGGTTATATATTGAAAAAGAGGGAGAAACAAATCCCGTACACCAGACTACAGTGCATGCCGTGTTGTAATTGATGTAATACACTGCTTAGTTTCCTTCAGAGAGAAAGGAGTGTTAGGGAGTGAAGTGAAACAAATAATGCAATACATTAACTGAAACAATAGTCATTGTATTAATTTGAGAAAGTGCTGTATCGGAACAGTCCCTCTAATCTTGTAAGAATTTATCACAGAACTATTTCACTGTTAGAAACCACTGTATTTAGCTCATAATAAGAAGAAGCATTGAGCTTGTGAAAAAAACTGACCAAGCTCTCTACAAAAATAACACATTTTGCAACAGTGATGCTGCACTGCCAACTTTGATTTTTAAGAGATCGGTGATAACAGGGGTTCTTTCTGCATATAAGAATATTTCCAGAACCAACTATCCTGAATGCAGGACCACAGCCTACTGCTAGTAGTTCAGGAGGGTTTTTGTCTGTCAGTAGGTGTTGCCTTGCAATGTTTAGATCTTTGTACACTACCTGAACAGTCAGACAAGTCCAATCTATTTTATTAGTTTTACTTGTTTTTCCAAGGCATTTCCAGTTTCCCCTTCTTCTGCTGTAGCTATTCTTGTGATTTAAAACTGAAAGCTGATCTTTAAAGACAGAAAATTTTTGCTGCTTCTTAGTAATACATATTTAGACTTCCCATTCATTTGATTTAGGGTGTATTGTAGGAATACAGTTTCTAAACATCTAAAATCTGCTTTCAGAGATTAAGGCAACAGGTTCACAGATATCTCATTTCACTCACCTGCCATCTAGGACTGAATTATCTTTCAATTTGAAACAAAAAACCAGCTCCTTATACTATTAATGGCTTTTCTTGTCAATTAAAACAATATAGTAATTGTTATAAAGTCAGCTACAAAAATAGTGAACATTCCTTCAGCATAATCAAAACCAGGATTTTTACAGTAACATGAGGTTAAATAATAGCTTGGATCATTCCAGGATTAAAATAATCATTTCATGCCACATACAAGGGATGCTTATGAAACACTGACTAATCTTGAAATTTTAAACAAAGCTGGGAATGTTTTCTAGACCTCTAAGATAGGCCATTTAAGGCCATAGAACAAGTGGTTTATGTTTTAGTACAAAAAGGCTGCTTGTAGATGTCACCTTACTTTTACTGCAGAATATATTTATGCAGCTTGACACAGGGCGATGGAAGTACTGTATTCTAGAAATGTGGGTATATGCATGCTACTACATAAATGTGAGAAAATGGACAATCCAAACAGTCCTTAGCTAGCAGACATGAGCAGGCATTCCACATAAAATGGCAGTAAAAGATGCTGTCTTTGCTGAAGGAAAAGGCAAGACAAGGAGAAAATCAGTAAGTGTGTCATCCAAAGTAGCATTTGTATGCCTGAAATGCCACAAAACCCTTGAGTTTCCTGACTACAGTCTTGCACACAGATGCCCACTTCTTTTACTGCTGAGAAATTCTGTCATTATGGCTGAACAGGTTATTCAACTGAACTGAAGTCTGTCTCCTTTTGGGGGAATTTCTTCCAAAGTGAATACCCTTGAATCCAAGCCCAAAAGGGACTTGATCTAATAAGTATCCAGTAAGTTTACCCTCCATTCTGCTGCAGAATGGCTATTAAAAATAGGTAAAGAAGAAAAGAAAAGGTGTGGTGCCTTCCCTTCATTTTGCTGCAGCTCTGTGATTGGAATACCTCCCAAAAGCGGAGATAAGAGACACCCCTCTGACAGTCACCAACCTAAAGGGGTGCTGATGATTCCTCCTCTCCCTTACAGGGAAGCTGCACTCATCTCTATAAAAACCTAGGTAAAAGTAAAGGTGGTTTTCATGTCTCATTTGCAGCAAAATGCACAGAGCTGAGAAATAATATCGAAGGCAGGGGAGAAGAATTCTGATTCTTCAGGACACATGGGGGAAGCGATCCTGGTTTCAACCCTTGCTCCCAGATCTATCAATCTGGGGGTGAAAAACAGGAATCATCCAGCTGGAGAGGACTGAAGCTTTTTTTCTCAAAAAGAAATTGGGGATCTAAAGAGCTCATCCAATGCTGTCATGGCTAGTCTTGCACCGTTAGGTGCGGTGGGGTATTTCTGTAAGTTATTTGGAATCGTGTTCTTCTCTTAAGGTTATAGATTGTAACTATAGATAGCAGACACAGTCAACCGAGGGCTGGAAAGCACCTAAGACCGGTGGGATATTTTGAAGCATTCCTAGACTATCCCTAGCAAGCATTTGTTCAGCTGTTCTTTAAATCTTCTGATGCCACTGGCTCCTTAACACAGGCTTTGCTGGACTTTCACGACTTTAACAATGAGAAAGGTTTTCTTAATATCCACCTTAAGCCATCTTTCCTTCAAATTCAATTGCTTTCTTCTTTTCTTTTTCCCAGTGACTATGTGGAATAGTTGATCACAGGTATCTTTATAAAAACCTTTAACATCTTAGAAAATTACTCCACTCCCTCCTTGGTCTTCCATACTTTCAAAAAAACAGCTGCAGTTCTTTCAACTTTTTGTTGCTTGGGCTTCACAAATCTGTCATAATTACTAATGCTTTTTCTAGGATGGTCTCCAATTTGTTTACATCTTTCCTGAGGTTCAATACACAATGCTGGACACAGTTCTCCAGATAGCCTCGCTAGCACCAATAATTACCTCACCTGTCTGACATAACCTCTTCTTTTATAATAATAATTCCAGAATGAGATTAGGTTCCTGGCAACAGCATTGTTTCTTGGCCTTATTTATTTGCATCTCATGTTACAATCCCCTGCCATTATCAGAAGTACTGTTGTCTACTTATTTCCACCTTTTGGCATTTGTGTTTAATACTGCCCTCTGAAGAACAGTGCTTTGTGTTTGCCCTTATTTCATATTATTGATATCAGAGCACTTCTTCACACCGTGGGTTCAAACAAAGGATTTTGCAGATGCTGTTTTGATCCCTTTTTCTTATAACACTTTGGGTGAAGATTAAATTCATTTCTGTGATTTCCTGTATATTCTTGGCCTGATCAAGATCTAATCATCACCATATTTTCTTACTCCCTTCACACTTTTCATCCAGCCACATGCATTTTCATTCTCTCAGCAATTTTTTTTTCTTTTATTCTTCTTTTTTACTTGGAAGAAATCAGAGAACCATTAATAATTTCTCTTTGCGTGGTAGAATAAAGGTCATCCTCGACAACATGAAAGTATTATGAAATGTACTTGAACTAAGAAAGAAAATAACAATTTGCACCAGAAATGGAAAGATATACAAATTGGGACTCAAGCCTATTCCATTGACATTTGTCATTTAACTTAAATAGATACTTTGTGGGCTAATTCATATCACAGGACTACTTAATATAATGTAGAAGATGTTATCTTGTCATTGAGAAAGGTGTCAAGGGCATATGTTAGCTCTCTAGTCCACCAACAAAGCTGACCTGTTGGAAAGTGTCGTTCAAAGTGGGAAAGACCACAGATGCTGTAACAGTGGAGTTTTCTCTACACAGCCAAGCCAGGAGGAACTGGCAGATAATTTCTTTTGAAAATTTACATTATGATTATTCTTCTGACAATCGTTTTGAGATTAAATAGCACAGAAAACCTTTAGGAGTTTCCACCCAACAGGGGAAAATTGTTGCAAATACCAAGAGAAAGGGCATCTGGAAAAAAGCAAGAGTGAAATGACATGTTTAAAAGAAAGGAGAAAAGGCAAATAAAAACAGCTGCATTTAGGAAGACAGATTTCAACATATTGAGGAAATTCCAAGACACAGCCTCCTGTGAGGCTAATCAAGGTGGAAATCTGTTAAAGAGACTGAGTTCCTTGAAGAAACTGTATTAGGGGTAAATACCACAGAAGAAATAAAAGCATTATAGCCAACAGGCTGATGTGGTTAATTCATGAGTGCTTTATGGACTTCAGATGCAAGGAGGAGGTATACTGGAATGGTGACAAGTTCAACTTAAAAAAGGCAAAACCAAAATTTTGGCTTGACAAGTAGAGAGAAAAAACAAGGTACAAACCCAGATGAAACTAGCAAAGACTATGGAGAATGGGAGTCTATATATCCCCATTTGTGTTTTGAAAGTTTTCCTCACCTGGAAGTTATCCATACCAACCTTGATCTCCATTGCTTCATTTTTATGCGTTTTTCTTGTCCTGTCATCCCAACATGAAGAACAGTTTTTTGTATCATCCTTTTACATATCTAAAAACGTTCAGCATGCTCCCCTTTGGTCTTCTCTTCTAACCCTTAATTACATTATTACTTTGCATTTTCTCCATGGGATCACAACATTCAGGACAAGAGTTTTTATTCAGTGTTTTGTTTTAACCTTCTTGTTCAGTTTGTGATTCAGGATTTTCCTTTTCCTTTTTTTATTAAACATATATACAAAAACTTTGCACAGATCACAAAATTATTTATCTCCTCCTAGATTTTTCCTTTGAGATGCACTGCATTTGAGCATTTTAGAAGCATTAGTTAATTCCTCTCTGCAATACAGTTGCTGTAAGACAGATGCTATTCTTTTTTCACAGAATAGTTGGGAACCTCAGGCACAAATATTCAAGTTAAAATTGTTAGAAGTATTCAGTAATTGCTGATTCCCAAGTTTAACCAAATAGGATGGCAATCCTTCATATTTTATGCAAGTTCAAAGCACAGTTCCAGCAGGCATAGCTGGAGATGTTAAGCACTGCCCGCTTTAGCAAATACTTCCTTTGGTGTAACACACTGAGAGCATATTCATGGCCTAACAATTTAACTGACGTACCCAGTTCCACACGGCAGCTCTCTGGTAGAGGCAGGAATAAAACCCAGTTTTCCAAAACAACACTCTACTCCCTTAAGCACTAATCAATGGTTACATAATTAAAGATCATATCACTTTGTATAGAAGGTGTGTTGGTTTTGGCTGGGATAGAGTTAATTTTCTTCATAGGACCTAGTATGGGCCTGTGTTTTGAATTTGTGCTGGAAACAGTGTTGACAATGCAGAGGTGTTTTATTTACTGCTGTGCAGTGCTTACACAGAGTCAAGGCCTTTTCTGCTTCTCACCCCACCCCACCAGCGAGCAGGGTGGGGGTGCACAAGGAGCTGGGAGGGGGCACAGCTGGGGCAGCTGACCCCAACTTACCCAAGGGATATCCCACACCATATGATGTCATGCTCAGTATATAAACCTGGGGGAAGAAGAAGGAAGGGGGGAGATGTTCAGAGTGATGGCGTTTGTCTTCCCAAGTAACCGATACATGTGATGGAGCCCTGCTTTCCTGGAGATGGCTGAACACCTGCCTGTCCATGGGAAGTAGTGAATTAAATCCTTGTTTTGCTTTACTTGTTTGTGCAGCTTTTCTTTACCTATTAAACTGTCTTTACCTCAACCCACGAGTTTTCTCACTTGTAGTCTTCCGATCTTCTCCCCCATCCCAGCTGGATGAGGTGAGCAGGCAGCTGTGTGGTGCTTAGTTGCTGTCTGGGATTAAAGCACGACAGAAGGAGACCAAAAATTGTATGGGTAACCATATCCCTGGTATTCTGTATCTTGATTCTGTAACTTTTACTATAAGCAGTCAGAGGTGTTCAGAAGAGATATGGGGAGCACGGAGGAAGAAGTCTTGCTGTGCTTACTTCTGATACTTAACATTACAGTAACCCCCATAAAAAGGAGACCCTCAAGGGAAAATCCTGGTAGTTTCAGACTGGGTTGTATCCTGTCCAAAGCTGCTAACTGAGACAAAACATTAATAAGGTCTGGACTGTATGAACAGATTCCTACATTCAGGAAAATTTTCACCAGCCTAGGATCCGCTTACCAAATACCTCATCAAATATCAAGGATTCCCATAAAAGCAGGGAATTCAGAGTTGTTTTGAAAAACACTAATAAAACAAGTGGTACAAAACTACAAATTATAAAAACTGAGCAAAAAGCAGGTTATAGCTTAAATTAAGGTTTCTGATTTTGGTTTAAATGTAAAGCATCAACAACAGATGAAATTTTTATTGTGTCCAGACCAGATAAAATTCAGTGTTGGCCTGGTGTCAGACTTTTCTTGATGAAAAATTTCCATTACATTCATATACCACAGTGCCAGGCTCAGCCAGATTAGTAATAGAAATGGTTTGTCACTGGAAATCAGATTCCTGACTCTGGAGTCAGAAAAATAATTTGCTCGTAGCTATGGAAGGGCACAGTTATTCCTACCAGGAAATTTTAACACATCTGGACAGATTCACAAAACCTGCTTATCAAACACAGTTCGCTGCCCGTCCAACAAATTCATCTGCCAGCTTGTCTCTCCCACACCATCCTAGATGGTAAAATTAAAAACAGATTTAGCAAACCTGTTCTACCTATGCAGCACAACAGAGGAGCAGCCTATAGAGCATGGATAGGCATGATATAAGGGCCAGGCCATGGTCCCACCTTCAGGCTGGTTACCCCACCTGAAGGCAGATGCTGTGGCTGGGACCCCGGACCCCGTCAGCAGCCCAAGAGCCACAACACATGGCAGGTCAAGGCAAGGGAATTGTTGAAGGCCTGGCCAAAGCTCAAGAGATCAGAGTTTGTGTACAGTAAGCAAAGATACCGCGCAAATGGCAAACAGGCAGGAGCAAGTGTTTCTAGGCAGGTCAGGAATCACAGCCAAAATAAAGTGCGTTTTGAAGTTGGAAGAGGATCAAGGCTTAGGGAGCCGGGCTGGAGATGAGGTCAACAGCAGGACACGAGACAGCCCACACAGTCTGAGGGTGCCTCCTTCACACAAACACACCTACCTGCCGTCTGCATACTGTCTACAGCAGCAAGCAACAACCAATAGCCAGGAGTCACAACCGGCCGACATCTCTCCCTGAGGCAGGCTGTGACTCCTGATGGGCAAAAGCTCCTGCCTGCCAGAAACCAGCTTCTGAAACCACACATGCTTGATGGTTTCCATCTTGTGGCATCCCAGTAGTCAGCATCACACCAAGAGGAAAACACGCATTTAATGGGGTCTTAGGTCCAAATACAAAAATGATCCACTGGAGCAGCATGGTGCACATACACCTCAAACACTTCAAAAATAAAAAACTTTATAAATATGAGAAGAATAGTAATTTCACTAGTTATGGGATTTAGAATTCTATTTGCTTTAAAGAAGGATTCATTCCCTCGTTCTTTTACTTTTTTAATGTCAAAAGTGACACGGTGAAAGTGTTATTGAATCCTGACAAAAATATCAGAAAAAGAATGAAAAATGAGTAGAACTTTGATAGTAGTTTTGTCTGATCCCCAACATCACAAGAGACTCAGGAAAGTAGCTACAGTGCTAGAAAGATATTTTATGTGAAAATAATATAATTTTTTTTAGATCTAAGACTTGCAACATCACACAGAAGGAAATAATTTGTGCATGGCAAGGAACGCTACGTGGATGACAGAAGTATGTCTTCACGCATATTCCCAGCTAAATTCCAGACAGAACAGACAAACTCGTTGTATACCATGAACAGGGTACAAACAAGCAGTCTAGGACCTCAGCAAGCAAAACACTTAAACTAAACTCAGTGCAACAGCTGGGACTTGAGTCCTATACTCAGATTTGGCGCTTTGGTTTCTCTGTGGTGGTGGTTGTACAGTTTGACTGCTCCTCTGTAAAACAGAACTTCAAAGGAGAGCTGTGTAGCCCTTTACATTACATTTATGCTAGTTAACCAAACAGTCCCAGAAAATATACCCAGGCACTCAGTTACCTCTGTGGGGAATTGTTGGAACTAGCACAGATCTGGCCTCTGCCCCCAGACAATTTCTGGGCTTAATCAGGAATTAGCACAGGCCAAAAATGATGCTCACTGGTGCCCAGCTGGGTAGCGAAAGAAAGAATTTAATAGTGAATTATTAGAAGGTCATTTCAAGTCAGTCAGTCTCACTGCCAGACAGCAGTCTTGAACACACTTAATTTACTAGTATGGACACAGCGTAAGTGTCTCTAAGCTGCTTTGATGTGGAATCGCAGGAAGCTGTGCTTAGAAATGCACTGTCATTTATAAGTCTGTAATCAAGCAGCCTCTGGCAACTCCAGCATAAGTAGTTTACAGTGTTGCCCAGATGCCTGTCCCCACAGATGGATGTGCCAAAGCAAACCATGACAGCATTAATAGTCCATTTCAGACCAAAGTCACCCAGATCCATTTCAGTTGCATTCACTCATGAGTTAAACTAATCCAGCTAGATTTAAACTCGCCTGGATTAGGAATAACTGAGCCACTATAGGCATTACATCCACTGCAAAGGAAAATAAACCCCAAAGGACAGATTTAAAAGGCAGCACGGGGACAGAAGTTTTGAGAACTCTATCTGTCCAATGGCCAGAATAGAGCAGCAATACACTTGTTCATAATTTTAAATAAAAGCTTTTCTTCACTATAAAGAACTAAACAAAAGTAGAAAGTGACAAAATTGAATGTTCCTGTATTTTTGTGCTGTAGCTGCAGGGTGAGTAAGGTAACTAGAAGAGAAACAAAAGCAGAAATTATCAGATTGCCTTGGGTAAAGTAAATGACCGGCATCTTCCCTTCTAGCTTGATCATATCTACCAGGAGATTTGAAAAACAACGTTTTAATATTTTTGCTAATTACTCAGTCCTTCCCTCGATTCTAGGTATAAGCCAGCAGTAACTGAAAATAACAGAAATCCAAGATACACTGTTTTTAGGTTGGTATGTATCCATACCATCCATAAAAATGAATATAGGAAGCTTTGCAGGTTTTCTTGATCTGATTTTATTTCAATCCTCTTGGCACAGTGAAAAATAAAATCTCCTGTCATCAGAAAATGAGTGTGCAGATCTACCAACCTCATTTAGACTCCTTTTACAAATGCCAGGGGAAAATTCGACACATTGTCTGGTTTCTCCAGCATCCTTTCAAGTCAGATGTTTTCAACCTGTAAAGCCCTAAAAACTTTTCTGATAAATGTGGCACCTTGTAGAGCAAATTTAAGCCTATTCCAGCTTAGTTGTCATGACTGTCTTTTTCAGACCCTTTTAGACATTAACAATAGACCACCGAATTTTAAGTTGCAAATCAGTGCTCAAATCGAAACAAAAATATGTCACCTTTCCACTTTAACATAAAAGAAAATTGTTCAGGAAAATTACAGCTGCCAAAATAGCAGTGACTTCTGTCTCCATCTGATCCAATCTGTTCACTGCTTCACAATGCTTCTGAATGACCAAAAGCTTGAGATGTTCATGTAGTATACTATAGATTTATGTCAATGAGGAGCCATGTGCAGAAGCAAACATGCAGGCCACTCCTGTCCACTCTGGTATGGTAGCACCTTAGAGTTTACTCAGCAGAGCCAGGAACGAAGCATAAGTATTGCTTTTAAGCCTCGTGCTGTTTCAACCTCATGAATTACAAACTGGCTGCGATTTCTATAATGCAATCCAGTAGGGCATCATTGTTTCATATTACATCCAGTCCTATAACCAAGTTCTACATTAGAAGTTGACTTTCCCCTCCATTCATCTCTTCTCCAGAGAAATGATCATTCTTTCCGTGGTCTTTAGTTTTCCTGGATATTTTCCATTGGACGAGAAAACTTACTAGGCCTTTTTCTTTTCATATATGTGTCCCATCCACTCCTAATCAAAACCAAGGGAGGTTTATTTCACAGAACCACAGAAAAGAGATTCTGCAGAGCTGTCTGATCTCCTTTCTCCAAGCCATGGTTTCTCTCCAGTTCAGTCCGTTTGGTCCATTTTAGTCCTTCTTGACATGTATCCTCCTGTCTCCCCTATACAGTGAAATATTACATCCTCTACAAGTGTGATACATTCTTACCATCGCTTGGACAAGTAGTTCTCTGCATGGTCTTCCCCATCATTAACCCAGCCACATTCTGTGTCACTCCTTGGCAGACAGCCATAGCTGACGCTGCACCTTCTTCCTATCTGTCTTGTTCTTCAGGTGGCTTTCTGCCTCTTGTGTCTTTGTACTGAAGAATATTGCCATCATCTTCCACAACCAGATGTACTTGGTTCACCTCCTCCAGAATCCACCCCCACTCATTATGACTTCCTCCAGAGTTCTCTATAAATACAATTCAAAATTTTAAAAAAAAAAAACTACACTGCACATTTACTGCAGTATATAATTTGCAGGAAGAGGCACGATAAGTGCATTGTTTTAAATATAGAGCCTGATTTTCTTCTCATCTGCAGAATATATTACTCCCACAAAACAGCAGGCAACACTGTAGGAAATAATGTTGTAATATTGTAGCAGCCATGTAGGAAATCACAATGCAGGACCTTACAGGAGGGGGAAGTGATTTTATTTTTAGACAAAACGAGTTTTTTTCGTTCGTACTCACATTCTCATATCCACATACTCACAACACCAAAATGTGCAAGCCCAAGTCATCTGTCCAGCATCCAGGCAAGAGACCATGTATAGGCAGGTGCTGTGTCCAGGTGTCCTTGCAATAATATGGGAGACAAGGGACAACAGCTGTCAAGTCCTTCTCACAGTTGGGTTCCTTTTACACTGCTGACCATGTGCTGGCTTTAGATATACATTTTTGTACCCATTAGGAACTGTCAGTTTCTCCATACCCATCTCTACCTCCATCAGGATTTGTTCATTGCCCTTTGTATCCCAGTCTTGGTGGGACACTGCAGGTAGATGTATGCTAGGATCTTGCAGGCCATCAATACTCACAGCCCTTCTACTGACTTTCCCTCAGTATTTCCACACCCAGACATTCCCAGGCTTAACATTTCTGTAATAACTTTCTATAACACCATCTACACAAGAAAGTTTCCAGGGCTCCCAGACGCACAACACATTCAGAATAAGGCTGAGAGTTCAGTAATGGTTATTTCTTCAGGAGAGGGTGCCTGAAATGACTGTTGAGCATGTAAAGTGGTTTGAACATGTACTCAAAGACTGCATTATTTGAGTCTCTGTCCTATGACATGGATATGCTTATTGCACCAGTGCAGACAGCCCACTACGAGTTGCTGGAAATTGCAGGAATGCAGATCAAGTTTTTTCACTTGCTGCTTTCAAGGTTCATTTATATCTCTCAGAGCCTATGTAAAATCCCATCAAGGGCATTGCATTACTTTTAAATAAATCGATTCTTAGGAAGTTTCCAGCAATAACCATTATTACTTTAGTACTGAATAAGAGAAAAACGTTCCTATAAAAACACTCTCAAGCAATTATTTCCACAGAAGATCACATACATTGGCAAATGAAAAAAAAATATTGATAGGAAACAGTTATATTTACAGATTTCTCTATGTGCTTACAACGTTAGACCTAACACACACAAATTGTGAGCAGAATAGGAATAGTATTCTGAATTAACCATACAAAATCTGGAAACAAATGTTAACAGACAACAGAAGACTCATTTTATATATTTCTTGCTCGCTCCAGGTCCCTTGCATTTCCCCACTCACAACACTCAGTGTCTTTGAGTATCAAGCCAGCTGATATTCTCTAAACACTACCGTGGTGTCATGGGTTAGCCCCAGCTGGCAACTAAGCCACTCGCTCACTCCCCCCTGGTGGGATGGGGGAGAGAATCAGAAGGATAAAAGTGAGAAAACTTGTGGGCTGAGATAAAGACAGTTGAACAGGTAAAGCAAAACAGTAATAGCACTAGCACTAGCAATAGTAACAGTAACAATAATAATAAAATGAAAAATAAAACAAAAGCTGCGCACACAAGCAAAAAAACCAAGGAATTCATTCACTACTTCCCATGGGCAGGCAGGGGTTCAGCCATCTCCAGGAAAGCAGGGCTCTGTCACATCTGATGGTTACTTGGGAAGACAAATGTCATCACTCTGAATGTCTGTTCCCCCCTTCCTTCTTCTTCCCCCAGTTTTATACGCTGAGCATGATGCCTTATGATATGGAATATCCCTTTGGTCAGTTTTGCTGTGCCCCCTCCCGTCCCGGCTTCTTGTGCACCTGGCAGAGCATGGGAAGCCAGAAAAGTCCTTGACTAGTACAGGCACTACTTAGGGACACTTAGCCACCTCTTAACAACAACTAAAACATCAGTGTGCCATCAGCACTACTCTCATACCAAATCCAAACACAGCACTATACCAGCTACAGGGAAGAAAATTAACTCTATCCTAGCCAAAACCCGGACACATGGGATGTTTTCCACTCAGTACCTCCTGCTTCTTAATCCCTACCTTTCTCTTCCAAGTATTAGCAATAACCCTGCTATAAAATTGAAGTTTACTTTAATGGGCATTACTTCTTCATATTACTCAGCTCAGACCCTGCTTCTTACAAGAAAAGGCCACAGGCAATAACTTTCCTCTTCAGCAACCCACCAAACTCATGTTGTCTCCAACACTCCAAAAAAAATTATTTCTCTGCCACAGAATATCTAGCCTTCAGACTTCTTATAACTCCAAGCTACCGTGGCTGCATACAGTATCAATGCAGCAACATTATTATTTTAAAAAACTAACATTTAAAAAAATTTTAAAAAAATGTAGATTATGTTCGTCCACACTTTCTATTCTAGTCTAGTCTAGTGCATCCTGTTCTCTTCTCCTCTTTTCTATTCTATTCCACTCTGTTCTCTTCAGTTCCTTTCATTTTAGCTCGTCTGTGCAATTTTAAGATTTGTTCTTCATTCCACCTACAAAAATTATTCTTTTTTCCTTGAATTTGTTATTTCAGTGTGTCCAGTAGTCAAGACTGATTGACTGCAGCTTGTTCACCACCATGAGGACAATTATATTGACAGAAGTGCCTCTGACAAAAAAGGTGTTAATGCTTCCGAAAGTACAGCACAGAGTACATTGGTATCTACCTCAGATTTCTGTGGGTCTGCTGCTAATAATAAAAACAACACCAGAGAGTTGTGAAGCTCCCATGAATGAAAGGGCTTCTCTGGGCTCTAAGACAAACTCCCTTGTTCAGCCACTCTTCCAATCTCCCTTCTTTGTCATCCTGAAACTGTAGCCCAGCAGTGCGCCATCATGGCAGACCACAGCATTTTTCTGGAAGCACGTGAAAGACAACACTACACACCTGAAGAAGAAAAAAAGGCTTAATCTAAACATGTCAGCAGCTCAGTGCATCACCAGAGGCCTGCCTGCATTCAACCCTCAGCATTAATTTCATGTTGAGACTTGGCAATGGGCTTCACTCATAGCATCATGTTTTAGAAAGCCATGTTCGCTTTGGGGCTAGAAGGCTGCCTATGCCCAAATTCTGATTTTGGCCTTCTAAAAAGAAAAAAAAAAAAAACAAAACAGGAATTGTGAAGAAACTTCATTTTTCAAAAAAGCATAAAAACCATACAGAGGGATCCCTAGAAATTCCTACCAAAGAATAAATACTGCTATCTGAAGCAAGTATTGTGCTAAAATAGTGCCTCATGTATAAACTGAATTGGTCCAAAACAGATTAGCACCATTTCATTAAAAAGTCTCATATGTAATACAGAGTTAATAGTATATAACAGGAAAGATAATTAACTGATGTAATATTAAAGTCATAATTAATTTTTACAGTTAAGTTCTAAAGTTGCATGACTTTTACCATAACAGCATAATAATTACATTACTTCCAAACACTGCATTTCGTAGCTGCATATACATATTAATCTTTTGTTAATATTTACATATCTCTATATACTTGCAGTCATGTATGATGCGCTTCAGGTTTATGCAGCAGAAGACAATTTAATCAAAAGGGTACATGTCAGCTGAACTCATATATTTAATGGCAGCAGACCTTCTGCTGAAGAAGTCATGTCTCCAGATTACAGAGAACCCGTCCCATGGAAGTGGCTGTGATTAACAACTTGCACTGTGTCAGAGCAGTGGCAGCCAACAATATGCTGCAGTCCAGCTATGAAAAATCAGAAGCCTGTGCACATCAAGGGAGACTAGAAGAAACAGCCCTTTAATATCCTTTTGAATAAATAACTTACAGTATTGTGCAGCTAATCATACACTGCCCTGCAAAAGGAAACATCTGCAATGGTCACTTTTTAAACACTGTGCACATGGAGTTTTCATCTGTTTGGATGGTTTGTGCTTTTTACAGGTGCTTCATAGTGCGGTAATGAAAATGAAGACTTTTTTTTGTTTCTGCATAAAACAGGACTGCAGAGCAAGATTGTATCTGCCAGAAATGACGTATCGTTGCCTCCATGCAATGCACTGACTGCTTGACTGACAAAAAACACCCTGATAGTGTCACAAGCCCATACAGGTGTGATGGAGTGCTGTTTTTCATGCAGAGCTCTGAGTTGTCTCACTGCTATGAAAAAAGCCACATGTAGCAAGGCAATTTCAGGGTGACCAGTCGTCTGCAGGCACAGAGGAACATATGCCTTTCTGGCTGGGAACAATGTAAATGAAATTTCTGCATGTGGCAGTGCCACTCCCCTGGCTATTGTAGTGCTTGATCCCACTGTACCTGCTCACATCCCACTGACTGAAATGGAGGTGAGGAAGAGCCTGAAGGGAAGCTGATTTCACTCTATGGACATAGGTGAACACTTCGTCTTTTATATTCTGGACACAAAATTATCATGCAGTCTGAGTAATTGTGTTTTTCATGTGTACAAACAATAATAAATATTTGTATAGACCTGAAGACGAGCACTTTTAAAGAAAGGTCTTTTATCAGAGCATCCTCACTATGTAGAGAATCCTATTCAAGCTGTTGACTAATTTAATAATGCCGTTCTTAGGGAGCAAAATGTTATAAAGCTGACATTACTATGTGGGCCAGCTAGAAACAGGGTTTCAGGGATGGAAAATTCTCTCTCATTTTACTCACTGAGGCAATAAAAATGACAGCAGCAAAAGTCACCTTTTTTGCTGTACACTCCTGGATGAGCTTTGTCAGAACACATGATCAGAAAGATATAACAATTTAGCATTGCAAAGATCAGATGAAAAAACTGTGCGGTGGATCAGCTCACATCAGGCTACTTGCAGTGAAATGGCAGTAACTATAAGAAGGAAATTTCAGCAGCACTTAAGACACTTCATACTTGACATAGACATGACTGCAGGATTTTTCCTTTTTCCCCTGAACTCAGTGGGCATTAAGGGTGCACAGCACCTGGCAGGAGCAAATCCTTTCATTCCTCTGCTTGCCATGCGTCGCTGCCTTTCAGAAATTCTCTGCTGCCTCTGTGGCTTCTCCCTGCTACCCCCTTATTCCTGAAATGTGTTCTATTTAGATACATGTTCCAGTGCATGTCATAGGGAGCTCTGCTCACACTCTAGCTATTGGTTTTCTTGTCAAAACGTGCACATCTCACATTTTCTGTTGTTTTTGTCTAAGCACAGCCGTGCTCCCATGTTCAAGTGCCTTTTCCTGCAACCCTCCCCAGCTGCTACAGCAAACACACAGCTGTCCTGGTGGAGACAGAAGAGCTTGGGAGCGCAGTGCTCCAAACACTCACTGCTGGCTGTGTTATTTACTGCTCTTTGTCAACCCACCAAAGACCAAGAAGTCCCTGCTCACTGCAGGGGGGTGGGACTAGATGACCTTTAAAGGTCCCTTCCAACCCAAACTATTCTATGATTCTGAGTGGGCACATGTCCAAGAGGAAGCATTTTTAGGATGATTGTTCTGCTCTTTCTCAGTCCTATTCAGTGAAGTTACATGATACAATTAACTATCTCATATTATGTCATGGGCAGGTCTACTTTCACCCTAGCTTTTGGGTTCTGTGTCAAGATGCATATAGTTCTACTTTTTGTGTCTGGATAAAGAATATGGAAAGAAAACCAGAATTCCATGGCTTACTCTAGCACATTTTTGTCAACCCATATTATATTATCAGAAAAAAATTATTAAGCTATTAAAACCACTCTGCAATAACATAAAGTTGACAGTGCCAAGAACCATGCAAGCAAAAACCATTTGCTCCAGAGCTGCCACTTTGCGTTAAGAGACCAAAGTCTCTTAAAACAATTGGCAGTAGGGTTATTTTTGATCTTGAGTATGTGCAAAGCCACCTGCATGTCCTCTAAACTAGTAGGGTAAAACGATCCTGTGTCTCCTTGTGGCACTGGAAACAGTGCGGTCTGCTGGAGCGAGTGCAGGGTTGGCAGCAGGGAAGTCCTGGGCTGTAACTAATCTGACACAAGCAACTGATTCATTACGTGGCCTTAGGCAAATCCTTTCACTCCCCTGCTTTCATTTCCCCATCTGTAAAGTGAGAACAGCAATATGCACTTTGCAGGGATGCTGTGACCGAAGGCTGCAGTGATGTCAGTACCTCCCAGCCACGCTTTCCAAGGAAACTTTAGCCTACCCACGCAGAAAGCAAAGCCAGTTCTTTCCCATGGTGCAGGCTCAGTGGAGCAAAAACAGAACTGTGTAGAGGAAATTGCCAAATTAGAAAGTAAAAAGCAGAGCCTGGAAAACAGAGGCTGAAAAGGCATTGCATTCAAAGAAGCACCAGCCCCTTTGGGATTTACTGAGCCTCCTCTGGCAGCTGATAAATTCTGCTTTTTCTAACCCTGTTTAAAAGTTTTGGCAAAGACCATGAGGTGAATAATTTACCTGAGGTGGAACTTAAAATCTATTTGATGTGACTGTGATTCTGACAAAAATCAAAAGGGAACTTTTCATGCAGAGATTTGAGCCAACATTTTCAAATTCATAAACTATATCTATTTTCTGTCTATGCAATGTTTCTTTTCCGACTAGTTCATACTACCACCAAGCAGCCTTCATTTTTTATAGAGTACTGCAAAATGCAATAGGTATTATCACAAAAAGAAAAAAACAACCGAGGCAGTCTATCAAAGCCTATAATATTTTATCTGAGTCTCAGCCACAGCAAACAACAAAATGTGCCAACCCCAGCAACTGAAGGAAGATGCATGTACGAAATAAAACAGCCTTCACCATGCTAAAGCACCCCCTTGAGCAAATGAAGTGTGTACATGATCATTGCGTGGAGCATGTGCCTGGTGAGAAGGCATTTCTATAGCCACAATACTGGCCAGTAATTGGACATGCCTGCCCCATTCTCCATCCCTATGCAACAGGACACTTGTGATCTGTCTTCTTACTCTGCCGTTCTCTGCCAAGTCAATCCTCCCATTTGCTTCCTTAAACGCCACCTGTCTGTGTTGAGAAATCATTCTGAAACAGCAACATCAGTGTGTTACTCTTTGCTCTTATTAGGAAGCTAGCTGCAAGCATCACAGACCTAAGAGCAAGGTATGCTACCTGAGCCTTGTCACCTATTTTGGTCATTCTCCTGTCCTTAGTGGCCTGATGTTATAAAATTACAAACTACTTATTTTTCTCCTGGTTATAGGAGGGAATGCTGAAACGCACTGTGGTGATTTATTCCAAACAGCTAGTCCACAGTTTATACAATCACCTGATTTAATCAAGGGAGGAAGGAAGATTTTCAGACAAATGTCTTACACATGACTGTGCACTTAATTGAGTGTAATTTTACTGAAACTTCTCTTTGATCTGATCCGTTTTGTTCCTTTTTGGACAATTCTGTACAGGCTACTTGGACCCCTGTCAATGGCTTAGGAATGATCTTCTGCACTCTCCTGAAAGACACTGTTATTACCCAACTGATTCCCACAGAATTATGATAATTATACCTACTAATCTGCCAGTACCTCTATAGCATGTGTTCCTGCCTTCAGTACAATTCATCCCATCTATTTACAAAGTAATCTTCTTTTTTTCCATAGCTGAGTTACCAGTTCCAATACAGTGACACTTTAGGTTTCTTTGAACTCTCTTGCTGACAACTGTACCTGTTGTATGAATTTCAGGACGAGGTCTGTTGTGACTTTCTCTGGAGATCTATGGAAAACCCTCTAATTCTTCTTTCAACCAACCAAGGTTGAACAAGGTGGAGGGCATGCTTGTTATATGCCCAGTTAGAACACTGCACAGAATAAGCCTTTGCAGAAAGCCTACCAAATTAAAATTACTTTCTTGCAACAGAGAACAGCATAGCAATTGTCCCGAATCACAGAACTCTCTGACTGGGTATTGCAGCCACCTAACAGCATTAGAAGGCAATTACCATGCAAAGTAGGGAAATACAATCTGACAGCATAAAGGTTTAACCACAGACAGAACTAAGCATTACAACACATCACACTGCATCACACACTGTAGTGTTTGCATACACAAATCCCTGCCTAGGTTAAATAGTCCTTCTGCCGTACTATTGCCCATGGTGGGAACTACGAATTAGATTGTGACAGGAATAAGAGAGAAAGTGTAAGGAAAGGAGATGGCTATTTTTGTCCTGTTTTATTTGATGCATTAAGTGTAGATTTTTCCCATTCTGTGTCAATAATTTGTAGTAATTGTATGCAGTGCCTTCAAGAACCATTTGCAGGACGTTTGGCCCCAGGTTGCTCCCTTTCAGCTGCACAGCAAATCTTCCTTAGAATTCTCAACCCTGACTTTCCAATCCCTAATGGAGGGCTAAGGATAAACCAGCAGGTCACCAGGACATTGGCCACAAGAAAGGCCCAGAGGGATTAGGGAGTATCACAGAAGAGGATAAGAGTCATTGGAGGCCTTAGTGCACAGCCTTTGCAAACCCAGCAGGTTCAAACCACAGGAGGGACTCCTTCATCTGCAACTGGGGTCTGAGGCAAGTCACTGCAACACATGAGGCTCTTCTAAATGGTTAAGCAATTTATTTTTCATGTCCATGAAAGTACATGGGCCTTGGGAATAATTTCCATCCCCCTTTCCATTTCTGTTCAGCCCTGATACATGTTAAAGTACATAATACACAGCCATTGCCAGGCTGGTTCACAGCTCTCTGCCTCTTTTTCCAGTTTCAAAGCATTAACCAACTTGGAAAAATGTGTAGAAGTATGTGACACATATTCAAAAATAAACGGCTGGAGGAATAAAGGGGTGGGTGTGCAGGGACTACTCATTACAGTTCCTCCTACAAAAAGCCTAGGAAACAAAGAAAATTAAGTTGTTGAGTAATTATTTCAAAAATAAGATGCTAAAGGAGGTGAGGAAACCAGTGCATTCATTAAAACTACGCAGATAGCAGCAGGCTATTGCCAGCACCTTAATCATGGTGCCTAGTACAGCAATAACTAATGCCTTCATTTTGTCACAACGATACAGTTAATAGCAAGGTGCTGTTGTACTGGCAGGCATACTGTGGGATGCATGCTTGGTTCAGGAGGTCATTGTTCATTCCTAGCTCCCAGAGGAAAGGTATTCACTTCTGGAGTGTATTTGTGCAAAATTATCACACCCATATTGGCCAGTGGAAGACTGGTGTGTTTCTACCCGTTCCTCTTCCCTTGTCCTTTTGCTCCCAAACGATGGGAACAAGCAAAATGTTTTTCCATTTATCCCAACCTGACCAGACCCAATTTCCTAACTAACACCATAGGCACATGACACAGATGTCTCCAATGCCTGGGTTGTCTGATGCTGTTCCGAAAGAAAAGCCTTGCAACTCAGGTATGATGCTGATGAATTATTACCATCGTTCCTTCTGAAAGTGAATCATTTTATAACAATGTTGTGGGCTTTTATTCCAGAAATTCCAGATACAATGTGAAAAATATCATGGTACTATTTTGCAGTAATAAATTAATATAATTACAGATTTAATACTCTCTATAAAGTGTTCTTTCTCAGAAGAAAACAGGTATTCTTCTGTTGTGATACTCATGGCAGTTGATGGAAATGCAAAGTTAAACAACAGAACCTCCTTTAATTTCACAGTCTGTGATTCTTTCATAAAACTTTTAAAGATCAATTATGTCCCATCAATGCAGAAGTCAGGCTGAACTAAGTGATTTATGCATATATACAGTCAACTACCATAGAATAAGCAACTCATCTGTTAAACATTCATTCACAGAACTGTTATTTTTGGCATACTTTACCATTACATTAATCTTTCTGATTCTTCATATTTTCTGCCATGGAGACATCTTGTTGTACACGTATCTCTGTGTGACTTTCATAAAACCTGTGCAGTTGTATAAAATAGAAATTGAAATCAGAGGGCAATTGTTTACTGATGGGCCTGTGCATTACCCCAAACAAAATGAAAATGGTGAAATAATGCTTTTTCAAAGCCACCTTCAGTTTTTAGGTTTATGTCACAGCAGTTGGTTTGTTTAAGACCAAAAAAAAAAAAAAAAAAGACAGATTTGCTTTCCTTTCCCCTGGAAAATAGAGGAAGTTTTTGCATTCCACTAGAAGCTGGAAGTGTGGGTGGGTGTGTCTTTTGAAGATAAGACATTGCAATAGCTTGTTGGGCCCTTCCGAGTAAACTGAAGGCTTGCCCAAAAACTCTTCCTCATCTGGAGCAGAGCTAGCAACATTCAGACAAGTCTTTGAAAACTCATTCTCCAATTCAGAGGGGCTGGAAATATCTGCGGCCAACATCTGGTGGTAGAGGTTGTGTGGTCTGTTGAGAGCTGAAGAAAACTGTGCCTGCCTTATTTTTAGCTCTACAGTCCAGAATAGCCAGCAATTTTATCACCAGGTACCTCTCAATGCTGTTGTAACACAGCAGGCAGTACCCACAGCTAATGGAGAGTGGGGAGGAGCAGGGAGCCCTTCTGGATCTGACATTTCCCTCCTGCTGCAGGGCAGCTGCCAAGCTCTCATACTGCCAAGGTGAGGTCAGAAGAGCTGAAGGGCAGGATACGGCACAGCAGAGCTCTGTTCCAATACAACAAAAGGTTGTTTGTTGTCTATTCAAAAAAGCCACAAAATATCAGAGCAAGATGTTAGTGTACGCGTGCACCTTCGTGAGTCTGAGAAACGGTCTACAAAGTCAGTATCCAACCAGAGATCTTCAGAAGGGTTTTTGGACCAGCTTATAAAATATACCTGCATACTAGTGAAAATTCAGACTCGTGAATAGTTTCATTTCACATTTTTAACTGAAGGATTAGAACTATATTCATGGTGACTCTTTAATCAGGCAAAAGAGCCACCAGGTATTTTGTTTTTTCTGTTGAAGAGTCCTGCAAGTCCAAACTCAAAACAGTACATACTCCAAATGCTAAAGTAACAAAGAAATCCTATCACAGAGGAGGAGAAACAAGCAATATCTACTCAGGCAATATCTAACAGAGCAAAGAATCAACATTCAGAAATTCTTTTTGTATTCTTAAGTCTATGACCACCCAGTGGAGTAAATGAGTTGAAGTGCATCCTTAAAACCTCCCTGTAAAGTAAAGGATTGGAGCACATTGCAGCAATACAAAGCTTATTGAGCATCTAATCCTATTATCTACAAAAAGCCGTTACAATGCTGTCATACCCAACAAAACCTCCCTAGAAAACCAGGAAAGAATAGTTTTTTCTGCCAGTGTTCAATGAGCATGGGGGAGACCATGAGAGAACCTAGAAAATATGTTTCTCTTTGGGCCTGATTTATTGTTATTTGTCTAACAGCAGTGTGGCTGAACCCTTGAGCACTGCAGAAAGAGACCCTCCAGGCTGCTTTGTGTTGTGCTGGTGGATGGGTCGCCCAGCCCCCTCTCTCTTTCATAACAGTGCTGTGGGTGGGGAGACCAGAATGTGACTATCTCAGTGCACTGCAAGAAGTTACAACCAAAACCAAAGAAGAAACAACCATAAAGACTTAAGAGCCCTGTATCCAGCAGTCACCAGCTCTTAGGAGGAGAATGAAGGAATCAGGAAATGAAGGTATTGGAAAACTCTCATCATAAGAACACAGTCTTTTATCAGAGGCGCTTCCTCTGCTATGTCCTTACATGCTCTGAGTGCAAGGTACTTACAGGATTTCATGTTTTATTGATCATCCCATACTTAAGTTCAGCTAATGGATGGTACCAGTTATTCAACCAGTTGGTACAGGAGAGATTTTAAATCATGCTGAAACCCAGATGTGACTCACAAGACCATACTCTTTGAAGATTTTATGCAAGTGCTAAAGCATCATAGCTTACAGTTCAAGCTCAGAAAAGACTTTGAAAAAGAAAGCAGAGTGGCTCTGACTCCACACTGCTCTGCACCCTGCAATCTTTTGCATACATACAAAATGTAATGCGGCCAAACAAAAGCAGTGGTTTTCAACCACTTTCCAGTGGCATCGATAACATACATATCCAGGCAGATCATTTAGGAGCACATACAACTTTCAAGACACAAGCAGTCTAATACTACTTCTAACTTTCCAACAGGGTAGCAAGAGCTCCTGCTTTTCTGAATTCAGCCCTAAATAACGACTTGCCATAGAAGACAAAGGAAAGCACAGTATTTTCTATTAGATGACCATTTTAACCTCTTCTTTAAGTAAACAGAGCACAAACTGAAGGTTCAGTCTAGCTGGCAGGAAAGCTCGTTTCATTAGCAACTGGAATTCAACTGGTAGGAAACAGGGGAGGCAAATTAATTCTGAACATGCCTATCTGAACATGTAGTCACAGCACTCGGAGAGGCACCTTGCTTAGAGATCCCTGGCGATGGCAAGAAAAGTTTTATTAATTTCCCTTGAAGAACACCAGATGCAGGTAGGAAACAGGTGCCTGTGACTCTCCAGTCTGAAAGGTGCTGCAACACTTGGATATGAGCAGCTACAGCAGGATAACCCTTAAATGAGATTGCTTCTTTCCAAAAAGCAGCCTAGAGGTGGAAAGGAGTTTCTGCGATGCTGCCTCACCAGGGATGCTCCCTCCTGCCCCGCTAAGAAGGTGAGGTTCTCCTCCAGGACTTCTTGTACCAAGAGGTTCCCACCCCTCCTCAGCCACAGGGGAGCTGAGTGACCAGTGCTATCCCCAGACAAGACACAGATAAACACATGTCTGAGGGCAGAGATGGCAGAAAAGGGTATTAACCCCCTTTCTTCCTGGAAGGGCTGAGGCAGGACCATGTGTGAGGATGGCCAGTAACCCCACTAGGATAAAGAAAGGGTGAGAGTCTCCATGACTGTAATATTACTTGTGTTACTATATGGTAATGTAACAGGTAGGATTTTTGTCCCTGTTTCTCTGCTGTGCAGAGCTTCTTCCTGAGCTGTTCCTCCCACAATTTTGTGTTGCTGCAGTTTTGCTTGTCTTCGTGAAGCAGAAGAGCACCGGCGTCTCCTGTGGCTTAGGAAGAACTGTAACAACCCTGATTTGAAAGCACCTCTGGGCCTGCTGCCTGGCTGCTTCAGGCAGCAAAGGATTCACATGCTATTGAATTATGGTCTTCTGTGGCTGAAGGGAGCAGCAAGGGAATGCCACTCTTGCTGGCTGATAGCGCAGCTGCTGAAGCATCTTTTTACAGTTTTAAACATCAGCTGTCTCTCCTATAGTAGCTGGGTTGCATAAAGAGCACATGCGGTGCCTTAGCTTTCACACTAGCATCCAACTGCTGAAAACAACTTAGCCTGATGTCTGGTGGTGTTAGTCTAAGAGTATAAACGTATATATATACTCCCTCATTACAGATTTATGTTATACACAGGTACAAAAAACGTGATCATGACTTATGTAAGGCAAGCATATTTTCAGAAGGTATCACAACACAAATACACCTAAAGTCCTATGGAATCATCCATATCAATGTTATATACTATAGAACAGAAATAAATTTGTAGTATTTAAATAGAAATCATTTATAGTTTTTGATTTTAAAATTATGTGTGTCCAGTCTTTAGAAAACAATGCAGGTAGGCACACAAATGTGAGTCTGTGTGCATGTATCTAAAAGATCATATGTGTATATATACTGTACATATAAAATCACATGCAGTATATATATACTTTCTCTGTAATATGAATGTGTTATTACGTGAGATGAAAACGTAACAGCTTGTTTCCAGGGAAATTACAGCTAAGGTCCTCATGCACATGTCTCTTCTGCCCACATGGAGACCATTTGAGGTAGTTGGGGAAAAAAGTGTATGGTATGATCGCACATTTGCATGCAAGAAAGAAATTTGCAAGGCTATGAAGACAGCAGAGATATACTTTTTCCTCCAGCTGCCAGTGACTGCTGAGCTCAGATACTGTGATCCAGGAGACATTCCCTCTCATACAGACAAGGCACCACCAAGCTGCTGGTGAGACCCATCTTGTTCCTCAGCAAAGTCTTCCATCAAATTGACGAACTGGCAGCATTTTGAAGGTAGCAATGAAAATGTTTCAAAAGCAACAGTAAAGTGGCAGTGAATCTATTTTCTCTCCTCCTCTTTTGACAACCTTACATGCCACACAGTCATACATACATACAATGTCCCCTTACATTTATGAATATGTGCATACATACCCAACACAGAGTGGTTCTATGGGAGTTTAGGACAAATGGTTAAAAGCATGTAAAAACATATGCACTTCCACATGTGTACAGATAATGTAGGACTCTGCTACTTAGAAGCAGAACAAATGCAAATGAATGGAGAAAACTGTGCAAAGCTGTGTCTTTTACTTATTTTATTTATTTATAACACTTATGGAGGGTTTTGCAAAGCTAATTCTCAGTCGTTACTTGCCATTTTACAAGCATGTCAGGTAAATGTGTAGCTATTTACTCTTCTGTAGAGATGGTGCTGATTACATAAAGGAGCAGGTGTATTTCTTGGGTAATGCAGCTGAAACAGAAATATTTTGTCCCAGGGGAAACCAGCCATGATGTATGAAATGTGCTGAGGATACAGGATGCAGTGCTTACTAGGGAAGTCTCAACAAATTCCCTTGCAAGGTGTGCAACCTCTGTACATCAGGAGCATCACCACCAGGTACCCGAACATGCTGTAATGAAATTATTGCACTGACAATTGCAGACTCTGTTCTTTCAATGGGGAGGCCGACAGCAATTTTCCTTCTCAGCAAGAGAAATTAACTAAGCCCTTTTTCTCTTTCTCTGTCTCACACACATACACTTTGCATACAACAGCACTTTACATGCTCTTCTTTCCTTTGGGGACCTCAGACATCCTGACTCCACAAGTCCATGCAGCTGGCCAGGACCCTGTTGTGCAGCTTTGTTACTGTAACAGTTATGAATCATGCCAAAACCTATCTCTTTATGCTCCTGTGCCAGTACCATCATTTGCTCTAGGTGTTCTTCTCCATGTTTAACCTCAGACTACAGCCCACACCATCACTGTCTGCTCTGATGATGTTCTCCTCCCCTTTGATCAGCATTCAGCTCCCCAATCATACTCAAAGCTGCCTTCTGCACCTTTCTCCCTTTCAGATTAGTTTAGATTTCCTTTCATCCAGCCAAAATATAGTACCCACAAGCCACATCACACATAAGCAGCCTGTCCTTGGATGAAGTTACCTCGCAGTATTTACTAGATAATTTGGTAGCTCACTCCTTAATGGCCTCTACTCTGGCTGCAGGCAGATCTAGTCAAGGTATGTTAATTAGCAAGCAGTCAGACCTATGAAATATTGGCCTGGTAATTATCCACTGAAAATTTTCATCTTACTGAACCATTTCTGAGCCCACCTAAATTGCTTCCTCTCAGCCCAGCAGGGTTTTTCCAGAGGTACTTACTGGTACCGTACAAAGAGGGTGAACCTCATTAATGAAAAATCTTCCCTGAGAGTAGTATGCAAATGGGATTTGTTTCATCCTTTATAGTCAGCAACTCAAAATGCTGTATGGCTGCCCCACCCATCAGAGCAAAGCCACTGTGCTGGATATACACGCTACCCTCTATCCCTGTACTTCGTTCCTCAGTAAAATTCATGCTTGGGAAGAACTGAGCAGTCTAATATAGTTCCCTGAACAACACAGCACAGAGGAACAAGGGTCTTGCAGAGAATATAGAGTCATGCTGCAGCCTTCTCACTTCTGAAAGCCCAAGTGGTTTCCAAACGTTGTGCCTTTCCTTGTTCGCTCTGCTCACAATCTGGAAATTCATAAAAGGGTTTTAGTTCAGAATTGCACAGAAAGGGCAATAAAATACTGCCCTGCTGGCACAGTTCAGTGTTAGGTGCTGCTCTGACTTAATAAATTATGAAAGACCACAAGCTCTTGCCTGATGGAGAACTTCCTCAGTGGATTTTTAACAGCTCTTTGATCTGAGGCTTCACAGTGTGATGCACAGATTGACTGAAAGACACGATGATGTTACTGAAGTTTGAGTGTTGTTTGATTGGTACAGAATTGTACTAGCTCCCCTTGTCTCCTGTGTCATTTAATTCGATCTTTCTTGAGCTTCTTCCCTGACATTTCTAATCATACTGCAGATTTTTGTAAAGGCCAGGGAGGCGGAGCAGGATTCGGGACACCAGATTGTTCTCAACTTTCTGCAAATGCAGTGGCCTACCACAGTATTTCTCTCTTTTGCAGTGGTGCTTTCCTGGAGTTTTCCTCCATTCTTCCATCAGATCTGTACAAGTACATTCAGAGATGAGAATTCAGAAAAAAAAAAATACATGAGCACAGACCTTGCAGGAGGTGAGTTTGTCATTATTCTCTTTAATGGCATTGATTTCCTTTTCATTTTCACTGCTGAAGAGAAAGGAAGAACTGTAAATAAGAGAATAATGCTACTGTCACACTGACATACCGTAATGAACGGCACAATATGCCTTGAATGAAAAACACAGGAAAGCAGTTCTGCAAAACTACCATTTCCAGGGTCATAGGTGATGTATTTATGGTGTTTTATTTTTTCCTGGCTTACTGTGTAATGGAATCATTGAAATGCAGAACCAGAAGGTGCTTGAGGGGTCACATAGGACAGCCCTCAGTGAGTAGTTTGACTTCCTCCTCTGAGGACAGGGGAGTTTGGCATCCCGCTGCACCTCCCCTGGTGTCTGGGGACCGAGGCCATGGGCGCAGGAAGCCCAGTTTATCAGAGCACAGGATGAGTTGCACGTACTCGGCATGTTCTTTGTGCCCCTACAGCAGCCCTGGGCCCACATGGCAAGGGCAAGCTGAGGAAGACTGTGGCCCAGAGCAGACCGCTGCTGCACCAGAATAAGTCACCCTAGCACCCTCAGGAATGAGCTTTTGGGCAAGTCACCAGGCTGAAAACTTCTCATCTACCCTACCCCTCCTTGCACCAAGACATGGTCCCCTGTGTGCAGACCCCCACATATCCAATTTTCTTGCATGAACTTAACCCAAGACGCTCTATAACTGTGCATGCTGCATTTACCCTAGAGAGAAAGCTTTTCCTAACATCTAAAGTAAATAGTCTCCTGATGTAAATTAAACTAATTTATTCTGGTCTCTCAGCAGAAAGTAAACCATGGCATAAACTACTATTTCCAGAGAGATCCTGTTTTGTGCTTCTGTCATACTCTAAGATAAAGCCTGACCCTAAGCAATTTGAGATTTATACTTTTCAAATAGGACTGTCACAAACATAATCCAGCAAGAAGGCAAGGATAGAAAGCATTGCCATCTCTTAATGAGAAAGATGTTTGGCAACACTTCTTTTTAGGGTGATGCTGACATACAAGCAAGTAACTTGTAGCAATCTTACATGGTAGGGTCAGAGTCAACTTGGGAAGATGAATTGGAAAACATGGTCTGTGACAAGAGAAGCTAAGTCTGTTTTTAATGGAGATATTTCCTGACGTAACTATTTGGAGATATTTGAGTTCATCAGTGAGTCAGACCCAAAAGGAATTAAACTATTTGCACTTATTCAACCAAATCCCATTGAAAACTGTCTTTATGAAAAAAAGCTTTAATGTTACTGGAGAAAGGGGGCTAGAGGAGGAGCAAAGGGGTGACCACCAGGTTAAGCTAATTATAAGGGGTTAAAAAAAAAACAACAAAACAAACACAAAGGCATTTGTTTGGTCATTGCAACAGAAGCCCAGAGACTATTGTGAATTCTTCTAGACTTCAGCAGAATACCAGTCGTAGCGATCTTGCCCCTCTCCTATCTAGCAATCCGATGCTCACATTTTACTTGATCTTGGTCACAGTTCTTTAATCCTTCTTATAGACCAGACTTTACTGAAAGAGATTATTGTACAGCAAGGTTTTTGCTATTTCCCTTGCTGTATTTATCTCTCCAGAGACTTGTGCAGGAAACCAATCAGAGCATCAGCTCCTTTCCATCCCTGCAGAAATATGAAAGCTTATGAGTTTCACTGCTCAAGACTGCCTTATAGTCTAGTATTTTAAATGAGGCCATTTGAAAGAGAACTAAACCTCGGAAAATGCCATAAACTTCCTGGAAGAGTATGTATTCTTCTGCAAGTTATACTTAGTTACAAGACTGAATTTACGGTTAACTGTGGTATAGACATGTAACAGAGGGAAGGAAGAAATGCCATGATGTCATGTAGAGACAGACCCTTATGTGAAAGAAAAAAATATGTATGTGAAATTCTGAAGTACTTGGAAGCACTGAGTCTGAGCATTAGTGTCCAGAGAGGGAATTTATGTGATACACAGGTTTATCTGTCCTTATGGGGTCAAGTCTTTTATACTCATAGTGGCTTAACAGTAGGGGTTTAGTTTTCGTGCTCACAAGAATTTTATGACACTGGCTTCCTGAATATTTCTTTGCCTATCAAGCATTCACAGACAGAGCAGAAATAAAGATCAATGTATTTTTAACTTACTTACATGGTACATTTGTTACAGATTACGCCATTTTGAAGACAGACAACAAGGTTTAGAGCATGACTCTGGAGCAAACCTTCAGCCAGAAGATGAGTTCTGCCTATAGGAAAAGATACACAAGAAAACATACTTAGATGAAGAATTGTTGTATGTCAGACATTAAACAACAGACAGAGGAAAGTCACAGGAAGAAACAACAATGATTTAACTGTACACTGAGAAATTCAAGCTGCATCTACTCAAAGATTATCTAAGGAGAACCTGAAGAGCTGATACACCAGGCAATCACTGGCTCTTCAATATCAGTTCTCCTCAGCTTGCACCTGCCAGTGTGACTGTAGGTTGTGGGCCAGGTTTCTGCAGAATAAGCTCTAAAGGTGTTGGGGGATTTGATACATGTATATTAGTTATCAAAGAAAGAAAAGGGCAGAGATGAGGAAAGCAGCAGCCAAGAAGCAGGAAAGATGTTCAGGGTAGGAGGGCAAGCAGGAGATTGTGGAAACCGCAGGGGTAGGAGCCTGGTGCTCTGGGCCATGCTGACTGTGCAGAACATGAATGAGAGGAGCTTCAAAGCCTGAGCATTACCCAGAAGACTGAGGTGAGGCAGATATTGTCTGAAGCCACAGCAGCAAACTAAGGGTCTGCGACAGACTAGCTGGGTCTGGTGCAGCAGCCTGGCAAGGGCCAAGGAGCTGTGAGATGGCCATGAAGAAAATGGGCTTTAACTCTTCCAGGGCAAGTCTGTAACAGGGACATATTTGGACTATTGAAGGTAAGTAAAAGATCACGCTGGTCCTGATTACATCAGCTTGAAACACTGCCATCTTCACCAGGTGAAATGGGCTCCACAGAGCTTCCAGGTCCCGTGAGAACATGCCAACACAGGGAGGTACAGAGAAAATACCACCATCTTTCCTATGCAATGCAATTCAAACTGACGTACATCACTCTGAAGCTCTCTCCCAACCATTTGCATTTACAAAATGAGCAACTCATACTTGCAGTTAGTATTGTTATTGCCTGAACACTGGTTGCTTAATCTCTGATGCTTTTCTTAGGGTGTTTCTAGATAACAGGACTGCCAACCTACAGATGAGGAACCTGGTACCTGAAAAACTGCAATGTGTTTTAGAAGCAGAAGACAGACCAAAGTTCAGCTCCCCCTCACAGCAGAGTCAATATAGCAGCACAATATTTGCAGGTAGCTTCGGTGACATGAAATTTAACTGATGTAAAAATGTAACTCAACACTGTTGGCTTGTGCGTGCCTGCCAAAATCAAACTGTCTTTCACTCCAGTGAGCTCAGAAGCGTCATACAGCTCCTGAACAAGAGGAGTACATCAGCACCACCTCCTGGTAGCTGCCTAACTCCAGAGATTTATGAAATAAAGAAAAGCAGGAGAGAAAAATATCTGATCTCCCTATGGGAAAAACAGCAAAATCATGCTGTCCATGCACTAATGATAATATTTCCAACTCCTATAATAGCCTTTTGGTACCAGGATATGTCCCTGCTATTTTGGACTGATGATCTAAACAGTAGTCAGCGCCTGGAATGAATGGCAGGGCAACATGGTGGGGAGCAGGATGAGACATAAACACACCAAGACACACATCCTTGACACATAAGGACTAGGGTCAAGTAAGCCCAAAGGCTCTCCCCATATCACATCATATGTTGTCATCTGAAAATCAAAGCACTCTGAAACTTTAGTGCAATGGCCTGCGAGAGGTTTTCTAATGTGCATAAACAGTCTTTGCAGTAAGAAAGTCTGAGTACACCCATGCTTTGCTTGCTCCTCACATCAGTGTAGCCAACACTGTGGTCTCCTTACAAAAGCCAGAAAAGCAATGTCACCATTTGTCTGGAGCAGAGAAAAAGCAATTCAAAGATAAGTGCTGGCAGTTTTCTTCAGAAGGTGTTGGATCCTGTACTTGAACATGACGGCCTCGCAAAGGGCAGCACGTTGATTATCAGCACTATGAAAAGGACCAAGACAGCTTCCTAGCTCTTTCTTTGCACACTTGACAGTTCAAAATGATGATGTAGGAGGGAAATCACTAAGCATAAAATGCTCCCTGACTCTTAAAACTTACATGGAGGAAAAAGGAAAGAAACTCTTGGAATACCAAATGAAATTATATTATACTTAAGCCAGTTTTTCAAGATGTGAGATTACTCAAGCAGAGCTGGTGGTAACCAGGAGGAGGACCAACTGGAAAATTGAAACCTGTTTATGTCTGTGAGAAAGATTAAGGTCCTAAAACAGAGGGAAAATAAACCTTATCATTTTTAACTGAAACTAAAAATAAAAAACAATTTGGGAGAAATACTGACTTTAATGTCTCAGAAAGAAGCTGCAAACTTCAGCATTTCATGAAAGCTGAACAGTGAACTCTCAGAATCTGCACAGTGCTTCTAATTTGAAGGTTAGAAAATTAATTTTCTCACTCCCAAACTTCAGTGAAAAGGTTCTCAAGAGCCCTCTTCTTTTTCTGGTTTATATAGCTCCCTTCACTTTCTTGTGCCCAAATACAACTTCTAGTATACATCAACAGAAGAGCTATTTGCAGGCATTAGCAAGGGCTAGCATGCTTTTTTTCCTGACACAGATGCAAGGCCTTTATTTTTATAATGACTTAATTTATTAGTAAATTTTGAAGGTTATTTAAGGATAACTTCTGCTCATTCACTAAAAGTTGTCACAAGTGAACTTGGCTTCTGTGGAAGTACAGAATGACACTCCAAGGACAGACTCGGTCCCTCTGCTCTTCAGCCTTTGAAGATGAGTCACCTGGGCAAATCTCACTGTGGTGCTGCAATAGGCAAGCACGTTATGTTCCATTAAACCTGGAGAGACAGATGTTTTTCCCTGGTTCAAAACTAAATCTCATGGATCTTACTCCAAAAGTTAAGCTGATCAGGGGACAAACCAATATCTAAATCTGCCTGGAAGCAGGAGGAGAGAATATTAGTGAGTTAGACGTGTCACAAGTTCTATGTCTCACCTACCATTTCCCAGGCATACTAAATATATATAGTATACCATCTTTACCCAAATAAAATCAACTGAAAAGTCTGGTTTACTCATTGGGAAGAACCACAGCAGGAGGCTACACAGCAAATGTACGTTAAAAAAAGCCAAATAAGTAGGTCAACCTCTGCTTAAGTACAAAATTTTTTTACCTTCCATTAAAGCTTAATATCTCAAAGCAATATCAAGTCGATTTCCTGACTGGATATCCAACCCCTATTTCAAGCACCAGACTGTTCTGAGTTGTTGAAGCTGAACCTTAAAATTAAGGAGAAGGGGATGGATCATTCCCAGAGCTGTCCATGGCACCATCTCAGGTGGATACGTGTTGTTGATAGCAGTGAGGACCATAAAGTAGAAAACACTTGTCTTTACCATTCATACCTAGCTTCCTTTCCAATTGCTCAATGCTTTCAAAAGCTGGGAAAGCAGTTTTGCTTCAGTCTCTGCAACAAGCTCTTATGCAAAACCAGAGTTTTGTGGGAGAGAGGTGAGACAACCTTCTTCATTAATATGCTCAAAGCAAACAACCATCTGAAGACACCAGGCACCTCATCGTAGCAGATGCATTTTTTCCATGTGTAAACTTAAACATATTATAATGTGTAGCATGTGTTTGAAGAGTGGGACAGTAAGCATTCATGCTGCCAAACCAGGGGATAGTTATTCAAGTCTGTTATAAAAAGCAAGACGGAAGTACTGGTATTATTCATCAGGCCTATGAAGAAAAATAATTATCACTGTTAAAAGGCCTAGGTAGCTGGAAATTAATTCAGGGGAAACACTGATGAACAAAAGCACAGCCCCCAGATGCTGTGCTTACACCACTTTGGTAAATCATAAATAAACAATTCCTTAATGACAAACAGACACATATAAACATAATAGTTATTTTCTCTTAAAAAAGGTCTAAAGATCAACTGAGAAGTTTTGCTTACTAAAACATGTTCTTGTTTTGCAACCAAATGAAATAATTCAACTTAGAAACTTTTAATTAAAAGTGCTTTATAAATTGCATTCATTATGTATGTTTGCAGTGATATATTTCTTTGCTCTCTAGAGCAATCTGTTTTCCTTGGTTTCTTTTTTTTCCACTTAATAAATTATCCTCGTTTACACAAAATGTTAATGTCAAACTCTTTATTAATAGGATAAATATGGACTTCACTAACAACAAATTATGTGGTGTCACTGTTAAATGATCTGCCCCTTCCCAGTTTAAGTTCACCATTCAACACTAAGGCTGCCAATGGTTTGGCAGCTGCTTTTTGTAGCACAGACAAGAAACATTTAAAGCAAAGCTTTCAGGAATTACTCCTGTGGGGTGGTCTAGCACAATCTGAGGCTCCTTGCAACTTATTTTGAAACTGGACTGTGAGCACTTCTCTTCGCAGCATTGGCCTTCCTCCCACAGTGCTGCAGCATATTAGCTTGCTCAGGAAAGCCAGTGGCAGGGTGGACTGACTCTGTTTCTTAGCTGATTTGAATAGCTTGACATTTAAACAAATTTAAGACATAAACCCCCAAACATATTATGCTTTCTTAGAGATTTTGGCTGCTATACCAGATGCCCATCCTTACAGAGACCACGCAGACAGAGGCAGCTCGACGGAAGGGGGCAAAGACTGCTTCCATGGTAGCATTACAAGCTGCAAGGCATATGCAAAGACAGCAGAGTGCCTTGATTTTCTCATAAAACCTTAGTGAATTTAAGAACAAAAACTCAGGACACAGCCTATGGCAGTCTCAAACACTCCCAGCTCTGGCCCAAAGGCAACAAGGAGAAGACTGCCACAAGATGCAAAAATGGGGGACAAGGAGGAAACAATGGAAGAACTAGGTTACGACAAGTAATGGCTAAAGATCCAGGAGAAGCTGGTAAGACTGAGATTAGCTGAGAAAGAGGACTGACTTCAGAGGACTGAGAAAAATACCATGATAGATGTAGTCCAGAAAGATCTCTAACCACCAAAGGACCTTCCTCTTCAAAATGCAGAGCACTGCTACAACTTCCTAAACCTCACCACTCCCCTGGTATCATCCCTGGGCTATAAACTACCTTGGAAAGGGTACTTATCACCATGCTTTACTGCTGGTGTGATGACAACCTGATACTGCTGTCTGCTGCTGAAATGACAAAGACCTGTGCAATAGAAGGCTCCAGTTCTGTCAACAGAAAAACTCTCATAAGAAAATTTCCTGTGTTTCAGTCTCACTTCTAGAAACCCAAGAATACACAGGTATTTCTTCTGAAGAATCAGTAAGGTTGCAAAGTCATGGATTTAAAAGTTAACAAATGGTAAATTAAGGGTTTTACAGACAACACCACTTTGTGCAAATTCAGTATGATACCATTAATAATGACATCATATTCTTTATAGGCTGTCCCACATCATTTAGCGAATAAAATAAACAGAACTAAAGGAGCACATTTGGCTTCATTGTTCAGTGTGATGCCCCAGGCCTTGCATGCTGCAGTATTGTTTACCACCCAAGGGGCTGGGGCTTATCTATGCTTCAATGCCCTCAGAGTAGATGTCCATTCCTGAGCTGGCTACCTACCTTCTCTATAAAATAATGAAGAGGATAAGGCAGTTTTATGAAGCAATTCTTGAAACCCAGTTGAAACACCTGCTTTAATGATAAGATAAATCATGTCCTACAAGTACCTGATTCTCACCTTCAAAAAAACCCCAAGGTGCAAACATCAATACCTGGTTGGATAAATCCCATATTTACAGCCTTATATTTTTTCCAGAGTTTATATTCATATCTTAAGCATGGCTTTTTATACCTTCAGTGGCAGCTGTTGAGTGCTCAGCTATTTTGAGCATTGGACTTAGATGTATTCAGTCAAGTACTAAAAGATGAGACTTTTCCAGACAATGACTATGTGAGAAAGTCAGTGGACAAGGAACAGCCAGGAGTTTTGTGGCAGAGGCCAGAGAAGACTTTCCCTCCAGGGCAATAGTATTCCATCAGCTAAGAATTTGGTTTTTTCTCTAATTTACAGTTCTCTCTGCTTCCTTTTTGGCATTTCCTATTTTTAGGGAATTTTGCAACTCAATGACCCTCAGGATGTAGGTCGTGCATGTGCATAATAAAGGTATGAAAGTGGAAGATGAAGGCTACTTCACTGTTATTACATGCAAAGGCACTCTTGATTGCTTTAGGACTGCTGCAGTTGACCTCTGGAGGGTCATCAAACAGCCAAAGCTTATTTGCTCTGCATAGACAGCAGAGGTTTTATAGCAATTTCAAAGGTGTTTACCTTCTTCATCCTACGAGAAAAAATGCAGGCTAGAGAGTTAATCAAATTATAGCCTGAGAAAATAGGGAGAGAGACAAGGCTTTCAAGAGACGAGTCAAGATCTGCAGCAATCCACAAGCTTAGTTTCCTTAAGGAACAGGGCAGTCCACCTCTTGGCAGGACTGGTTTTTTCTGTCTCTGGCCTGGCCCCACACCAAAAAAAAAAATTCTCCCCTTTACAGACTTTCATTTTAACGTAATATTGTGGCGGTTTGACCCTGGCTGGATGCCAGGTGCCCACCAAAGCTGCTCCATCACTGCCCCTCCTCAGCTGGACAGGGAAGAGAAAATATAACGAAAGGCTCGTGTGTCAAGATAAGGACAGGGAGAGATCATTCAGCTGTTACCATCACAGGTGAAACAGACTCGACTTGGGGAAGTTAATTTAATTTATTACCAATCAAATCAGACTAGGGTAATGAGAAATAAAAAACAAATCTTAAAATACCTGCCCCCACCTCTCCCTTCCTCCTAGGCTCAACTTCAGTCATGAATTCTCTACCTCCTCCCACCTGAGCAGCACAGGGAGACAGGGAATGAGGGCTGTGGTCAGTTCATCACATGTTCTCTCTGCTGCTCCTTTCTTCTCACACTCTTCCCCCGCTCCAGCATGGGGTCCCTCCCACAGGAGATAGTCCTACATGAACTGCTCCACTGTGGGTCCCTTCCATGGGGTGCAGTCCTTCAGGAACAGACTGCTCCAGCATGGGTTCCTTCCATGGGGTCACAAGTCCTGCCAGCAAACCTGCTCCAGCGTTGTCTTCCCATGGGGTCACAGCCTCCTTCAGATGTATCCACCTGCTCCAGTGTGGGGTCCTCTGCATGCTGCAGGTGGATATCTACTCCACCATGGACCTCCCTGGGCTGCAGGGGCACAGCCTGCCTCGCCATGGTCTTCACCAGGGGCTGCAAGGGAATCTCTGCTCTGGCACCCAAACCAACTCCTCCCCCTCCTTCACTGACCTTGGTGTCTGCAGAGTTGTTTCTCGCATATTCTCACTCCTCTCTCCAGCTGCATTTGCTGTTGTACAGCAGCTTTTTCCCCTTGTCAAATATGTTACCCAGAGGTGTTACCACCGGCGCTGATGGGCTCAGACTTGGCCAGCAGCAGGTCCATCTTGGAGACAGCTGGCACTGGCTCTGTTGGACACGGGGGAAGCTTCTAAGAGCTTCTCAAGAAGGCACCCCTGTAGCCCACCCACTATCAAAACCTTGCCATGCAAACCCACTACCAATATATATTTAATTCCATTAATACCCTCAAATTCCCTCCTGAAACGTCCTGCCATCTGCCACCCTGCAGGCAAGAGCCCTTGCAAAGGCTTGTGTTTGTGATGTCTGAGTGTGAAGAAATCACCAGGTGCAGGAAGCACCCAGAAAATGAGAGTTGCCTGGCTTGAAAAAGTCTTTTATCAAAAAAACAGTGTCTTCAGACTGAAGATGAGTTCAGCCACGTACCTCAGCACAGCCAGTCACATGTGCCTGAAAATGAGGTATACAAGTGGGCATACCTAGAGAGGGAAAACTTAAGAAGAAAACTTAATGTAACCACAAAGCTAATGGGTACTATCACCATATGTTTGCTCATATTTCCTGATGACACTTTTGACATGAAGCTTAGCCTGGAATGGAAGACATATAAATATATATTTCATTTGGCAGCCTGACCTGGGTAAAGAGTATATCACTTTTGTGGATGCAGGATTTACAAATGTCTCTGGAGGCTAGAAACTCTTGACAATCCTCAACACTGTAATTGATCTTACTTGCTGGCCTTTTGCATTCCTTTCACTCTGGTCTCTCTTACGCTAAATAATTCAACCATCTTATTTTCTGATTGCAAAGAGTTAGGCTTGACTCAAGTTCTTTTCAGCAGCATGAGCCTGCAGAGTAAAGAAATGGTAACAGCAGGCTGCTGTGTGGTAGAGCATTTTTGCAACAGTGTTTTGCTCTTGCTGTGAGTGTATGCTACACTAGTGCCTATTTATATTTTATTTAATAAATCGAACCATGAATTCCAAAAATAAAAGCACAAATGCTTCTTTTATGGGGAAAAAGTAGTGGTTGTCAAATACGTGTACTTATTTTTGAGGACATTAGTGAGTTAACAGCATGTCTAACCTTTACTAAGGAAGGGTATCTGTGCTATTCAAATACTTTTTTTCTTTTCTTTTTCTTTAATAAATTAGAGGATGGAAGGGCAGGTATCTTCTCTTACACAAGAGCTTGATGCAACATAAAAAGAATTTAACCGCTAAACATGGACTCATTGACTGTTTTGCCAGGAGAAGCTGTACTTGCAGTATGTTTTACATCTGGTGTACGTTAGCCCCCGTCAAACAAAATATTCCTCATAAACACATGGAAGGGTCATCTTAATTCTCCCTTAAATTAGATTGACTTGAAAGTACTTGGCGGAGGAACACTGGTGACACCCCATCAGCACAAACCACATTTTCAAGATTTCTCTGATTAGCCCTCCAAATCCATATGAGCTAGTCCAGAGTAAATCTGCAGAAAATACAACTGGAGGAGATCCTGAGACATCCCTCTGCTTGTGCTAAACGGGAGGTCCTCTGACTCTTGCCCCTGCAGGGCAGGAATTGCTGTACAGAATAACACCTACCAGGCAGACTTGCCCTGAACACATCCTTCTTCTCACCAAGGAGAGCAGTGGGGTCACCATACGATGGTCACGGTCATGGAGCCTGTGTCCCCTTCCTGCTGCTCTTGTTCCATCTTGATCACTGTGATGCCACTGCCTGCCTGCTGCCTGTGGTTCTCAAGGGCCTTCTCACCTCTCTCCACCCTAAGGGAATTTCATGCCCCAAATCAGTACCAGTGGCTGCGTACTCTGGAGTTAAGACCAAACAAGCAATGATCATGTGTGGCCTAATAAATACTTAATAGTCCATTACAAACTATGAATATTCCTAATGCTGCCCCTACGTTTCTAGACAGTCTTAAATGCTGACATAAGCAAGCTAACTTTTACATTTTTCAAATAATGGCTATTCTAAACAAACAGCATACAAAAACACAACAGAAAGCATTACTTTTAAAATTTTTAAAAGGTGGTGGGGTTTTTTTGCTAGCACATGTATGTTTAAGATGAAGAGTACAATATATGTTACAGCATTCAAAGGGCACATTCAGCTTGTGGTTTGGCAAAAGCCCTGCTTGGAGACATGCTCAAGGTTTTCTGTCTTTGACAGCTTTATGCTGTTGTTATCAGCACGTTCATCTTCTGCTGGGGTTTTAGCATTCTGAATGTTCCTGCTACGGTGTCTTCAAATCAAAATAATGAGACACAAGCAGGCACTACCCTACATATGTCATTGTTGGTAATTGACAGGGACTGCTTACTTGCAGACCCTCATGGCTGTAACCCAGGCAAAGAGCTTAAACTCTATATTGAACTATAACTCTAAATTTAGAACCATTACGGTTCTTTATTAATAATAGCAATACTCAGCACTTGCGTATAGCAGTGCCTTTCATAGGAGAATCTTGAACGTGCAGTGAAAGCACTAAATAAGCCACAAAACACCCTTGGGTAGTTCAGAATTATTATTATCCCTTCTTTTTACAAAGGAGCTTCAAGAGGTCTTTTATTAATTTATTTTTTCAACAGCAACCATTACTGCTTCATCTAAATGTTTGCAAAGAAAAACAAGTCTGCCTAGCTAAGCTGTTAGTAGGTTTTGTAGGCCACTCTGCTCTTACTCATAAAATTTAAGGCCATGAGGAATGACCAAGATTATTGAGTCTGACCTCACAGATAGTACAGGACTGTTCTATCTGGCTGGAATATAGAAATTTCCCACTTTTGTAGAGCAGTATTATATCCATACCCTTACTACACATATTATACGCTCTATAAACACATGCCATACACACAGTCTAAGTAAATCAGTCCTGTTAGAATCAAATCGGAGATTTTGTGACCTGTCAATCTCTCTTATAAATTCATTTCACAGTTGACCTTCCTCAGCTGAGTACATGTTATTG